>NC_052628.1:105500634-106108134 GCF_016161935.1 Mauremys reevesii
AAACGGGGCAGGGTGACAACTCCCCCTTGCCCAAATGGGCCATCACCAAGACACATTATCTCCTGATGACTAATTTCTACTCTTAGTCCATAAAGCATCTTTTCAATATTAATACATTATTCCTTAAATATTACCTGTCTGTACATCTCACAATGATCAAGAATCTTCACAAGTTACAAGCTTTCTGTAGATACCTTATAAGTTACTCATTATGGCCAAATGTCCTTAAGACATGTTTGGTGTGTGAGTTTGTCTGGTTTTAAGTGAGAGTTGTTTGCAAAGAACAAGGGGCCCTTTGCCAAGGGGTTCCATGCTGATGTTGACGTTCCACGCAGAGCAAGGAGGAAGCAAGAATTGTGACTGGAAGGCCCCCTGGGGTGGTGCAGTTCAAGGATGTGCCTAAACTCACTACACAGTACGTAAGATCCAGTACCGAAGACTGAGCATGCACCGTGAGGTGTTGATTCCCCTAACCTCGTACTGACTGCAGGCAGAGATCAGTTCAGTTCCTTACAGGATCAGCCCTTACCATATAGTTGCACTTCAAAACATGTTCTTGTTTGCAATGTTCTTTGAATATAGTCCACCTATCTGGCCTACTCCTGCATTACTAAAATTATAAACTACCGATTCAGGCAGCAAGTATATTAGTAGATAAGCAAACCTCTCTTTTCATTACTGTTTTTTGCTACCTTCATTCTAGCTAAATCAAGGGCCGTACATTTTTCAAAAGCAACAATGGTTAAAAAGTTGATTGCTGATTTTCAGAGTTATTGGTTGTCTGCAACTCCTGTTAAGTTCATTAGAAGCTGAAGGTATCCAGCACCTCTGAAAATCGAGCCTTAACAGTGCACGCTCTTTCTCTGCAAGGCTGTTCTTGTGCAGATGCTTAGTGGATCTATGGTAAAAATCATTATTGTGCCATGTATCAGAAGACCTTTTTTAATGTGGGATTTGAGATATTTCTGTGTTCGCTGTTAAGTTTCTGGAATAAATAACAGCACTAAACAACTGGATTTCCTGCAAAAGAGTTGAATTCTAAATAGGGGATGTAGCTCCTGCCCAAAGCAAGTACATTGCACCCCACTTAATGTCATGATTTGCTTTGTTTGATTTCGTATCACACTTTAAGAGTAGAGAAGGATTGGAATGTACTGTTTATTAACTTAATTTTATGGTATTATTTTTAGCCTTACCCAAACCTCCAGGAACTCCTGTGGTGACGGAAAGCACAGCAACAAGCATAACATTGACTTGGGATTCTGGGAACCCTGAGCCAGTCTCTTACTACATAATCCAACATAAACCTAAAAACTCTGAGGAACTGTATAAAGAAATTGATGGGGTGGCTACAACACGCTACAGTGTTGCAGGTCTAAGCCCATATTCAGAATATGAATTCAGGGTAGTTGCTGTAAATAATATTGGACGGGGCCCACCCAGTGAGCCAGTATCAACAAGGACCGCAGAACAAGCACCATCTAGTGCACCTCGTAGTGTACAGGCTCGTATGTTGAGCTCAACTACAATTTTGGTACAATGGGAAGAACCCGAGGAACCAAATGGCCAGATTCAAGGATACAGAGTTTATTACACCATGGACCCCACCCAACATGTCAACAGCTGGATGAAACACAATGTGGCTGACAGCCATATCACCACTATTGGAAATCTGGTACCACAGAAAACATATTCTGTGAAGGTTCTTGCTTTTACTTCTGTCGGGGATGGACCCCTGTCTACTGACATTCAAGTCATCACTCAGACAGGAGGTAAGGCTGCAATATGGTGGAATAAATTACATACATGTAGAAATTGGGCAGACAGTATTTGAGTGAGTGAATGTTGGGAAATAAATACTCCCAAGAGATGTCCAAAGTTTTCTTTTTATCTTCCAAAATGTTGCTCATTAAAAGGCATCATTCACAAAACATCTTTCTGCCATTCCACAGCCCTTGCAGTCATTAAAATGGAGGAAACTGTCTTTATCGTCAAATCTTCCATTCCCTTTTTCAGCAATGTATAAATCTCGAACAACTCTACCAAAGCAACAGTATTCTAAGTGAGGCTGTGGAAAAAGCTAAATGTTGTGGCCACTACTTGGCTGTGACAGTACCTTTGATGCTAAGTACCACACTATGTTTGTCCAGCAGTTATTAGCTGGCATTTTAGTGGTCTTGTCCTTGACTATTCTGTGGAGTTGATTTTAATTTAGATTGTATATGGGGCATCGTATGTTAGATCATTTTTGTTAACATTGATTTGGAAATGTAAAATACGTATATACTACACATACACACACATACGTATACACATACCTATACATATATCTGTGTGTGTTGAAAATGTTTAAAATCATATTAAAACAGTGTATATGCACAGAGAAGCACATCCACATACTTCTGATTTATAAACCTCCCTTCCCCACTCATCCAACGGGAAGCACCACAGCTCTAGGTAAAACAAGGTTACTGTTTCTTTGTTTTATATTTGCAGGTAGGTTTTGTTTGTGTACAGGAGTTAATTTTATTGTCAAATCACTAGCAAGCTCAGTGAATGCAAAGAATGTTTATGAAATCAAAAGCCACAAATGCTGGTTGTGCTAAACTGCAGACATTATTTTATTGTAGCTCTGTGGAATAAAAAGTCCCTATTGTTTACTGTCCTAGAACAAGATGTGTGAAATATGCCATAGTTCAGTGGTCACATAGAAATATAAAATGCTACTTGTAAGTCAGTTGAATTTTTTAGCACTAGCAAAGTTTCTTGTGGTAGAAGTTCAAGGTCCCTCAGCTTTTGAAAAACATGTCTCCAAAATATAACTCAAGGCACTGGATCAAACTCTGCCATTGTTTACCTGCATGCAAATCCATTGACTTCTGTGGAGTTACATGTGCGTAAATGGAGAACAGAATTTGATCCATTGTCTTGGAATTTCTGCAAGTACTGTGTACTGGGGAAATGTGTGTTCAGTTTTTTAAATTATTTAAAATTAGAAGTTTATTCATTAGCATTTCTAACATACCTGATGGCAATGTGATTGATATTTGTATGTATATTTAGATAGTGAATACTAATTCAGGCTTTTGACATATTTGTGACATTTTTCAGAGTTTTGTCTTTAGATTGCCATGTTGCTCTCCCCTTTCTAGTTCTTAGTGTGATAGATTGTATTAGCTGGAGACACAACAAGCGGTTCATCCATTTTGTTCAGTAAGGGCCTGGTTCTGCTCTGTTTGAGGTCAGTAGGAGTTTGTCATTAACCTCAATGGAGCAACTGTTTCCTGCTGTGGTCCAGTTGGAATGACCCAAGTTATGTTACTGAGCATAGTCACCTGAGGAGTTCTCCATGTATTTAAACATTTCTGGTATCCTTGTGTTGTTAAAACTGGATCACTTAACATGCCCTCTTGTGCTGTTTCTTCTTGCTGCTGTAACATGAAGAAGTCCTGATAATGCTGATGCTATTGGAGTGATTCTCAATGCCAGCGTTTTCACTTTGGGAACTGACTTGACCTGACATTTTATTTTTACACTGTCTCATAAAAACAACAGTTTTGAGAGAGGAGAGGCTTTTTAAAGCACAAGCCTGATGGAAAATTCATGGAAGCATGTGAACATTTTCAATCAACAGGATAGGGGTATGGAAGTTTTACCTAATACAGAACTCCAGCAGGGGTGCTGGGGTATGGCAGCACCTCCTAATTTAAAATATTTTCCATCATACACAGGGTTTACAGTTTTTTTCAACGGCTGTACAAATTGTTCCAACGCCAGTGCTCTCCAGCTTAGAGCAGCATCAAACTTTAGGAAAGCTTTAAATCTGAACCTCGATCTGGATCCAAATTTAGTGAATGGTCCATCTTTGTAAAGAGATTAATGAAAACTTCAGATACATATCCTCCCTCCTCTAAAAACTGGAGTATTCAAATTAGGATCTGGATTTTGTGGCTTGAATCTCTCCCTCCCTCTCTCTCTCTCTCATGTGTATGTGTGTGTATATATAAAAATGTATGTGTATATAAAAATATACACACAGAGAGAGAATGCCATAAGAAGCAGGACCTGGAATGATGGTTGGGTTTGGGGTTGTTTTTTTGTTTGTTTTTCTCTGTATAGAACTTAAAAACACATGAATAATTATTTCAATTGTGTAAGCTATCACTTGATGGACCAAATCATGCTCCCATGGAAGTCAAAGACAAAACTCCAATTGACTTCACTGGGACCAGCATTTGTGTCTTAGAGTTTAATTGACAGCAGTGCAATTCAATATTATGCGAGCTTGGTTTCCTTCAAAGCCTTTTCCTATTATGTGCATTGTGATCATTGGGAGGCAGGAAAATGTTCTGAGGATTTTGAAAAAGAAACACATTTGCAAGGGTTTTATTTTCAGCACCAGCATAATAAATATTCAAGTTGAATATGACAAAATAATGCTAAAGAAACAGGCATCTTGATTTTTACTTCTCACTTTCTAGGTTATCTGAGTAGATCTGGTCAAAAATTTAATTGAAACTTTTTCATAAACAATTTTTTTTTCCAAAAGTGTCTGCTTCCATCGAAAACTTTACTTTTGTATAAAAAACCTGAACACCCTGAAAACACAAAGTTTTAGATTTGGAACCATAATCTAATTATTAATTTCAGCTCGGTTCTTATTAAAATATGTTCCCCTGAGCTGCCACGGTGCATCATAGGAGTAGTAGTTCGGGTACCTCATGCCCACAATCTTGTTTATGGGCTGTACTCTATGCCCAAACTATATCTCCCATGGTGCACCACAGCTATGGGACTTTTATGGTGCATCTCAGTGGTTCAGCAGGAGGGGAGATTATGGGCCTCATGTAAGAGTCCAACCAGGGATCCCAGCTCACTGGGGATAATGGCATGGCACATGTCATGCAAACTACAAATCCCAAGAGCCACTGCTGCAGCTCAATATCTAGGTTTAATATCTAACTAATCCAAAATAAAACAATTCAATTAAGATGTTGGTCACAAATTGTTGGTTTTTCTTTCTTTCTTCTTTCTTCATCAAAAAGATGATTTTTCCATGGCATGTAGTAGAACTCTCCCAAGTTGCCTTTATTGTGGGCTGTGGTTCAGTTTCACATAAGTGGGGTGGGGGTAAAATATTGTAGCTCTCTAACTGAGTGTCTATCATGTCACTTACCATTCAAAGCAGTGGTTCAAATATATATCTTAAGGAGTGACTTGTCCAGAAAAGGGGATTTCTGACTTCTAGGATGGAATGTCAATCTACGTTTCATTCTTTTTTGTCTGAGGATAACTATTTTTTCTAAACTGTGAGCAGTTGAAAGTGTTGTCTTTGTTGTATAATAAGCTGCAAATTGTTTAAAAGAGTAGCTTAAATCTGTGTTCTCTGGTATTGTTTTCCTTGCATTTCTTTAACTACAGCAAATCCAGACAGATGACATCCTGATTTCTTATGGTTTACAGTTGTTATGTTCTTTCACCATAAATCTTGGAAAAGCCTCTTGATCTTACATTATGAAGTTGTCAGCAGCAACTCCATAGTTAAGGTTGCATTTAGTTTTCAAAGTTGGGGTTTCAGTCTGTTTGTCATTGATTAAAGCGAATTTTGCCATAATCAAATTTAACACACCCTGCTGTTAGAGAGCAGTTGTATATTTGTAGAAAGTTACATATAAACACTTTGGAAGAGTTTGACGGAGTTTTTAAATAATTCCCTTTTGAAGAATAAGGACTGGTATCTAACATGCTTTTATATCCCTGTAACTTACAATTGCCTTGTTTTTAACAATTGTACATTTAACATGCAGAGGTTAATATAAAAAATAAAACAAAAAATAATTATTATTATTCATCACTATTATGATATTTATGCCATCGAAACAAATGGATAACATTTTCACCATGAATAGCCAACATTTTAAAAAAATGTAGCTATTAAAAGCCAACATAGAAAATGGTAGAAAGACCCTGATCCTGCATTGTTAACATCAGTGGGAGCTTTGCCCCTGACGTCAATTACTGGAGGATCAAGCCATGTATGTTCCCTAATGATTTTACTCCTGCAAATGCTGGACTTCAGCATGGACAAATTCATACATACTGGATTGTGATGTTCTCTCCTAACTTATGTTGCCCCACCTGTAAACTATGTCTCTGGTGCGTGGTCCCCATTCACAGCTAATTCACTACAGAACTCACTAGTTACATTTCCCCTGAAACACAACCCTCACTTTTCTGATTTTCTCAAACCAACTCCTCGTCCACATGCCAGAGCAGACTCCAGGTGCATCCTTCATCTTGCACACCTCATAAAAACAATCTTCCGGCTGGGTCTCTGGGCCAGGGATGTTCCTAAGCTCTGCAGAGAGGGGGAAGTTACTGAGGAGGAACAAAGAATTTTGCTTTTATTAGCTTCCCAGACCAGGAAGAACCACTATGTAAGGACTGGGAGCATTGCAGGGAGAACCAGACACTCCACAGGACAGGGAATTCCAGGAAACATAGATAACTCTGGGAAACTCCTAGATTTAACAAAAAAAAATTACTATATAAAACACATTGTTAACTTTAAGCTAAGGATGTTACTTAACATGAAAGTTAAAGTGTACGTACAGTCACCACAGAACATTATAGTTAAGAAAGAATTTGAATGCATGGAAAGGAACAATTATAGAAAGAGCAAATATCTGACTATCTTTAAAATAAATGTAAAAGGGAAAATATTATATTACACGTTATATTACACGTTCAAACCTTATTGTAAAGCTAATGAGTTGGATGTGTTTTGGGGATTTTTTGGTTCTGTTTCTAATAGAAGCGTTGAAATGCAGAGAAAAACATGCAATTTTTAAACAAATTATTCTTACAATTCTATACTATAGCTTGGTAGTAGACTCTGAGGCTGTCAGTCTGACACCTTTCATGAACATCAAACACATGCAAAAATGTAATAGTAATAAAGTGTCCTGTTAAAATTAGTTTCTTGCCTAATCATCAGCAGTAATTTGACTCCAGTTCAGTCAGTCATTTTGGCATCATCACTTCCCTCCTTCCTCTGTGTATGCCCCCATGTTAAAAAAGTCTGTAAATGAAAATGAAGTCTAAAACCAATGCATTTTGCTCACCTAGGGCCCTATAATTCTGTGGAGTGTCAGACATGGAGGAAGTAGAAAGCAGTGCTAAATGCCCCGGAAATGCCAAACGAGAGAAAGCGATAGTCCTGCAGCAGCCTGTCTGGGAGCTCATGGAAGCCTGTCTATGTCATGGCTGTTCACTTGGATCTCCACAAGGCTTGGGACAGGGAAAAGGGCGAGGGGTAGGTGCAGTGCAGAATAGCGCCAGAGAAAGTGGCTATCTTTCCTAAAATTGACAATGGAATTGCTGAGTAATATATAATGCTGATGAGGGAGCCATGCTGCCTTGTGGGAAAGAGGACCTAATGCAGAAGACCTCCATTCAGATAACCCCAGCTTTCTTTACATAGCTCAATATCTGCAGGAATAACCCTGCTGATATCAAGGTATCTCTAGGTGAAGAAGGCCACAGCCTCAGACCCCTGCAGTCAGATACTACAGTGATGGGAGCAGTGTAATACTCTTTCCTACACACAAGGCAGCAATCCAAGAAATTCTCTGAGCAGAAACTCCTGTATTTCCTGCCCTTTATACGAGTTTTTGCATGCCAGCCACAATATTATCGCTTCTTCTGTTCCATTTTCCAGCTTCCTTCTCCTGTTCTGTCCCTCCACTTCCCTTTCTCAATGTTTCCTCTCCTCCTTTTAATCTACTCTTTTTTCCCCTTCTGCTTTTCTTTGGTTTGTTCTTCTAGGCTGTTTTTGTTTGTTTGTTTGTTTTATTTTAAACTGAAAATGTGTACTTTTGTTTTACAAGCCATGGCAGCATTCTCTTCTTGTTTTCTTCACTCTCTTCTTGTGTTATCTCTGTCCTCCCATTCCTTTTATGTTATTTTTCTAGCCTCCTGTTCAATTCATGCTTTGCATGCGTGGTTTATTTGCATCTCCACTTCCTTCCTTGATATTCTCTTCCCTTTCTCTCCTCCTTTCTGCCTGAATAACTGAGTTAAGTGACCCACTGAGCAGGTATGTGTTTAAAAAAAAAAGTGACCTCAAAAAATATACCTGCCCTGAGACACTGAATTAATAGGGGTTTTGAGCCCTGTAATGTAAAATACTGTAAAGAATGCTGGAAATGTGAAGCACACATTACTGTGGACCTTTAACTTGAGTACGGGAGAGGGCAGTGTGAAGTACCTATAAGATAACTTCACTGCATCAATAGAATTAAACTGACCATATACCATAAACACTTCCAGGAATCGCTCTCCTGTTTTTTTCTATCATTTAGACTATTTTCCTACAAGTAAATGTTTAATATATTTTTGAGTTTGTACCATCGTATTTGTATTGCACTTTAGCATTGTTAGTTGTTCATTAACTTCTACAGCAGTTAATTTATAGGTTTTGAGATTTTTGACAAAATGTACTGCACATTTACACTTTTTAATTAATTATTCTTCAATATTATCACTCTAGGTTTAAAACTGTAGAATTCTAAGGAGTCAGAAACCTCCAGCCTTATTTACATAAGTTACTTCTGTGTTGTGAGAGTTGACACAGACACAGGATTAATAAACTATCTCAGTTTACTTTTAATTACCTTGTGTACTGTGCAGAGAGACTGTGGTATTTTAACAAAAATGAATATTAAGTGACAAAAAAAGAAAAAAAATGGGCTATTTATTCCTAAACTGTAAAGGCTTATTAGGAACAACTTTATGAGGTTCTCAGCAAACACAAAATCTTGGCCCTTTCCAACTCCACTCAGCTTGTAACTTCTCCTGTTAACTCCTCCATGCCCATTTTCAGACCTTCTGACTCCTAAGCTACTTCTTTAAGAATCACACTGCTTTCTATGTTTGCTTCTGGACATGTACAAAGGACCATGATAGGAACCATAATTTAGAGCGGGCTGGGCAAACTATGGCCCTCGAGCTTGCACTGGGGAGGTGGGTCTGGGGATTGCCCCTCTCCAGCGCTCCAGCTGGGGAGCAGGGTCCGGGGCTGTTTCACACGGCTCCCAGAAGCAGCAGCATGGCCCCCCTCTGACTCCTACACATAGGAGCAGCCAGGGGGCTCTGCTCTGCATGCTGCCCCTGCCCCAAGTGCTGCCCCCGCAGCTCCCATTGGCCAGGAACTGCAAGCCAATGGGTGCTGCAGGGGCAGTGCCTGAGGATGGCGCAGCGTTCAGAGCCACCTGGCCGCACCTCTGAGTAGGAGCTGGAGACGGGACATGCCGCTGCTTCCAGGAACCACTTGAGGTAAATGCCGCCTGGAGCCTGCACCCCTGAGCCTCTCCCCACACCCCAACCCCCTGCCCCAGCCCTGATCCCCCTCCCACCGTCTGAACCTCTCAATCTCAGCTCGGAGCACCCTCCTGCACCCCAAATCCCTCATCCCCAGAGCCCCCACCCACAGCCGGAGCCCTCATCCCCTGACCCTGCATCCTACTCCCCTGCCTCAGCCCAGAGCCCCCTCCCACATCCTGAACTCCTCATTTTTTGGCCCCACCCCAGAGCCCGCACCCCCAACCAGAGGCCTAACCCCCTCCCGCACCCTAGCCCGCCGTACAATTTCTATTCCCAGATGTGGCCCTCGGGCCAAAAAGTTTGCCCACCCCGATATAGAGGTTAGAGGATGGATCTGGAAATCAGTTAATTTTTAATTCTATAAACTACTTTGTCAATGATGCACTGTGTAATCTTGTGTAAGTTGCCTAACATCTCTGTGTCTATTTCCTCTATATAAAATGAGAATAAGAATATACATACTTCACAGTGAAGTTAAGAATCTTCATTAATGTTTGTAGGGCACTTTGAAATCATTGGATAAAAGATGCTATTGAAATGTTTTGTTCTCCAAAAATACCTGTGCTGTAAAAAATTCCCACTCTGTGCGATGATCATGCAATGTGACAAGTTGGATTTGGTTTAGCCTATACTTCTGTGTTGTAGAACACACCCCAGCAGCAAGAGCAAGGCAACCTGCACAGTTGCCACAGCCTGTAACTGCCTCTCTTTAGTTGCTTTTTCATCTGTGGCGTAGGTCAGAAGCTGCAGATATCTGCTTATGCAGCTTGGTTCCTGTTTGCATTGCTACTGCTGAGCACCATTTTTTCTGGGCTAAAGAAGTGCCACGTATGTGTTACAGTGAAATTCCTGAAATGAGTGAAAAAGTTAGTTTGTATTCTTTTAATTTGTACTCAACTTGGGCAGTGCTTATGCAACATCTTGAGGCTTTGAGTCATTCCTACAGCAGTATTGTACTGGTTTTGGTTTAGTATTTTGTTTGTTGTAGCTCCCTCTGTTTTGTTATGGAGTTATATAGAAGCCAACCCTTCCTGCTCCCTTCCCCCCATCCAAAACAATTCCAGACATTGCCTGAATACAAATTGAAAATATCTGCCACAAACTGGTGGAGTTAAGGTTCACTGCCTGAATGGCGTCCCATTACATTTTAAGTGAATCCCAGCTTTAAGATGGTAAACAAGGACTTCAAGGAGAAATCCTTGAGGAGAGCGATGTTGGAGATGAGTGTCTCACAATATATAATCACTGAGAACCAAGAAACCTTTCTCCATCCCATCCTAGGAGTGTTTTACTAGTTGGCATGGCTTCCTTGTTCTACAGTATTTACTTTTCCTAGCTTCATAGGAGACTACAAGGAAATTGTGCAGATTGAAGTGGAGAAAATTCAGGACCCGAGTGGATTACTTGATTTGTCCTGTGCAAAAACTGCTTGATTACTTTCTGCAGCTGTCAGTTAGATTATAGACAGCATCTCTTACGGAGTTGTTTTGGCCTTTCATGCGTTTGGAGAAGGGAAGTTAATCTGCGTGGTTCAAAAATAATATATATGGAGATATACCTATCTCACAGAACTGGAAGGGACCCTGAAAGGTCATTGAGTCAAGCCCCCTGCCTTCACTAGCAGAACCAAGTACTGATTTTTGCCCCAAATCCCTAAGTGACCCCCTCAAGGATTGAACTCACAACGCTGGGTTTAGCAGGCCAATGCTCAAACCACTGAGCTATCTCTCCCCCATGTTTCTTTTCAGATTTTGGAAGGGCTTATTTCTTCTAAAATCTTCCATTAGACAACCCTAATATCATGAGATAGCCATGCTGGTCTCAAAAAACTGATGAGATCTCCTTTTGAACCGCACCATAACTGTGAGGTGGAATTTCTAACATGGTTAATTTTATTTTTGTTGTGGCAGCAACTGCAGCTCCCATGGTAAGTGAGAGGGGGGAGGGGTAGCTCAGTGGTTTGAGCAAAAATCAGTACTTGGTCCTGCTAGTGAAGGCAGGAGGCTGGACTTGATGACCTTTCAAGGTCCCTTCCAGTTCTAGGAGATAGGTATATCTCCAATTATTATTATTATTTATCATAAGGCTTTAGGGACTCTAATCTATTTTACATAAAGTCCCACAAGGACAAGGTGATGTTACTGACTCTCCCTAGATTCCAGCCAAATGTGGCATTGGAATTACACTATAATTGCTCAGTTACTCTGCCAATATTCTTCCCAATATCCATGCTCATCCAAGTGAAGCACTTTTCCATAAGTCTGATAGTCCTGTGTCAGACATTTTTGTTTTGTAGAGCAGGCAAAGTCTCGATGAGTGTCCACCTGTGTGTTTCCTTCATTTGATACAATTACACATGGGACAAAGCCATGTCCAATGGCTTTCTGAACTCCATGGCTCATTATTATGCTTTGGCAGGCCAACAGTACAACTCCAAAGTCACTTTAAGCCAGATTTAGTAGGAGGCAAATTGCAACTATCACCAGCTTCCAGTTGGTTCCTATCCAAGAGAGTTGTAAGGCAGCCACATGGAGCTCTGTGCATACATTTATACTACAATATGACTTGGACTCAGCATCATGATAGTAATGCAGGTTAGACCTAGTGATATTACAGAACCTATTTCCAAGTCAGAATTTGTCCAAAACTCCCAGCACCTTGCTACAAATTTGTATTTCCCATTCAAATGGGTCTGTTGCTCCTTACGTACTTACAATGATTTGTCATTATTTGCTGTAATATCCACCAAGTGGTCATTTATTACACCAGGTATCTTTTCATATATAGTTACATCACTCTGACACATTACTTCAGTGTAGGAGAGAAGATTTTTTTCTCCTATCCCATCTTGTCTTTCTATTTTGTCCTGTTTATTTCAGAGGGGACTAATGGTAGGCAATTACAAGCTATTAAAAGTCTATACAGGCAAATTTACATCTCCCATTAGCTGTCAATCTACTTATTCAAAACTTAGAAGTCAAATCCTAGCTATCATATCCAACAGGTTATCATAAGTCCAAATGGCTTTCTGAACTCCATCTCACTGATGGGCTAGTTACTCCTTTTCTGTGGCTGTACAAAAGAAAAGTACTTTAATTGAGAATGAGTGTCTACTCTTAAAAATGATTATGCAAAAAATATTATCTGTGTTGTTATTATGACCTACCACAGCTGCTCTCTGTGTGTATTGAGAATAATAGCTAATTATTTGTCTGACCAAAGAAGTGTGTGTACTGCTTTTTATTCCTGCAAAGCCAGCACAACAATGGAAGAGTGAGCTTGGATTCTATTGTGATTCATGCATTCTCAATAGAAATCATAACCAAACATGTTCAAACTTGGGTGCCAAAGTTATTGCCTACATTCTAACTGAAAAGACAAATTCTGCCCTCATTTACACTTTACATAGTCTTCAGTGGAGATGCCCATGTGTAACTGAGGGTAGATTTTGGCCTGAATAAACCTTATGACAAATGACACATGAGCCAGATAATGCCTCCCCCCCCAAAAAAACCCTCATCTATCAGATTCAAAGTTGCATTTTGAGGGCTGGCAGTTAGAAAAATCATTTAATTATTAGAAAACTGAGATAAATTGATAAAGATGTTAATCGGCAAGAAAAGAAACATAGCGCCTCAGGATGCCATTTTTGAAGAGTAACGATATAGCAAAAGTGTGCAAGTTCCTTCTTAAAGACAAGGATACGCTTAATATCTTAATTGCTTGCTAGTTTAGCAAACTTGTTTTGCATTTGGAATTATCTGTAATGGTTTTAGCTGTTTTTGGAAGATTTTTTCCCCACCTTGTATATAACTTATCGGTACTTTATTTCATACATCATTTTTTTGCCACAGTTCACATAAGCAATTTCAGTTGTTATGATAGTCTTTAGTTCCAGTCCTAAATTTTTCCTGTAGTACTACTGTAAGCCTGTGGTTCTCAACCGGGGCACACATACCCCTGGGGTTATGCGGAGGTCTTCCAGGGGGCACATTAACTCATCTAGATATTTGCCTAGTTTTACAACAGGCTACATAAAAAGCACTAGTGAAGTCAGTACAAACTGAAATGTCGTGCAGACAATGACTTGTTTATTCTCTTCTATATACTATACACTGAAATGTAAATATAATATTTATATTCCAATTGATTTATTTTATAGTTATATGGTAAAAATGAGAAAGTCAGCAATTTTTCAGTAATAGTGTGCGGCAATACTTTTGTATTTTTATGTGTGATTTTGTAAGCAAGTAGTTTTGAAGTGAGGTGAAACTTGGGAGTAAGCAAGACAAATTAGACTTTTAAAGGGGGTACAGTAATCCGGAAAGGTTGAGAGTCACTGCTGTAAGCTCTTAAACAGGTGTCAATAGTCCACTTGTAGGATGACAGCATTTCTGTGTTTGTATATCGTTTCTTTGTGTACAGTTTCTGAGGAACTTTGAAATAATTTAGGATAAAATGTAAGTTGGTAATATCATTATACTACAGCATACTTTTTTTCGCTTTGTACCTATTTCTTAGTACAGCTGCATCAATTATCTGTTTAAGTTCAGAAATTAAAACAAAAGATAGTATTGTGCCAAGTATTACAATGATAATTGAAAATATTTGAATAATAAGTATTGAACAAGGGAAATAAATAGGTGGTAACACTGTATAACTTTTCACTTTAGTCCCAGGGCAACCGCTGAACTTCAAAGCAGAACCTGAATCTGAAACAAGCATATTACTTTCTTGGACCCCTCCCCGCTCTGACACCATTTCCAGCTATGAACTGGTTTACAAAGATGGGGACCAGGGTGAAGAGGTAAATGAAAATTTACTCACCTTTTGTATTTCTTTAATGGAATAAGACATGAAAGGCTGCAATGATTGAGAAGTATAAGCTTAGCTGCTTTCCTGGTATATGAGAATGTTGACATTATATGGTTTGTTCAACAGAGCAACCAGCTTGATGGCACATTCTGAGCACTGTTACCAGCAAGGCTCTGTGGCTACTGGCCAAGGGAAGCTTTACGGGTGTTCATGGAAAGGCAGGCATGGAGGTTGCTCCCAGTTCCAAAGGGATAAGGCTAGTTCAGGCTGTCCAACCCTTTACTGCCTCCAGGGCATGGAGTTCACAGACTTTGCCCAGCTCTTAGGAATGACCCATAGGAAGAAATCCCAGCCCCATTGCAGTCAATGGGGCCAGGATTTCACCCATAATGAGTAGTTGTTTCTGTTAGTCAATAAATGAGAATCTTTTAGAACATGGTAATTGGTATTTTTCAATGTGCTTCAGGAAGAAAATACATTTTTCTAATCATAAGATACTTTTTTTAGATGTTGTTTGCTCTTTATAAACAATTAGCATTTTAAATGTTTCTTTGGCTGCATTAAATCAATCTTTTTTAAAAAACAAGTCTCTTCTTATTTTTTATGTTCAATTTTATAAAGCTGATTTCCAATGCAAAGAACGAGAGTAGTGGTCTCGGGAGACAGCGGCAGAGTGCTAGATATGTCAGTGCCCTCCTGCGTCACTATCTTGTTGCTGTTTTGGGAATACAGCAAAAGCTGGTTACTGCTACTTCACTGAGTTTAGGTTTATAGAAGTTCTTCATGTGTACTGACGACATGTAAGCACATGCTCAGCAGCTAAAAAAGACTGCTAAGAGGAGAGTTCCCAGATCTATCTTTTAATTCCATATGAAATATATGCCCCTACCTAAACTTGTACTATGTCCTGATCATAGGTCCTTGATAATATTTATACCTTTAGAAGAATTTGCTGCTTAAGATTTTGAATGCAAATGTAACAATAGGCTAGCCTTAACTCCAAGATCACCCATCCCATAAAAGTCCAATTTCATTGGAGTGATAAGTACATGTAGATAAGTAGATGAGGCTCTAGTCATCTGTCAGTGTCTAAATATTCTTTTAAATTTTGAACATAATTATTTAATCCCTTTTAAACTGTCAAACAAAATTTCTCCCTAGCAGCTTGATGCATTGAACTGCTTATTTTAAAAATTCATTCTTCATTATTTATTTATTGTAGGTAATAGAGTCACTTTCCTTTCATTGTTTGGTTAAGATTACTTTGCTTAAAATGCTATGTTCACATTTTTTAAAGAAGTTTTAAACAAATTAATCCCATTGATGACATTGTTATCAGTGTCTCAGGAGGGCTTTTCTCCTTAGACAACATTCTGAATAAGTATCTTTGGATATTTATCAATACGTCCAGTTCTCTTATTGCTTATCTTTAGCAACGTGTTTCTATTGAGCCAACTACATCTTACCGCCTGCAAAGCCTGAAGCCAAACAGCTTGTACTACTTCCGTCTGGCTGCCCGCTCTCCACAAGGCCTGGGTGCTTCAACTGCAGAAATCTCAGCGAGAACCATGCAGTCAAGTAGGTGTCTCTCCTTGCTTGCTTTATTCTGCTTCTTGTATCTGCTGAGCAGACACAGCCAGATAAGCCAGTAAGACAGCAATAGAGAGCAAGAATCTCAGTAACACGACAGCAGGACAGTGCTTAAGATATATATTTATAATAGGCTTAGAAGACTTGTTTTTGAATTATTATTGGCTTTTGTATATCCTTAGGAGAAGAAGCAGAACATCTTCAGAATGTCTAAAGAGACAGTACTATGATGATATCAGTATAGCTTCTAGTGCACCACTAGCATACTAATGATCTTCCATGCAGGGCATGCCTCCTATATGGTCTGGAGCCTTAAAATTTCTGCCTAGTCATTTCCTGCTCCGCAGTGTAAATTCCATAAAATTTATTTCCTTTTATCCAGATATGCTCTTCCTGCAGAACGTGTACATTTGATGGTTCCAGGACTGTATGCACTAACAGGCATGCTGATAACTATGGTTATTCTTTCTAAGTTTTGCCTAATGGGTTTTTTTTACCAGTCTTTGGAAGGTGGGCACCTTAGTATTATAGGTCATTTTGATACACACAAGAAAACCACATTCTGTTGGCTGTTCATGTAAATGATGTGAGTAATTTATAGGGCTTATCTGAAATAATCTGATGGGAATTTATATAGGAATTTGAAAACATGTAAATTGAAGCTTAACTAAAGGGATCTTCAGGTAATGGAGAATTACTTCCCAAAGAGTTGATATAGTCAGCTAAAGTTTACTTTGTGTAATTCTTTCGCTTTACTGCTCCATTTTCAAACTTTATTCCATCATGTGTTTAAATTTTCTATAGGCTGATTGGTTCATTACTTTTAGTGAAGTAAGGTTATTTAAATGAATACTGCAAAGCCTCATCAAAATTCTGGTTTACATCAGTCAGCTCGAGCTATTGTATTTATACTGTCATGCTTTGCTAGTATTTGATGAGATATTAGTAACAATTAAGGTACCTGAAGAACTGTTGCTTTAGAGTTTGAGTTTTATGAGTAATGTGAACTTCCTGAGGCATGTCTGTGGCATTTTAAATAAACACAAAGGGCCCAATTATGCTGTCATTTGTGCAGCCCTTATCTAAGAATCAAGTATAATGTCATGGGGCACTGTCATTTTAATTATGCAAAATCAGTATTTTGATATAGAAGAAAATTATTTCCTTTCATGGAGACCATTTCAGTTACACGTGAGAGCATGAGCATCATAAAAGGTGGGTGGGAATTGATTTAAGTGTGGCTACAAGTTAAATATTTAAGGCCCAATCCTGTACTCTGTGCACAGTCAAAATTGCCATTGATTTCCATTTCCTAGGTATGTAAGAAAGAAGTAAATGGGACAGGGCCAGTAAGATGACATTACACTGTGTGTAGCCTTCTTTTTATTTTACATATTGAGATAATACGTGAAAAAGTGCAAAGGTTATATATATGAAAAGAAAGTACTCGGTAGTCAGACTTTTGCAAGAGATCCCATTGAAATCAATGGCAAACTTCCAATTTACGTCCGTGGTATATGATAAGACCTAATAGATTTGTTTACTAGATTGCACATGGTGTAAAAATCACCTTGCAAAGTAAAGGAGAAATTGCATTTTAAAAAACAATTACGCAAGATAGAATGGTTTGCATTTATTTTAATATAATGATTTAAAAAAATTAGGAGTCTGGTGGCACCTTAAAGACTAACAGATTTATTTGGGCATAAGCTTCTGTGAGTAAAAAAACCATTTTTTCGGATACATGGAAGAAGTGCATGCTTCTGCATGCATCTGAAGAAGTGGTTTTTTTAGCCACGAAAGATTATGCCCAGATAAATCTGTTAGTCTTTAAGGTGCCACCAGACTCCTCGTTTTTGTGGATAAAGACTAACACGGCTACCCCATGATACTTAAAGAAATAGAAATCTCTCATGGATACAGCCAAAATATTCTCCAGAGTTTTTTGTAACCTTCAGTCATAGCTTCAGAGAAAGCTGCTACAGGGATATCAGTCTGTCAGTATGATATCCTGAAGGAGTCTTTTCACTTCCTTTTATACTTCCTGGACATATTCATGCTCTGTAGCGTAATGACCAGTATATCCTGTGTACTTGATTTGTGCCTTGATCACTGACTTTTTTGTAAAGAAAAAAGCTAATCTACCCCTTCAACTCCTCCAGATGCTGGTACATTCTCACTTATTTTCCCCTGAGAAGGGTAAAATACCACACAGAGGAACATCCATTGATCCACATAGAAGATCTGTGAGGAACCAAAAGATACATGTGTAACTGCAGTAGGTCACAGCAGGGCCCTATAACTCTTCAGCTGCTTTAATTATCTTTGATGTGCCAAGTAGTACCAAAAATCCATTTGGTTTTCCTTTAAGGATATGGGGGAGAGACTAGATCACACACAATGGGCAAGCACTTTAGCTGTCTTCTTAATACAAGTTATATTTGATCTAAATGATGGATGCTCATGTGAAGTAAGATACAGTATAAATTCAGAGATTTGTATCTTTTTGCTTTGTTTTGCTAGGGAAGTCTTTTAGTAAGATTTAATAGCTATTTTGCTGACAAAATGCGCGGAGGTGGTAGTTTATTGAAATTACCAAAAAAATTGCTGGTAGGATTTAATTCTTCACTAGCAAAGGTGTCTCCAAGAGGAGTTAAAAAATATAACTGAGAGCAGATCTAGGGTAAGTACAAGGTACAGTCAGAATCAACAAGCCTGTCACTTTTTGTCCTGGTAGGTAAATCTTTGACTAAGATTTTCTTCATCTTCTATTGACTTTGCATGCTTTTACACTATGTTGGCTACAATAAATGTTTAAATAAATGCTTTCCATTTAAACATTATTTGTAGTTTACTTGATACAGGCAGACTCAGTTGTAAAAAGAAAAATGAAAATATAATCTTTTTGGGAGGGGGAGCGGGGGGACAGAAGGAAAGTTTCAAAGGGAATTTCTCAAGCAATTTCTAGCAATTATTGCAAGTTATGTGGAATATAGTAAAAGGGAAAAAAAACTATTCAATGAATGTAAGACTGACTGTACAGTAGAAGTTAAAATTTGGCAAGAAATACATACATAAAATAATCATTTAAAATATCCTAACTTGCACTAATTGCAGACATTACAAGGATAGATGAATAGACATATAAAAGCATCACATTTTGTTTTTATTTGAAGAAGAATTTTAATTGCAGGTACGTAATATTATTTTGAGGCTTCATTTTCATGTATTTCCCCCACATCCTTTTTCACCATTTAGTTGGTTTATACATTTTTAATTTCTTCACTTTAATAAGCCAAGGTGCATACGATTATCTGATGTTTTGCTTTTTAAGTTTCTATGGGGTTTGGTTTTTTTTGTTTGGTTGCCCTTTTTATTTATTTTCATTTTTTCTTTTGTTCATGTTTTTTTCTTTTTTTTCAACCACTCCTATCCTTTCACTCAAATCCTCCTCTAACCCACTACTGAAATTAGAGCCATCAGCTCCTCCTCAAGACATTAGTTGCACCAGCCCCAGCTCCACTAGCATTTTGGTAAGTTGGCAACCTCCACCGGTGGAAAAACAGAATGGCATTATCACAGAATATTCAATCAAGTACATTGGGATTGATGGGGAAGATGACAAGCCCCATGAAATTTTGGGAATTGCTTCGGACACTACTCAGTACCTTTTGGAACAGTTGGAAAAATGGACTGAATACCGGATCTCTGTGACTGCCCACACTGATGTCGGACCTGGCCCAGAGAGCTTATCAGTATTGATTCGGACAGATGAAGATGGTATGTTGCCTCCACTACATCCGTTTGCACCTCTATGACTCTCTCTCGATCTGCTGTCTTTGTATAGGCTAAGAGTATTCCTTTTTTGTCCCTGCTCCTCTTTTTCCCAAAATCACTGTTACTATCACCATGTGATTTTAATCAAAGGTCTTCCTTTGCTACATCAGTTTTGAATTTTTCTTTAAACGCAAAGTTTTGGTTTTTTTGAGCAAATTGAAACTGCTGCTCCTTCGAACCTACCCAGATTGCTCTTTCTCCCCCTCCTCATCTATTAAAAAAAAATCACAGATCTCACGGGGGGATCTTTCTGCATTTTTCTTGTTTTTTTTTTTTAACTCTTCTGTCTGATGAGCTTATGTCTTTTGATTTTTAAGAATGGCCTTCTTGTTCTTTGGTGCATTTAAAAAAATCTTTTGGAAAACTGATGCTCTACATTTTTTTATTTTAAATATCTAGGTTGTCAAATGTCTTCCATATCTGAATATAACAGAAGATGTCCCAATTATCGACCACCTTTTTGTTCCACTGCAAAAAACCCAAACCCAACCAAAACAAAAGGGAACTTTTTTTTTGAAATCTTTTGTTTTTTTTATTATTATTATTTCAATTACAAAATATCTCTTTGTACTTTAATGCTTTGAATCTCAAAGCATCTTCCTTGGCTTTTGTACATTTTTACATGTTTTTCTATTTCTCTAATACTCTTTTTTCTTCCATTTTTTGCATCAGTCATGTTTTTTGATCTTTTCACTGAAAGGTAGAGCAGATTGGTTGAGCATTTTCATTTGTTGAACAATTTGTATTCTTCAAAGAAAACGTAGTGGGTCTGCCCTTAAAGAGAGAGAGAAAGAAAAAGACTCTAAATGGGTGGGACAGGTGCCTGTAATTCTGTTTTATCCAATGATGTTGTTCCAGTTCCTAGTGGTCCTCCTCGCAAAGTCGAGGTAGAGGCTGTCAACTCTACCTCTGTTAAAGTGTCATGGCGCTCGCCTGTACCCAATAAGCAGCATGGTCAGATCCGAGGATACCAGGTTCATTATGTGAGGATGGAAAATGGAGAGCCAAAGGGTCAACCCATGCTGAAGGATGTCATGCTGGCTGATGCACAGGTAACTAGATTATTTTCTATTCTGTTTATAGGCCGCAGTAAAAAAGCTGCATTTACAAAATACATATAAATAACTACCTGTCTTTTTCCCCCTCCACTTTGGCTCACAAGCTGACATGTTTTATTTCCATTTTAGTAGGTTCTCCAGAATGGTTATGTTTACAGTTTCTTGTGCCAAATTCAGACAGCCTGTGTATGCATACACGAGGGGGAAAAACAGCTAAGTTTAGTGCAATTCTTTGTAACCATCTGCAGGCTCCCCTAAACCTACACACTTCATGATCTGCATGTCCTCTGGAAGAGTGCCAAAGGGCATCTGGGCAGATCATAGTCAGTGCCTTTTAGCATGTGTGCTGTCTGATCCAGCCACCAGCTATTTCACACAGATAACTCTTATTCCTGGATGGAATAATCTGTTCAATGTTTTAGCATCAGAACCAGAAGTAGGCAGATTAGAACCCTGCTTTGGCGCATTTAGTACTGCCTTGAAAGCATTAGCGTGTACCCATCTCACCACTCATATCAAATGAGGCCTGAATATTGTGTCATACTTTTAGAACACACTCATGTATTTAAATAACATAATACATCATTCAAATCAATAACTATCAAGTAAAATTTGAAGTCTGTTTTAAAAATTTAAGGTTGCTTCTGCTGCAAAATGCAGATGCTGAGAAAGTGGTTCGATCTGTTTTACAAATCATGGCATATGATAGAGAAATCTCTGTTCTGGGCCATGTATTTGATCACATCAAGCTCAAAAGAACTTCTAATATTAGGATTCTAATGGTAGGGCTATACTTACACTTTGTGGTCTTGGAGATTACCTGAATTATGCCTCTGATGTATACGCCTAAGGGAAAGCTATAAATGTTTGCACACCTCTCACAGCCCGGGCTCATTTTGTATGTGAATAATAGGAAGTCATCTAGATTGACCAGATGTCCTGATTTTATGGGGACAGTCCTGATTTGTGGGTATTTTTCGTATATAGGCTCCCATTACGCCCTACCCCCATCCCGATTTTTCACATTTGCTGTCTGGTCGCTCTAAAAGTCATCAGATATTATCACCTTAATTGAAAGTAAACAGTTAAATCTTAACCAGTTCTATGTTTGATGTTAGTAAATGATGGCATCCCTCCACCCACCCCCGGAATTAATAGATAAGTTGCGACTCTCTATATTCATTTGGGGGGGCAATGATCTCTTGTCCCTTCAATTTTGTTGACATGCCTATTTAAATAGTATTGTGCCAGCTCTCAAGAGGTCCATTTTCTTGTTTTACATATTTATGAATTTATTTATTTGGCAAAACATTGTGCTCTCTTAGTTTAAACAGAATGAACCATAAATGCCTGCGGTTTACTACAAATTTGCAATTCTGAGTGTGGCCAGGGTCCTAGTGGGGAGCCAGCTGTGGTCACTCAATTAGGGTGAACTGCAAAGAATGAGATGGCCAAACCCCCAAAAGCTGGTGGGATATTCCAATACTTAGATTCACCAAGCCAGCATTAATCAGTTTCTTTATTACCTTACTGGTTACTCGGAAGTCCAAACAACACAGTTCCCTTAAAGTGATCCAGCCTCAGGCCTCCATCCAGGTACCCATGTCAGATATGATGAACATATCTGGAAATCTTATTTCATCATATAAAAGAAAAGGTTCTACCAATCCCAAAGGATCGGACACATTACCCCCCAAATTAATGAATGTTTCAGATCTTACCCACATACACACCACAGCCAATTCTTATTAACTAACCTAAAATTCATTAAAAAACAAAAAAGAGAGAGTATGGTTAAAAGATCATTATACATACAGACATGAATTCAATTCATTGAGGTTCAGATTCATAGCAGAGATGGTGAATTTTGTAGTTGCAAAGAGTTCCTTTAGAATTCAGTTCATAGGTCACAATCCAATGTCCAAATCTCCTATTCCGGGCGTACCAGCATATTTGGGAACTCAGTCTTGTGACTCAAACTTCCCCGATGAAGTCTAAGCAGATCCGAGATGACAGAATCAGGGCCCAGGGATCTTTTATAGAATTTCATGTCCTCTTTGACGAGTTGGGATTTCCTCGAGGAACAAAAGGTAATTAGGATGACTTTGAAGGAAGTCCATCGTCAGTACTTAGCTATATGAATTAACATTAGGCCATTTGCTTGTTCTTCCACAATTCATGGTACATTTCAAAGAGAGATGAATACTGAGATAGCCCGTGTTTACAATTCATTTAAATGCTAGGATCTTCTTTTGACCTCTGAGTTATCAGAATACAGCATAGACAGGGACTGTTGATTACATTGTCCACCCTACTCATACATATGTAAATACACAAAAACACAAACATCATCTCCCCACATGTCTTTTGAGGGTTATTTATTTTGCAGGATGTTTAACCCTTTATAGCCATGCGTCACAATGAGAAAGAGAAAACAATAAGCCTCTGAGCTTCAGTTCTCCCTGTGTCTTGCTCAGATATCCGCTTTCAAGCTCTGTGTGGCCGTAGTTCTGACTCCATTTTAAATTGGAGAAGGTGGACATAGAGAGAGAGTATGTGCAATATTGGCACCAAAACACCATCCATGCCAAAGCCAAACTTGCTCATTTGTAGGTTTCTTTAGTGTTTGGCTCTTAATTGCTAGTTCCCCCGTTGGCTCATTCTAACCCCCTCACATTTATTTCGCTGAATGTGTGTTCTCTTGGCATATGCAATGAAAAACCAAATGATGGTAACAGGGCTTCATTACTTCATTTCAAGTATGTATACACGTTGCAGTTATGAATCTAAATAGGTGCACTGATGTAATTTGGACAGGCTAAATTGAAATGAAAATGAATGTAGCCTTGTAACATATGATTAGAAAAACAGGCAGCCTTTCATTCTATATCAGTGGCTTTCATTAATACAGTCATAAAATATTACTGAGCAATAATAGCATTCAGTACTAGGGAATATGTCGTTCTTTTACCCTTCAAGGAAAGAAAAGTTACAATTTTTGTACCATCTCTGGTAATAAATATGGAATTGAAAATGCCCAGCCTAATTTCATTAACCTGATTTCAAAGGGTATTTGATTTTGCCAGCCAGTTTTTGGAGATTTTTTTTTATTATTATTATTATTATTTATTTTTACTACGAACAACAAAATTGCCTCAACCAGGCTACAAACCTCTCTTTATTTCTTTTGTTTTTCTTTCCACCATTCTTTACTCTGAATCAGTGGGAATATGATGATACTGCCGAACATGTGAGTAGTTGTTGACTGGTCAGACAAAAAGTGTGTGTTGTTTTTTTTTAACCTCTTTCTGTTTTGTAAATGTTTTTGTCATTTGCACAAATGCATGTACTAACATATTATTGAAATTTTCCTCACTTTTTTAAAATATTTTGTTCTGTGAGTTTGGCATGGTGCTGAAACATACAACATTGTTTTGTGTTTTTGTTGGTTTTGATGGCTGTAACTAACTTTGCCTGGCAATGCAACCAAAGAAACTATGCTTTAAAAGAAGGTATTACAGAAAGAAAACCAAAACAGTTTGGATTTGCCTAGTGGTCACCCTTCAGGTTTTGTTGTATTCAGTGTGTAGTGTGCAGCAGAAGTACAAGTTCATCTTTCTTTTTGTTTGGAACATGTGTCTGTTTTGTACACTTCCCAATCGAACCAAGGAAAGCAAACGTCTCACAGTATTTATGGTCTAAGGAATGTGTTTATTACATTCAATTTGCCTTTTTAAAAGACACTACTGTATATGTTTGTTTATCCTTGCATACAGTAGAATACAACGTAGTAGAATACAACGTACTCCAAATGAGGCTAGTGTGTGAATCATTATTTAAAAGAAAACTGTAATTTGTTTTACTTTTATAGTTTTAAGTTGTCACCATCATTTGTAATTGCCTTTTGAAAGACTGAAAGTGAAATGTCTTTCTTCCCAACTTTGCCATTTGGGTAGAATTGAGTTTGGGGATGAATTTTCAGATTTGTTCTTTTTTATTGGAAACATTTCACCATCCTTCTCATTATTACCTAGTAATTTTGGTACTGCTAACAAGTGACTGAAAATATAGGGCCAGATTTTAATTTAATCTGTACAGTGTTCCTATCCTCATATTTTGAAAAATCAATTTATTGTGGACAGTTGGGCCCATAATTTTGCTGTTAACTTTTATGGTTGTTGCATTTGAAGATTACATGATTGCACATTTGCTATTTATTCTTGACATTGAAGTGTGCCATTCCTTTAGCAATGCTGAAATTAGTGTAAATCCATTCAGCCACACAGAATTGAGAAGGAGTGCAGGTTAGTGGTTATGACTGAGAACTGGAAGCCATGATAACTGTGTGACTTTGGATAAATAGACTTCTCTGTTCTTCAGTTTACCCATGAATCAGCAACAGACTAATAATGCTTATCTGCCTGATTGATTTATCAAGACAAAACTTTCTCCTGCTGCCTTTAGAGCAAAAACAAGTCTTTATTTCAGGTGGCCTCCATGTGTATGTACATGTGTGAGTGAAAAGGTCTCTTTTGGTTTTTGCATATACTACACCCTGTTCTTTGTATTGGTTGAGAATTGATCCCTTCTGTTGCTGGTGTACTTTGCCTGAGAGCTCTGGGGTTTGCTCTAAGAATGCTGATTGAGTGGCTCTTTGAGATTTTGAGTAGTTAACAATTTGTAAAGCACTTTGTGATTCCTGGATGAGCAGCGCTGTAACAAGTACAAGTTGTTGTGAAATCTATATATGAAGGCAAATAGTGTTTCTGGTGAACTGTACTTAGTGTATTTTGAAATAGCTTTAGAAGTATGGGAAAAACTGGAGCTCTCTGACTTATTGCTAGTGATTTCATACCTATGTCAATAATGGCCAGTAAACTACTAGGTCAAACTTATTTTTCAACTTGCATTAATTTCACAATAGCAATAAGACTCTCCAGGCAATACATTTCAGGATGATTATTACACTGGTCACATCATTCGTTCTTTGGCCTAAGCTATATAAAACTACCTGAAGCATGCTACTTAGAAATGCCCTGTCTGTATTACTTGAAAAAAGTGAAACATACTGCATTACAGTGTCTCACTCACAAAACATTCTTCTGATACACTCCAATGTGTATCTTCATTACATGTAGCACAAAAGCATATGTACTTGATGTGATATGTAGCAATTGACTAGATTATTCTTCGCTTTCTTAGTAAGGAATGAATTTTTAATACGTGTTCTTATTGTTTTATTTCATCTCAGGAAATGATCATTTCTGGACTACAGCCTGAAACTACATACTCCCTCACTGTGACAGCCTACACAACAAAAGGAGACGGAGCACGTAGCAAGCCCAAACTAGTGTCTACCACCGGTGCAGGTAATATTTGGATACCCCTTCATCTCTGAATTGGCTGTCTCTCCACTTGCAATACTTGTTTTGATACACGTGCTATATGGAAGTTGTCTCTAGTGCAAATGAAGGTGTTTGTAGGACAGAGGGAACCTTTGGTTTGTAAGCAGATGGAGCTTTCTTCATTAGAGCCAAAAAAAATGGAACAAGTCCCTATCCTAGTCCCTTCCTAAATTAATGATGTAGCAGAAAAATGTTGTTTTAACTATAAACCTATTGCTAGGTAATTTCTCTCCTGCACCCCACAATATATTTTATAAGCAAGGGGAAAATCAGCAAATGGCAAACGGAGGATTATCCTGACAAATGCCAAAGGATCAGAGTGGACTGCAGGAAGCAGGAGCAAGAAATGTTCTGCCAAATGGACAGTACCCTCCTCTCCCCACAAAAAAAGAAAATACTTTGTGAGGAACCCTACCAGACCTTTAAAATTGGAGTTCCCATAGTAAAGGAGAAAGGGCAGCCTTATTTTCCTTACAAATGTTCATTTTCTTGGTTTTATAACATGGCCATAAAAACACTCCATACCTATCATGATAAATCATAACAGCCCTCTAACGCTATTATAAACTATCATAACAATAATCTATGGATTATGTAACTGTGGGAAGTCAAACCGTATATATGTTATAACTACCCAGGCTGAGCTTTTCAAAGCAGTCTAATGGGTTTAGAAATGCATCTTCAATAATTTCCGTGGCAGATATAGCCATATCTCCTAGACTACTTAGGAAAATCTCAACTGTAGTGACTAGATCAGGGGCGGGCACACTTTTTGGCCTGAGGGCCGCATCAGGTTTTGGAAATTGTATGGAGGGCTGGTTAGGGGAGGGGGGCGTGGCCTGGCTCCCACTGACTATCTGCGCCCCCCTGATGGCCCATCCTTGGGACCTCTGCCCCATCTCCCCCCCCCCGCTCCCTTTCTCCTGACTGCTCCCCGGCGCCCCATCCAACCCCCCCTCCTTCCTGACTGGACCCCCCGACCCCTGCCCCATCCAACCACCCCTTTTCCCTGTCCCCTGACTGCCCCCGGAACCCCTACCCCCGGCCCCACATCAAACCCCCACTCCTTCCTAACTGTCCCCCAGGAGCCCTGCCTCCCTTCAATCCCCGTTCCCCGTCCTCTGACCGCCCCGCCCCCTATCCACACACACAGACACTCCCTGCCCCCTTACCGCGTTGCCTGGAGCACCAGTGGCTGTCGGCGCTACAGCCACACACCGTGAAGCACAGAGCAGGGGGTCAGGCTGGGATCTACAGCTGTGCTGCCCCAGGAGCTCGCCGCCCCACTGTCCAGAGCATTGTGCTGGCGGAGGGGTGAGCTGAGGCTGGGGAGGAGGGAGAACAGCAGGGGTGGGGCCAGGGGCTAGCCTCCTGGGGCAGGAGCTCAGGGGTCAGGCAGGAGGGTCCTGCGGGCCGGATGTGGCCCGTACGCCGTAGTTTGCCCACCTCTGGACTAGATTGATCATGTAGTTGCATTCCAGCTTCTCCAGTACCTTCCATTCATTACTCATGACTAATATACACCAGATATATTTTATCTGGCTCCACCTCGCCAATGAACTGTAGTAGTTCAGACAAAATGCAGTCCTCTTCTGGACCACGTTTGGTTCTGATGTAGGTAAAAGCAAAACTTGACCCAAAACGTTTTCCAAAACTCAGTTCCCAGCTCTAATAAACACAGTAATTTCAATGATATTTTGATTAATGAAATTCATTCCAGTCTCTAACTATAATTGTACGATATGGAATGATAGAAGCAAAACTTCCAGCTTCAGCTGGTGGTCTCTACATTGACCACAGAAGGGCACTGTCAACTTTGACTGTCCCAAAATTTTGTGTCCCTCTCCTTTAAAAAAAAATTTAAAAAATCTCGTCACTTGAAAAAAATCTATAAACTCTCCAAAACAAAGGCTGTAATGGAATTCCTCTGCTGCATGACCTTCCAAGAACAAACCCAGAGCCCGGTATTGGCTTACATCACTGGCATTGTCCCTTTACTCGATGCCATGGCAATCTGGTAAATGTCCACACCTACCAGCCCACAATCTTCTGCACAAACAGGAACTCAGCGTTTTGCTGCTCCATATATTTTTTTTGCCTAAATGAATACCCATTCAGACAATATGTTAGACCTGGCTATGGTTATCATCTGTAGTAAGGAGGATTCTCAAACAGGCATTTATAAAAGGGAATGATAAGCATACTACAGAATGTACCGACAGATTTCAGACCCTACCTTTTCACAAGAATAGAGTAGGCAGATGGAGGAATGATGCGCTTGTACTTTCCCAAACTCACATACCAAAGCAAAGCTAATAATTCTAATTTAGGGCCTGTCAACTTCTGACAGCTTTCATTAAATGGGGAGCTTCTACAAAGGAACAGTCTAAAAATACTACAAAACAAATTAAGGGCCTGACTCGCTACTCTCATTTAGACTTGTTTTAAAAGAGGTATCTCCATTAAAGTCAGTTGAATTACATCACTGTAAAACTAGTGTTCCTGGGAGGAAAATTGGACTCTAAATGTTTCCCAGTGAAAAACTCACCATATGTGAAAAACTACTTTAAGGCAGGTATGAACCAGTTGGTGATAATTAACTGTTTTACTATGTCTAGTTAGTATTTAAAAACCATAGTTCATACTTGTTTGTAGGGAAGGCTTGTCAAGTTTATTTCACAGGTGTGAGCCTTCAGTAACCTCAGTTGATAGTGTGGTAATGGTATTTGGCTAAGGTCTCCATTCCAGAATATACTTTCCATACCATATTCAGTTTCCTGTTTTATATCCATTTTTAGTATCAGTAATCATATTTCTAGAAAGTCTTTATACAAACAAGTTACTGTCACAAATCAAAGAATTTAAATATTTCTTCATGATTAAAATAATACCCTTGCCGGTAGTAGGAAAAAAAAAGTGTCTTCAGCTTTATTGGTACCTATGATAGCCATATAAATTGTTTTTACAGCTATGTATTTTACAATTTAGCATGAATTGCAAAAGTGAAATGCACACTTCACTAACTGCAAACCTCATTATTTGCATACAAAAGCTGTCAATCTTTCTTCACTTCTCTGGAAAGATTTGACAACAGCTTGCTCTAGTGAGGTCTCATATTACTAAGATTTCATTCATTGTATTGAACATGATGCGGAACTTCTATTGATGTACTACAAAATATTGCCCCATATAGCTAAGACAAAACTACATATATCAAATAAACAAAGTAGACTCAGTCATTATACTCACTATCTATATATAGATAGATAGATAGATAGATATAGTTTTCTGTGGTTGTTCACAATCTAAAATATTTAGTAATAGTTTCAGTGGGGCTTGTTTATGCCAATGATGAATTTAGCCCCCAAATGTTTAAAAGGAATTACAATACCTCAACAATAAAGTGTTACCATTTTATCAAGGGACTGACGTACAGGAGAGAACTTAGGGCGCCCAGACAGCAAGTGTGAAAAATTGGAACAGGGGATGGGGGTAATAGGAGCCCATATTAAAAAAAGCCCCAAATATCAGGACTGTCCCTATAAAATCAGGGCATCTGGTCACCCTAAGAGAACTGGAAGTACTTTCCATCAAATTTCACTTTCCATATTCACAGTCACTCTCCTGTCAGGCCCCTTGTTCTTTAGTTTCCTTTCAGTTTTTGCTTTTGCCATTAGACAACATAGACGCATTTTTAATTTTTTAAATTCTTTTTTTAGTGGTTAGGCAAACGTTGCTGGCTTTTCTATTCTGCTCGAGAACTAGCTGTAATGTTTACCTCTTTTATATAGGCACCACCAATCAAACTTAAAAGAAACAGTCTTAAATGTGAGGGCTGCCACAAGAGTAAAAACAATTTATGGCATAAATAATTTAGTGACAGCTTCCAGCAACCTCTCATCTAAAAATCTGAACGAGTTATTATTCTATTTTTGTGGGCTCTTCTCCTCTTGCTTATGCTCCATTGGCTTCAATAATAGCTATAATACAATGAAAAATTTAGCCTATGAGAGCATTCACAGTCTTTTCTCTGCTCCAATACTGACTCATATCCGTCAGTGGGAAAAGGTCAGAACTAATCAGAGAAATACATTTTATACTACAGAAAGTGGGGTGAAAACATAGAAAGTGCTTGGGATCCTATTTGGACAAGAATTAGGCTTTAAAAAGGAAGACTCTGTAGTAAATGGCTATAAAAATAAACCAGAATTCATATCATATTGTAGACAATGGCCAGGACTTATGAAGGGAGTAATGGAAAAAAAGCTTATCATTTGCGTAATTTTCACCAAGAAATGGTGTTCTTGTTCTCCTGTTTTGGAATTATTATCAATAGTTCTAATTATGACTGATTTTCTGCAGTTCTGGGGAAAAGATAAAATGTACAGTTCAAAAGATTAAAGAAAAGATTGTCTTTTTTGTTGTGAAAATTTGATAAATGAACACAAGTTATCCTTTACATTTATCCAGCCCATAACATGGAGTGTCAGACTTGCATCAGTGCAAGCTAATAGTCCTACCCCATTGTCCAATAACATTGTCATCTTCATCAATTGTACACATTTTCATAATGTTTACATCTCTTAAATGCAGTTTTTGAGTTCTTTTCCCAACCCCATTTTCTCCTTATCTGCTCTCCAGCTGACATCCTCATCTTTTTCTTGTGCATCTGCTGACTTTCCTATTGTGAGCTGTTTACGTATACATTTCAGACATAATAAGCTGCTTAAGAGGGGCAAGCTTTACAACTGGTCAGTGTAATCTACATGGAGTTCAAACACATGTGAATGAAGGGCTGATAAGCAGTATCTAGGAGTAAGAATAGTCCAGTGGCTAGGATGCCAGCCTCTGATTTGGGCAGCTCATGATTAAATACCTTCTTTACCATAGACTTCCTGTGTGATCTTGGACAAGTCACTTGGTTTGTCTGTATCTCAGTTCCCCATCTGTAAAATGAGGATAATAGTACTTCCCAATCTCACAGGGACATTGAAAGGATAAATACAAAAAAGATTGCAAAGCACTCAGATACACTATAGTGACAGATGACATATAAGTACCTAAGGTAGGTAGATAGGATTCCTAATGGTGGTATGCTAGGATTGCTAAGAAGAAAATCCAGCTGACTTACCTTCTATCATAGGTGTATTCCCCTCCCCCCCAAAAAATAATAATAATGGTAGTAGATATGTTAGGCATAGTGAGAAACCTGTAATTTCTCCATATTTTTTTTACTTACAGAAATGGAAATGTTTTCCCCTGGATTAAATTAATGAATGCTTATGACAACACTCCTTTTCACAAGCGAGTACTTGTAAGCAAAGATGGGTAGTAGCTGTTTGGAAGTTTTACCTCACTTGTGTTCATACATTCTGTGTCCCTGAATGTTCATACTTTTCTCTGTATTTGGAAAATGGGTGGGGGGAACAACAAGTCTATTATACTGTATGACTGAATAGTGCAGAAGAAAGAGGTTATTTCTGAACTTTTATAAGACAGTTATTTGAGGAACAAAGAGTGAGGGAAAAGCAAATACAGCTGTATTCCTATTTAAAAAGCCTCAAAAATTAAATGCACATTTCCGTTTATATTTATCATCATTAAATAACATTGTGCTACAGTTCCAGGAAAACCTCGGCTTGTGATTAGCCACACACAGATGAACACGGCTCTTATTCAGTGGCACCCTCCTGTCGATACCTTTGGCCCCCTGCAGGGTTACCGCCTGAAGTTTGGCCGCAAAGATTTGGATATGTTTACAACGCTGGAGTTCTCAGAGAAAGAAGACCACTTCACAGCCACAGACATTCACAAAGGAGCTTCTTATCTCTTCAGGCTTTCAGCTAGAAATAAAGTGGGCTATGGGGAGGAGATGGTAAAAGAGATTTCTATTCCAGAAGAGGTACCCAATGGATTCCCTCAGAACCTCCATTCAGAAAGCTCCACTTCTACATCGGTCCAATTAACTTGGCAGCCACCGGTCTTAGCAGAGCGAAATGGCATTATCACCAAATATACCCTGCTGTACAGAGATATCAATGTTGCACACCACCCAATTGAGCTCCCCATTGTTCCCGCTGATACCACTATGACACTTTCTGGCTTAAAACCAGATACTACATATGATGTAAAAGTACGTGCCCACACGAGCAAAGGGCCCGGTCCATATAGTCCAAGTGTCCAGTTCAGGACACTGCCCGTGGATCAAGGTAGGATTTGTCTGCTTATGGCAAATGTCGGTCTTTGGATATCAGTATTTTTGAAGCTGTAAATAAACTGACCCGCCCCTTCATGTAAATAGGTTCAACCAACACAAAAGGTAAAGTATGTAAATCTTAATATGTTTTGGATACCTTAGAATCCAATTACCCCATGTCAAGCAAGTCTGGCTAACATCTGCCCAGTATTTTCAGGTAAGGAAAAATATAACATACTGAGATGGTATTAGATGAATGAACTTCGTAAGAATGAGGTATTTAAATGATTGTCTTAAGCAAATCAGAGATTTGCATTCTATTCTTTTTATCCTTAATGCTTATTGGTAGTGGTGGACAAGCGATAGGAAATAAGGTTCAAGATGTAGTTTAAATACATTATTTTTCCTTTTCCAGCAGTGTTTGCAAAAAATTTTCATGTAAAAGCAGTAATGAAGACGTCAGTATTACTGTCTTGGGAGATTCCAGAGAATTACAATTCTGCCATGCCTTTCAAAGTAAGTTGTTTTCTAATTTGTAAGACATCAAGGATAAAATTGGAGGATATAGTTCAGCTGCTTAAGCAGTTTACTGAGCAGGTGGATTTTTTTTGGTTCTGCTACATTTAAAAGTGTATGCTAATCAGCAATATTGACCCAAGCAGTTAAAATCAGTCCTTTTGCAATGTGAACTTTCCACCTTAGCTTTAGTACAGTGGCAGCATTCCAAACTTGGACTGGTATTAGATATTACACATGCTGTGAACTCTTTGTTTGTTTATAGTGCAGTGCAACAGGTCTTCCTAAACAGAGGAATTAAAAATATTAATTTTCTTTTAAAGCTTCTGCTCTGTATTGTATGTAACAGAATGTGATCTTCTTTACTCCTTTGACCTGTTCTTTAAAAAAGAAACCTATCTGGTTTCTAACTCTTGCATTCCAATTATTTATAATATGGTCAAGCAGATTTGTGTAAGTTGCAGTCTTGCCTATAATTTCTTCTGCACCATTTAAGCACTTATTGCTCACCACGCGGAAAGGTCAGCAAAGAGCAGTATGTTATGAACTTTTGTGAATATGAAAACTGGTTCAGAAAACAAGGAACCTTTAAGGATGGGTAGATCTACAGTAAACACAAGTCTGCAGAACAGCCTTGATGTAAACAGCATGTTAAATGCTCAGCTCATTTGTATCAGCATCATAAGAATTTTAAACATGTTAACAAATACATCTCTAGTACCATGTACATTATAATAGAAGACACTTTATTTTAAATAATTATTTTTGCTGGAAAAAGAGAATTAGATTGACATGCCGTTATCAATAACATTTTTACCATAAAATACTGCCGATTAGCATTTTAAATTTATGGCTGGGTTCATTTATGTTTTCAGTGTATCAATACCAATCATTTTACAACTTTTTCCCCCCAATGACTAAAGGCCTTGAATTTTTGTATCTATTAGATCCTTTACGATGATGGGAAAATGGTGGTTGAGGTGGATGGTCGAGCCACTCAGAAACTTATCACTAACTTGAAGCCAGAGACATCGTATTCCTTTGTTCTGACGAATAGGGGGAACAGTGCTGGAGGTCTTCAGCACAGGGTTACAGCAAAGACTGCACCAGATGTACTGCGCACCAAGCCAGTCTTCATTGGGAAGACCAACTTAGATGGGATGATAACTGTGGAACTTCCTGAAGTACCTGCAAATGAGAATATAAAGTGAGTAAAGGTTCTGCAGTTAGTGAGAATGGCAAGTTTCCTACATCCCAAAATTAACTCTTGTTAATCCCCAAAAGGTATAAAATGGAATATTTCAGTGAATTTTTCATCTATAAATTATTATTATTATTATTATTATTATTATTTATTTATATTACCATAGTGCCCAGGAGCCCTAGTCTTGGACCATTCAGATAGGTGATATACAAACACAGAATACAATCTAATCATTTTAGGCTCTCCTGGAATCTGATTGGCATAAGATAGATATTCACACATGGTTAACGAAAACATCATAGGTAGAAATTATGAGAATGCGAGTCTGTAATTGAATCCCCTGTTATGGATCTAACAATTCATTATGGTCTCAAGTCAGCACTTTGAAACCAACATTTCCTTTTGACTCCATTACACAGCCTAGAAAAGGGATTTTGTAGAGCTGGTCATAAAAGATTAATTTTTCCTTTTGGAAATTTTTGAGAAAGACAAAAAAAACACCCTCTTTTCATTGAAAAACCAAAAAAAAAAAAAAAGTTTTCAGACAGGAAGTTTTCAGCCAAGAGCTTCCTGGTTTTTTGTTTGTTTGTTTGTTTTTGTTTTTGACAAAAAGCTGAAATTTTCTGTAGAAAGTAAACACTTTTAATAGAAATGTTCATTTAGTCAAAAATCCAATTTGCCATCAAAATAGTTTGTTGATGGAAAATTATCAACCATCCTCAGGGTTTTGTTTTCTACAGTATTAAAGTGCAATTTGATTATGTAAAAATGGCATTTTGGATTATGTGTTTATTGTCTCATAGTATTTTCTAGATCAAAGGTGCTCACTTATCAGTTTAGAAGTAAAATGATGTATTTTTATTTCACAGTCATCCCTGCAAACTGTAACTGTCCTTATCATGAATCATTACAAGTAATAAGATATTGCAGGCCAGCTTATGCCTTCAGTTACATTTGTGCCACCAATTCCCACTGAAGCAACTTGCAATATCAAGCCTCAGTCACTGCATGGACTAGTGGAGGCTTAAAAGGCTATTACAATACTTTGAATGAACTAATTATATAGGCAAGAATGAAGTTAAGTAACATCCAGGTAAGAACAGAAGAATGGCCATACTGGGTCAGACCAATGCTCCATCTAGCCCAGTATCCTGCCTTCCAACAGTGACCAGGGCCAGTTTCTTCAGAGGGAATGAACAGAACAGGGCTATTATCAGGGGATCCATCCCCTGTTGTACAATCCCAGCTCCTGGCAGTCAGGTGCAAGTAAGGAAATAGGGAAGTGTTTGCTGACAGTTTTGGAGAAGAGTTTACCAGATTTATCAGAGGCTGCTTAAATGTTTGGAGAAATGGTCCTGTGAAGACTTAAACAACAGAGATAGTACTAAAGAGCTGACAGCACAGTGCCAGCAGGGATTAGAAAGATAGCCAGGAAAACATGAAGCATGGTATAATCAATAAGTGTTATTGCTCTGGTTCCAGTGATTCTTGTTGTTCTATAAGGTTCCCATGTGTGATGTGAGGGAAATGGGGAGGAAAATGAGCAAGTCATTGAATATTGTTGGGGATGCAACCTGCCTTCTCTCTGGTAGGTTTTTACTGTAGGCTTTCTACACTGCTGTTCCCCTTTTTTGTCATTGGCATTCAAGACAGGTGAGATCAGAAAAAGAATTACTTTGAAACTTTAAAAGGGTGAAAAAGTGAAAAATGTAGCCATTTTCATTAGACTGAGGAAAAAGTGGTCAGTACAAATGTAGCTAAGGAAGACTGAAGATGGAACAAGTCAAAAAGATTTATGATGTAAGGAAATTCTAGGGAGAAAAGAGCTAGGGATATTTAGTAAAACAGTAGCAGATGACAGCAACAGAGAAAGAGACAATAACTTTCCCCACAAGTAATGAAAAAAGTGGAAGACTATTGGTAGGAGTTAGGATCTAACCTTGTCATTAATGTAAACATGTAGCTCCCCTTGGATTGCATAGGTATTTGCTGGGAGAATAAGCCCCTGTTGGTGTGTTCACCACACAGAAGAAGGCAAGAACATGTAGTATGGGTTTTAACCAGGCTGCAACTTCATTAGCCAAATTACAACCAAGTTTCCTAAAGGTAATAATTGGAGATATACCAATCTCCTAGAACTGGAAAGGACCTTGAAAGGTCATTGAGTCCAGCCCCCTGCCTTCACTAGCAGGACCAATTTTTTTTTGCCCCAGATCCCTAAGTGGCCTCCTCAGGATTGAACGCACAACCCTGGGTTTAGCAGGCCATTGCTCAAACAACTGAGCTATCCCTCCCTCCTATCGGGGGACAGCACAGTGCAGTCACTTGCAGCCCGTTGATTCTTTGCCAGTTTTGGGGGAGGTCCCACCACAGAGGGAGCCAATCATTATACTAGGATGTAACCTGGATGGTTTCTCTTGCTCCCACTTCTGAGGGCTGTGGCGAGAAGGGATCTCCACCCCCAGAGAGCACCGCCATCAAGCACATCAGCAGGGCGGTACCCTGGCATAGTGTCCCGGCTCCCTGGTTCACATTTGCACCCCCAGGGTAAGACCCAATGCCCCCATCTCATAAGGAGACATCCTTGGGATGCCCACTATGTTACTTCTTTGGATCTGGAGCCGACATCAGCAAGTTCCTGCACTGAGCAAATGCCAAAAGTTGTGCCAACTAAATGACTCTCACTTAAGTTCAAACTGTGACCTCCAGGAGGGCGAGAATCCCAGCCCTCTGCTTGCTCAAAAGCCAACCCCTAGGTTTTGCTGCAAGGAAGGTGAAAAACCCAAACAACCTTGGTCAGTCTGTGGTATGGGGAAAAAAGCAGGTACCAGCTTATCCCTCAGCCACAAAGCGCTTATTAGCTTAGCCCTCAGCAACCTAGATAAGGGAGGAAGGAGGTGCTGACGGCTGGTAACTAGCAAACAAAAAGTGGCCCTGAGCACAGGGCGCCTATCATGGCTCCAAATCTCATGCCAAATCCCACAAGACCTCCAGCCTACCCTGGATATACTGAGGGGGCTGGATGTCTTGTGGAACCCAATCTGTTCTGGTTTTTTTGGCACTCTCCCGTTGCGGAGAGTGCCAAAACCACACCCCACTAGGCTTGGAGACCTCCGTGAGATAGAAAAGTATATTCATTGGGAAATAAAGCTGCATACAATAAAATGGTTTAAAGCTTAAAAGCAGTCCCTATCTGTTAAATATAGCTTGAATTCTTAGAGTTTACGGAGATAATAATAGCTGTAGTGCCTGGGAGGGAAGAACCAATTGTACAGTAATCACCATTAAACTTTTTACGGTTACCATTTGTATGTGATCAACACTGCGCTACCATGATTCTGTCTATCCTAATATGGTAGGATTACTAAATATAGAGAATCCTGTATTAATGTTAATTAGGCAAAAGGCAAAACTGATAAGAATTTAATGGCTTTACTGTAGTGCATTTTAAATTAACACTAATGGGACATGGGGGCAATTTCTTAGTCACACCACAATTTGTTAAATATGTTGGGGAACATAACTTTCATTCTTCAGTGTCTAATAATGGTAATGAGTAGATATTGTAATAGAGCTGTGCAAAAATATTCATATCCAGAGCTAAATGGGTATCTTTTCACCAGTTCTGCTTCAGGTAAGGTATTTCTGGCATTTTGCCAAAATTTGTGTACTTACTAAAAACAGTATTTCTGACTGAATGTTGCTGTGCCTGTTTATGAATCCCTCCCAAGTAAAGGCGGGAAATTATGCCAGGCCTGGGTCCCAAAGAAAACAAACAGTTAAGCAATCCCTTGAAGTGTTTTGCGTCTTCTGTTGACCCACTTAGCCTGTTTCGTGTGTTACCGGAGCCCTGGTTATGCAGTGAATGTTCTAACAACTGACATGGGATTGCTCCCCCCAATAACTGTCAGTGCTGCATAGATATTCCTTATAGAGCTAGTTAGTGTCATTCTGCAGCCTACCTTATGTGTTCTTCTGTACTCCACTTTAACATTGCTTGTGTGTGCTAAAAGTGTGTGTGCAGCAGTCTGATTGGCTAATCAAGGTTGTGTGTGGCAGTCTGACACTTGGGAAGCATGACAGAGTGTTAGACAAGATAGACTCACCTTGTATTATATGCTTTGATAGAAATTCATGAATGTGAAGGGAAATGAGTGGTAATGATTTAATGGGGGCATTCCACTAGTCAATGCATGTGATAAATTTAATCCATGATAGCCCAAGTAACTTGTTCACATACTCAGCCAGAACACAGTGTGCAAAGTTGTACTCTCAGCTGATTTTCTCTTAATTTTGAGGAAACCACTGTAATTACTGACCACATGAAATTAGGAGTCGTCTTAAGGTTGTGGCTGGGCAGGTTGAAGGAATCTACAGCTACTGTTGAGGCAAATATGTGGACTAAACACAAAATGTGTATTTAAAAATAAAACAGGTAATGAAATGTTACGTGTAACTTAAAACTATACAGTTGGATCTGTTCAAAATAACGTAATTAAGAAGAGGTGTGTAGCCATCTAATGGCTTACAATAGAAAAAAGGGATAAACACTGTAATCTGAACTGACTACCTCAATATATTGATTTAGGAAGTTGATTTTATTCCATTAGGTGAATAGCGGTAGCCTATGGTAAGAGGGAAATCATAGCCAAGAAACTACACTTCTCCAACTTTTTTTTAAATGCCAATAGGGCTGAAGAGTGATGATGGACCTAGGATATTCCTAAGAAATGGGGAAAGCTATTAGGATGTATGGAAGGGCATATAAGGAGTGCTATTCTTTTTCCCTGTACTATATTTCAAACAGCGTGCTAACCTTCCCTCTCGCTGCACTGAGGGTAGAGCTGGCCTTTCAGGCCTGCAAAGCCAGAGGTAAATCTCAGCTTTTATTTTTATTAAAGTAAGATTTTAGCCCTTTTCCTTCCAAAGACAGCACTGAACATGTGAATCAGTTGCTAGGGATGAACAAAGCTTTTCAGGGCCTTTCTCTACAGCTGCACAAAGCTGGACTTTGGAATTATGAAATCTGGTTTGAATTTTAGAGATTCCAGAACAATTTATGGTTACCCAGGCTATCGTTGGTGGTGGTGGGGTGTTGCAAGCTGCATCCCAGTGGATTAAGCACAGCACTGTGAACAAGGGAATCCTAAATTTCAGTCCCAGCTCTGTCCCTGACTCCCCCTATGACCTTGTTCAAATCACTTAGGCCAAAATTTTCAAATATAAGCACACCTGACTAAAAGTGGCCTGGTTTTCAAAGGAGCTGAGCACTCATCCTATTGAAGGCAATAGGGCTGGAGGGCACTCTCCAGTCACTTATTCAGGTGCCTAATTTTAAGCACCTAAGTGTGACAGCTTTGGCCTTATCTTTTCTGCCTCTGTTTCCCCAATTATAATTTTGGGATAATAATATTGTAATCCCCCTTACTTCCCTGGGTTACTCAGGAGCAGGCAACATTCACCTGTGTGCCTGGGCGCCTGATGTTGTTGACATTAAAGGAGATCCTGAGTTATCCCAGTGGTGATGTTGAATAAGTGGGAACCTTTATCCACCCCTCTGCTGCAGTCCCTTTATTCCTAAAGGAATTTAAAATTGGTGGTGCCTCCACCTGGCTGGCCCCTGTACACACTCAATGGTGTGCCTTGGGAACCTCCAGGAATGAACCCCTTCAAATAGTAATAATAATAACCTGTGGCATGGGTCTAACCCAAATACCAATTATAAATAATATACATCCAATGTACTTAAATTAGAGCTAACACTCATTTACTTAAAAACTTAAAAAACAGGATATAACAGACTAAGAATAAATTTCATTAGTAACTTAAATCCACAGAAGCAGTTGAATAAAATCAATTAACAAATATACTATACAGCAATAAATGAAACATGTAAGTGGCATTTACACTGCCACCATTCACCCCACCCCAGAGTGTACACGCCTCTGGATTTCAGAGAGCTAGGTACTTACTTGCGTGGGCGCGCTGGAAGATCTGCAGCTGGAGACAGCACTCTGTTGGTTCTGTGCATCAGTCCAGCTAAGACAAAAAAATGACACCACCCCTCTGAAATTCGAGTTGGCTCCACCAAATGTCAGCAGCTCTGGGTCCTGGCTCGGTAGGAAGATCACTCTGCCTCTCCTCAGACTCAGTCTCTCTGCTGTGCCCCCTTCCCTTGCAAGTATTTTCCAAACAAGAGTGGGGATTACTCACAGCTCCTTCACTGCAGGCCATTCCTTCACTTCTTTTTCAGCTCTAGGCACAGCAACAGTCTCTGCTCTGACTCCAGTGAAGCCACCGACAGCCTTGAAGCTCCCTGCTCAGTCAAAGCCCTTGTAGGCTCTTAGCAGCAGCTCCTGATATGGACAGAGCTCCACAGCAGCAATCTCTCTCCTCTTCCCAAAATGAAGTCTACCACCTGGTCTCCCTGCACTAGGAAGTCTCCCACCACCTTTCCCCAAGGCATCATGGGAGTTGTAGTTTGTAAGGCTAGATTGCAGCACACAGAGTTTTCCCCTGGAACACTCCCAATAAAGTTCGGAGGCCCTCTAGTAAAAGGTGCCTACATACTTTTCTACATCAAAAGGGTATTGTGATGATTAATCAGTTAGCATTTGCAAAGTTGTCATTGCTAGAGTAAAGCCAAATGCACACACAACCCTCCAATATAGATATGGAGCCTAGTACCTCCAAGACCACAGTTTCTTTGCAGAATCAGACCATACATTTTTTTTTCAAAGTTGATACCTTTGCTTACAAGTTAGTGTGGTGACCCAAAGAACAATCCCTTTTATTGTATAGAATGAATGAGTTAAATCTGGCAGTTCCCCAAAAAGTCATCTGACTAAGCCTCTGTCAAAATCTTCTGACTGGCACTGTTCTTAATGGTGTGGTGATGGTGACCAGCAGTTTATCATGGTTTCACAGAATTATCCAATACACAAGGTGATCCAGATTAAAGGTGTCTGAAATGGTTGACTTGCTGCTTGATCTGTCTTTTAGTTTAATGTAAAAATTACTTTGTTTAAGCCTCAATTTCTTGCTTCCCATTTGAATGAATTATTATTTCTGAGGGATTAGTCAGTTCTGCTAAGGCTGTACAGGAACCAGGGATTTATTACTACTCATACTTCAGTATTTATATAACTCCTGTTTCAGCAAAGCAGGCACAGCTAGCTGAATAGAAAATGGGATCATCCATCCTTTTTTGAAGGATCAAATAAGACGATACATTTTTAAGAGAACACATGAAGACCATTTGGTCTGTGAAAGGACAATCCCGTCTTACGGTTTTTTTTCTGAAAATCTTGTTTGCAGCATTTTTAATAACTTCCAGCATCTTATATATAAGCCTCCTCAGTCTTATTTTAATATGATCTTTTATAGTTATTTCTATGAAGAAATGTACTATAATGCTAGTTTTGATCTTGTTGTATTCCATGTATCCTGGTTTTTATGTTGAGTCACTGATAAAACAACAAAGAAATCATGTGAAATAAATAAATACAAAAGCTTGGAGATACATACCAAGCATCAAGGCCCAGATTTTGTAAGGCTTATACTCAAGTTGAGCAGTATCTTCCTCTCCCAGTAGTTCCACTGAAATCAATTTAATCAATGGGACTATTTGGGGAGTACAGTACTGCTGACTGGATGCAGTTATGGTCCTAGTGAAGTCAATGGAAGTTTTGCTGATGAGTTCAATAGAACCAGGATTTCACTCAATGTAAGTAAAGCTGGCAGAATCTGAGCCTATAGCATTTGCTAGAAAAAGGGTTGTTTCCCCATTTTATTGATCTGCATAAAAGATAAGATATTTAGTCAGTCCCCTCTCGTTGTTATAGACTCATGCTACATGTTTTGTTTTACAAATCTAGGATAGAATTATTATGGACTGGGATTGGTAAATAGCATTCACGGGTCTGTGGTACTTAGAGAGCTGAGTACCTACACTTCTTCTTGGTATCAATTATAGTTGTGGATGCTCTTTGAAAATTAGGCCCTTGATATTTTTTAAAAAAGGAAATTTTAACACATTTAAGCATTTTGTATGGTAATAAAAAAGTGCAGTCATGTTACAACATAGAACTCCTTTATCTCTAGGAGTGTTTTCACATGCTGCCAAAAGGGAGATCCAGATTGAAGGCACTCCATTGAGATGGTTACTTCATAGGCTGGTTTAGACTGAGCTCTTTGTATAGGACTGTGGAAAAGTATATTTATGGCTTCTCTTACTAATTGCTTCAGAGGAGGCTGTTCAACTGTATTCCTAGCCATGAGTGAAATGAACAGACAGCCACTGTGGCAGAAAGAAAATGGATAATAAGCCATAAAAAATGGCAGGCCAGGATAGGTGAAGATTGTCCATGGTCCTTCAACCTTATCTTCTATTACTAGTCACTAATGGAGGACATGGAGGCACCTTAAATATGAGATCTGTCATCAGGGCAAAGGAAGGCAACTACTCTCCTTTATCCTCTCTGCTGTTGAAACAAAGAATAAGTGGTTTTTTTTGACAAATATATTAAGAAAATATATAATATCTATTGTTGTCACTCTGTTTCCTCAGTTCTGCACACTAATATGAAAGGATAGACCTGCTTGACATATACTCTGGTTTGGTGGGAGAAAATGAGGAGGAGACAATCTGGGAACAAAAAATTAAAAAATGCTGCCTCAGCTCAATTATACTGAAAAATGTCATTTACTGAAAATTCTTTATGGGAGAAGAGAAGAGGATGTTTTTCAGGGGAATGTTTGACTAGTAAATTGCGAGTGTATTTTGCTTTAAAGTCCTGACTGTGAAGAAAGCCAAATGGTGGGGTTTCCTATTCCACTGTAATGAACTATATGTTAGGCAGCTACAGAACTTGTTAATGATAATTTATAGTAAGAAGTAAAGGGGATGTGTGTCTTTTAAAATATATATATATGAAATGATAATTAAGAAGACATTATGTGTGTGTTTATATATAAAATGTTATCTTAATTCTTAATTATATGTGTGTGTGTGTATGTATATATATATATATAAAATATGATCTTAATTGTCATTTTATATAACACACAAATATACACACAAGTCTGTTACAGATATATAATGTTTTAATTCTCGGTGTGTGTGTGTGTGTATAATGTCTTAATTCTCAGTGTTTATATATATATATACACACACACACACACACACACTCTTACCCATTATACATATATAATGTATTCTTAATTCTCAGTTATATGTATAACTCCCCCATATATACCCTTTTACTTCTTACTATATATTATTGACCAGTTTTGTATTATGTCTATATAATACTATAGTATGATAATAGTAGCAGGATCAACAAATACATTATGTTACCATCTCATTCCCATTATACATGAAAATTGGGAGAAGAGTGTGATGGTAAATGGGCTCTTGAAAAATCCAGTAATAAGTTTCAGCTTATTGGTTTCCATACGCTTAGAATGCTGGCAGGGCACAAGTGTCCCATGCCTGTTACATTTAAAATGAGATAATAAACTGCAGTCAACCATGTAGGCATTATGAAATATTATAATTATAGTTTCATATAAATATTTATGTGTTTAGATGAAAAAGCAGGTAATTAGTGCCATTTGTTTGTCAAATGCTGTACACTAGAATTTATCATCTGTTTGTTTTCAAGAGCCTCAGTAGTGTACAAGAACCTTTTTGGGAGATTGTAACAACATTTCATGTACAAAATTTGCCTTTATTTCAGCACAGTTCTCTCTCTCCAGAGAAGTTTGCTTTAAGTTCACATCCAACCCTTTTGACTTATCCTCTCACTTGATTTAGACCTCATTGTTATCTATTACTTCCTTTACAGAGGTTATTATATAGTAATTGTGCCTTTGAAGAAGTCTCATGGAAAGTTTATCAAACCATGGGAAAGTCCGGATGAAATGGAATTAGATGAGGTACAGTATTTCTATTTTGATTCTTTCTGTTTCTATTTTAGTAATTAAAATATTTTAATGATTGCATCCCACTAATGCACTGATTTCAGTGAGTTTAGTTGTCTGGATATTTTATCTTTGGATTGAATTACCCTCTGGGGGTGGAAAAAAAGATCTAATTACTTAAATTAGAAGACATTAAAGACATTAAGTTTCAATAAAGCACACAAACTGTCTGATCTTTGTTGGCATTAATATTTTATTCTTTGCCTATTGTAAAGCATAAAGCAAAAGTGCATAAGGTGAAACGAGTTGTCAGCAAAAGCTTAATCACCATTGATATGAACTGCAGTAAAGGCCTGGTTCATTAGTGGGCTGTTTGCTAAGGATGTAACAAATGCTAAATTGCAATTTGCACTGCTGTTTAACATTTGACTTACCTTGTGGTCTTTTTACCTGTTTCTCACATACTGTAATACCGATGATTAGGAAATCTTTGCAGTATTCTCTATTCTCTTGGTGCTCAGTATTCCAAAATTAAAAACCTCATAGGAGAAAACAACTGTGTGTCACCAATTCGCAATACAAGCGCCATACTGCAAAGAACAGTGTATAGTGGCTTCATTTCAGAAAAACAACAACTAAATACTTTATCTCTTTTGAGCTAGTATTACTTCTAGCCAGTCTAGTGTAGATTCCTTCTATGTCTGCATTGAACTTAATCTAATCTGTCCTCATTTTCCCTGTCTGTAAACTGGGGGTAGTGATCCTGACCACCTTTGTGAAGTGCTTTGGGATCTCTAGAAGAAAAGCACCATACGAGAGCGAAGTATCATTATGATTATTATTTTTATATCTGTCTAGGGTTTGAGGCCACACTCATTGGTGTTGTAACTGGTACAGATAATATCCCCATATCTTCATGACAGAGAATCTCCAATTTGCTCCCTATGTACTTAATCAAATCCCATTGAAGTCATTTGGAGTCTTTCCAGTGAATTCAGCAGGCTTTTTGGATCAAGCCCTATATACTTTCCCCTTTTCCTTTAGTCATGGTAAAGAGTATTCTGTAATGAAGTTGCCATTGCTTCTCCATAAAACAGCCAACAGAAAGTGCTTATTCAGCAAGTGGTCACCACACTTTTTCCCTACCCCCACTGCCCAAATATGTTTTCTGTGACCTGAATTCCAAGGGGCAAGGAAAACAAGAGGTAATTCCTCATTCTGGGCATCTATTGTAGGTCAATATAGGAAAGTGTTTTCAATAACCTTGTCCAATAATTGGGAGTTTTTAATTGCTTCAGTGACCAGAAAAGAAAATTATCTGCAACAGCAGGAAAATAGTAATTCTTCGTCAGAAGAATGCAAAAGGCTTAGTTGTTCTTACTAAGTTATTCAAAGGAAGACATGGTTGCTGCTGAGTAAACAATTAAAGCCTGAAATACTCTTCATTATTTTAATCAGTTTTTAACCAGTTTACAGCATTGTCTTCTTTCTGTTTTGATCATAATTGGATTCAAAATGCGGAGAACACTTGCTTGAGCCATTAATCTCTTTCCTTTAAAAGAGCTGGTTGTAAAGGCTATCAGCGCCTTGATGCAGTCCTAGATGACATCAAATGTAGTTAAACAATAAAATTTCCCTGGAAAGACCCATTCAGTAATGGAACATTGATTTATTATTACTGCCCAATTTTAACCTCCAAAATCCACAGTCAGATTCAGCAACAACAACAGATAAGTGTGGGTGCAGGATGACATTGAACTTTGTTGCAATAAAATTCTGCGGGTCTGTGCTGCTGATTCCCATAACAAAGGGTCATTTTAATCATTCTGCAAGTTGTGGTGCATTAATCTGTATAATAGTTTGATAAAGAACATTTATTAATTCAGAAATATTTGGGTCAGGATGGGCTGTTTCCTACATTTTTACTGATATAATTGAGACCACATTGCAGAATTAATGGTGGAAGAAATAAGATATGCATTGACTGGAAAATGAAAATTATTTCTGTTAAAGAACTAAAGCCCTTGATATATCTTTTACAATTGCCTTCAATATATGTAGTAACTCTTGAGAAGGGGGAGGAAAATCAAAAGGTGGCCATGGCTGCACTTCATGCTTTCTTGTTCAATTTCTGATGCTTAAAGGTTTTTTTCCCCCTACCTGGGGAAATAAGAACTTTATATTGTTGTTGTTTAGTCTTTTCCTGACTAACTTGAGAAAGCAGTGACACAAATAAAGGGTAAAATGCACCTATGAGAAGAAAACTCACCAAACCTCTAAACCAAACTACTGACAAATGATTAGGTCTTTATGGAGGTGAGCTAGGGGAATTTCTGGGTTTTGTCTACTACATCCTCAGATATCTAGGTTTGGGACATATTGCACAGGGAGTTACTCAATATGCTAGACACTCCCAAATGCTTTGCAGAAATAGGTTACCCAAAGAGACCTCAGTGGCAGGTGGTTTTGGAGCAGTAAATCCATAATCTACCAGTCAAGAAGACTATATCCACACTAATCTAAGTGTTCTGAACCTACTAGGTTTCATGCACCCTCAGCTCTGATTGAAGTCAGAGGTAGTGGAGGGTGAAAAGCAAGGGTGCAAGACAAAGCCACTAGTTAGACAGATATTATGAGTTTGAAAGGTATCAGGGAGAAAAAATGTACTTGAAACTGGGGTTGAAATTCAGGCTCCATTGAAGTTATTGGGTGTTTTCCAATTGACTTCAACTGGACCACAATTTCACCGTGGGTTCTTGCAGTTGATTCAAGCAGAGTAAACTGTTATTTTGCTTGGTCAGAAACCATGCCTTGTTTGCTAGTTTGTGGCCATTAGATTTTGGAAAATGCATATAGTCATAAAGACATTTAGTTATGATGAGACTTGGTAACACAGAGTAAATATGTCATCTTTGTGAAAGCAATATGAATGGCAGATGTTATGATTTGAATTTAAATATTATTTAGGAGAATTTTTGTTGTTGCAAGGAATAACGAAAAAAACAACAACCCAGAAATAGATGTTAAGTCTTAAATGAATTCAAAGCCTTTCAACCTAGTCCTGTTCTAAAGTATCACTGGGAATAAGTGTGATGTTAATGACATATGGCAACAACATCACCTATATCTGAAATATGAATGAAAGCAAGGGTGCACTTGGGGTCTATTCAGTCATGTGGAATAGATTTTGTAAACCAGATTTCCATCCACATGCAGAGCTAAGATTAGCTGGCCTTGATTGACCAACATCCAAAGGTCTAAAACCCAAATTATAATTATAGTATGAACTGGTAAGATGGGGAACAAAAAAATTGGCTGGGATTTTCAAAGTTGGTGTGGTGGTAAGAGTAAGGTGAGCTAATGCCATTGAATTCCAGTGGAGATCGCTCCCCTGTGACTCCTTTGAAAATCTGACTCTTCATCTTAAAGGGTGGCTGGAAGCATATACTTCCCTTTATATAAATATACTGATGTCTGTGGACCACCAGTCAGTAAAAACTCCCTGCCCTCCCAAATACCCGAAGGAGCTGGACCTGACGTTAGGAGGCAGGCAAGTGGAACTGACTATGGAGAGGTGGATGTGTATGTATTGAAGCCAGTTGCCAAGCTGCTTTCAACTTCCCCTGCCTGCCTGGTATATAACCAAGCTTTCTCTCAGTGGTCTTTTTCATCCACTGCTGGGAGTGACTTTATCCTGGTTTACCCCTCCCCAGCCCCCTCTTGCCCATGAAACTCCACTCTGAGATGAAGCTAGGAAGGGAGAGATGAAAGCATCTCTGGGAGCAGAGCTGTGGAAAGGCTGGCCTCGGGGGAGTGATAGAAAGCTCAGCAGGCTGGCATCACTGCATGTACATATTTTTGGGGGTGAATGCTTCTTAGAATCCCACTAGCAGATGCCTTGGGAGCATATGGCATCATGAAAGAAAATCTCCCTCAGCAGATCTCCTCTGAGTTGCTGCTGTTAGAAGCAACAGCAGCCAGGGCTAATGTCCAGGCAGCCTCTGCTCCCCTCTCCTGTTGCTGGTACTGACTCTACCTAGTCCTGGCACATGTGAAGCAATCAGAAGGTGGGGCTTTTTTCTTAAAAAGGGAGAGTGGCCCTCAAAACCAACTAGATAAAAGCATCATGAATAGGCCAAGATTTGTCTATTACCCACTGCAGCCCTCACTTTTACACAGGTGAGGGTCACCTGAAAATTATTCTGGATGCACATTAAATAAAAGATATGTGCAAAAATCACTACAGTTGTTTCTAAGATTACAGTATAACAATGTCATTTTACAGCAGTGTCATTTTCAAGGATCCAAACACCTTCAAATGCTTGGGAAGTTCATTTTCAGATCGAGGGGTCCATTACACTAGTTTTTATGCTGGTGTAACTCCACTGAAATCAATAACGTTACACCAACATAAAGCTAGTGCAACATGATGGGTCTGAACTCTATATCTGGTCACTATATTGATCTCTGTAACCGAGCAGAGCAAAGCCCAGTATCCAAACACCCCCAACCTTTAAGGAAGTTTGTATCCAAATTTTGCATCTTGGGCCCATTTCTAATTTTAACCCATTTGGGATTCAAAATTTTAATGAACTGGCATGTTCAGATAATCAATGTTAACAAACTTTGTTTTAGTAGTGAGTTAAGTTTAAGTCATATCCCAGAGAAAGGAGTGGTTGCTTGTTTTGTATGCTTTTGGATTGTTTGCTGCATAATTAGGAAATATTTGTTCCATTTTGGGGATGGCAAAGAGAAATGCCATCTAAGTTGCAGTGTAATACTGAAAAAGTTGGTTGAGCTAGAGCTTCCCTGACTAAGCATAGTTTTAAAATGAAAATATATACTAGAAATTACATTTTAATCTCTTTGCTACTGATCTGTAACTTTCCCCTAGAGACTTGCATCCTACACTTAACAAAGTAATGAAAACTTACCCATTTTGTTCGTTTTGTCTGTGAGCAGAGAAACTCAAAATAACTATGTGACCTTGGAAGAATATAAGGTTGGAGACTGAGTCTATTGCTTTTACTTTAAAAAAGAACAATGGATAAGTTTCATGGGTGAAAAATGAGGGAACACTCTTAGCAGTCATCACTTGTCAAGCAGGAAAACTTCAGGCTATTTTTAAATGAGTCAAATTAGTATTTGCTTAATGTCAGTATATCCAATGTGATAAAAGATATTGAATAAGCATTTGGCCATTTAAATAAGTAATTAATCAGTGGTTTTACCAGGTCGGCTTTATTTCATTTATTAGTTAACATACAAACATGAGCTAGTATTTAACCTTACTGCCAACTACCCTGACGTATATTTTGGCTTTGTTCATCAGAGCAAATATTTAATGGGGTAAAGGAGGTTTACATTTTGAAAGGCAGGCTATACAGTTTATGTCTCCATTGAGTATGTTAAGTTCTGGTGCTTAACTGTTGTGATGGAAAGTGGTCTGGGTGTCAGGACTCCAGGGTTCAGTTCCTGGCTCTTTCATTGAAGGGCTCTGTGACCTTGAACAAGTTGTTTAAAGGTTGATTTTAGTGATGATGAGCATCTGAAACTTTTATTGACGTCAGTTGGAATTGTGGGTGATAAGTGCATCAAGAAACTGTGCCCTTAAACTTTCTCTGCCTGCCTTTACTCATCTGTAAAATTAATTTAATTATACCACCCTCACTGGGTGTGTGTGTTTGAGATTCATTATTTGTAAAGTTCTTGGAGAGCCTCAGATGAAAGCTGTTATAGAAATCCAATGGACTATTTTGTGAATATGGATGATGATGTTATTTGTTTGTGTTCTAAACTCTTCGTAATACTGAATGGTGCTAGAAAGACAGTGTTTGCATTTTAGAAAGTCCCCCTGGAAAATTAAACCTAGGTAATGAAGCCTGAGTTTCAGAGGCTGGGATTTTTTTTTTCAATTTTGTATTATTTTCAAATTCTTTCCTCAAAGGGAAGTTCGTTTGCTTTATTGGGATTCACTGTATTAAGTTGGAGGTCACAGTAGGGCTGCTGCATACATATAAAAATTATTATGCAACAAATTGTCTTTATTTTTCAGAGAAAGAGTGTAATGCATTGTAGGAATTAATTCTGTGGGGTTTCATTAGCATGGACAATGATATCAGGCACTGAAAACTGATCTAGTTGACCCATGTTTATAATCTGAGCAGTGCAATTGCAATTTAGTATCTTACCTTAACAGGAAAGGCCAAAAATTTAAGGATCGCAAGAACTGAGATTTAGTGATGCTGACAAGCACCATGAAATGAGCATAAATGGTATTTTGATAGTTCCTGGCACTGAATTAAGTTTTCCCATTAAACTATCAATAAGTCACAGTAATGTTGTTTACAGTTATCTTTCTGTTCTCTCTCTCTCTCTCTTTTTCCCCCCCCTACAGCTGCTTAAGGAGATAGTTAGGAAACGCAGAAGCATTCGTTTTGGGAGAGAAGTTGAATTAAAGCCATACATTGCAGCTCACTTTGAAGTTCTTCCTACTGAGTTCACCCTGGGGGATAAAAAGCAGTATGGTGGCTTTGAGAATAAGCAACTCCAAAGCGGTCAAGAATATGTCTTCTTTGTTTTGGCTGTAATGGAGCACTCTGAATCTGTAAGTGGGCTGCATGTTTTTGCTGTTGTTGTTTTTATTCCTTAGTTTACATTCACTCATTTCTTATAGTATTTGTTCACACGATCACTCCTCTGCGCACTCACATAAGGTCAGTTACCTACATGGTATGTCAGTGCTTTTCAAAAGTCAGTGTCTTTCCTTGCTTATTTACAGTGATCTTTTGGGCTAGAAGGAAATCGTTCTGCATGCATTTTAATGTATTACCGTATTTACGTCTGTAACTGAAGGCTAAAGATCACCTTTTATTAGCACAATTCTGATCCTTTGCAAATTACAGGCCTTGCTTCATGACATCTGTGATGCAACTACTGAGGCATGAGCTTCACAGCAATATCTTTCACAGTGTAAAAAAAAAAGTTCCTTTCTTGCCTGGGGACTACCATTGAGACAATGGTGTTTGTTACCAAAAATCTTTGGAAAGATCTATCTAATCAGAGACATGCACAGCTAGCTTCTTCAATTATAGTAATTTGCTACCAACTTTATCAGTGAAATGTAAGAAAGTTAGAAAATAATGCAATAATAAGGAGAATTCCTGAGGTGATTTAAATAATGAGTTGTCTCTTCCCATTATGTAATTCATCCTATTCTTATGTCCCTTTATGCTTGAGTTGTTTTAGCTGCAAGTAAAACAGTAAAAAAATAATTAAACAAAGATAGAAATAGGATTGTGGAACGATGCTGCTTCATACATTAACATTTGAACATGCAATATGTTGTATGTATGGTGTCTTTCTAATTGATTCCTAAGCCTGACAGATACATTTGCTGGGCTTAGCCAGCTGAACCTACTGTAGCAGTAATCTGAAGTCTAGTCAAAGACCTCCAGTATCTGGCAATGCCTTAAATATGTGGAGAGTTTATTTAGTTGAAACCGAGGAAGAAGTTCTACTTAGTCTACTTACCACTTGTGGCTTCATTTGAAAATGAACTGCTTTAAGGACATTCTAATATAGAACAAAAGGTTCCCATTTCCTCTTTCTGTCTTACAGTGATTGCAACAACTGTGTCAATGGAATGGAAAATCTGTTCATTAATAAAATCCTACACACCATTGAAAAGTTAACCAAAAAAGTGATTAAATGATGATTTACAGCTGGTGATAGAAGAGCCAGTGGCCTTGTGAATTAAGCATAGCCTTCATGTCATTAAATCTTAAAGCTGAAAAATAGGGCAGCTTTTAGGTAGAAAGTTAGATATCTGAAAAGCTATACTCACAAATTACCCATACGAAGATTCAATCTTTTCTTTGCAAAGTTTTGCTCCTCCTGTAATTTTATATATTAACTAAGGCTGTAATGTCTAACATTGTTGATTTTGGGACTGTGACTGCCTTAAAGATAAATGAACACAAAAAGGTTTGGTTTGGACATTTACAACTTAAAAGTCTAATATAACAGAATTTATCTGTGGTCTTCGTAGTTGCACAGGCCTTAGAAGGAGGGCTCAGTGGCAAATTAAGCTTGGGAAAAGTTTGTTTTGTCATGGTACCCAGAATCTGTAACAGGATTTTGTAGTTATGGGGAAGGAAGAGAGTTCAGATAAATGAGCATCTACATCCCCTGCTCCATTGCTCTCTGTTCTCAACGCATCGGTTCGAGAGCCTGCTAGAGTTAGAATCTTGCACTCTAGTAGAGTATTTCTTCTGCACAGGCAGAATACTTTCTACGTAGCATTTTTCCTGCACAGAACTCTAAGCATTTACAAGTGATCAGCAAATAGATTGTCTTAAAAATCTAAGAGTATTAACAATGCCTATAGGTAAAAGTAGACATCAAGGATTTCATATCTCTTCTTTGGTTCAGCCTATTCCCATAGGGTAGTTTATCGTATTTTGGCTTCAGCATTTGGTTCTAGTTGCTCAGGAAAGGGAGGCTGAAGGCAAAGTAATATTTCAGTAGCAGAATCTCCTGCATCTTCAATTAACATTGAAGCAGAAAAATACCTAGGTCAAGGTTCCTTTAAGCAGGATGATGGAACGCAGATGATTAAGCAACTCTTCATACCTTAGAAGAAAACTTGTTATAAAAAACAACAGCAAATGGTACATGATTTGCGCTTGCTTGTCCCACAGACAATCATTGTCATTTTTTCATATTGTCAGTTTCTAAATGTTCTTCTTCGAGTGATTGCTCCTATGCATTCCAGTCAGGTGTGCACGCCGCGCGTGCACGGCTCTCCGGAACATTTTTACCCTAGCAACTCCAGCGGGCCGACTGGGCACCCCCTGGAGTGGTGCCGCTATGGCGCCGGATATATACCCCAGCCGGCCCGTCCGCTCCTCAGTTCCTTCTTACCACCCGTGACGGCCAGTTGGAACAGTGGAGTGCTCTCTGTCCTCCACAACCCTAGCGTTCGCTACTTTTGTCTGTATATAGTTGTTTTAGTATTTAGTGTTAGATAGCTGAATTAGTTAGTTAGTAGAGTTTAGGTATAAGGCCACGTGCTCCCTCCTCTACCTGTCATGGAAGATGGCCTTCCTCGTCGCTATAACTTCTGCGAGACGAGTGTCCGAGCTTCGTGCCCTAACGGTTGGTCCACCTTACACCGTCTTCCATGCAGACAAGGTACAGCTTCACCCACACCCGGCCTTCCTCACGAAAGTAGTCTCGGCCTTCCATGTCAATCAAGAGATCTTCCTCCCGGTCTTCTGCCCGAAGCCGCACGCCTCACCTCGGGAGCAGCAGCTTCACACCCTGGACGTCCGCAGGGCCCTCACTTTTTATATCGAGCGGACGAAGCCCTTCCGGCGTTCAACCCAGCTGTTTGTAGCAGTTGCCGACCGCATGAAAGGCGAGCTGGTCTCCTCGCAGCGGATTTCCTCCTGGTAACGGCGTGTATCCGGACATGCTACGAGCTTGCTCGCGTGCCACCATGCCGCCTCACCACTCACTCGACAAGGGCACAAGCCTCGTCGGCCGCCTTCCTGGCCCATGTCCCCATCCAGGACATCTGTAGAGCGGCCACATGGTCTTCTGTCCACACCTTCGCTTCCCACTACGCGTTGGTGCAGCAATCCAGAGACGATGCAGCATTCGGCTCCGCAGTCTTGCACTCTGCCACGTCTCACTCCGACCCCACCGCCTAGGTAAGGCTTGGGAATCACCTAACTGGAATGCATAGGAGCAGTCACTCGAAGAAGAAAAGACGGTTACTCACCGTAGTAACTGTTGTTCTTCGAGATGTGTTGCTCCTATCCATTCCAGACCCGCCCTCCTTCCCCACTGTCGGAGTAGCCGGCAAGAAGGAACTGAGGAGCGGACGGGCCGGCTGGGGTATATATCCGGCGCCATAGCGGCGCCACTCCAGGGGGCGCCCAGCCAGCCCGCCGGAGTTGCTAGGGTAAAAATGTTCCGGAGAGCCGTGCACGCGCGGCGCGCACACCTGACTGGAATGGATAGGAGCAACACATCTCGAAGAACAACAGTTACTATGGTGAGTAACCGTCTTTTTTTATTCATATTACCCTTTTATTCACTTATATGACAAGACAATTGAACATATCATCATTGGTCAGTACTGCGTAATCTTTTTTTTATCGCAACTAGAAAACTATTTAAAGCAATTTTCAGATGTAACCACGTCTGTATTCAAACTTTTATGACCTGCGAAATTAGTAATTCTCTAATCCGAAATGAAAACTTCTTTCTTTATGGTGTCATTGTTAAGGTCTGCATCACATATAAAGTTGCCATCAAGTTTCCTCCTCCTTGCTTCATTAGCGCTGACACCCTGATGTGACTCTACCCACAGTTTGGTTAAGCAAAGCTCCCAAATGAATGGAATATTCCATAAAGTGGCCTGACAGGAACCGAAATGACACAACTAGCATGGCTGGAAAAAGCACAGCCTTCAGCCACTCTAGCTTAGTCTGGCAAAAACTGAGCTTCTCGTCCTCTACCCAGCATTCATCCATCTTCCCCTCTTCTCCGTTACCCTTGACAACTCCACATCCTTGCTCTGCCACAGGCTCTGAATTTATCTGTGACTCCTTTCTATCTCTTTTGACCATAGTAGACCTCTGTCTCTACAACATCTTCATAATCTGTCCATTTCTCTCCATTTTCTTTGCTTCAACCATTATCCAGCTTTCATCGTATCTCAGCTACGTTGCTTCCAAAGTCATCAAGCTTTTCTACCGCTCTCTGTCCAGCCTCTGTTCATAGTCTCTCCCCTTGCCTTCAAGTCCCTAACCCACTTAGCTCCTATCTAGCTCTCTGTTATTGCCTCTCTGCACTCTCCACTTTGTCCCATTGTTTCTGACCAAGCTGCATGCGACTATTGCCCGAGGGCCAACAAATCCCTATATTTAACCCTGCCTTCCTGACTGTCCACTATAATTCTGTCCTCTGCTCTTTCAGTTCTTTCACACCTCTTCCAGGAAGCGTTTAAACTCTTGTTCCCTCTTCCCTTCCCAGCAGTGCAAACAAAACAAAGAAGTGAACAAACAAATCATACACTGTACTTTGCTAGTCAGTCATTTTCTTTTGTTACATCATCTCCCCAGTTCTTCATCATTACATTGCTCACTGAGATTGTGAAATCTTCTGGGCAGAGACCTTATCTCCTCATTTCTCTGTATATACCTATCGCACTTTTGTTACAATATAAATAAAATAGTAATAATAATGAATTATTTACATTTGAGTCTATATAGTGTAGGATTTGAAGAATAACCACGGGTGTTATAATGCCATTATATTCCATGTACATTTATTTAGTTCTAGCACAGTTATTTCTCATACTCATTACTTTACGGTTGAATAGGATCTTATTTTCTTACAGACCATGTATGCAACCAGCCCATATTCTGATCCTGTTGTGTCAATGGATCTCGATCCCCAGCCAATTACAGATGAAGAAGAAGGCTTGATTTGGGTTGTAGGACCAGTTCTCGCAGTGGTGTTTATCATCTGCATTGTTATAGCTATACTTCTTTATAAAAGGTAAGTTTACCAAATAGTTCTTTTTAAACTAAGGTGACTTTTAGATATTTTGACCATTTTAAGATACAGTGGCATCAGATAAAAAGTTGTTGTGCCATACTCTACATACAGGTCTGTTGCATCTTACATGCATTTAACCGTGGAACGGAACCCCAGCGCAAGATGCCATAGACCTGTATTAGATGTCATCCTATGGATTCTTGCTATATTTTTTTAAGAAATGTTGTTTAGTCTGTATAGAATTGAAAAGTTACTTTGAGTTTTCCCTATAGTTAAAGTAATTTGGTTTCACTCTTCTGCTGATGACACTGTATTGCCATTTGTGGTATTAAACATGTTTTTGTATTTTACATATATATGTACATTAGTGTATGTGTACACGTGTATCCATATAATCATTTCTTATATAGGTGCCTATTACTCCCCACCCCATCTCGTTTTTTCACAGTTGCTATCTGGTCACCCTGTGTATCTTACATCACACTGCACAAGAGACAGATCTAGGTTTTGCCATTATTTGAGGGTCAGAGTCTCCACTGCCTTATACCTTGTTCAGTCATTTACACCTGTGCAAAGTGCAGGCAAAGTCTGCATACAGTACTATCATTTAAGCTTCTTAGCCTTTTACACCTACTTTGCAAAAATGTCAGTGACTACACAATGTGCAAGGCGGAGAAGAGGAAGACTCAAGATGGTCAGAAGCCCAGATTCAAAGTTTTACTCTTTGATTTTTTTCTTTACCCAAAACAGTTTTGAAAGTATATCGGTAATGTATAATTGTTAGTGACTGAGCCATCATTAAACCTCAGATATGTCTGACTAAAACTACCCATGAAAATCTGAGGAAGCAGTAAGTACTCCACATTTAATGAAAATATTTTCTGCAAAGCAATAGAATTGTAAATGTACCTATTTCTGATGAAGAAAAAAAATCTTCATAAGCCTCAAACGTTCTGGATTTCCCCCTCCCCAAATGTCTGCAGTCTAAAAAAGCTGAAGGTGAATGCAGAGGCCTTCAGGTTTCTGAAAGAGAAATACTCTGTTCAGTGTAAAGAACAGTCCTGAGGCAACCTCTGTTTTGGAATCCAAACAGACACATATTTATAAAGATGCCCATTATGATCATAATCACATAGCAGCACAGAAATCATTCTGTTTCTTGCAGATGTTATGCCTCATGAAAGTTTTTGTTAGTACCTACAATCTGAGCTCCTCCTTGAGGCTATCAGTCATTATAAAAACTGGTAATTGGAAACAGGCTGGAAGTGAAATACTCAATTCATGTCACTACTTCGGTTATCTCAAATACAATACCTTCAAAGCTACTAAAACAAAAAACAAAACAAACCCCACCAAAATATAAGGCAGATCCATACCTACCCTGAGAATATTGACTATACCCATAATTACGTCCTTCACAGTGTGTTGCCAAAAAGCTATAGAGGTACACCACATGAGCAGGTAAAAATTTCTTGGTCAAGAGTGCGAAGGGAATCCCATATTCAGAATATAGAAGGCACGTTTTGCATCTTTTATTTACTAGTAGCATTAGAGATGTTTGGGAGGATACCCATCTATATTTTTTAGAGTTCAAGGGATTGTCTACATATAATTATGTACCAGTTTAACAAAATTAATATGAGATATTGCCACATTTAAATTGGTGCAACTCCCTATTGTGGATGCAGCTGTATCCATATGTAAGTGTTTATCTCAGCTTGTTTCTGTGAATTTACAGGTGTAGGTTAAACTGATACAAGCCAGGTTTAAACCCCAGACAAAATTGCACCAGTTTAGCAAAATCAGTATAAAATCATACCTGCATTGGTTCATATTGGTTCAACTCTGTGCATAGACCTGGCCTAGTAAGGGAAGTTATCAGATGATGCAGAAAGGATGATGTGGAATGCTCACTGTTAACAAAGTAGGAGCTTCATTCACTTGTGGAATTCTGCTTGCAGACACTGATGCTTCAGATGTTTTTTGGTAGAGTAATGTAGAAATGCTTATCCAGATGAACAGGCAGAACTCAGGTTGTGGGTTCCAATTGGGGGGGGGGGGAAGTGTGACCAAAGGGGGCTTAATGGACACAAAATGCTCACATCCCTTGCTCACTGAAAGGGACTGGATCCATTTTTTGGCATGAGTAGCTGCTCAGCTTGCCAGAGACAAAGTTAGGTAGGTTATCCCAAACAGATGCCAATCAAACTCCTTTATGTCAAACCAACATATATTCTCGGCATTTTCGACAGTTTTTCCCCAAAAAAACATTTTAGAAACGTGTTAAGAGTTTTAAAACATTTTTATTGGAGTTTTGTTCCATATCCCTTTTCTTGTTAAAACACGCTGTCTGGCTTTGTAGCTCTGGGCCAAATTCAGAGGTAGTGAATAAGGATTGTGTAAGTTAAGCTTACAACCATTTACAGACATATAAAGTAATGTAAACTGGGTTTGAGCTAAATCAAGAGGTAAATTAAATTAGGATATGACATTTGTGTGGATATAGTGGATGTATTAAAAAAACGGAATACATGCATGGGGGCATGCTTTTAAAAAGTGCTTTGAACCTATTGAAAACATGGAAGAATTTATAAATTCTTTGATGAAGAAAAAAAGCCCAATGACTTTGATATCTGTAAGGAAGAACATATAAGATATCATTTAGTAGTTGGGATGTTAAGGAACTTTCAGAAAAAAACACAGTTAATGTCTGAGCTAACCCTGGAACAGGGAGTAGAACTGTCTCAGAAGTCTGAAATAGTAAAAAATCATATTACCCAGTAAAGAAGTAGCAAACCAAAAATGATTATGGCAAAAAGGGAAGCAGTATTGGGGGAGGGGAAGTGTGGGGGTATACGCACCATGTGTGTTGAAGGAAAGGAACCAAGGAGGTATCTTAAACAGGGGTGAGTCTTGCCTCTTTTCTAGGATTTTTGACCAGAGACTGCTTTAGGAACAGACATGTACTGCTAATTTCAAGATTACTGTTATTAAATTTTAATATTATGTAGGGGTGGTGGTAACTGACTTATAAGAAGACGAATAAAGAAATCAACCCTAGCCCTCAGTTGGAGGAGGCCTGGGTAGTGTAGATAAGTGGCCTGAGTCAATGCAAAGCTTTTACTACCTACAGAGGCAAGGAGTATGTGTCTGATACCTTTGTTATTTGTGAGGCTGTTGCAAATAGCTTTCCAGATTGAACCAAAGCCACTGAGATGGGCTTCATATAACATAAAGAGGAATGGGACAGTGTTTGTCATAAGTGGCCTGCTGAAAGGATGTGAGGCTGAGAGATGCCAAATCTGAGAGATTTTAGGCTTTCTTCTTCAGCTGTGAGAGTGCAGGCCAAATGTCATCCAAGCTTAAATCAAGAGGATTAGTACTTCTAAAAATGAATGGGAAAAATATTGGGCCACACCCTCTGTCACTGAACATAGTTGCATTCTGAGATTCTTCATGCTTAAGACTGATCGAGGTACTCAGTACAGAAGTAAGAGTTTTTTGTCTTAAATTGGTCATAAACCCAGCTGAATTATGATGTGATAATAGAAGCAGTGGTACTCACTCCACACCCTTAATGAAGGGAAAGAATCATGCTGAGAAAGGTTCCTTAAACATTCTGAACAGACATTCCCGTCTTTAGGATTTAGTAGTCTAAGTGAATTAACTGGACAAAACTCTTTTATCCCCCTTGCTTTTCTTGCTATACTCTTGCCCTCAAGAAAACTGTTTTTTTTTTGTTGATTCAGACAAAAGAGAAGCAGGTAATATATACTCTGAGAAAATCAGAACTGTATCCAGAATTTCCCAAGAATTCTATATATTTAAATAACATGACAACATGAAGATAAAAATCATACTAATCTATTTTATCTGGCCTCTGCATGTGTTGCATCATCTTAGATTCTCTTATTCACCATTGGCTATATTTTGTGTCCAGTAAGCCCCTTTTGGTCACACTCCCCCCACCCCTTGTTAAATTCAGTGTGAATTTCAGCAATTAATGTAGGGGAATCCAGGGGAAACTAAATTGATGAAAGATGCATGTATGGGTGGAAGGGGTACATTATACAACTTTAAACTCTCCTTGTACTCATTCATAGCCATACCACAGCCCTACTTGTGCAACAACACAGGGCAGTATAGGAGCATAAGACACCTTACATCAGTGAGTCAGCTACCCACGTAAGTGAGGAAGGGGAAGCATTCTTCACGCTCCCAATCCTGTGCAGGTGGACAGAGAATGGATAGAGTCTTGGCTTGGCCTCCAGCAATGCACCAAGCAGCATAGCTCTGCCAGAGCACTGGAGGATAAACATTGCATCAGGTGTAGGCTTGGTACAAAGTACATCTCCCCCAGAGCAGGAGGATAACTGATGGGCAGACTGCAACTCTGAGAGTCACAGCTTATCACCCAGGGTGTTGTTAGAGCAGTGCAATAAAATGCTGCCTCACATGCAGGGCACTTGTTAAAGCTACAAGATAGCCCTTAGATTCACTTGTAAATTTGGCCATATGAATTTAACAGCACATGTCTTGGAGGGAGAGGAAAATGTTAATTAATAAATGTTAGAAATCTCTAAAAATTACCCAACGTCTCAGGATTTGCCAGGGACGTTGCTAGAAAGAAATTATGTATTCCGCTGAAAATATCAACTTTCACTGGTGTTAAATTCCCTTTTCTGTGTTTCTGGAAGCTCATGAGATACATAACTTTAAACCCACCATGGATGCAAGGCTGGATGTTGCTCATCATGGAACTCGCTTTAATCAGTGTTGTTTCTGGGAGACATTCCATGTTTAGGAGACAGAAAGAAACATTTCTTTGGCAGGTTGAATTTTGTTTAAATGCAGCTGTGTGAATCTGCTCAGAGGCTTGGAATGTTAATTTAAATCCTTTTGAACCCAGTGGAGTTTTGCCAGAACAAGTAAGGACTGAATAAAAACTTAGCAAGGAGATCCGGATTTGTTCCACAGTAACGTGATTCTAAGGAAAAATTGGAAAGACTCTAAAAAAAGAAAAAAGAAAAGGATCTGTGATGTTGCAGGGCACTATAAAGATTTTAGTACCCATTGTAAGTAATAGGGTCATTGCAGCTTCCAAGCAATGAAATCTTTGTAGCTCCCCACATTATCATGATGATACATTGTATTTTTGGTATTTGGGAATAGTTTCAATTATGTGACCTGTTGATAGCAAGTAATAAAGTCTTTTTCCAGTTCCACCCATTTTTATAGGTCATGCACTATAGATCTAAGATGAGCTATTTCTTTTAAAGCAAAAAAGAGTATTTAATATTTTATTGGAGAAAGATTTAGGATTACCTTACTTGTCAAGAGACCTTTTAAAAATAATTTCTGACATTTTATTACCTGGTTGCATAAAACCGGATAAAAATCTTTTGTAGTTTAGTGCAAGTCTTAGTTACTCTATAGGAACATCTCATCCATTTAGCCTTCTTTTAATGAAAAAAATGTGTTACACTAAACTTCCCTGTACCCAGGTTAGATGAAAGTCTTTTCTCCAACTTGTAAGTAAAATTCAAAAATATATCAAGCATCTGCAACCTCCTGGGATGTAATTGATTGTGGCATTATTTTGTAGGTGATGACCAAAAGGGAATGTGATATTAATACAAAAAATATTTTCTTCAGCAGCAAAAGACTCTTTGAACTTAACCTTGTGTCCTCCATTTATTCCATGATTAGAAGGCATTAAATGTTTTGATGAGCTGTCATTTCGTAATTTATGTAAGTTATGTGTCCTCATTGTAAAACACCATTTCTTGAATCTCCTGTTGTCATGGTTACTCTTCTTGCCATTGGCCAACTAACATTTAACCTTTTTTCCCCTCTTTGCTGCATTAAAATGGAGCAGTAAACCTGACAGGTGAGAAGTGAAGAACAATTGCCCTCCATTTACACCAAAAAAGAAAAAAAAGAGAAAAAAGTACAGACAGTTTATCATGATGATGATTTAAAACAGGATTTTTGTCAGTCTAAATGATCATGGACAGATACATATAAAATATAAAGACAGCCTGATAGCGCTCTAGATATTTTATAATGTTTACAACGCTGCGAAGGCATTTATAGCAGTGTTTCATCTTTTAACTAAAAAAAGTGTTTGTTTTTTTTCCCCATATCTTATGTTTTCCTCAGTTACAATTTCAGGTGATAGTACAAATCAATTTATGAGAGTTCTTTGGTCAAGTTTAAAATGGTGTTCATGTCTCAAAATGGAGCTTCAGAAGAATTATGTACTAATGGGTTAATGCACTTTTAACAACCTGGGTGCAATCCTGACTTACAGTAGGTCACAAATAAAAATAAAATGATGATCTCATCCTAGTCCTTAGACGGTAGTTCTCCACATCATAAATCCTTTTGAACCCACTCAATCTGATGCAATTACTATAGCATTCTCTGGTCTAGAGAGAGACAAAATTAGAATAACTCTAATTAAAGCAAACAAAAATACATTATTCTACAATAAGTGCCCCAAACGCTGCAGTTTTAGCATTACTGTAGCATTTGAGGCTATTCATGTTTACTCTAACATTTGAAGCTATTGTAGGATACTATAGTGCTTTTTAATATAGAAACGGGGGTTGTGCAGGTCAAAGCTGATATACACTAGCAGAGCTATATGTGGAAAAATGCAAATTATGTCTGCCTCTAAGCAGTTCTCCTAGTCCTTCACTTTTAAGAGCACCAGATATAAATAAAAATTCTTCCTAACAATTGAAAGAAAATGGAATACACATATCAATGTAAAAACAATAATGGATTTGGTACTAAATCTGGATAAATATTTATCCACAATTTTGTATATGTAATGAATTAACAGTTCAACCACCCAAATTTGTAGATTCAGATCAAGTAACTAAATGTCTTGCTACCCATTTTATACACTCAATTTCCATTTGCTCTTGCAGATAAAGGTTTTGTATGTTAAAAAAAAGAAAAAGAAAAAATGCCTTTTGAAGCTGGATTGAGGTCCTCTAAGAAATTTAGCCCAGTGACATTTACTTAACTGAATTTTCATGAAAATCTGTTTTACCACCTTTTTCAATGAAAGTATCTCTTTTTTTTTTAATGAAACTGCATGTCTAAAAATACTAGAAGTGAGGGCCTGGCAGCCATGGAACTCTTCTGGAAGCATATAGTGCGGTGGTTATAGGGTAGAATGTTCTTTATCTGCCCACTGAAGGCCTTGCATAGCACCAGTTGTTTTAAATTTTGGATGGCACCTAAATGATTCACTGATGGTCACCAAACACTTTATTAAATAAATGAAAGGTGTAGAACTTGTGGAGTTTGGGACCTTTTACATTAATTCCTAGGACCTCAATTTTGACACCCATGCTTATTGTCCATCTGTCCAGGATTTTAGAATGGCACACATCACCATGGCCTCTGAACTATGCTGACTAGTGCCAACTTGTAAATAGAGCCACTGATTTCATGAAGCAAAATGTGCAGTAGTGTGGGTCCCTGTGCAGCTTTTTATTTCATAAAGTTTTAAAGTGATTTCATTGGGGCTACTCATGGAGTGAGGTACTACTAATGGATGACATCCTAGCAAAATGTCCATGGACTTCACTTGTGCCAGCTTTTCTCCCAGTATGATTAAGGATGGCAGAATCTGACTTTATAATTTTATCTCTGACACTGATCTGTGGTCTATTTGGTTGAACCTGACAACAATTTAAGAAGACTGATTCCTTCACAGTCCTAGAAGTCTATTCATGGGAACTGTTTCCCTACAAGTTACCTTTCTTTAGGTCTGTAGGAGGCTAACTGGGGCTTAATCAATTTTGTGGGGCTTGTAGTACATAGAGAGCATTTTGATACCCAGCCAGCTTGGCCAGCAGAAGGACCAATAAGCGGCAAAACAAACCATTTAGGACTCAGGTACCAGATTACAAGGTTTGGGTAAATCACCTGGAAGCTGGCACAACTTTCCAGTGTCAGCGCAGTATATGGTCATGCCAGGCTCTGTGGGTTGGCAGGGGCTAAGATTAATTTGGGGGTAATACATTCAACCCCTAGAGAAAGCACTGACTCACATTCCTGTCAAATGACTCTTTGTTATCAACAAAGCTGTGGGTCCAGAGTGAACAAAGACTCCCCAGGATTGCCATACCTGTTGCCTTTGTGGCTGAGGGGAGTGACATAGAAGAATGAGGGGTAGACTGAAGGAATCGCTTCTTCATCCTTCTCAAAACAATTTAAAAAAATCAGTTTCTTGTACCATCACTGAAGGGAGGAGCAACCATACTAAGAGTTTATCTGGAGTATAAATTTAAGAGTTTTGCATTAAAACTCTGGAATTATTTGATTTTCACAATCTGATCTTGGAAGTCTTCTGCATATCGAACTTCCACTGAAGTTAACAGAGGTTCCATACTTCAAGAGCTTGTGGTATTAAGACACAATTTGCACAGCATATTAAGGCAACCAGAGGGGAAATTTGGTCTTGCTGAACAAATTGTGTATCTTCAATATTAAAGACAAGCAAAAGAAATTGCCCACTGTCATCTAAAATAGAGCCAACCATAGTCCATAGCTAAAATTGATAAGATTCTCTCCTACCCCATCACTCTTCTCTTTCCCATCACATCATGTCCTAATCAGTGTTACCACTCACTGCTCTGCCTGTAATACCTGGACAGAGAAGAAGTGAATTTAAACTGTTTTAAGAGGGAGCAGAGCAGGTTCATACAGTTTTTAGCACCATCACAGGAAAACCTAATCAGGAAAATGGCCCAAGAGTGTGATGTCAAATAAAATTCAGGACACTTGAGAAAGGTATAGCTGTAATAACTCTTACGCTCACCTCTCCTCCCTTTCTTGAAATTTGGCTTTTTGCCACCTTCAACCTCAATACTTCTTAAAAAAAAAAAAAAAGGAATGAAAATGCAAATCAGTAGGTATTCTGGAAGCCAATACAGTTCTCCTTGGCTGACCTCAGAGAATGGAACTCTCAGACAGTACGAGCCCATTCTGACATGAGACCCATAAGAGCTAAAAAGCACAAAGATGCCACATTTCTGAGGCAAATGGGACCTACAGGGCTTTTTCTGTCTCTTCTGTCCATTGCATTTATGGAGGGTTTTTCAGGAGCATCAACATTCCATTGAAAGTCAATGACAGTTAGGTACCTAACTCCCGTAGGCACTTTTTGAAAACTCTACCCCTAATTTGATCAGAAGCACTTAAATTGAATAGGGGCTCTGTGACCATGGAAAGGATTGGGGCCATGGGTGTTCTGTGACTCACCCTATTACAGAACTGAAATATTGAGAACTGAGCTCTTACTCCCTAGAAAGTGAAAGCAACAGTGTTCTGATATATTATCGGCAACCTTGAAAGTGCCTAATGAATAAAAGCTATTCATAAATAAAACAGTACAGAGCTGTGTGTATTAAAACATGATGAGCGCAAATATAGCATCTTCATATGTTATTCACAATTACATAACGAAGATTTAAACAAATATATTTAATAAAGCTGCTAGGTAGCTAGCTTTTAAGACAGAGACAAAGTGGATTTCCTGAAGTTTCCCATTAATAGCCCATAACTGTTAATTATTCTAGTCCCGTGAATGATGAACTGGAGGATCAGGTGACTGCTGAAGGCAATTACTCCAACCCAATGTTTTCGTGTTTAAATTTCCTTTAACCATGTAAATTGTAGCTGCCTTAACCACCATGATGCACACAATTGTTTTATCTTATGCTTTGACTAGTAAATACTCTTAAAAAGAAGCAGTATCAAATAGGTCAGACAAGTATATTTGTGTAGTTAACACTTAGGATCTTATGTGTGTTTGTGTTTACTTTATCCTTGCAGGAAGAGGGCTGAATCCGACTCTAGAAAAAGCAGCATACCCAACAGCAAGGAAATTCCTTCTCATCATCCCACAGATCCAGTGGAGCTGCGACGCCTTAATTTTCAAACTCCAGGTAAGACGCAGAACTCCCCCATTTACAGGGCTGTGACCATTCATGGTTTTCAACAATATTTCATTAAATGGCATTGCTGCTAGAGAACTAAGTTGCTAAATGTTGAATTCTTTAGTTTTTACCAAATTCTTTATATTGATTAATGATGAGATTTTGCAGTGTGTTTCTTACTAATAGTTTTGGGAATAATTTCTTCTAAGTTCCGCAGTTTAAGAAAAATCCCATATTGAACTAATTAACGGAAACTCTATTAACTTAAGCACATTTTTTCCTAGAAACAATTTATATATTCTTGTTACAAGTAGTAATGAAGAATACTAAAAAAGATAGGGGGCTGGGAAATTATTTCCCCCCTATTTATTAATTGTGTGCATCTGACAATACAACATTCCATTGTACAAATATTCCTTCTTTCCACTGCAGAGTCAGGTAGTCAGTTTCCCTTGGTTTTGTATGTGTCTTTTACATGGTAACAGAAAAGAGGAAAACAATTTTTAACATAGGAAAATATAACTGCAAGAGAACAAAAATTGGCCGCAAGTCTCTGGGACAGGTGTTTTCCCTGAAACTATTTTTAACTCGTTTTTTTATAAATTGACTAGATTTCCACTTGACAGTGTCCCTTTCAGGGATTGGTTTACTAAAACTGTGAGAACCCTTTAATGGTGAAGGGTACTGCTTATAGGAATCATGCATACTTCTCATATTCACTGTGCACAACACTGCAGTCTCTTTAGGTGTCTGGGCCATGCACCTTGTGGATGTGCAAAATAAAAAGGCAAGGTTAGCTGGAAAAAATAGTCTTGTCTTCTAAAACAGGAGCAGTGTGTGAGGTCGAAAGGGTATATTTATATATAACTATTCCTGAGGTATAAGAATGGCATGTTGCAGAATATCTTTAAACCCGCTTTATATCCACTTTCCTCTTTTTAGTATGTTTAATCTTGTTTTCTTAATGGGAGTAACTTTGACAGCCAAGCACAGGATAAGAAGAAAATAATGTGAGTGGCATTGGAATTTTTATCACCCTTGTATAGATGGGTTGATATTTTATCTTTGGAATTTTCTTAATTTTGATGGTGATGTGTTTCAGTAGACTTTTTTTTTTAATCACAGTATGATTTAAATGAAGTTCCAAGCTTAATTCTGATTGATTGTGTTTACAATCTTCCTGATTTACCCATAACAATGTACAAAAATCAGTGCTAGTACTATAAATTGCCTTCAGCAGCTACTAGTGAACTCCCTGACCAAGAAGATCCTACATTTATTAAGCTCCCTGCTACAATACATTTTGGTCCTCTCTGGTAACTGTGGAAGGGGAGGAACTATGTAGCCACTTTTTAAGGCACTTCTATGCATTTAAATGCATAAAATCAGGAAATTAAATAGAGATTCTCAGAGATTTACTAAACCACACAATACACACACACAATTTATCTCAAAAGAGTTAACTGAAGTCCCAGCACTTAGTCCTGACCTATTACTTATTAACACTCTGTGATTTATCCATCATCTTTACTTCATTCAAAAAACAGTTAATGCAAGGCAAGATTTTGTATACAAATGCACAAAAGTCAGAAAAAGAAAAAGTTATGGTTCTTACAGATTAACTCCCATCATATATGTTCTAAAACAGATTTCCAAATTCATTGCTCCCATAGGCATAATGGGCAGTGTGGACGGTTTAATATTACTTCATACCATTTTCTTTTTTTTACTTTTGTGTGTTTAAATTTGCAGTCTTAATCTTGCATTTATGTTTAGTTATTGTCATATTTTAAAATAAAGTAGGGGAAGAGGCTGCTTGTGCTTAATAACATTAGAATGTAATGCTGTACATTAGCTCTTGTAGACACTGTAGTTTTACCTCACTGCTCTGGAAAGAACGGGAGATGAGTGAATTTGGACCTTTCTTTGCAAAAGCTGTTGATGTGAGATAGACAGTTTTCAGTGAACTTGGCTGTGAAGCCACAATTCATTGATATTATTAGTCCTGTCCCTTGGCAACAAACCCTTTTTGTAAAACAAAGTCTGATTTTCAGGCACTTGTGGCTTGCAAATGAAATCATTATTATTTCTATTGTGGTAGCACCATGGACCCCCAATCAAGGATCAGGAGCCCATTGTGTTAAGTACCATACAAACAAGTAACAAGGGAGACAGTTTCTGCCCTAGGCGGTTTGTCTTGTCCTGGTTTTAAAAGCATGTTAGAAGGTGTTACTAACACATCCTAAGGGTGAGATCCTGGCCCTGCTGAAGTCAGTGTCACTATTCCCATGTGGAAGCATAAACTCCTGTTTAATTCCCATTGACTTTAATGGAGCTATGATTTCACCATAAGACTATGTGTACAGAGCAAGTGAAGGTGCAATGATAGCGTAGGTAGGCATACCTGTACTAGCTTTAATTTAGCTAGCATAGATAATAATAGTAGTGTAGACATTATGGCATGGGCTAGCAACCTGTTAACAACACATTTTTAAATTCTACTCAAACACAAAGCCAGCAAGATGAAATAAAAAGAGGCCCTATGTTCATGGGAACCATATTTTTTGTCCTTCCACATTTTTCCCTTTAAAAAAAATGGGCAGTAGGATGTGGGGCAGAGGATTGTGTTGTGTATACTTTATTGAAGCATTTACAATCTCCCTCATACAAAGGTCTTGTCTACACTATACAATTTTATCCCGTCTGAACACAGTTACCAACAATTCTATTAAGTGATGCAGTGTCGAACGTGTTCTAGCAGTCGGTATGCACCAGGACAATAAGACTCCAGGGAGGTAGAGGATGTGAAGAGGATATTTATTTGTTTATTTTATTTATTTAGATTGTTGGAGTACCCACAGTGTGTTGGGTGCTTTCCAGACACAGATGAATACAAAATCTCTGCCACTGAAGGAGTACCATCAAAAATAGTCATTTTGTTTCCTAATGAACTGATACTGTGGAGCAATTCAGGAGACAATTTGAACTTAAATTGAAATGTTTAGCTCACTAATCTCTTGTTTAATATGGTTACTAATGGGGGTAGAGATCAAAAATAAATTAGACAATGTGAGGCAGAGCATCATTAACCCTCCCCCCCAGTGTTTAAGGGGAAAACACATGCCTGTCAAAATAGAAATTTAGTAGATGTGCTTCCACTTGGAGATGATAATGGAATCCCCTGTATTCACAATAACAAACCTTGATAAAGAGTAATGGGTGACAAATGCTTTGACTATTTGAAAGACTCAAAAACAACCACTTGTCTGATGCCCAAGACACAATTTTGCAAAAAAAATTTATGTTTTTAATCTTAAACCACAAATGTATTTTGTCTAAGGCTGGGTCAAGTGGGATGTGAATGTCAAGGTTTCACCCTATTGGATTAAGATGTATTTGAATTGCATTCCATATGAGTAAAAGCACCTTTAATGTATCTGGTTTAATATAACCATTTGAAAGCAACTATGTGGACTGTGGGTAGTATTTATCTTCTAGTTCAACGTCAGGGCTTTCTTATTTTATTAATGATCAAGTTGAACTGGTGATGAAAATACTAATACAATATGAAGTCACCGTATGAATCTAAATTCAGAAGTGCCAGAACAATAAAGCTTTTAGTTTCTTATCACTTTTCTTCATGTTTTACCAGTAAAGAATAGTGTTATTAGGATAATTCTCATTTTATTCTGAACACAGAGGATCATATTCATCTCTGGCTTCACTCCATTGCAACAAGCAGTTACACCATGGATACATTTGGCACTGTGTCTTAACATAAGGGAATAGCCCACAGTTCTACATCTGAGAAGAAGATCCTGTCTCCATATGTGCTTTCCATACAAATGTACATTTGTTAGATAGGCCCATATGCCAGCAAGTGGGTCACATCTGCGCCAAGTTTTCTTTGAGTCAATATGAAAAAGCCCAATCTCCCAACAGCATAAGGGATTTCAGTTTATAAGTCTATCATTTTCTAAAGGTGGAGGGGCAGGGGTGAAGGAGAGCCATAGTCTTGCTATTCTACCCCAAGTTTACTAGAAAATATGGCATTAAAATCATTAACCTGGAAAGCAAATTTTATAAATCACTAAGTCACGTGGACAAAGACTGGTGGGTCAGGGTAGGAACAATAATTACGTCTTCACAAAAGATTTCATCGAATGACATCTACAGGAAGGAGAAGCTCTGACTTACACAGAGTAAAGTGACAAATTTGAAGTTTGAAATTTTCTGAGACCCTAGGCTCAGAAAAAGACTCCAATCTGCTTGTCAGCTGAGGAACAGGATTGATTTATTCCTGACAAGTCACTTTTTGTTTTTCATTTAAGTACAAAATGTGTCACACTCGTAAATAATTTGTGTAATTGGACACCAATTAAACAATTATCTCATTATAGCACATTAGTTAAATAAAAAGATGCTTGAAATTCAAGGAAAATAAAGAAAATTATAACAGCTTTGAATTCAAAGATTTACTCATATTTACATAAGTAATTCTTCACCATATCCGTGTGGGGAGAGTTATTCAAGGAAGCTGCACCATTTTGTTTCCAAGATGAAGAAAAACAAAATAGAACAGGTCAACTGGAAAATAGCAAATTAAACACAAGGGGAAAAGTTGATGTTTGGATTTATACATCTGACTTGCAAGTTAGCAGGGCTATCCTCTCGTTGTATACATGCAATTCCTATTCATATTCATGAGAGTTATGTCAGCACTGAAGGGAGAATACAGGCTTGTCTGCTTGGGGAAATTAACCAGAATAGCTCGCATTTGAACACCCTTTTCCAGAATAAAAGTCGCTTTAATTCCAGAATCATTGCTCCGCTTTGGGAGTACACTAATTATTCTGGAATGGAGTTTATTTTATTCCAGAATAGTGTGTCTACACAAGGAGCTGTTGTGGAATAACTATTGGAATGCTTTGAGGTAGCTATTCTTTTTTTTTTTTCTCCATGTAGACAAACGCTGAACCTACTCCCTCAAGTTTATTTTTACTGTAGTGACTGTTAACAAAGAATACTATACTAAGCATACCCTCCTGGAGGGTGATGGAAGACAAATTCCCATTGATCGCAGACCAGTATTGTTGGGCCTTTAATCTGTTGCACATGCTGTACACAAGTTTTGCATTTGTGTTTTTACAAGTTTTTGACAGAAAAAGTGCCACTTTTATTGGTTCTCCTGTTGAAAGAAACATCTCATCATGATTTTTTTTGTTTTTCTATGGTATTATATCAAATACATATTTCAATAAATGTGTCTTTAATGATCACAGATTATTAGTTTGATGTGGGCCTGTAATATAATTAATTTAATAAAGGTTTTTGTGTAAAAAAAAAAAAAGTCAGATTTCCAATATGTTTGTTTTTTAAAAGCAATTATTGTGTGTTATCACAGCTCAGTGTTCTATGTAATCTCTAATTTATTGTTTATTCATGAGGGGCTTGTAAATGTGGAGCTGCATTCATATCTTGAGCAAGTTTCAAACCAAATGTGTGCTCCCTAATGATATTAAGACCACAAAAACACCTTGATCTCTGTCTCATAAATGCATAGAAGCAACAAAATAGCAATTGAAAGGCTCCTTTTGTATTTCTTATTCATTTATAGTACAATTCATCCCAATGCAGAGAGCCTACATAAGGTGCTTGGTTACATTCCGCATTAAGGGTGGAATCCTGGCCCCATTGAAATAAAGATCAAAATCTCCATTGACTTCAGTGGGATCAGGCTTTCACCCGCAGGATTTAAGTGTGGATTAAGTGATTGATGCAGAGGTCCTTTCACCTGCACTGGGGTGAATTTTGCCCTTACTCTCTCTATTGTGCCTAAGCATTGTATCCCATATAGTATACCATGTTCCTCTGAATTAGTGGTACATTTACCACAAGACAAGCAGAAGATATTTCCACATGTTATTGGAATCACAAGCTCTTGTTTAATTCTTTTTTGGGGAACACAATTATGCAGTATAAAATCACTCACTTTTTTGCAATCCTCCGCAGTACATAGGCACAAGGGCTGGTTATGTATGGAAATTCAGGTGTAACTTTGCATGATGTTGTCTTCATTGATATGAGTCAGGTCTTTAACGTTATTTTAACATTTCTGTGTGCTTTAATTTCTTATCTTTTTTGTCATTTAAATAAAAAAAGCAAAGCAAAGCATGTCATTGGCATGTTATTCTTTTAGACCTACTAAGCATGTCAGAGGGCCTGTTCAGATGTAATTGCATTTTGTCTTATTATTTTTAATACATGTTCATAGCATATATGAAGCAAAAGTATGCATTCTGCAGGGCTGCCCAGAGCGGGGGGCAAGTGGGGCAATTTGCCCCGGGCCCCACAGGGGCCCCCATGAGAGTTTTTTGGGGCCGCTGGAGCGGGGTCCTTCACTCGCTCTGGGGGTCCCGGAAAACTCTTGCGGGGCCCGGGCCCCCGGAGCTTCTTCCGCTCCGGGTCTTCGGCGGCAATTCGGTGGCAGGGGAGCCCCCTCCGCGATTCTTTGGGGCACTTCAGCAGCGGGTCCCAGAGCGGAAAGACCCCCCGCCGCTGAATTACCACCGAAGTGGGGGCCTCCCACCGCCGAAGACCCCAGGCCCCTGAATCCTCTGGGCAGCCCTGGCATTCTGTATTGTAAAGCCATAAAAATAAGTCTGATCAGCAACCTTTTGTGTAGTGTTCTGTGCGTCAAATTCTGCCCTAGGTGCACACAACCCATGTTGATGTTAATAGGCGCCTCCTATATGCACCAGGGACAGAATGTGGCCTTAATATGCACCCATAGCATATAACATAATATCTCTTTAAGAACTGTGGATGCATATTAACAAGAGTACATATCTATTTGATATGGATGCATAGAATGAGTACATAGCAAAAGACCTTCAGAAATGAAAAAGTAATTATTTGTCACCTCAGTTGCATCTGTTGTGTCTTTAAAAATAATAGCCCTACCAAATGCTATTATTGCACTTTATAAGCTGACTGTAAAATATTAGTTAAAGAATTTTAAGTATTGTTCAATTATAGGATCATAAAATGAGTCCTGGCAGAAGGGGTTTATGTTCAAGTAAGACCAAGCCAATTAATTTTAAAAGTTATCTGTAAGCTTCCTGCTTAGAAAAGTTTTATGCCAAGTTTCACTCTGTACCAAATGTTTACTACAAAATCACCCTTTAGAAATGTATAGTGAGAAATTTAAATGGTAGTAGATGCTCAACTTTAGAAGTGCTAATGGGTACCTCTGTAATGATGGTTATAAATAAGACCAGTTTAAAAAGGACTAACTATGATTTGATTAATCAAATAGCCTAATAATATATCCACAATTTCTGACTCTTTAAAATGACTAAATACCCTTCACACTGAGCTAAGTATTGAGATCCAAGTTCATGGTGTTGTTGAAAAGGATAGGTTCACTAATTAACAGAGACAACCCACCTTCTTGTTTACAGTAGAGAGATTGGACCTCTGGATATTTTCTTCTGCGTACGGTTTCCAGACAATGGTTTTGTGCATGTCAGAAGTGCACATGTGTGTGTGTGTATGATTGATTGATTATGATGGTCTTCTACTACTGTTACTAATTTGTTTCCCGTTTCCAATTGGCTTTACTTTTTACAGCTTTGAGCAGTAATTCAGTCCCCTACGCTTCCCTGATTGGCTCTGTGTCCTCCCTCTCTAGCCAAACTACCACTCAGTCCTTATATGATAATAACTCTCTCCCACGATTCGCTCGAAAAGGTCTAAACATCTTTGTCTCTATTATTTTCTTTGTTCAAGCACTGTTTTAGATGTACATCAGTCCACCTCCATTTCTGGATAAGTCTAGAGTTTTCTTGTGCCTTTTCATTCCCATACTTTTCATTGGGGTGCTTGATCTGGATCAAATCAGTTTAATTATTTTAAAAAGTCACCCACCCTTTCAAAAATGAATATAACGTAGCCCTTAATTTGACAACTGAGAAAATGGGAGACTCCAGAATGGATATAGATAGAGTTTTGGCTACTACTTTTGTACCTATAACTTCCAAAAAAATCTCCAATATTCCTGGATCCTCCCCTTTGTTCAATTGACTGGCAGCATGTCATACTATCTATAATAAAACCTCACAGTGGCAGAATCATTGTGCAGGTAGCATTTGACTAAATGAGTGTAGCATTTCTGTGTAATGTACAAGGCTCAAATGATTAGGATCAGTGCTGCTGGTCCTTCATATGTACTGAAGTTTATTAATTGGTTACTGAAATACCGCAAAATCATTTAATGAAGTGACCATATCATAATCCCATGGTCATTGAGTGGTGCGGTAGCAAATGCAAGTTAGGTGTCCCACAGAACACTTCTGAGATTCACGGTGACAAAGCAAACTGAAATGTGCAACATGGCTTCCACTTTGAGCCCCCTGTAGTCATCATTGTTTTCTTTTGTAATTTCAACAGATCCTGGGGTTCACTAGTTTAAATTTTCTAGCCAGCTGTGGTTTCTCCCTGCAAGTGGTTATACAGGCTATTTTGTTCTAGGCCTGGTAAAAGTAAACCTGAAGAAATAAATGCAAACCATTTTGGGGCGGGCCAAATAAACTAATTGTTTGGAAAAACATGGCCACAAGGAGTGGGCTGGCAAATCTTCAGCTGGCAGGCTGTGCTAGTTGGCCCCACATCTCTTTCTGCCTTTTTTCTCTCCCTCTCTCTTTCTTCCTCCCTTCTTCTCCTCCCTACCCCCATCTTTTTTCCTCTCTTTCTTTCACTCTCTTTTGTTCTGTATCTTCATCAACAGACAAAGATGTTTACACCTGAAGTAGATTGTAGGTACTTTTGGGGGTTGATAATGGGGCTTGGGGGTAAGATCATTTTAAAGTACTAGTGCAGCCAGATATGTGTTTCCAGCTGAATTGTACAACCCCTGTCTCTACAATCTGCTACTAGTGAAAACATTTTTGAAGCTCTAGTTGTCTGATGTCCAATCTTGTCTTTAGTGACTGTTGTCTGTAAGCAGTGATGCATGTTACTCTAGTCATACATAGTTGCATGTGAATGTCAGTCATCTCTAACCTTCATAAAATATTAAAGCTATCTTAAAGTATTCCTGATCTGATTTAGTCAGAATGTATAGTCAGTCTTTCAGTCCTTGAAACATTGTTATTAGTCCTTTCTAACTATCTAGCTATCCATTTCATTTTTATTTTTATTTTATTAATTTATTTGGGATTTTTTATTTTATTGTATTTTATACCATTTCCTTTGCAGGTTCAGGTGTCTCCGGTTACCCTGGTAACCTTCATTCTCCAAGTTAGTTTTCCTTGATTATGCATAAGTCACTTTGTTTTCTGTCAAAATACTATTCTTTCCCCTTTAGGCCTCTTTCAGTGTCTATTTTCTCAGCTCACCTTTCATCATCTAATTCAACACAGTTTCCATTTCATACAGTGCAGGAGAAGGAGTTTGAAATGACATTAAGAGTCATTACTCAAAGCAGAAGTCAACATCAGGTCTAACTGTCTCATTTTTCCTTGCCTAGCTAACCTCATTGACTCATGGCACAATAACACTTTCTTTTACACTAGGAATGTTAGCTTTGGGAATATGCTTGGTGACTTTTTTTTTATTTGGCTTCAAAGCTCATCTCTCCAGAGCATGTCCTGCTTTGAGTAACCAAACTATCTGCCTGCTTCTTTCACATACAACATCTTTACAACTTGCATATTTCTAGCCATTCTAACTACTGTATTCTCTAAATTTTAGAATGATGCAATCTCTTTGATTTATTTTAAATTCTGTTTTCCTTCTCTCTCTTTCAACAGGTATGGCTAGCCATCCTCCAATACCTATCTTGGAACTAGCAGATCACATTGAAAGATTGAAAGCTAATGACAATTTGAAGTTCTCACAAGAATATGAGGTAATTTTCTCAATGTTCTCTTTCTTACTATTCTTAACATTATCGCTGGTTCCTGCTTTTCTATCCTCGTGTGTGATAATTATACCCCTGGATTATTTCAGTTTTACATACCATTAGAGCCATGATGGGGCAGGTGCCTTTGTTAAAATGACTGATGTAGTGAGGTGGCTACTTTGCTCACAGGAGATTCCTTTTCATAAGGTTGTTTGTCATACATACTTTAACAGTACATGCACTAAGTAGTGTACAAATGATACAATGCTTGGACTATTTTGAATACGTGAACTCCGGTTGATTGTAGGTTAAGAGAACCCAAGTTCCTTTCAGAATTTTTATGGATAAGGATCATTCGTGGTACACATTAGCAAGACAGATACAATACCAGCTGCAATGGGGGAATTATGGTCCATTGTGTCAATGTTGCATGGATTAAATAGTCTGTAATTGCCCGAAGTCATGACTGAGCATATAGCAGCTCCAAGCCATTGTCTTCTGTCCTGTCAATAATCCATAAATTGTGGGCTGTAATAGTACGATGGAATGCAACAGGAACAGCAAAACCAATTATGGGCCATCATGTCAATAATCCATGGAGACATGAATAGACACTGCAGACAGCAATGACCTCTCATGTCAATAATTTTTGGATGAAGGGACTCTGATAGCATCCATTAAACACAATACATCATAATTGCTCCTTCAAAGCCATTATGGTCTGTTGTGTCCATCAGACCAGGAGTGCTCCTTTAAGGGTGGTTATGGTGTGTCCCATCAGTGATCCATGAATTAAGGACTCTCTGAATAGTCATTGATACAGTGCTCCCTTTACAGTCTGTCATGTCAATAGTTAATGGTTTAAAACTCCTTTAGAATGCCATGACATGGTAGACCATAATGGCAATGAAGAAACCATTACTACCCAGCTAGCTAGCTGTCATACACCTAGGATACTGTGGGTCCAACATAAATAATTATTCTTATCTAATCTCAGATATCTCGTAATTGATATAATTTGTAATGTACCTATTTCTTTAGTGTCCAGGCCCCACAGATTAAGCATTGACACTCTCAAGAGTAACAGCACTGAGGAAGACCTTTACAAGCTTCTACAAGTTAACATTTCATTTTCTGTGGAGTGAATTGCTTGTTTATGAGAGGACAGGCTGAAAGCACCATTTATTAATTTTATTTTATAAAGAGCTTTTGTATAAACTTTTGCATAATTATTTTTTCCTCATTAACATCGCTTTAAAGCTAACTCCAAAGGTTGGAACATATAAATACCCAGTGTATTTAAATAACTTGGGCAGGAAAGATTTAAACAGTTACTGAACATTTACTATTACAGTACAGAACTACGCTTGCTTTTCATCTGATGATACACTGTTAAAAACTACCTAAAGACTACTCTGAAAAATAATCTTGTTACCGTCAAGAGAAAATACAGCCTCTGTGATTCAGAAAAATAAGTTTATTTGCACAGCATCTCAGGGTTGCTATTTAATGCCACAATCACCAAAATGCGAGTGAATTTTTATTGTACTGTATGAATCTATAGTGTTCTTGATTTTGGAGACTGCAGTATAAAAAGAGTGAAAGCAGATATTTTATCTGTCATTTAGTATCTTAAACTTGGCAATCATTTTCTTCCTCATTCAGAAACACCTGCTAAAACTCACAATAATGTCTTTGTATAGAGTAAATTCTGAAATATGCATCTCATTGTCACTTTCTATTTCAATTCACCTGAGTACAAGATTTCAAGACAATGTAAGTCTTGAAATCAAGCAGTGAAATGTACTGGATATAAGAAAATATTTTGAATCTTTAGAAAATTGAGGTGTTTGAAACTACCACTTTTCCCTGCACAAATACTCACCGCTTTTAGCTGCGAACCTACTCTAACTTCACTGTGAATAAAACAATAATTTAACCCCAAAGTAAAAAATACCCTCAGGCTGTTCTAACTTGGCACAGGAAGACCATCACTGTATAAAGGCTATAGGAAGATCTAGGAGATGGAGAGGTGACCTTTAACCGGTGTGTGGGTCGGCTGCACTCCAACATCTGAGCCTCGGGTTTTGTGAATTGCCTTGGTGAAGATAGTCATGCCATCCTGTAAGAGTTTGCTTCAGTTCTATTCAAACAATGGGCCAGATTCTGAAGCCAGTGAAAGTTCTAGCTGAGTAAGGAATTTGGATTTTGACTTAATGTAATGCCAGGCTCTTAATCGGAAAGTTAACGTTCATCATAAAAAACTCAACATTTGCTAACAGATTCCACAATTATTTCCTATTCTAAGTATAAGGAAATGTTATAGCTTCTCAGAAACAACTGTACTGGCAACACTGTTTTTTAATAAATAACTAATACTATATCAATTCACATTTTTTGGTACAATGTGTATTAAAGTACACAGTCCAGGCATTAATTTGCCAACATTTCTTTAGCATTGTGCAGAGATGATACATTGAAGTATAAGATTGAATGTAATTTAACAGCCTTGCTGTTTCATATATGTATGTTCTTTAAATCAGTAAAAGAACCCAGAACCGTAGCCAATTACAGCCAGTGCCCTGGGTTATTTTTCATTCTTGTATCGCTTCTGTCAGATATCAACAGCTGCCTCTCCTACAGCTTCATACTGTTTTGTGTATCTGCCTAGTTCATTACTTAATATTCTAGCAAAGAAGAGTAGGCATTTAGCATTGAGCAGTTATAAAATCAGCATTTAAACATGAGCAGCAGTAGTGAAGTCAGGCTTCCCACTCATTATGCCCCTAATGTACCTCAACCCTAATCTACAGAGATTGCCTTTTAAGATCTTTCTCTTTGTCCACCCAATCTGTGGTCTCTCTTTTGTTGAGACAAGGGTATTAATTAGTGAAACTGAATTTTGTAATGTGCACTAAGACCCCCAACCAGTTTTACTTGTGGAACTGAACAGATGGTAACACTTCAGTCGATATCCATTCAAGCTAGTCTCAAACTGCTGACTTATTAAGTGAAAGGGGCCTATTGAGCCATCCGGTCTTCTTAGAGAAAAAGCAAAGTAACAAATTATGGCCTGAGTAAGTTACCTTTAATTTTCCTGAGAACAAACAAAAACCCCTCTTGTTATTTCCAGTTTTGAAAAACAATGCAAATGTGATTTTACTTTTCCCAAACAGTTCCATGATCAGTGTAGATTTTTTGGCACTGCCTTGCTTCCAGTAACATTCCATGATTTGTTTTTCCTTTTAGTATGTGAAAATTCTTAAAATTTTATTGAAAACGTTCTTCTAACCTGAATTAAACCGAGAAGACACAGAGCTTCATATGAGCAGGGATTGATGAACTGATTCAATAAAAAATCACATCTTCCTGATCATAAGCTCCTCGCAGGGCTTTGAAGTACAGTGAAACTTCTTTAAGGTTGAGCTTCATTTGGATAAGAATAATGTCTTAGATAAGTTTACCCACCCAGCGAGCTTCAGCTACATCCCCCTAATTATCTGCACATTACTTGCACCTCATATCCCATATCCAATGACACCTGCTCCTGGTAGGATCCCTGTTACTTTCTCCTTCTCAGCTACTATTTCATTTCCTTTTCCATCCCTTTTTTGTGAGTTCTTCTCCCTACTTCCTGTTCAGCTTCTCCTAAGTCCAGAGATCAGCCTCCTAGTTTGTTCCAGCTGTCTCTTGGCCCTCTTTAATCCACAGTGCTTCTCTGCTATCTGACACAAGGAAAGAATTAGAGTCAAAGATGTAAATGATTTAGATAATGGCATAGAAAGTACATTTATAAAGTTTGCAGATGATACCAAACTGGAGGGGTTGCAAGTGCTTTGAAGGATAGGATTAAAATTGAAAATAACCTGGACAAACTGGAACAAACATCATTCTGGAATGTATTAGCAGGGGTTTTGTAAGCAAAACACGAGAAGTAATTCTTCTGCTCTACTCCGCACTGAATAGGCCTCAGCTGGAGTATTGTGTCCAGTTTTGGGTACCAGATTTCAAGAAAGATTTGGACAAATTGGAGAAAGTCCAGAGAAGAACAACCAAAATGATTAAATGACCTGTGAGGGAAGATTGAAAAATTTGGGTTTGGTTAGTCTGGAGAAGAGAAGACCGAGGGAAGGACGCGATAACAGTTTTCAAGTACATGAAAGGTTGTTAGAAGGAGGAGGAAGAAAAATTGTTCTCTTTAACCTCTATGGTTAGAACAAGAAGTAATGGGCTTAAATTACAGCAGAGGCAGTTTAGGTTGGACATTAGGAAAAACTTCCAAACTGTCAGGGTGGTTAAGCACTGGAATAAATTGCTTAGGGAGGTTGTAGAATCTTCATCATTGGAGATTTTTAAGGGCAGGTTAGACAAACACCTGTCACGAATGGTCTAGGTAATATTTAGTACTGCCATGAGTGCAGGAGATTGGACTAGATGACCTCTTGAGGTCCCTTCCAGTTCTATGATTCTATGTTTGAACTCAGTCTAGAGGCAGGTGACAGGAGCAGTGGCAGGCCTAAAGAGAACCAGCTTCATGATAAGAGAATCTCTTGATAAGGTAAAACATGTGGGAGAGGGACCTATGCAGCAAACACTTCTGGGTTTTTGGCTGGGTAAGGAGGAGTATGTGGAGGAAAAAAAAAACAAATCTTAGCCAAGGTGTGAAAACCTATGGGCTTTGGCCAGTCTTGGCAATGTGTTTTGAGTTTATTACTTAATATACAGTACCTTTTAGATTGTCTGACTGTAATGTAGGATTTCAAGCTTACAGTATCATTTTCAGCTTCCTTAATGAACTTCCCCAGTATTCAGAACTCCGCATTATTCCATGTTCCTCTGTCAATGCTCCCTAGTCTTTTCATCTGCATTTTCTCCTGCCTTTTAATTAATAGAGTTATAGTGTCTTTTAGTGCAGAACTGCACCCAGTTACATTGGTCTCCAGTCCCTGTCCATGTCTCCTCACCTGCAGCAGGACTTCTGTGTCCTGGTTTTCTCTCCTTCCTCCTCTGGCAAACAAGAGCTCTGCTACCCTTTTGTCCCCACCAACAGCTAGAAGAAAGCGATTTCCCATTTGTCTTCATGCTGACGAATCCCTGTTAGCAGGTGCACTTCCTAATGTGATCCATCCTGCCTCCCAATGTTCTTCCTGCTGGCGTAGCACAAAGCTTCCCAATGACTACCCTCAAACCTTGGCACATGACCACGTTCCAAGTCAGAAACACGTAAAGTCATAGTCTCACTTCTGTTTATGCTGTGCTGACTGCCCACTTCGCAGTTCTACCTGTCCCATCTCTCTGAGGGAAATATGAGGTAGACGTGTACGACTCCCAAAGCCACACTTCCTTTCATATAACTTTTCCCTGCCTGTTCCTGTTTTTCAAGGGAGGACAAGTTTCTAAGTGTCGTAAGAGTTAATCATCTTCTAATTTGGTTGTCTGATATTTTGTTAGTTGGGTTCCAGGGGGCTTTTTGGAAGGGTGAGGTTGTGTATTTTCTTTTGCTCACCAGAAAGTTCATTTCTACCTCACGCAATTGTAATTTTTTATTATATTTTACCTGTTAAATTGGTATCATATTTCAATTGCCTTGTAACAAAGCGTTATATTTCCACATTACACTTGCACATCATTTATGTCACAGTCTTCTTTTGAATTCCCTAATTTAAAGACAAGACTCATGACCCAAATTGATTACTACAAACCTTTTGGGGCTATCACAGTTTCAGTAGGGGTTTTATGCAATGCAGGGCCTCATATGAATTTGACAGCTGCTAAGCAGAAAGCTATATTCATTTAGAAACTCATCTTGTATCATAATTCCTCTTTAACGTAATCTGTAGAATTTAGTAATACAAAGGTGTCACAAAATGAACCTGAATTGACACATTCATATGTTACCTTGCATACAATACACTGAACATAATATTTTTCTGCTACCACATAGCACACAAAATAGAACACTGCACAGGTTTTTACTTGCTGCTTGAATAATTTTAATCTGAGGCCTTTAGTCTGTAATTTAGACAGGTGTCTGGCATTTATACCCTTAGTGCATTAAGAAAGTGGATCCAGGTAGAAAATATTGTGCAGGTTCAGATCTTTGTTTTGGTGTGAGAATCTGCCATATAATGTATACTAATAGCAATAGTGCCCTATCTCTGCCTCTCTGAGTGTCTTAGTCTAACTGGTCAGAGGGATTGTGTATCATTTTAATGTTTCTTTTCATCAGGCTTTGTGGTGCAGATTACAATCAGCCCTTTGCTTTGCCACTGAGTGTTGGAGAAGATGAAGTCACATTCTGGCTTAGTGCCAGACTGCCATAATGTCAGAAGGCTTGCCATAGTTTATCAGTATCAGTGGATTAGATTTGTGCTGAAAGGATCATTTATTTATTAAAGAAAATTTATCTTAAACTTTTACTTTTAAGTGACGGAAAGCTAACCACTGTACTCCTACAGTACAATATATTGCAAAAACATATATAAATCTGGTACTGATATGAGATTATTACAAAAAATCAGCAGCTAAATAAATCCCTAGCAATGAAACATCAACATTTAATCACCTTAAAAATACAGATAACATAGACCAATATGCAAAAATCCATTTCTTCTTGGCAAAAATTCCTATTTTTGTTTTATCTTTACTGTTTTATTATTATTTACTATAATACTGCAAATAGCATAGATTGGTTTTCTATAATCTTACGTTGTAGGATGTACTCCAGTTATTAAGAAACAATTAGTGTACTCAGTGAACAGTGAACAGTTGTCTGCCTTTTTTATTAAAAGCACATATGCTATGGCATTCATAAAGGTTGCTTGGTGTCTGTTTCTACTTACAGCAGTATCTGAGCCTCTAGGAGAAGTAGGATTAGGATAGGTTTGGAAAAAAACCAGGAATTTGAAGTGGCAATTATTGATATGTTTTCTGTTTCCTTCTATGTTACCAGTGCCCCTTGTATTAGAAGCACTTGGTTGTGCATATCTGATTAAAAAACATTAATGGTACAAGAAAGCTGTTCCCATATTATGATGCTAGTGTTTGAACTGGCACGTATTACCATTTTGACAGGAAAGTCCACTTTCATACAGCCATGTGGGCTGTTTAAGTAGCCAAATTACTTCAGTAAATATTATTTATTTTTTCATAGAATTTTAGGACTGGAAAGGGACCTCGAGAGGTCATCTAGTCCAGTCCCCTGCACTGGTGGTAGGGCTAAGTATTATCTAGACCATTCCTGACAAGTATTTGTCTAACCTGCTCTTAAAAATCTCCAATGATGGCAATTTAAATCTCCCTAGGCAATTTATTCCAGTGCTTAACTGGCCTGACAGGGAATTTTTCCTAATGTCCAATCTAAATCTCCCTTCCTGCAATTTAAGCCCATTGCTTTTTGTCCTAGCCTCAGAGGTTAAGAAGAACAATTCTTCTCTCTCCTCCTTGTAACAACCTTTTATGTACTTGAAAACTGTTATCATTTCCCTTCTCAGTCTCCTGTTTTCTAGACCAAGCAAACCCAATTTTTCAATTTTCCATCATAAGTTGTGTTTTCTAGACCTTTAATCGCTTTTGTTGCTCTTCTATGGACTTTCTCCAGTTTGTCTATATCTTTCCTAAAATGTGAACTGGACGAAATACTCCAGTTGAGGCCTAATCAGCATGGAGTAGAGTGGAAGAATTACTTGTCATGTCCTGTTTACAACACTCCTGCTAATATATCCCAGAATGACATTTCCTTTTTTTTTTTTTTTTAACTATTGTTACACTGTTGACTCATGTTTAGCTTTCGGTCTACTATGACCCCCCAGGTCCCTTTCCACAGCACTCCTTCCTAGGCAGTCATTTCCCATTTTGTATGTGTGCAACTGATTGTTCTTTCCTAAACAGAGTACTTTGCATTTTTTCATTATTGAATTTCATCCTATTTACTTCAGACCATTTCTCCAGTTTTTCCAGATCATTTTCAATTTTAATCCTATCCTCCAAAGCACTTGCAACCCCTCCCAGCTTGGTATCATCCACAAACTTGATAAGTGTACTCTCTATGCCATTATCTAAATCATTGATGAAGATATTGAATAGAACCGGACCCAGAACTGATCCCTGCAGGACCCCACTTGTTATGCCCTTCCAGCATGACTGTGAACCACTGATAACTACTCTCTGGTAATGGTTTTCCAACCAGTTATGCACCCACCTTGTAGTAGCTCCATCTAGGTTGCATTTCCCTAGTTTGTTTATGAGGTCATGTGAGATAGTATCAAAAGCTTTACTAAAATCAAGATATACCATGTCTACCGCTTCTCCCGCATCCACAAGGCTTGTTACCCTGTCAAATAAAGCTATAACATTAGTTTGACATGATTTGTTCTTGACAAATCCATGCTGACTGTTACTTATCACCTTATTATCTTCTAGATGTTTGCAAATTGATTGCTTAATTATTTGCTCCATTATCTTTCCAGGTACAGAAGTTAAGCTGACTGGTCTGTAATTACGCGGGTTGTCCTTATTTCCATTTTTATAGATGGGCACTATATTTTTCCTTTCTCCCGTCTTCCATGACTTTTCAAAGATAATTGCTAATGGCTCAGATATCTTCTCAGTCAGCTCTTTGAGTATTCTAAGATGCATTTAATCAGGCCCTGGTGACTTGAAGACATCTAATTAGTCTAAGTAATTTTTAACTTGTTCTTTTCCTATTTTAGCCTCTGATCCTACTTCATTTTCACTGGCATTCACTATGCTAGACGTCCAATCACCACCAAGCTTCTTGGTGAAAACCAAAACAAAGAAGTCATTAAGTACCTCTGCCATTTCCACATTTTCTGTTATTGTTTTTCTCCCCTCATTAGGTAACGGGCCTACCCTGTCCTTGGTCTTCCTCTTGCTTCTCATGTATTTGTAAAATATTTTCTTATTACCCTTTATGTCTCTAGCTAGTTTGATCTCATTTTGTCCCTTACCTTTTCTAATTTTGTCCCTACATACTTGTGTTGTTTGTTTATGTTCATCCTTTATCATTTGACCTAGTTTCCACTTTTTGTAGGACTCTTTTTTTTATTTTTAGATCACTGAAGATCTCCTGGTTAAGCCATGGTGGTCTCCTGCCATACTTCCTATATTTCCTACGCAGTGAGGTAGTTTGCTTTTGTGCTCTTAATAATGTCTCTTTGAAAAACTGCCAGCTGTCTTCAATTGTTTTTCCCCTTAGACTTGCTTCCCAAGGGATCTTACCTACCAACTTCCTGAGTTTGCTAAAATCTGCCTTCTTGAAATCCAGTGTCTTTATTTTGCTGTTCTCCCTCCTACCATTCCTTAGAATCATGAACTCTACCATTTCATAATCACTTTCACCCAAGTTTCCTTCCACTTTCAAATCCTCAACCAGTTCCTCTCTATTTGTCAAATCAAATCTAGAACAGCCTCTCCCCTAGTAGCTTTCTCTACTTTCTGAAATAAATAATTGTCTCCAATACATTCCAAGAACTTGTTGGATAATCTGTGCCCTGCTGTGTTATTTTTCCAACAGATGTTTGGGTAGCTGAAGTGCCCCATCACCACCAAGTCTTCTGCTTTGGATGATTTTGTTAGTTGATTAAAAAAAGCCTCATCCTCCTCTTCTTCCTGGTTAGGTGGTTTGTAGTAGACCCCTACATGAAATCACCCTTGTTTTTACACCTTTTATCCTTACCCAGAGACTTTCAACAAGTCTGTCTGCTATTTCCATCTCAACCTCAGTCCAAGTGTACACATTTTTAATATATAAGGCAACACCTGTTCCCTTTTCCCCCTGCCTGTCCTTCCTATAAGCTGTATCCTCCTATACCAATATTCCATTCATGCGTATTATCCCACCAAGTCTCTGTGATGCCAACTATGTCATAGTTGTGTTTATTTACTAGCATTTTGAATTCTTCCTGCCTATTTCCCATACTTCTCGCATTAGTATACAGACATCTAGGATACTGATTTGATTTCCCTGCTCCAGTTCAGTCTTGTCTCTACTTTATCCCCGCCCATGCTCCCCCAAAATTACAAAGCTTCTCCCAGGTCTCCACATTTTTTACTTACTGTGGGATTTGGTCACCTGCCCTGTCGAACCTAGTTTAAAGCCTTCCTAACTAGGTTAGCCAGTCTGTATCCGGGTATGCTCTTTCCCTTCCTCGATAGGTGGACCCCATCTCTGTTTAGCAGTCCTTCTTCCTGGAACTGCATCCCGAGGTCAAGGAAGCTGAGGCCCTCATGGTGACACCATCTTCACAGCCAGGCATTCACCTCCAGTATGCATCTGTCTCTGCCTGGGCCCCTACCCTTGACCAAAAGGCTGAAGAGAACACCACCTGCACTCCCAACTCCTTCACCCATATCCCAGAGCCCTGTAGTCACTTCTGATCTGCTGAGGGTCATACTTTGAAGTATCCTTAGTGCCCACATGGATGAGTAGCACAGGGTAGTAGTCAGCGGGCCAGATGATCCTTGACAATCCCTCCGTAATGTCTCGTATATGGGCCTCTGGTGGGCAGCATACTTCCCAGTATGCCATGTCAGGGTGACAGATGGGTGCCTTCATCTCCCTTAGAAGAGATTCACCAACCACCACTACCCTACGTTTCCCCCTGGGAATGGTGGTTACAATCCTCCGAGCCTTGGGGGTGATTTCTCATTGCTTGTTGCCAGGGCAGCATATCGGTTTTCCATCACCATGATGGGTGGGTTGGGAGTAGGGGTGAAGCACTGCCTGCAGTCAGAAGTAACAAGCAGCCAGTGTCCTCCTTGTGACAGAGCCATATCTCCTCCCCTGGTGGTGTGACAGCAGTCGTCTGTAACTGGATAGTTTCCTCAGCCTTGGATGTCTCCATATGAATACTCTTGAGGAATTCTTTGTGGGCACAGATGTTCCTCATCCTAGCCACCTCCTCCTGTAACTCTTCTACCTACTTCCTGAGAGATTCCACCAGCAGGCACCTTTCACACTGGCTGGTCCCCCCAGTCTGACTTTCTCTGAGTCGGAAATGCAGGCCACAGTCTTTGCAAAGCCACACCAGGATCTGGGTAGAGTCATCCATGGCTAGGTTGTCTGTCTGGATACAGGCACAGGAGATAGGAACAGCATTGGCACTGGTAATGCAGCCCTTCCTAACCATTGTGATATTATGTCTTCTTCCCACCAACTTCCTCTCAAACTCCCCTGTTTGTGGGCCCCTGTTCGCTAGCTCCCCTCAGTCGCTTAGCCTCTGGCTTTTAAGGCCTTCTCTCCTTGGTTAGCCCTACCCCCTCATTCATCACATCGGGGAGGGTGATCAGCTGATAGAGGCTGATCAAAGATGATAAAGGATGATCCAGGGAACAAAGGTTCAAACAGTCCCCAGACACACAATCCCAACTGACCCAGTAACTGAAATAACCTGATAAAGAAAGAAAAACAAACAGCCAAGCAAACTCACTCACCCCAAGGTTAGTGCTTGCACCTTGTTCGGTCAGCAGGGGAGTCTCCTTTTCCCTCTCTCAAACTCCGCAGTTTGTGGTCCCCTGTTTGATTTTATATTGGTGTCCAACTACAAATAATAACACTACTACTGGGTGAGTATATTGGGTAGGGAGAAGGTGAGAAACAGCTCATTTCTTCTTACAGCAAGAAAAGTAATTCACAGAGGGACTGTGCTATCAACTGTAGATAAATCTGAGGATTTAGTAAAAAATATTTAAAGATTTACTTGTAGTGTTAGAGAATCTACTGAGAAAATCAGAGGTGACTCTGGAAAGGTTATAAAATGTATAGTTTAGTGATATATTTCGGTTCAGTTATGGATATTTTATTCTTATTCAGATGAAACTTTGTTTTGTAAGTCATAGTTTATCAGGGAAGACTTCATTAATCATTAGTCCTTGTTTGTTTTTTAAAAAGCGGAATTTGCAAATTCTTAAAAGATACAGTGAAATTTTAAAGAGGAGCTAGTGTCTCGTGAATTGAAAAATCTTCAGTTTAGGAACAACTATGCTTATACCATATACTATATAACATAGATCATCAATATGTTTTTTTCTTTATCACTAAAAATATTTGCATGAAACTAGGATGTTTGTTCCTCAAGCGTTCATCTGCTCCTGCTATTTATTTTCTACCTGAAGTGATGCATAATCCTCTGTTTTCAGCATATAATAATTTCCCCAGCAATCAATTATGATGATATGAACAGAGGATTATAATTTTATGTGAGGAATAAATATGAACTCATAAGGCTGAGATAAGAGAAATACAGAAAAATATAAGTGATAACAGTAGGCCTGTTTTTAAAAGCAATATTTTTCTATGAGGCATGAGATTCCCTTTAAAGACTGATACAGTTTCAGATATTTTAAGAATCAGGAGACCGTCCTAATTTTTATTTCTGCTGTTTTATACTCTTGTGCTATATTTGGTGTATACCAGTGGTTTTCAACCTTTCCAGAATACTATACCTCTTTCAAGAGTCTCATTTGTCTTGCATACCCCAAGTTTCACCTCACTTAAAAACTACTTCTTACAAAATCAGACATAAAAATGCAAGTGTCACAGTTATTACTGAAAAATTGCTTACTTTCTCATGTTTACCATATTTATGAAATAAATTGATTGGACTATAAATATTGTACTTACAGTTCAGTGTATAGTATAGAGCAGTACAAAACAAGTAATTGTCTGTGAGAAATTTTAGTTTGTACTGACTTTGCCAGTGCTTTTTATAAAGCCTGATGTAAAACTACACAAATATCTAGATGAGTTGATGTACCCCCTTGGAAGATCTCAGCGTATCCCCAATGGTACTCATATACCTGTTTGAGAAACATTGGTGTATACCTCATTGTTAGGCTCCACACTGATTAGTTTTTTCTTGTTGAACACAAGTGTTACATTGGCACAGCTACAGTGATGCAGCTGCACGTCTTCGGTGAAGACACTCCGTGCCGAGTGGAGAGAGCTCAACCCCAGGCTCCTGCACTGGTGTTAACTTGAGCTGTTATTCTGAGTTAAAAGCTGAGTTGTTATGCCTTCACTGATATACTAACTCAGATTAACTAACCCAGGTTAAGAACACATCATTTTTTGGCCATGTAGACAGGTGGATGGGGAGGAGCAGTGAATTGGCAAAGCTTTGCTTCAGGACTGTTTCGGGCTACGGCTTGATTCTCTGACTTTATTGCTATTGAAACAGCCATCATCTATTTATTTTTTCTTGATAATGTATTGCTAAGAGATTTGGTGTAATGCTTGAAGACATTCAGTAGGAATTCATCAACGTGACTGTTCAGTGTCCAGCTGTGCATTTTGGGCCCAGCCCTGCATTCCTTGTATAACCCAAATTTGCATTGTGTGTGCAAGAGAATGGGGGTGTGAGGCTCCAACTTTCTCAGTAATAGCAGCCTTTACTATTTAATGTGCAAGCCCCAATGTGTTAGGAAAATCTAATTCCATTGGCAAGTTGCCATGATAAGGTATTAATGTTTGTGCATTTAGCATTCATGTTTTGCTAATGCAGTATGTAAATCTCATTCTATTAGCAAGTTTCCTGCATAATATATTAGCATCTTATTATAGATTCATCAGATATTATATGAATTTCTCGTTTCAATCACTGACATTGGTGAAAGAGGTCAAATTGTTCATTTTTATGGGCAGTTGACTACTTTGTCTAATTTTGCATAGTCTATTTGTTTTGACGTGTATTGAGACTTCTGTTTTTCACCATTCTTTCCAGATTTTGTTCTTTAATCATTAGTTTCTCTCCAACCCGTTGTGCTTTTGATGATTTAATGTCATTCCAGTATACAGCACCCAAGCTGTGTGCTGGGAAATTCTGCAGAGAGACAGCCATGAAGCCCCTACAGCTACTGGATGCCCCCAACCCCGTAGGCTCGGAAGAGTCACAGATTCCCCAGTCTTGCCCCTCTCCTGATTTGGTGGCATAGGGAGCCTGAGTAGAGCACAGCTCCATGGCACCTGGACATGTGTGAACTTCCTCCAGGAGGTCTGGCATCCTGTCACTGTTCACCCACTCAGTAGAACTGCACCACAGTGAGTTGTAAGAAGAGCACTCACTGGTGGGGGGCAGGATTTGCCCCCTTATAAGTAGCTTAGTGGATTACTTCACAAGCAGCACAATAAGCAGGTTTTGTTTTCCTAGTTTAAAATTATTCCAACAGCCGCTTTCCATTATACCAGCTTCCAGTGACAAACTTGTTTAGTGGATGGTGCATCACTGTTGTAAACACCGCCCAAGTCTTTTCACAATAACAGAGCAGACCCATTTCCAGCAGACAACCATTTATAACACAATAGCTAAAAGATTAGTCAAAGCATGGGATGGTAATAACAGTATTACAGATATCGTTATTTCATGTGTACAAAGCCTCAGTACTACACAGCTATGCTGTGAAGATATGCAGTTCTTTGTTAATGACAGCTTTATTGAAGACAAGCTTTCCAAATGAATCTACTAGAAATCCTATTAAAGTGCCATCCATTAAACCATTAGAGCACTCATTAAAACTGTTAGTGCCGACTTGTTATTCATGAGTTATTGGTCTTTCACACTTCTGAGATGTCTGCCAATACCATTCTACCCTTTGTTCCCGCATGGCTGTTCAGTCCCAAGAAATGTAGATTAGCTTTCTCTCGACAAAACAATTCTTTTTGGGGGTGGGTGGGGCAACGGAGGGGCAGGGAATGGGAAGGGAAAAGTAAATTACAGTTAAGGTCTATTTACCTGGATTTGACAGAAATTGTGTTAACTATATCAATATGCAGAGCTAAATATTAATCAATGGATTAAGCCATCTGGCCCTTCATCATAAAGAAGTGCACAGGGAGTATAATATGCTGCAGTGATGAACACATCCTGCTATACAACTGGTGAATGGCCGACAAAGACATCTGTTGTTTGATTTTTTTCATATTGTGAAGCAGCTTTAGATCACTTAAGCATTGGGGAGTGACGCGGGGAGAGGGGAGGAAGGAATTGAACAGTTGAAGATAAGATTTATACATTAAGTGTTGTTTAATAGTTTATAAATTCCCATTATCAAATAGGTATAATAAAATGCTCAACTCCTTTTTTACAATGAACAAGTAAAGAATCCATGCACATTCATATCAATGTCCTCCAAATGCAATCAAGTGTCCAAAAATGTGTCGCAAACTTGTTACGTGTTAACATTTTTAAAAGAGTTGCCATTTAGAATAAGAGAGAGAAAAAACCTTTTGGGGGAGGGGAGGAAAGCAGGGTGGGGGAGGAATCCTATAATTTAGTCTCAAAACTAGTAATGTTTGTCAGTTTACTCTGCTAGTTTCTAGTTTACTTGTCAAGTATGAAAAGAAAAATATAAGTGACATCTTAAAGTAATTTCCAGTGTACTTTTGCACCATAGGTACAGCCAAAAAAAATCAGACTGTGTGTCTCCTGCAATTAGATGAGTAGAGCCAATACAATACATCATTCTTTCATTCTGAGCCAGTGAAGTGCTGAATAGCAAGCTTCTATTTGCATGTGAGCTACGCAAAAGACTAAATACATCGAGCTACTAAATCTGACTGGCCAATCACAAATAAAGCGGGCATGCCCAACTCCGCGTTTGATCGATTAATTAAATGTAGTTATTTACTTAAAGTTCAGAACCCACATCCTGAGACATATTTGTAAAGAGTTTCTTTTTATCTTGAACTGACAACGATTATCTTGATATTAGAACTATGAGCTGAAAATCATTTGGTCGAGTTTTATGTTTATATTAGGTTTTTTTGCCATCTAATAGGATAAGAAATTTTATTATTTTTTTAAATGTGGAAAACCAGGAGGTGTAAGGTACAAACACGGTGCATCAAGCGCCTTCATTTCTTCAAAAACAGAAGGACAAAAATTGTCTCTCTGAGAACAGTGATGGTGCAAATTGATAGCCCTGTTCTAAATCAAAATGTGTTGATGAATTCCTAATCAGACGATATGGAGAAACATGTACTGCAAAAATATAATTTTATCTGGCAAAAAACAAACACAAAAAGCACAGCTGTCCCCATCTTCATTTTTGATCAATTAAATATCAGCAGAGATAAAGAATCAGAACCAAGTGAACCAAAATTTCATTGCCCGTCTTCTCCCAGGGGATGAAATATGCTGTTGTGGGGTAGCTGAGATAGTACTAAACCAGGATCTTTAAAAGCAGATTGTGACTTGAGTTACTGAGACACAGAAGAATTTCTCTCTGCAGCTGGTGACATGTGGAAGACCAAGCCATGACAATGGAATGCTTTATTAATTACTGGGGAATGTGGAGCCCCTAAAAATAAACAAAACTAGTGCTGTGTCAGCCTATAGGTTGCAGATCATAAATAAAATAGGGAGTTAATAAAATACATGCTAGAAAATAAAGCTTTTTAATGCTCTGGGGCAAAGTAAAACCTTATGCATTTTTTCCTCACAAGTCACAAAATTTTAAAAGAAGCGGGGAGGGGCATGATTTTTTCCTCTTCCACCTCTCGCTCCTCACTAAAACTTTCATTTGTTAAGGTCCTCTTCATAATTAAGTCACACAAAAGTGGCTCAGTAGGAGAGACAGATCACTGTATTGGTCAATTCAAAACAGAAAAAAAATAGCTCACAATTATTCTACATTGCTGTCTGAAATCAACAGGTTGAAGGACACTCAGCTAATAAATCCCATGTGTTCTCTTGGGTTTTGTCATGGAAGTCCCAGAAAAGTCCTGGATCATTTTATGCTGAGGAATAGATTACACTTTCTCCACCCACTGACTAATGTATCTTTTTACTTGGAGGTAAAAACACAGATGCTTTACTCATCTACCTAACATCCTCTCCAAGTGACAGAAAGTAATCTTGTAATATTCTCGAAGAATATGCCTTAGAGACTCACTGACATTCAGTTGGATGCTATGTTGTCATTTATCTATCTATCGGTCAGTTGGTCTGTCTGTCTAAAGTTATTGTGCATTCAAGCTTAGCTCCACAGTTGGACTTGCCAGAGTCTATCGTGAGCTCTGTTTTTAGCCTCTTAAAACTTTGGCGATGAAAATAGTTTTGGCTTGACAATTGCAGGATTTACTTTGAAGTCAAAGAAGATTCCATCCGCAACATTAGAAGAAAATAGGAAAATTTTAGTTACAAGTCATTCAAAAAAAACCACCTTCCATTTAAAATGGTAACTGCTAATATCAAGATGTGATAAGTTTCTGGTTTAAGGTTCCTACATGAAGGTTCTGAGCTATTCTACTAACTCTCCCTTGTAGCCAAACAAAGTGGATCATATTAGAACTGACTCAGGAAGAGAAAAGAATGAGTCAGTCTCTGAAGTTAATCCCTGAATCATGAAAAGAACCCTGTTCAGGAAAGCACTTAAGCACGTGCTTAGCTGTCAGCATGAGCAATGGGATTCAAGTATTCCTTTAAATTTGGCAGGTCCATTTGCACTATCCTAAATTGGGGCTTGAGAAAGCAAGAGGGAAGGAGAAGCCCTGGAACTAAACTAGTCGGAAGAGAAGTTTGGATGAACTTTTTGTGGTGTGGTCCTGCCTCATGTCTTTGTTACTTACCTCACATTCCTGGAGCTTCAGAACACAGCCAAAGCTGCAGGAGGGGGTGAATTTTAAATAAGAACCTGTTTAGTCTGTGTTCTGTGAGGACCTCATCCACTGACACTGAGCGTGTGAGCTCTTCATGGCAGGAACTGCGCCTTTTATTTGTTTCTACAGTAACTGGCACTATGGATTCCCCATCCTGATTAGAATCTTTAGGTGCTACTGAAATACAGATATTAAAGAATAATAACAAGTAGCAATTTAGAGAGACTCTAAGGCTTGTCAGACTTCTTCTTCTACAGGCAGCCTGCAAAGAGGATCTCTTCTCCACTCCCTTGTATGCTAGTATTATAATAATGTTACAGGCAAATTGACAGTGGCCAGTGGAAATGAGTGAGAAGACTGACCTCCATTCTTAACTCACCACACCTTGTATGTGATTTAGTACAAAAGGTACAGTCTTGGAATATTAATATGCTATGTGACCTGCAGGAAGAGAGTGTTGGTATTTTACAGAAACTTATTAATATTCATAGAATTCACTCTGCAGGATAGAAAATCTCTTGTGGGACAGATGTACTGTTAAGACCCCGGGGCCTGATTATCCTTTGCCCTGCACCTTGTGTAGTCAGCCAGACCAATGCAAAGAGACAGCAAAATGCTGCAAAATCAGAATAGAAGAGTATTACTCTCACTTTGCATTGGTGTAAATCACTACACGAGGTATAGAGAAAGGGAGAATCAGGTCCCAGGACAGACTGTTATGTCCAATGTGTTAAGATTCCTTGTGTCAACTAAGAAAAGTATTGTGGCTCCAAACATCCTTCCTTTTGTCAGGACAATACTATACAGTAATTGTATGTTTTTAAAGATTGTTTCTGTTTAGTGCTTCAACTACATCTTCCATTTGATTACTAAACATGAAGTTCAGGCATTCTCTAGACTCACCAAACTGGGAGGGAGTGCAACTGCTTTGGAGGACAGGGTCATAATTCAAAATGATCTGGACAAATTGGAGAAATGGTCTGAGGTAAACAGGATGAAGTTTAACAAAGACAAATGCAAAGTGTTCCACTTAGGAAGGAACAATCAGTTTCACACATACAGAATGGGAAGAGATTGTCTAGGAAGGAGTATGGCAGAAAGAGATCTAGGGGTTATAGTGGACCACAAGCTAAATATGAGTCAACAGTGTGATGCTGTTGCAAAAAACCCAAACATGATTCTGGGATGCATTAAAAGGTGTGTTGTGAGCAAGACACAAGAAGTCATTCTTCTGTTCTACTCTGCACTGGTTAGGCCTCAACTGGAGTATTGTGTCCAGTTCTGGGCACCGCATTTCAAGAAAGATGTGGAGAAATTGGAGAGGGTCCAGAGAAGAGCAACAAGAATGATTAAAGGTCTAGAGTACATGACCTATGAAGGAAGGCTGAAAGAATTGGGTTTGTTTAATTTGGAAAAGAGAAGACTGAGAGAGGACATAATAGCAGTTTTCAGGTATCTAAAAGGGTGTCATAAGGAGGAGGGAGAAAACTTGTTCACCTTAGCCTCTAAGGATAGAACAAGAAGCAATGGGCTTAAACTGCAGCAAGGGCTGTTTAGGTTGGACATTAGGAAAAAGTTCCTAACTGTCAGGGTGGTTAAACACTGGAATAAATTGCCTAGGGAGGTTGTGGAATCTCCATCTCTGGAGATATTTAAGAGTAGGTTACATAAATGTCTATCAGGGATGGTCTAGACAGTATTTGGTCCTGCCATGAGGGCAGGGGACTGGACTCGATGACCTCTCGAGGTCCCTTCCAGTCCTTGAATCTATGAAAATAATAATCCAAGGAATAAGCCCAGACAGAGCAGGTTGATTTATTTAAAAGTATCTCTCATATAAAAATATTTTCTGTGTAAAAAAAACAAACAAACAAACTAGGGACCAGATTCTCCATTGGCAGTGACCAGTTTGCATTGCATTGCCAGCATAAACTAGGCCTAAGGTTGTTGTAACCAGCACAGGGAAGCTCATCCTTAGTACAAAGGTGATTCTCTGGTGTTGTAGAGTTGGTATGGGGCTTCTGATCTCATTCCACATCCCTGCTGCCAGCATACCAAGAAAAACTGTCCAGAAGAAGGGAAGTGTAGCTGAGACACTCTACTCTGGTCAAATCTCCTACTGCAGTTTCAGCTTCATGTGGTCATTTGCACAACTAAGAGCACTTTGCCAACCATGCACAAAGTTAGCATCAGGATCCAGTCAAAAGAGAGGGAAACTTTAAATCATCTTTGAACACACACCCTGACATGAATGCTGTACAGTTCATCTGAACATCGGGATCTTAACTTACAACTGGGCTTGGCAGGATTTTTAACAGCCAAATCATAGACCAGTGAGTGTGGCCACCTAGGTGAGAAAGGGAGAGTAAGACAACCCAACCCAACTCCTGCATATCCTTACAGGTTCTGGGGTCCAGTCAGATAGGGATAAGCAGGTTCAGTACACCCACTAGGTACCTCTCTCCCATCCAGATGGGCATGGAATCTAGATTCTGTCTCCCAGTGCACCAGCCAGTACAGCTGAGCAGGTAGTGGGAGGTGGGTAGTAAGCTACTGCTAGTATTGTATAACTTCTGCCATGGAACATGGTGGAAGCATGGATGGAATCATAGTTCCTAACTATGTGCCACCCCTTACACAGGGCAGGCAATAAAACAACAATCTAGCCATTATTTATATTTGCCTATTTGTTTATCATCAAATCTAAAATATACATCTAAACTAAGGAAATTCATTGTGTCTTGTAATTATCTCTGTGTGATCTGCAGAGCCTCTCAAGCAAAGCTGATGGCATTGACTGCTCTCCAACCTAATTGAAAGCATTTTAAAAACAGGAAAACATTTGTACATATTCAGAATTTAGTTAGTTAGTATACCACTGGGTTCTGGGAAAACATATGTGGTTAATAGGCTACTTTAAAAGAAGTGTGCTGGTAAAATATGTTCTTTTTAAATCTCTTTCCATTGCCACAGTTCTCTGGACAAAATAACCAAAAACTTGTAGTTTCTGAAATTGAACTTTGTATCAGCCTACTTCCTGTCTTACTAAACCTGCCTTCAAAATATAGGCGGTTGTATTTCTCATATCAGGTATGCTTCAGTAGAGGAAAATCAAACTCCAACCCCTGCCAGACCCATGTGATGAGTAATTTCAGCAGTCTCATGGCCATTAATGATGGAGAGCTAGTCACCTCTAGGTTGATCTTGAGGTCGAAAAAGCCTCCACTGGATGGAGTGCATCTACAGTAACTCAAGGCAAAGCCATAGAGAGGTGCTGACCTTAAGCTTCAAGACAAACAGCAAAGCAGTAAGCCTAGTACACAACCCACATTATTTTCCTTGACATCAAGTTATAGCTCCAACAAGCAGTTTGAAAATTCCTAAAACAGACCTTTCTTCTTTTCATGAAAGTCACTAAACGTTTTTGCCCTTTCCATTCAGTAGTCAGAAAACTATAGATATTCCCCTTTATGATCATGGTTGGGGAATATATTTGAAGGGCCCAGTTTATTTGTTTGGTTTGTGATTCCCTGACTATCTTTCCAACATGGTTGATGAAATGAAGAGAGTCCCCTGTTTGTTTGGAATACTTCATACCATTGATGGGTGGACTACCTTCTTTCTACTGCCAGTAGCTGCCCTTTTAAAGTTATTCCCTGTGGGGAATGGAGTTAGTTCATGAATCAGTCAGAGGAGAGTTGTCCCCAAAACATAAGAGCATAGTAGTGCCGAGAAACCTCTGTAAATATTAACCATATCAATTGCTCTATACCATATAACAACTGCACTGGGTAGTATCACAGAGGGAACATGGAATGCTTTTCATAGCATCTATTTCATAGCCTCCAGAAAGAGAGGGGGGTGTTGATAGTTGAGAGGGCTGAATTTCCCTTGAAGAATTGGAATTCCAGTGAACAAGGGTTTCCTTTAGACCAGTTCATTTTTCTGTGCCAAGTCCTTTCAGGTAAGCAGTAATAAGTAATCTATTATTTGCTAGTCAATGACACTGGGATTTCCTGACCTGTTATTTATCCAGATTGGAGATGTAATAAATTATACAGGTTTGGATTAAGACTGACATTTTAAAAAATATACTGTTGTTGTTTCATTTTACTCTACTCTCCCCAGTCAAGTTTATTTCCTAAAATTTCTGTTTTCACTCTGATAAGCTTGTTTATGCTAGATACACTTCTTGGAGCCAAGAATTTAATCTAACTGAATTCTAGATACTAATGAGAAAGTACAACGTCAAAGGCAGTTCAGATAGGACAAGGCACTGCTTCTCTTCAATTGATACTTGATCTATAAGAAACTGTTGTAAGTTTGGGATATATCAAACATGGAGTCAGCCTCATCTTTTAACCTCAGTTTTCATTATGTTGCATTGTAACCCAACATGACAGGAGGCAGTGTGATGCAACAGGCTACAATTTGTGAAGAGGAATCAAGAGAATTCTTTTCCTTTTTTCCCCCAATGTCACTGTAGACGGTGTCATATTATAAATAAAGTATCCAGATGAAGAAAAAAAAACATTAGATGAGAAAGGATTTAACAGTATCCTTGAACTGATAGATTCAGTCTAATTACTCTAATTTAATTTGGGCAGTTTGACACATCTCTAGTTGAACCATAGCCTAAGGGAAACAATTAAATAAGGGTTAGAGAGGAGGAATAATTTCTGAAGAAGGTGCTGAATGTCTGCAGGATGTTGAATGTCTCCTTAGAATATCTTACACCATAAAAAGTTAAACTTGTCTAACTAGAAATCTTCATGGGTTTGGCCCCTTCTCAATGACGTCTGTAATTTCTGGATCATAATAATTACTTAGCTCAGAGTTAATTGGTTTTAAGTCTTAAATCCTAATGCAGTGTTAAGTCTTCACATGTAGTGATTGTAGTTTAACCCCTACATTTCTTTTACATATTGCAGTATTTCTTGGCTCTTTTGTTGTAACTAGATCAAATTTCTTTCTATGTATCATCCAGGAGAACAAATGATAGTGGCCTTAATTGTTTCATTGATCTCCAGATTCTTATTCAACTCCAATTCCAGCATTATTCATCTCAAAGCTGTAGAAGGGCCAGATTTTTAATGATATTTAGGCGCCTAAAGATGCAGATTGTGCCTAGTGGGATTTTCAGAAGCACCGAGGCGTTTAACTCCCAGTTCCCAGCAGTCATCTATCTTTTGATGTTTATATACCTTTAAAATCCTTACTCTTAATTACTAGTGTAGAAGTTAGGGTCAGTAAACAGGGTGGGTTTTACAAAAAAGTGAATTCAAGGATCTGCCCTAGACTGACTACAATTGTAACGTCTTCAGAAGCTCTTCAGGGTAGCTAAGAAACTTTTATAACAGTTTCCATGCAGCTTTGTGTTTTACTGTCTAACTTCACCTTTTTGATAATAAACTATATAGAGGCCATCAATATTTCTCTCATTAACTACAGTGAGAGATGCCAAATACCTTGAATGTAGATATATGAATGATACCTATATAACCAGGGAGATTACAGTACTTTTAATATTTTTGACTTACTCCAGTGTTCTGACTTATCTTTCCACAGTTGTTCTAGTTAAAATAGTCTGACAGTGAGAATCAGTTCGACATTTTTCTTATCTTCAGGCAGTAAGAGTTGAGAGTAAGAATCTGTTTCTACTACCATATTCCCCTACGGCCCCCAATTTGTGTATTATACAGGACCTAACAAGGGGGTCCCCAGTCTCAGCTGGTGCCTTTGAGAGCTACCATGGTACAAGTAATTAATAATTTTTAAATTCCATTTCTTTCTAAAGCGTAATCTAGTATATGTGCAAAAATGTTTGCAAAACACAGGTGGATCCATATGTGATTTGAAAACTAATGAATAAATGGTATTTCTATAGTTCACAATTCAAAACATGGCTAAAATCTCAAAAAGCATGATTAGCTATCCCTAGATGAGTAATAAACTTCCATTTTTATGTGTCCATATTATTTCATATTCTCTGTCTCTCCTTCCATGTAGAAATAGAGCTTCTCCTGTTTTTCTCTTCCGTATAAGAACAAATGAGAGTCTATCTAAGGAAGATGCCTAAATGTAACTGTCAATAGGCATCAGTATGATGGGAGTGCAGTACTTTTCAGGCTGTGGCTAAATGCTTTGTGTCATGCAGTGCTATATGAATAATCTCTGGCTGTGTGGACTTTTTATAAAGCACAAGTAAAACTGGGAGTGTTCTGTTTGCTGTCTGTACTATTCATGTTATCTTGTGTTTTTAAGCTAATCATTTTTCATTTTTTTTTCTTAAGTCAATTGACCCTGGCCAGCAGTTCACGTGGGAGCATTCTAACCTGGAAGTAAACAAACCAAAGAATAGATATGCAAATGTAATTGCATATGACCATTCTCGTGTTCTACTTTCAGCAATAGAAGGTAAGGAGCTATTTAACAAATTAAACTCATTAAATATTAAATGCTAATGTAATAATTTTACCACTTCTTGTCAATTAAATTAATAGCTTTAAATTCATATAATAATCATCCTTTTTCAGTGTTCATTTGCAGTAATTCAATAACATGAAGCATTAAAAACTAGACAAGGTCATATATAGAAAGAGGGAGACTTCTGATTCAACACATCTGCTCCTTGTGTGTATGCCAAGTCTTATATACATACTTTTTTGACAAAAATTATCACTACTTTTTTACTCCTAACAGCACAACTATTAGGGAGTGTGAGATGGTTTCTTGTCTGGCTCTCACGTTATCAGCATAATGGATAACTGATTTTCATTTGCCAAATCTTTAGTGATGCTGATAACACATGAGCCAGAAAGAACAGAGCTTGGCTTTCTTGTCTCAGAGTGAGTATACAGAACTGGCAGTTAGGAAACCCAACTTTTTTCTTGGAAGTCATTGACAGACAATAACTGAATTTCAGGTATTTGTGTTCTTGGAAACTCAAATGTCGTTGCCTGTAGATGGGCATGGTAGTATAAATGACAAGTTTTAGTTGTAGTTGTCTTTGACAGACAGTTCTGCAAAGATCTGATCATGTAGTGTGTTTCCCTGTGGTGAGTGAACTAGGCTATCCAAGATGATGGGCTCTATAGGGTTTGTCTAGTTTCCCAAGTGCTAAAACAACAGGAGTAAAGATTATCCATCAGAGGATCTTTTTCACTGGCTACCTCTCATTACCTACCCAAGCTGTTTCTTGGAATTAATGCAGATTTTCAGTTTATTCTACACAGCTGGCCACCATGTATTAGTGATGTCAGTAATATGATTGATTACATATTTAAGTGGGACCATTTAAATGAAAATAAAAATTGCCTTTAGTAAGCTTTGATAGATCTTGTATATTGAATTGGCTTTAAAATTAAAGAGGACTTTCAATCCTTGTATCCTGTATGCAAAGACATAGTTGCTTCATTCTTAACATTCTATATGTTAAATTGTGCAGTGTTTTAATCGACATTGTGAATGCCTTATCTTTGGCTACTCCAAACCTGCAGACATGGGATATAGCAGTGATGGTATTTATAGGTGTAATCAATTCTCTAATATGCTATGCACCGCCAAGTAAATGCTCGGTGAAGGAAAACACAATTCCACTGGTTGAGCTTTACCTCTTTTCCTAATTTATTGCAGCTGCATATTGTACGCTTTGATAACACAGACACAGTTTCTCAAGTATATTAGAAAATTTAAATGATTGCCTTGAAAAATTTGCATATAATAATCATCTTACATTTGTTCCACCTATGGAGCTCATTTAACTGGTATTGACTAAATTTTTCAGTGGTGTCAGTTACATTTTCTCACATTACTTTAGAGAAATATCTAGCTGAACACCATAGAGTTTACTAAAATTAGAGTTGTCTCTGTTGTTGGTTAGATGCTCATGCTGTTGGTTTGTTATAGTTCAGCACACAAAACAACAACTCCATAAAGAGAGAATAGGTAAATAGTATAAAAAACAGCCAAACAAAAATCAAACTACTGTGCAGTGATGCTCTTCTGAATTGTTTGCCATTTCTCCAAAGTATATTTAAAGTCACAAGTAACTAGTTCTAAAGCAAGGGAAATAATTTTTCATTGTATGTTGGCTGGGAAGAGAGCTGAGTAACTGACAAACGAGAAGAACATTTAATTTCAAATAAATCCATTTGTTGACTCATAAGTGAATTAAGAGATGACTGGGTTTGAAAAGGCCTGCCAGATTCCCCTTAACAAGTGATCCTGGAAATTAACATGTTTTGAAGATGTCATCAAAATGCAAAAAAGAAAAAAAAACCCACAGAAATAACACTCAGTTAAACAAAGTTAATCAAATTACCCAGTAGACTAACCTTTTAAAATAAAAATTGAGACTAAAAGAAAAGTTCTAAATAACACTTTTGCAAGTGTAGTATTTGCGGAGAAGGATTCTACCTGGTAAAGAAATACTTAAAGGGATTGAGAAAACATAAATGCTAACTGTAATGTTTGATTTCCCTTTTTAATGGCATAAATAACCTGAGGAGGTTAAAGTGACTAACTCTTTAAAAATGCTATTGATCTTAAGTGCATAAAACATAATTATAGCCATATGAAATATCAGTGATAGGCGTACATACACAAATAGCTTTTTAACTAAACCTGGTGATTTACCTACCTTTATAAACTTTTCAGGCCTCAATTCAGGACAACCAAAGCAACATAAATTGAAATGTTTGCTTGTGTTAAAATAATTTGACTTGAAATAAGCAATAAGTTAACTATTTAACTCCCAGTGTCTGAAGAGATTTTCTATTGATATATGTCTGAGTTCTTTTATGTATCTAACTTGCCAAATTTAATATATTGGCTTAACATTGTGTAATAAGTGTTTCTTTTTCAAGCGTCAATAGTTCATTACACTGTTTTGTCAGTCTATAAATAAAAATAAACGTTCCTGGTAGGAAAATACATAGGCTACCTAGTATTTCATTTGACAGCTGCATTTGTTTTCAAGCTGCCATGGAAATGAATGCTTTTAATATTGTTACAGGAATATGTTTCAGAGTGGCACTATCCACATAGGTCAGGCCCAGTAGCTGGACTATATTGCATTTGTTATAACCTCATGGGAATCATTGTTCACTATATTTTAAATACCTGTGAGCCTCATCCAAAGCTCATTGAGGTCAATTGAAAGACCCCCATTAACGTCAATAGGTTTTGGATACAGCCCTGTGTTCTTTCTAAAATTCTCTATTGAGAAATCTGTCCAGCTACAAAAAAGCACCTATCCCCAAATAATAACATCAGGTGCTTAGAACGTCTCAGTCAGATGTGTGTTTTGGTTTTTTGCAACTGTAGTACTTAACAATCTGTCTAGGTATGGTGACCCCCACCACTGTAATGTTTGAGGACCTCACAAACATTAATGAGTTTATCATTCCTGTGAAGAACTGAAGTACAGAGAGATTGATTTATGTGCCCAAGATCACGAAGGGAGAGCCAGGGATCTTACTCAGGTCTCCCGAGTCCTAGTCCAGTGCCTAAACAAGCACTATTCGCACAACTGTGATCGCTTTGTTGTTGATGCTGTTGCACAAAGAAGGAACATAGAAATTGCCAGACTGAAGTGGATCCAAGATCCATCTAGTCCATTATCCTGTCTCTGACAGTGGCCAGGACCAGATGCTTCAGAGGAAGATTTAAGAACCCAGCAGTAGACAGATGTAGGATAATCTGCTTCCCTCATCTCTAAAAGTTAAAAATCGACTTAAGCCCTGAATCATGAGGTAAAAGATCTCTTCCAAAAGTTTTATTAACATTAGGTGTTGTATTTTTATTATACTTTTAAACATCCAGTCCCTTTTTTGAATCTTTCTGAGTTCATGGATTCAACAACTTTCCGTGGCAATGAGTTCCACAGTCAACACTGAATATTGTGTAAATGGATAATGGTTTTGTATTTGCGATATTTTAATTTCTTTTCATTAAATGCCATGTTAGGAGGTAAACCTAAGTTGGTTATGTTCATTTCAATTTCTGTCTGAAAAAAAAATTATCATTTGGCAGAATTCCGCTCCGGTGTGCAAGTTGAATCTCATCTCTGATATTGTGCTGGTTTTGGATGTGTCCGGGAGGGACACATGCAAGGAGAGAAGAAGGTGAAGTTCCATAGCACTAGAAGAGAGCAGCATATCAGAAATGAGATCTGATGTGTGGATCTGAGAGCAGAAATTTGCCTCATATTTGTTAAGCACAAACAGATCAAATTAGCACAAATAAAAAATTCATTTTAAACTTTAAAAGAAGATTTAAAAATAGTGGGAAATAAAATATTTTTCAAATGCACGTACAAAAAGGCTTCCAGGTCTTGTTTGGAGGCGTCTAAGACTAAAAATCTGTGATCTGTGTTTAGATTTGCATAATACTAGCAGTTGAAAAAAAAATCAAGTGTAAATAATATCTACCATATAACAATTGCTTGATTATTTCTGTTGGGCGGTTTAGCACCTTTAAAATTAGATTGGGCATTGGAGTAAATCTGTGCATATAAGAAAAATCTTAGGAAAGAAAAAGGCAAGAAACTGCTAATATTCTTATTTTATATTAAGTCACCAGTTACCACTAAATTGACATTCACTATTTGGGTCATGATCTTTAGCTGTAGAAGGTATTCTGACAAATTTATATTGTTAACTACTTGCTGAACAGTTAAGGGCAACTGCAGTGTACTGCAGTCTGGTTACTCATGCTCTCTGTCACACTGCAGTTGTATTATGTTCTGTTCACAAAACCAAACCAAATGTTTAGGGTGATTTCCTGTCCCTTCCCATCCGCAAGCAATGTGCTTGAGACACAGAAGAACCAATGCATAATGAGGATAACAGGGTGTAGAGAGGGCAGGCTGAATGGCTGTCTCTAGGTTTGACTGGCTGTCTAAACAGCAAAGCTGAAGTGAATTTTGAGAGAGTAAACAACATGGACTGTGGATCCTCTTTAAAAAAAAACCCAGTGAAGAAAAAAATATGGCTGGCTGCAGATGCTCTGGGAGCTGAGAGGCCTATACACAGTTGCACAGTTGCTTTACTGATACTCCAAGACCAAAAGGAAATAAGTCCATCAATTCCCCCACACGTGTATCCCCACTGGAGAGTCCTTGCAAAATGTCCATGGGCTTGGTTTTTGCACAGAGGTGAAGGATTTGGTCCTTAGTTGTTTAATGTAAATTCTGATAGTAAAATTGTTTTCCAACCAAATTATTTTGCTTTAAAAAAATTAAACTGAAAATGTTTTTGTCTGAAGCAGTATTTTAGTTTATAGGTAATAGGAACGCTATGTCATCTAAGTATTAACATTACTAGTTACTTCCATTCAGGAATTCCTTTGATATACATCATAGTGCTGTACTTTATATCTTTACTCACCATCGAAGAGCTAGAGAACTGCTTTATGGATAAATTGAGTTTCAGAGAGCCACACAGTTATCAGTGTGATGTCCTCACATTGCACTTCAATACTTGTTTTGCAATATTGTGTCAATATGACACTGTCATCAGAATGCATTGTTGTCATACTTGTGGCATTGTGCTGTTATTAACTGTGGCTCTCTGTGTTTTATCTCTTTCTACCCTTCCAGCCGCTTCCTTGCCAAGAGTCTTTCTATTGACCAGTTTAGAAAATTTGAAAGTGACTGTAACTTTTTTTGTTTTTCTTTGGTCCCTACCGCCACTTTTCTCAGCCTTCTTTCCTTGCTTGTCTGCCCTGGCTTTCTTTCCTAGAGATAATTTTCTGTCTCTCTGCATCTTCCCCCTTCCTTGTTGCTTATTCCTGCCCTCACATCCCCCACACCACCGACACCTAGATCCCACTTCTAGCTCTAAATCTTTCCATCTTTTTCTGCTCTCTGTTCCCTTTTCACTGTCTTCTCTTCTCTCCATTCCATGGTCCTTTTCCTTGTTCCGTCTGTTCAGTCATCCTAGTCCTGTTCCCTTCTCATATTCTGTTCTCTTCTCCAAAGTTTTCTCTCTATATATTGCCTTCTGCCCTGGGAACTCCTATATCTCCTCTCCTTTCCATTCATTTCTTTCCTGTACTCTTCTAGTCCCATCAGCCCATTCTCAGCCCAACCCATGTACCTTCCCATGCCAACAATCCATCTTCTCCTCCACCTAAGTTTCTCCTCTTCCCTTTGTTCCTTAAACTAGTTTGCAATATATTATATTTTCCTGTCCCCTAGTGAAATTTCTTCATTTTATCAGTATCTATTATTAAAAGTGTCTTTGCTGAATACTGCTCTTTTTTCAATGAGCTCTAAATACTACATGGTATTTATTCCATGGCGCCGTTTGAGTTTGGTAATCTCCTTACCAATATGTATCTTGTTACAAGAGAACTTTCTCAGAAACAACATTTTTGATTTTCATCCAATAGCTGTTTTAGTTCATTTCATCCTTACATAGTTCAAAACATTAGTCATTGATTTAAGCCGATAGTACAGCTTCATCAGCATTTTCTATTCATCATTACATTATCTCAAGTTAATTGTTTACAAGCATGACAGAGTTTAATCCTATTACTTCAGACTCTTTTTTTATACTTAACAGCACATCTTTTAGAGAAGCCTCATAGAAACAAAGGTTTATGGTTTAATTTGTCTTAAATAGAAAGACTGTGCAGTACTTAGCCTTTGTAAAGACTTGAAACAATTTCATGATGTGATTTCAGTCTGTGAATAAAATGTAAAGTCTAATTAAAGCTATTTAAGATGACAACTTTCTTCAGGGAATCAAAGAAATAATGCTAAGGTCTGCATTACCAGCCCCATTATGTAGGACTTGTATCTCTTAACCTGTGTACACAGAGAATATTGCTGCTTGTTCAACTCTCATTTTATTTCATGAAAACAATCCAATAGTAAGTCAGTAGCCACAAGCAACAATGAGTCCTGTGGCACCTTAAAGACTAACAGATGTATTGGAGCATAAGCTTTCGTGGGTGAATATTCACCCACGAAAGCTTATGCTCCAATACATCTATTAGTCATTGTTGCTTTTTACAGATCCAGACTAACAAGGCTACCCCTCTGATCAGTAGCCACAGAAAAACTGTTTTTATGCCTGTTATCTTCTGTGTATCTCAATTGTGTTATTGGGGTATTTTTGTTTCACTGGTTTTTACGCTCTGTGTGTGTAAAATCTGGTTGCTTTATTTTCCTGAGAAGCCAAGGTCTTTTGTGCTCAACCATTCATCTAATGTTGCCACCACAGAGCTAGATCTGCATGCTAAGGAAGAAACTTGCAGACTTTGGTGACTCTTTCCCATAGAGAGAAGGGCTACTAGAAAAGGGGTATGAGAGAATTGTTCTGCACCACCTGGAAACTCATTCTTCAACTGAGCTCTTGGGCAGGAACTGAGACCCCATCACTGGTACAACTTCTACAACGGGAATGATGCTGAAGAGATCAGGCCAGATTCTGTGCCCAGTTACACTGGCATAAACCAGGAATAACACTGATGTGTTCCTCCAGCTTCAGAGCGGTTTAACTAAGTACAGAATTTAGCCCATTGTCTCTTTCCTGACCCACACGTTTACAGAAAGCAGGCATTCAAAAACTACTGATCTCGGACTGTTACACCCAAATTTAAGTAATGATGGCAGTTGCCTCTGTGCTTGTGGGTAAGATGCCTTTAAGCTCTGGCAACTAACAAAGGTTTGCAGGATTTCTCCATAGTACAATCAAACTGGCTGGCATTTGATTGTTTTTATGCTATTAGATATGACACAGTGTTGTCCAGTTTTCTCAGTTCGGAGTGTGGTTATGGTCAGAGAAGTGACTATAAAATGACATGTTGTTACTGTACATGTATCTCCCCCTGCAAAGAGCATTTCACTTTTGCTCAGTTTACAAGTTATTACTATTTATTATTTATGTAGCACAAACATTGCACTAGACACGTGCCGGAGAATAATATGAGACGGCCCATGCCCTGAAGGGATTGGTGGGTGTGTTGTGTGAGATGGCTGAGCAAGGGTGTAGTGTATGCCTGATGTAAGGATGGGGGTTGACTGGGAGAGTGAGTGAAATGAGTTTTTTGGAGCTCATTTTGAATGTAATTGGTGTGTGTCTGAGAAAAGATGACTGGGAGACTAAGTCAGAGTAGTTGTAGGCGTGTCTAGGAGAGCATGTGAGTCATGGCGTGGTGATGGCATGTGTAGAGGTAACAAGGGAGAGTGGGAGTGGTGTTCATTGTGGTTGGCGGAGGTATAAGTGGATTGAATAGTGTGAAACCTACGAATCCCCACAATCTGAGCAGGGAAAACCAATCCTGCTTATTGTTGGCCTCTCTGCACTCCCCTCCCTTGAAACACATCACTGCACACAGCCTTCTTCACAGACAGGAGTGCAGATGCATTAATGTAGTACTACTTGAAGCAGAATTCACTTCGAGAATTCGAGTGAAGATAACTGCTCACATATCATCTGCTTTGGGGGAGGGAAATGTTGCAGAGAAAGGGTCTACCCAGTCATGTCCAAGGGAGCCCCCCCTTACAAATTCCATGGAGTCTAGTCTCCATGAGGAAGTGTAGCACAGAGCCCTTTCCACCAGTAAACAGGGATGCAGGTGAGAGTGCCGGCTCTGTGGTATGTTCCACCTTTTTTAATTTATAACAACATATGCTTCATGGTGTGATACCAGACATCATAATGTAATTCTAATTTATTCAGAAAATGTTTCTTACCAGCCTGTTTCAGTTTCTTCATTAATAATACCCAGTAGGTATAGATTTCTCATGTTGGCCTCATGCTTCTTCTCATCTGCTTTGTGAAGATTTTTTTTTATTATCTTGATAAAGGAAGAAAATGTGACATTGTCCCCAGCAGATGTATTTTCTAAATCATTAACTCAGATGTCCACATTCAAGGAAATGCGAAAATGTGTCTAATCAAGTCAGAGAGAGTCTTTTGAACCCCAAGTCCCATCCTTTGTAAATGGAATTGATGATTTTCAGGCATGCACACATCATAGCCTTACTAGGGAAAAATAATCAGGAGTCACATGATGTGACCTTCAAGACACATGACTTTTTAAAATGTCTGTGATGAAGTAAATGTGAGCATCAAGAAAATCACCCATTATCCGAAAATAAGCAAGAGTAGTCAACAAAAAAATTACTGAGGACAAAGGAAAGAGAAGAGAATCATCATTGTGAAAGAAAAGCTGCTAGCCAAGAGGTACAACCACAATAAAAAAGTTGGTGGGGACAGGGAAATAGACCACAAATGAATCTTGCATCTATATTTAGGGTGGACACCATCAGGACAGTAAGAAGTTAGGGGAGAAATCTTTTCCCTTTCCTCCCTACATTCCCACACAGTTTGTTGTGCCTTTTAGTGTTATTGTGAGCACTGTAAAATAAATAGCTGAGGGATCATTCTATGCCAGTTCTGACTCCATCTGAGGAATTTCAGTGCATGGTAAAGCTAGTCAGGAAAACTGTCTTATTTCATATAGAAAATTTCAAATAAAATGATTGTTTTCCCCATTTTTAATGCTTTTTTCAGGTTTTCATAGCAAAACTAAATACCAAACAGCTTTTAACACTAAAAACTATTCAGTTTTCATCAAAAACCTGGAAAAAAAATTGATGAAAGCAGAAATTTTCTCAGGAAAATTTTTGTTTTGGTAGGGCATAGTCTAGTCTAGTCTAGTCTAAGGCATAGTCAGTAGGCTTTCCTCTGATCATGGGTGTTTCTAGATCTGGGAATGCTGCTTGTTCTCTCGTTAGCTCTGAAGTTAGAGGTCTTTTCCTGTCCTGAGATATTTAGTCAGCACTTTCCTCCTACATGTGTGCATGCACATAAACACACACACACACATACATTTATATATATATATAAAGCCAAATTGAAATTTTAGTTGCAGTTAAACCAAATGCTATTTACACAGGTTAAAAAAAAATCTATATTGCTTTCTTGTGCCTCCAAGGCTAGTTTTACTGGCCAAACTAAGCCTATCCTAACGTGTAATCCATAGTTTTATAGTCTTTTCCAGATTATATTGGATTTTAATTAGTCTCATTGTAAGGGGTCAGTAACCTTATTCAATGCTAATTGGGTGCTGAAATGAAAAAATAGGTACATTTAAAAAATCTCTATAAGTAGCAAAAGGAAAGATTTGATAATGAGATTACTCCACTGTACATTCAGATATCCCATTTATTTCAGAATAGTCTGTCTAATTTACCTAACTGCTTCTTAGGATAGCTGTGGAAGGACAGGGGCACACATGTGCCTGTTAGTGGATGTGATGTGAATTTTGGAAAGAGATAGGCTCGGTTATAAATGAAGTTATAAAGAAGAAGATTTAGATTTGATGACTCTGATCCTGAAGTAGAGATTGGAAGATTCTTCATAAATAGATACTTTGTAAAGTGCTTTGAGATCTAGTGATGGCAAAGCGCTAAATAAGAGCTAGTTGTTGTTGTTGGAAGAGGTGGAGTGGGGGCAGGAAGAGGTGAGTTGGGGGGCCTTGGGGGAAGGGGTGGACTGGGGGGCAAGGCAGGGGGGTTGGGGAAAGAGTGGAGTGGGGGCAGGGCCTGAGGCAGAAGCGGGGGCTTGAGCACCCCCTGGCAGTTAGAATGTTAGTGCCGCTGATAGCTGTGTATCTAGTAGTTTGACATAGAATCGTAGCACTGGAAGGGACGTTAGAGGTCTTCTAGTCCTCTGACTCCAGGCAGGATTAAGTATTATCTAGCATAATTATAAAAGCATAAACCGGTAATTCCTGCCAAAAGAAAATTGACTCAGAAGACTCAGCTCTATTTTCATACTATTCTATTTGGATGCACAATTTGATATGTTCCAGCCAAAATTTCCAAAAATACAGTAGTTTTCCACACAAAAATGAAAAAAAAAATTGAGAAAAAGCAGCTGCTCCAAATCCCAGTCTCTCTAAGATCTCAAAGTCATCAATTAGAAAACAGTAATGACACCAGCTCTCTCTCACCAATAGAAATTGGTCCAATAAAAATATTACCTCAGCCATGTTGTCTCTCTGGTAATGACACTGTAAGTATGGTATGAATATGCTGTGTCCCTAAACAGTCTTCAGAAGAGCACACAGTCCCAGAGTTAAATCCTGATATGACATCTTTGGAGTTAATGGGAGCCTTTGACTTCAGTGGGTGCAGAATTGAACCCTGGGTTTAGCAGGCCAATGCTCAAACCACTGAGCTATCCCTCCCTTGCCTCCCCCCCGATCCTGTCATTGCACAACATTAAACAGTTGTAAACAAGGTTCGGGGTTTGGTATACAGAGATGTCAGCCATCTTAGTTCTATGGTAAACACACATTAAAAATTCTTTAATCTTTTCTTTAAAAGAAAGAAAAAGAGCTAAAGTGTTTGAAAAGTAAAGTGTTGAGTAAGTCTTTTAGTTTAACAACACTCCTTGTTCTCTTTCCCTTTAGCTGGAGAGAGAGTTTTCTCCTCCCCCTAACAGTTTTTTAGCTGGTGTTAAAGATAGTAATAACTTTTGAGAAAAAGAGCTAGTTGAGATATGCTGGAGCTGCTGTTGTTAAAGTCTGATCCCACTTTGTAGAAGACAAATACACACACAAGAAAGGAGAGAGAAGAACAGCAAAGGTAGAAAATGCAGATTCTCCCTCTGGTGTAGATTCTCACTTGCAATCTTACTGCAGAAATATGCAGGCACAGCATGCGCATGGCCTTATCAACCACTGCAAGACATAGCAAACTGGTACCAACATTGGGCTATGTAGGGCATTGCTTTTAGCTGCCTCTTTGGTCACAGTCCTACAGCACTGTTGCAAAGTATACAGCCTTGGCCAGCTAAGCCAGTCTCTTATTAAACAGAAAGGCAAAAAAGAGAGATAGGAAAGAGAAGAAATAAGGTGGGGAATGAAAAGGACACACAAATGGAGTGGGAGGTGACAGCAGGAATCAAAGTCTCATGTTCCCAGCTGGGGTTCAGGATCTAATCAAAGCCGGTAGTGGTGGGAGATGTCATCTGGGTTCCTCTCTCTGGCCCCGTCTGGTCAGGACTTCTTTCAGGACCAGGATGACAAAGGGCCAGCAGTGTCACAGTGGATCCTAGGAGACGGAGGATGTGTCAGCCACAGTGGTGAAGCTCACTCCTTCTGGTCCACCTGTCTCCCCATCCGAAGTAGTTGACAGCGTGTTTTTCTCCCCCAAGTATTTTCTTTTAAGAACCCCCATAAGAGAGCAATGGGTGAAATAGCCCATCCTTTCATTATTTTGTCCAACAATTCTGGGCCATTGATTTCCGGTCCCACACTTCTCTTGTTTATCGGCATGGTCTTTATACGCCCCTTGAATTAGATCAGGTAGGCCTTTTTGTTTGGACTAATTCAGTCTTTCTGATTCCATTTTGCATCTTTTTATTTATTAAAAATAATAAATTTATTTATTATTATAAATTTATTTTTCTAGGTTATTGTGGTATTTTATGACCTTTCACTCACTTCTTACAGTTGGGCTCACAATTAAGTTAAAATGGAGGCCGAATTGTTACACTACATCTGGGACTTCCTCTGTGCTATCTCAGTTTTTTGCTCTGCTCGAAGAGCTATGCTAACCCCTGTATATCCAGTTGGAGCCCATTGGACCCTCATGCCTGCATGACTTGACAGTAATACCTCTCAATCTCAATAAAGAGTTTTAGTACCTACGCCTAGGGTGACTCAATGGAACAGGACTGCAGGGTCTTAGACCTTCCACCTTGTTACATATGTATTTAATTTTTATTCAGGTTTGTGAAGGTGTTTACTTCATACACATATGTTATAGTAGGTTCCATGATTTTTTTGCACTTGGTTTCCATATTCTTTTTCCTAAAAGAAGGCCAATACTTATCTACTGCAATCCAATTATGGGGAGAAGTACAAACAGTAATCATAGTAGTCTGAAACTATCAGCGCCTTTCCCATATTTAAAACTGTAAAGAATGAAAACATGGGAGCCTATAATTTTCCTTTGGGTGAAGAAATCTTGTCCTCCCCCCAGGAAGGATACACAAGATCTGAAATACAACAGAACCACCTCTTGCAAAAAATGGAGCCGCGCTCCACAGTTGGTCTTTTCCTGACAACGTGCAAGGGAGTTTCTGGGCAGCGCAGCATGGCCACTGAATCAACAAACTGCATGTGGTTACTGGCCAAAATGCCTATATAGGTCATGAAGCATAGCAGGCCACATTAGTGTGGTTATTGTAGAGCATTCTGCCCATACAAGCCCCCAAAGTCATGCACAGGCAATTTGTCTATTTGAGCTTTGTGCAGCTGATGCTGATTTCCTCCTAAAGTTAGAGAGTTTATTTTGTACAGTGGTTTTGCTTCCTTTTTCTCTCTTTTGCAAATTAAACGTTGTAGGAAAACAATATCAAGTGATAGGTTGCATTGGAGAGAGGGAAGGAAATGTGGGGACAAGAGACAGCTGGAGTTTGAGAGCCCATTTGTCTCTTTTGACACATTTTATTGACTGATTGATCACCACTTTAGCAGAAAGATACCAAAACTGTCTGGAATAGATACTAGCATATATTATAATTGGCTTCTGCAATCTAAGCAAAAAAGAGGTTCTCAAACTTAAGTTTGATGTCAAGGCAAGAATCTGCCCCTATCTAAACACTTCTTCCATGCCAATTGACATCACAATGTTGTTATATTGTTTGTTTATTAAGTTTCAAATATACTTATTAAAACATATGGAGAAACCTGTGCTCACCTTTGTAACAGAATGTCTCAGGAATAGTGTCTGATGTGATCTGATTTCTCAAATGTATTCATTCTTCCTGCTTTGCAGGCATACCTGGAAGTGACTATGTCAATGCCAACTACATAGATGGTTACAGAAAGCAGAATGCTTACATAGCAACACAAGGGGCTCTCCCAGAAACCTTTGGAGATTTCTGGAGAATGATGTGGGAGCAACGGGGTGCAACTGTAGTCATGATGACAAAACTGGAGGAAAGGTCCAGGGTAAGAAAGAACTTTATTGCTTTTGTAGACTGATTAAAAAATAATTAAAACTTGTATCTGCTTTATCATTTACATAAGTTTTTCATTCAAATTTGCCTGAGTTTTTGCCCAATCCTCTCTGTATCTGAAATATTTGAGGGTGATTGCTAATTATAGTGTTTTTATTATTAAATGTGGAGCTATACACATGTGGAGCCATGCCACTTTTTTCTTAGTCTATTTTCTAGTGACTAGGAAACTTGACAACCCATCGTCTTTAATGTTTCTCCAGCAATTTCAACTAAGTCCGAACTAAACTGCAATGATGTTTTGATGCAACTTACTATTTTCTAATAGAACCATTTTCACTTAAAATTATAATTGAATTTTGTTATTATTGTTAGTAATGGGGCCAAAATATGTTAGGCATTGTTCAAACACATAGGAAGACATAATCTTTTTGTAATATTGAGCTGCTGAATATTTTGTGTTCCCACACAAAATGAGAAAATATCAGCTAACGTACTATTTGGCAAATTTTTATTCTGATTAAAACAACCTGCAAGCTGTATTAACGATTCCCAGATAGAACAATGTCAATTTGGCATGTGATAACAAGAAGTCTACTTTTCTACCAAGAACCAAATAGGGTTGAGTGCCTGAATTGATAAAAATAAACATGAATTCAAACTTCTGCCCAGTCAGAAAGTTGGCCCTAACTTAACGAGAAATGAACCAGTTCTTGAACTTCAAATCATTTGGTAAAATAGTGTACATTTTTGCAAGTCTGTATTTTCTTGTTTCTTTTTTACCATTGTGAAACAGCATATTTGTGCCTGACTTCTAGCCCTGTTTGTGCAGGTTTGGGTAAGATTCAGATAAGAATCCAAACTTTGGCTGCTTATCTGAACAAAACATCTCAACTTCATGAGACTTATCCATCATTAGAAACAAGAGTAGGGGATTGGAAGTGTCACTTCCTGCACTAGAACAAAAATATGGCTGAATCATCTTTTCATAAGGAAGTTAAGATATGTCACCATCACTCGACTTTTGGACATATTCTGTTGACTTCATTTTAGTTAAAATCAATGAGTACTCAGCTGTGGATAAAAATATAAGAAGGGTGTTATATTTGCACATGGGACTGCTAAAAGAAAAAATGTTTCTTACTAATACATGCCAAAAACAGAAGACAAAATTATCTATGGTGTTTCAACTATGAGGCCTTCACCAGGAATAATCTGTAAAGGTCAAAGTAAAATTAGGGAAGCTGGAGATGGAATGCAGGGTATGTATGTGCTCAGAAAGGAAATATTGGAGTGGGTGGGTATCAGAAAAAAATAGCATGACCGTAATGTTAAATTAAAAATAAGGATTTTTTAAACATTGTGAAAAGAATGGAGGTGGTCCACCAAGGTCAAAATAAGCCACTAGGGTCGAAAAGTATCTAGAGTCAAGAAAAGTTCCAACTGGGGGAAAAAAGAGAGAGGGGGGAAAATATGCTGTTATACAAAAGTCTTTAAATCAGTAAAAAGTAGACTGTGCATCTGACCAGATCATAGTTTATATATAAGCAGTTTATGTATAAGCTCCATTTTTTAAATTAGAACATTTTTAGTTTATTGAGATGGTAGCAAAACAAAATCCACTGTAATACTTCATTCCTTTCTGTAATGACATTATCATCTCTTCCCATGTTTGATGTATACAGGGCTCTGCTGCTTATGTAACCTGAACTTCGTGACTGCAGTACTTTTGGTTTGGAGACTTATTGGTGTGCAGATTTGGCCTCTTCCCATTTCAGAACCTATTAAAAATAAAGGAATAGCGTCCAGTTCAGGCAAGATATAGCAGTTAAATTATAGACTCAGTGCCTGCATGTAAATTCAACTTCCATTAACATCACTGCCCACACATACCTGTTGGTAATAAGTCCATTGCCGAAAATATTTTTCTCAGAATACTTTATTTTATCTTGCTGCCCCAGGCCTTACTTAGCCCAGGAACCGAAAGTTGTTTTGACGTAGGCAAATGAAATTCTGCCCATTTCCTCACTAGTGCTTCTAATAATAAAGTTACTTCTAAATGGCATCAGTGCTACTCTAAAGTCTGATGATAATGAACAGTCCTTTGCAGAAGGTCTTTTTACTTAAATACTTCCCATGTATCTTAACACTGCAGGTCGTTGCTCCATGATCAGAAACTTGTTTTGAAATAACCAAATAAAATTCTGCTCATTCTCTTCACTAATTGCTTATTGCAGTTTCAAGCTAACTCTGCTCTCTGCTGACTGTACCCTGAAAAGAGCTGATCAGAATAATAATCACCTTTACATATGATTTGCATTCAATGGCAACACATTCCTTGAGTGTAATGAGAGTCCAGACAGTCCTAGTCAGTTGACTGTCTGTGTGTTTCTTTCATTTATGATTTAGCTCATTCTTAGTTCATAAGTGAAATGAGTTTCATGCAGTCAGCCCAGTCAATAATAGTCCATGTAACCAGATCTCAATACATAATTTAGCAGAATGGGCAATTTCATTTAAGGTGGAGCTTGCAAATGTGAAAATATGACACTTAGGTTACCTCTTCCCCTCCTAAGTTAGCATCTTCAGATAATGGCATTAATGGTATTACTAGTGGGGTAGAAGTGGGAATCCCTAGTCTAGGAAAGAATATGATTAGAAGATTACATATTTTTTTCTACACCATCATTTCTTTATACAGCACAAGACCAAATGAAATTTCAAAAATGAGTTATAAACACTATTAAACGCTAATGAAGATTAGGGCATCCTTCAATTTTGTTTTTCTTGTTCTTTGTTCCCTTTTCTGTCCGCTTCCGTGTCTTGACATCCCTGATCATTATCTCTTCTGCAAAGGAAGATCATTTCTCTCTGGGACTTCATCTCCTTTTCTATCTTCATGTCTTCGTTTTGTTTACCTTCCTTTTTTCATTGTTCAGTGCTGGAGCTTGGCATCAGGCTTTTTAACCTGTGCTGCATGGATAAAGGGTTGTTTTTTTTTAAATGGCATCTGCAGAAGCAAGCTAAGTTGGTTCATTAGCATGTGTTAGATGTCTGACTAACCTCAGCTTTGAGAACTTACATATTTAACAGCTGAGAATGTCAAATGAAGATGTTACAGTGAATTAGTTATTCATTTGTTTGGCTATTGGGAAGCTGCAGAATAAAGAAAGCTCTTTCATATATAGCCCTTCACACATTGTTTTTGTTTTAAATGTCATCTCTGCAATCTCACCTGGCCTAATCCAGACCTCAGAGAGGAAATCAGTCCCATTACTCTGCTATCACATACGTAATTTATATGAAAAAGGATTATACACACTGCAATGCATGGAAAATGTTGATAACATATTTGTTACATGCATGAGTTTAATCTGAATGAAATAAAAGGAAACCATTAAGGGGTGAAAACTAGAGATTAGGAAAAGCAGTTAACTGTTACAGTACAGGAACACATAAAACAATTTAAAGCATTACTATTATGGTGTGAGAGTTTCTGGATTGATTCCCGCCCCCTCCAAAATTTACATTTTTAGTGCCAGATCCTTTTGGTTTATTGCATTCTCAGGGGACCTCCATGCCGTAGCAGGTGGTCTCAAATTGTTTCCATGCTACAATCAACATATGCATTGATCTGAGAAGCCAGGTGGGGACAGGGGACCTCAGTGTGGAACAAAAGGAAATGTTGTTACATCGAGGCAACATTTGCATTATCCACTAGGTCACCATATATTCCCCTCAAAGATATTGTTTGGGATAGAACATTGTAGCAGGTAACTCCATTGCAAGGGATCTTAAACCTCCCATTCCTTATTCTAATTCCTTGGTATAGACTCACTCCAGAATGTTCTGGGACAGACACAGTGTTCATTTATACTTCCTCCTCACTGCTATCACTGACAATATTTTCCTTGCTGGGGCATCACTAACATGGTGTTCACAGCCAGAATCTTGTGTCACAACCAACCCTCCCCCCTTCCTCCGCCCCCCCGCCCCCGCCAAATTAGAGCCAAATACAATATAAGGCTTGCAGCAACTGCTTCAGAAATATGAACCTCAATTTAAATTCTGGATTGATGAGGAACTACTTATTACTTACACCGATGCTTCATACATTTCCTCACAGCTAATGACCAGCTGGAAGAGTCAAGTGCTGTCACTTTGCTGCAGGCCCTTAAGTTGAACTTGCCAGTCATTAACTACCAGGAAATGGAGACTGTTGCAAGCTACGAATATATACAAATGCGAACAAAAAATAATTAATTTGCTATGTGGCAGTTGAACGACATGTTGCCATAGACACAGTGAGCTGTATGCAGAAATAGTCTTATCCTACGTGTCAAAAGACCAGTAGGAAAGCAGGATCATCTTTCCATTAATTTAATAATGAAACAATGAGACCCTCTGTACCAGTCCTATATTAGTGCAATAAGAACAACTGGGAATAATTAAGGGCCATAGGCTTTGCTTCTATTTGGAGTATTTATCACGGTTAAAGAGAATTAAGTGCCTTTTTGTGTGTGTTTGCCATCTTTAGAGAATACTTACATATAGTTTCAGCAGTGCAATAGCTACGCACTGGGTTCATGCAGCCCAGAATCCCCCTTGGCACTTGGTGTTATGCTACTCACCTTGGTATGTGCCATCCTCTTCATTGTGTTCTGAGTCCAACCATTAGCAACCTGCTCCTCCACAGCCACTTGTGGAGAAGCCAAGAGGGGTTCCACTCTCCTTGGAGAAGCTAGATGAACTTGATAATATACGTTCACTGTAATAGCTAGGCTGCTTTTGTTTGGTGAGTGTTGTGTGTGTTTTTTGAGAGTTCAGGACTATATGTCACCCAGTCAGAACACTCAGTTTGAAGTCCCAATGTTTTGAGAGGTTTATAATCCATCAGACATGTAAAAAAACCATAGGTGCTGCAATGTATAGACAGCATATGCCCACACACTAGAGAAGTAAAAGGGACCAGGACATTCATTTACTTGCGGCTTGGAATTAGAATTTTGATTTTATTTTTTTATAGGGAGAGGGGAGTATTGAATGGCATCAGGGAAGTTTTATAGCAGTTCTAGAAGTACAGAAAGCAATGCTGAAGAATGTTTGGTTGTGCAATAAATTCAATATGCAACGTGGTTGCTCCCAAAGTCTGTTTAGTATGAATATCATTGATGCAAATGCATGGTGTGCCTCATTACACATCATGGACATTCAGAATTTCAAGGAAGCTCTGGGTATAATCCCCAGATTCTTCTGCTCCAGAAGCACAGGTCTTTACCACATGAGGTGAATTTCCATTTGCTGGTGGCAGAAATGGGCCTGTGATATGCTGAGCAGTTCTGATTGCATCCAGTAGAAAGCAGGTTGTACTGAAGACATATGCAGCCTAAGTGACAATGATCCACATATTCACTAATATGGCATTTAACTGTTTTTTGCAAATAACATGTATAACCTGAACACTCTATCTTTCACTTAGTCCAAACAAAGTGTCAATGGTTAGCACACAAACATTGCTTTTGCACTATGCAGTATAGGCTGGGTGTATTCATTTTTGAAAAGTGATGAATACTTAATGTAAACAGAAGACCAGCCACAAAAATAATGGTTACTTACTGTAGAAACTAGAAGAATATGCATGTCTGTATCTGGTAAGCTAGCTATAAATTCTCAGCTTTCTGCTCTCCACAGCCATGCTGTCAGGAAAGGAAGGATGTTGTAAGTGGCACTTCTTTCTTGCTGAATAATACTATCTTCTTACATGGGAAGAGATAAGCACTTGATTTGCTATTGCTTTTTGATTTAGGATGGCAAACCAATAACTTCTGGATCAATAAGGAACTATCCATATTACTTTCTTTTTAACTCTCTTAGAATGTTAAGATGTAAAAAGGATAAGAATTGATGGGAGTTAAATCTAGCCCCCCCCCCCCAATTGCATTGCTGGCAAAACTGTTGCTAGACCATGCATACACCAGATTCACAAAAAGTAAATTAGAAATGTATAGGTTTTGTACTGCTTTTTGTTCACTATGATAAAATGCATCTGGTAATTCTTATAACACTGGAAGTGTTACATTCTGTTGTGGGACCAGTTCATCCGGGCACATTTGTAAAACTCAACCATACGGCAATCCAGTAAGGGGGAGATTTTCAAAGGCACAATGGGCAGTGAGCTGCTCAACTCCGACTGACAGTATGTATAATTTGGGTGCCTGACTCCTTTAGAATTCTTTCACAATCTCATGCTAAAATGGCATTAACTCAAACTGCATTCACCAAATCAAATATTTAAACATTAATTCCCTTTCTCATGTTCTGTTATGGATAGAGGCACAGTGCAAGTGTAAACAAGGGAACTCACCTGAAATCCATGTTGCACAATTGTTTTGTCACCCACAAGAAGGCTATGCAAATCCCTGTTCTTCTGTGTCTTATACATTTAGGATTGATGAACATACAAATAGAGTATGTAGTTGGAAGAAGTTATTCTAAGGTGGCTTTTCTTAGTTGTTTTGGGTACACCTGATTCTCTGACGAACTAGTAGATTTTCCCTTTCCAGTATGTGTCTGGCAAGTGGTCTCCTCCATCATGTAGCCTGGACCCAAAGGATGTGTCACCTCAGAGCTGTCCTCACATAATTCTCCCATTGTCCTGGAAAGAGAGGACCTACATGTAAAATGAACTATTTTCACTTTGAGCATTTCACACTGCAGTAATAGAGACTTTTTTATTTGTTTTTAATGCACATAGTATGATTAGTTCCTGTTCTATGACAACACTGTTCCTTGTTACTACTGGGTAGCAAGTTCTTGATAGGAATATCAAGGTTGAACCGGTTAGTAACTTGAATTTTTGTGCATCTAGCACATTCTGTTGGCAGAAAGCTGTGCTATTCATGAAAAGAAATATGTAGATAATTTAGTGTCTTCTATTTTTGCTTGGTGATTCTGGGAAATACGCTGATGTAGGACAGAGATTCTCCTGAATGTACAAGTTCCATACTTTCTGAGCATTATCACCCTTCATTTGGTCCCATCTTACCTGTTTTTGTAATACATGATGATTAAGTCGTCTTGTCTGTCTTGGTTGTTTTTGTAATGGGTTTTCTGTAAACTTGGATATTGAATACCCATGCAGTGGCAGTAAAATATTTTTCTTATATGGGTTTCCTAAGCAGTCACTGAAACAATGTGAGCTATAGGACAGATATCTGTGTGGTTAAAAGATGTTTGCTTACTTGTTATATTCATTAGGGTAGGGATGGGTGACCCTCAAATTTACACCCAAAACTAAAACCAAACCCAAAGTGACTATTCTTTGAAGTTTTGAGGTTCAAACAGGGCCGGCTCCAGGCACCAACCCAGCAAGCAGGTGCTAGGGGCAGCCAAAGGAGAGGGGCGGCACGTCCGGCTTTTCAGCGGCAATTCAGCAGCAGGTTGTCGGAGCGAAGGACCAGCTGCCGAATTGCCGCAGAAGACTGGAGTGGCAGCGGTAGAGCTGATTGCGATCGTGGCCTTTTTATTTTATTTTTTTTTTTTTTTTTTCCTGCTTAGGGCATCAAAAACCATGGAGCCGGCCCTGGGTTAAAAAAATATATAACATTTTTCCTTATGCTGTTTTTCATTTTTGTACCATTCTGGCCCATCACTTCTGGTTTTGGCTGGAACCAAGAAATGGTGTAACAACATGGGATCTGTTCTAAGGGTAGAATATAGCAACCCCACTTTTATTACCTTATTGGACTGATCAATACTCTACATTGTGGGCTCTAAACAGCAAGCTTCCCAAATCAGAGCTATGTGTTGAGCAGAATCTCTATCATATAGGAGCAGAGTGAGTTTTATGAGGTATTCTAATGACAAGGCAAGCTGGTCAGGTTATAATGGTACTCCCATAACCTGTAATCTTCTATGCCTATAGCCAAGTGGCAATCAGAATGGTGCAAAATTATGTTTTTTCCCCCTTAGGTGTCATTGTGCTACCCTTACTCACCCAGAATAGTTCTGCTGAAGTCAATGGTAGTATTTATGGAATAAGGTGGTACTCACTGTAAGTGCATCACGATCTGGCCTTACAAAACATCAAACAAAACGACTGTCAATCTCACCCTTTAAAATGACCATTGTAAGCAAGACCATTGGGAAAATAATTTGTTATCCTTTTTTCACATTGGATCCCTAAGACCCTGTCTTCACTGACCACATGAAGTGTTTAAAAGAGGTTTAAAGAGTGCTTTAAATTTAACATTGTAAATGCCTGGGTAGATGGTTGAGGCAGTTGGAGGGGAGAACTGTGTTAAAAGTATGATGGGAGTCCAACCTTAGTTTGCTCTCATGTATACCAATCTGTGATGCATTTAGTTTTAAGGATCAAATTAGAAGTAATTTACAGATTTTGTTTTGAATTATCTATTAACTACCTTCCTGTATTAAGAATTTGTATGACGTGGCATCTTCCCCACACTGTCATGTAAAGCTTTAATAGAGGCCTAGGGAGGCTGCATGAGGAAGCAGCCAATAGGAGAGAGGCTTGGTGGAGCAGCCAATCCAGGTCCAGGCAGGCCAGGGGCCAGGGCAGGGTAGAGTCAGTTGCTGCTGGGAGCCAAGGGAGTAAGGACTGCATACCTGGAGGGCTGAGAGAACCAAGGACCTTGGACAAAGCAGCTGCTGGCAGGGACCAGGGAAGCAAGAGGGAGCTCCTTGCTGGCTGCTAGGACTGAAGAGCTGAGTGCCCTGAGGTAAGGACGAAGAAGGTGCTGGAGCCATGGGGAAGGGAAATATAGCAGCATTGATGGAGGTTACAGAGGAGCAACAGGAGGAAGCTATTTACAGGGTCCCTGGATTTGGGCCCAGAGCAGTGGGCAGCCACAGGTCCCCCACACTCACCATTGAAGAAATGGCTGGACTGTTGGACAGATATGCGCCTCTTTCCCTCACCCCCACCCCGAAGAGGGAAACAGATGATGACCCAGCCATAGAGCTGAGGATGCTGCAGTTCTGGGAGTTGAGAGAGGAGCCATGGGCAGGAGCAGAGCCAGTGTGCAGACTGTGAATGTGGGCGTTGGCCTCAAGCTAAGCCCCAGCATGACCAGCAGGAGGCACCAGTCGGGCGATGAGGGCTGCACCCCGTGATAATTAGTATCACTGATCATATCTTAGATACTTTTTTTTTAAATAGGGAGTTAACTTGCTAACTAACTGGTGTGTTACAAGCTGTTTTTGCTGCAAGTTTATTTCAATTGTGTTTAACAAGAAGTTAAAACAGCATTTAAAGTCTAGTATAGACAGGACCTTACATTAAATTGAATTTTGTTGCAGGAGAGTCTACTGTTTCCATATTTGCAGCCCGGTTTTGCAAACCCAAAAGATTTAAGCAATTTGGATAAGCTTCAAGCAAGCTTATAATCTTCTGGGTACTTATCTGAATTTAGCATTTTTAGTTTTACACCCCTTCACTACCTCTTTTACACCCCTGCTCTTTTTGAATGTTGGGCCTTTTAAAATTGTCTCAAACTAGGTGCTCCAAAAAATGAAGAACCTAAAACCACAAGTAATTTTATAACATCTTGACCTTTATTTTTAATGGAAAGTTATGTGGTTGAATCTATCATCTTACAGTTTTGACAAGGGGAATCAATGGTAAAGTCTGACCTGATACTGTTCAGATATCATCTCACCATAATTTGTTTTTCTATTCTGAATAAAGAAATTAAAAGCTCAAGACAAATTATTATTATTCAGCATCATTATAGAAAAATCTCCTTTTTTTAAGAAGAACTATCCCAAACTCTGTGAAGAAGTGAGCACCTTTGTATGTACGTAGGAAAACTGAAACAAAGCCATTTTTGTATAAACTGTTATTCTTCCAGATTCAAAATTTATATGCTGTTCTTGCAGCAAGGGATGTAGTCTGCCTGGATTTGCCTTTGTTAGCTTGTTGTCTCATTCCTGAACTTCATTTTGTCCCTATTGTCTCAGGTGGCCTGTTAGGAATACTCTCAAGGAGTTTTTCAGGCTGAGTGGTAGAACTTTGTACTGGAAAATTGTTTCTCTACCCTGAATGTCAGGAATTTTTGTGTGTGCATGCTCATATGGAAACTTGCCTCCTTTAGCTCTGTTGATGCAAGCCAGTATCCTCTCTGGTGTCTGTGGCTTGTTGAAGTGTGAATATCTATGAATATTCTTTGGTGATATTTAAACTCCTCAGGTCTGAAACAGTCTCAGGCTTTTCATTCCGATTGGAAAAAAAATTCTACATTCAATTTTCCTACAGCTTTCTTTTCAGTGAGTGCTCATAATACCATGAAGAACGAGGATTTGGCTTCTTTGTATGAAAGAGCCTGAGAGAAAGAGAGAGAGAGAGAGAATATTGAAGTTATAAGAATGTGCCTATCATGATCTTTATGTGCCTAGTGTAAAAATAGCACTAACACTACATGATAAATGCATTCATCTTTTGAACCAATGCCAGCTAATGTCATCCCTGATCTTAGTGGCAGTTGGTTTGTTAGCATGATAAAATGTCACCAGGTTGGGAGGGTCAGGGCCAGCTCCAGGCACCAGCGCAGCAAGCAGGTGCTTGGGGTGGCATGTCCAGCTCTTCGGCAGCAATTTGGCAGCGGGTCCCTCAGTCCCTCTCAGAGGGAAGGACCTGCCGCCAAATTATAAAGCAGCGGCGGTAGAGCTGAAGTGCCTCCGATTGCACCTTCTCTTTTTTTTTTCACCGCTTGGGGAGGCAAAAACGCTGGAGCCAGCCCTGGGAGGGGTGAATAAAATAAAGAGATGTGGGTGGGGAGTATTGTTGAATCTATTGGAGGGTGTTATGTTTTCGATGGACTGACCTTGTAAATGTGTGCATCTGGAGAGGAAGTGCAAGGGATCCACTTCATCATCATCGTCATCATTATTATTTATTTCATGTATTAAAGGCTGTCAGTTTGCTTGGCACTGTACACAGTCCCTTAAGGGACCTGCAGTCAAATTAGGCTCAGACAGAAGCATTAAGAAATAGATAATGGCGACAGTTTTCAAAAGTGACTGGCGATTTTTGGTGTCCAACTTGAGTCATCTTAAAGGGGCCTGATTTTCAGAAAGTGATGGGCACCTACCCTCTGAAAATCAGGCTCCTTTTAAGTGTCTTGAGCTGGGCACTAAAAGCACTATTCACTTCAGAAAATCTTGGCTTAAACATTTAAATATAGTGACTCTACCAGCACAATAGTCACTTGACAGTTAAGATATACTGTTTTAATATTCTTTTGCCATTGAAATCCAACCAAAAAATCTTGTTTTAACCTCTCACAAAGATAAATCGGACTGAAAATTGCTAGGAGTCCTGGGAATTTAATATCTATGATCACAGAGCATGAGAGGCTGGCGGGCAGGGGACGACACATCTTTGAAAGAGAAAATGTCTTATGTTGGGACAAGTGGAGAAGGAAAAGGAATACAAGTCTGAGTACTTTCTGTAGTACCATCGACTTACAGTTCATATCATCTTCCAAAATTCTAAACTTAAATCCATTCTGTTTCCTCTAAACATCAGTATTTGTAGTCTGCGGCTTCCATTTTCAAATAACATGATGCACTGAACTGGAAGTTGCAAATATTCCCAAACGACCCAAGAACAGCAGCTCTCACAGGAAATATTTCAGAACATCTCTAAAGGGTGTGTGTGTGCCGGGCAGAGGGGTTAAAACACACACACCCAAAAGAAAAAAAAAACTAATGTATTTTCATCAGGGTTAATTTGAAGAGAGTGGTTTTCTACAGGCTTCTGAAATCTGAGTGCATTCTTACCATTAGCTCACTGCACTTCCAGTGACCCTCCTAATGTCTGATGTGGAGATTTATTAGTGAATATTAAGGAAATAAGTATGTTTTGGAGAATAAAGGACTTAAAGGAGCATTTTCAATTTGTTTAGGCCACAACATATCTTTTCCTTTCAGGAAGGTAACTGGCATGCTATATCCCTGGAAGGATGGGACAACGTAAGAAAAGCTTTTTGAGACTTCAAAAAGCTATAGAAAACTCCCTTCTTTGCATTAACTATATTGAACATGATACATTCTTTCTCTCTCTAGATCCTTTTGGGAGCTGTTGTTATCAAATATTTTCAGCATGAAAGCTAGCTGTTCTTTAGGCCTGCTTCTACTGCTGGTACTGCTTCTACTGAAATATAATTTGAAAGTGGGAGATGCTTGTAGGGCTAAGTGGGTGGATAGATGGATAGACAGACACACATGGTCTCTCTCTCACTCACACACACACACTCTCACACACATTCAGTTTTCATATGCATTATACTAAAAGTTGCATTAGGTTTATTTATAGTTTTAAATTGAAGTATTTAAAATTTGTTTCTTTTTTTTACCAACTCTAAACATAATTATAGTAATGCATCTGTGTTTTGGTTGCTAAGGACCCAAACAAGAGCTTTAACTATTAAGTTTTTTTTAATGTGTAAAAGCATATAATATGGCATCTTCCATGAATGAGGCAGATTCCTAAGCTATAACTGGACCTGCTAAAATTGAACTAAAAGTGTTAATCTGTGTTTACGTTAATGATAAGTGGGATTTTCAGTGAGTTGATAGCTGGATTGAGCTAACACAATTGAAAAAAAGCATCTTTTATCTAGTCTACACAAGACCTGTGTGGCTTCCACCTTCTGTAGATATCTTACAAATAAATCACAGATGTTCAGGAGAAACCACCAATATTAATTCTCCCAAAGTTTCAGAAAACTGCAGAAGGTGGTAATTTCCTAATTCTTATTAATAAAATAATATTATAGTCCATGAAGCTCATTTTAAGATAGGGTGACCAGATGTCCCGATTTTAGAGAGATAGTTCTGATATTTAGGCCTTTTTCTTATATAGTTGCCTATTACCCTCCAATCTCTCTCATGATTTTTCACACTTGCTATCTGGTCACCCTATTTTAAGAATGTTGAAAAATCAAATTCCCATTAATAACTTGTTCCTTTTATTTTAGACCTTCAAGTATGATTTAGGACATCACTTCCCATCAAACGTTCTGCCTCAGCCCCCAATGAATTCTTTCCAGCAGGTTCAATTGTTAAAGGTTTTTTTTTTTTCTGTTCTTCAGCCAGATGACAGTTTCAAAACAGTGATTTGTGAACCATTAGGGTTTGTGAACCAGTGCAGCTGGGAGCTTGCTTCCCAGACTAAATAGAAACACATGCTAACTCTGCTCGAGCTAGTGCACTAAAAATAGCAGTGTGGATATTTCAGCACGTTGGGCTAGCCACCAGGAGGTCAGGTGAATGGGCATGTAACTCAGGTGGCAAGCCCAGGCTGCTATTTTGAGCATGCTAGCTCAAGCAAATCTAGAGTAAGTCTGTCTACCTGGGGGGCTGGTAGGCACAATCCCAACCACAGTGTTGACATAGATCTGCAGCAATCCGTAGACCCTTTCCTGTTGTTCCTCAGAATGAATGAAATGTTTTGAAATCTCAAACTGTATAGGATGGTGGTGCTTGGGAAGGGTGCTGGTGTCACAGCGTATGTGGGAGAGTGCTGAATCTGTATGCAGGGTGAAAAAGCTGAAGAACATCTGAGTGTTCTTGGGTGTTCTCTTCTCTCCGTAAATAAAAACAATTTGGATTAATACACACAGCAATTCGTGTTCTTATCGGTAATATAGTGCAGTATTTGTTCTCATTGTTCTTTTAGGATTGCATCTGACTTGGATTCAACTTGGATCCAACGGGGTTCAAACTATAGCTTATTTCTTTACTGTATTAGCCAGGGTAATTCGTAAGAATTTATTTCATAAGTGTGTGCCTCAGCATCATGTATCATTCATTTCAAATAAAAGAATTTTCAAATATTGAAACCTTATATTGTTTTTATACTATTACTGTGATTGTCTTAAATAATCAACAACTCTTTTTCCCCCTAGCCTTTTAGATCATAGATGGTATCTTTAACCAAAACAAATCATTCTGTTTCAGAAAAGATAATAAATACACACTTGTATTATGCATCTGTTTTATACAGAATTATTTCAGCTTGTTAAACTAAACACGCAATGTTTTGAAATGGAGATTTCTCTGGATGAAATGGCTTGTGTCTTAAAATTTGATGGATGAATTCTTTCTATCAAACCATGTATTTTAAATGTCTATTGATGTAATTTCCTGATATGTTTCATAACAATGAACTGAGAAGGAAATTATATTAACTTCATAGTTATTGGTGCCATTCTATTTATTTTATTCACTAACTAAAAGAACTAAAAGCCAAAGAAATCCCGTCTTTCATTGTGATATATTTCTGTACATACTAAAATATGGTTTAAATTAGCATCAGAACATCATGTTATATATGTTGGAACTAATGTGAAACATTCAGAATATATGCAGTTTGGTGGAAAGATTTAAAAACATGAGTTTGTAGCAACATTGTATTATTATTATTATTATTATTATTATTATTTTGGTATCTGAAGACTGGGCCAGATCCTAACCTGGTGTAAATTGATAAAGCTCTGTTGACTTTAATGGAGTTACACTGATTTATACCCTAAATCAAGGTAACCATAATAAAAGCAGTACTAAGAGCCACAACCAGAAAAAACTATCCATGTGTGCATTAAAGTACATGCTTTGCACCAGATACTCACCTGTTGTTAAACTGCATGGCTCCATGGACTTTAATAGAGCTATGCTGATTTCTATTATCTGAGGCTCCGGCCCATAATGTTGTAAGTAAATATATTAATATGTAAAATTAATATGTTACATGTTTATTACAGGTGAAGTGTGATCAGTATTGGCCAAGCAGAGGGACAGAGACATATGGGCTGATCCAAGTGACCCTGCTAGACACTGTAGAATTGGCAACGTACTGTGTTCGAACATTTGCACTTTACAAGGTATGTTTTCTGTGGTGTCCTCCCTGCTCCCACCATTTAAAGAAGGCTGCTTTGGAGAAATCAGATCTCTTAAGGATTTACTTAAATCTTGATCCTATTGGCAACACTGAAGAATAAAACAGATCTTCTGTTATCACAGTGCATTTTTCTCCCAGGCTGGCGGTTTATCGGTAAATATGGAGCTCTCACTGTGAACAACGGTTTAATTGAATGAAGAATTAGCTGAATCACAGGCAGGTGTTGCTGTGTGCTATAAAGTATAACTAAAACCCTCATGTCACCTGAACCACAAAACCAGCAATTTAGAATAGTTGTAATATTTTCTCCTATAGCAGGAGTTCGCTTTCTCTCTGTTCCCACAGGAGGTTTAGCTGGTTATCATCATTATATGCAGTTATGCCATCACTTCATTCCATAGGGCTGCCGTAGGCAGTTGTTTCATTAAAAGTTTTGATTTCATAGAATGGTTCAAGTGAGAAAAGAGAAGTGCGGCAATTCCAGTTCACTGCCTGGCCTGACCACGGAGTTCCAGAACATCCTACACCATTCCTAGCTTTCCTACGACGAGTCAAAACTTGTAACCCTCCTGATGCTGGACCTATGGTGGTGCATTGCAGGTAGGCACAGACTTTACTTCAAAGCATCTCTAAATATCACACTGAAATTGTTTTTATGATTAATGCCCTGTGTTTTAAAGTATATGAATAATATCCTTTGTGCTTCTGAGGTTTCTTCTGTATTGGGATTGCATCCTGGCCATGCTATGAAAGGGCTTGGTCTCAATGATCTAGTGGGCTTTTTGCATCTCAGTGACATTCTATAATTGTAAAATGAAATGTTGGCTATTTGGCAACATACTTATGGACAGGTAAATAATGGCAAATTAGAAATTCAAGTGCAAAATTGCCAAATTTGATGGATGCGGAGAAGGATTTTTGGCTAGTGCATTGGGAGATAATTTTAGAATACATGAAGTCTGTGTAAATGGAATATACTATTTGTTAGTAGAAGTCTGTAAGCAGAGAGGGTAGATGGGATATTTAACACACAGGTATATTCATAAATCACTGGAGAAAAAGAAGTAGTGTTATGTTTGCTCTTAGTTTAAAATGGTGAATTTTGGAGAAACAATGTTTTCGTATTTTTGGAATAATAATTTTTTTTTATGGTTTCTAATATTGCACATTAAAACAAATAGCATGAAATCTATAGAAGATAAAAGGGAACTGCTATTAAGACTAATAAAAGCCTGAATTTCAGACTCAAGTTTAGTCCTTCACTTTAAAATGGAGATTGGATGGAAGCTCAGAGGGAGCATGAGAAATGCATTACCAGGGGTTGTGCTGGATTCTTCGTCACCGGTAATTTTTAAATCAAGACTGGATGCTTTTCTAAAAGGGGTGCTTTAGATCAAATGGGAATTAATGAAGGGAAGTCTTATGCAGGAGGTCAGACTAAATGATCACAGGGTCCCTGAGGGCAATTATCAAATGATCCAACCCCTGTCATTCAATCTCAGCTTCTGGCAGTCAGAGCTTTAGGGACACCCAGAGCAAAGAGTTGTGTCCCTGACCATCTTGGCTAATAGCCATTGATGGACCTACCCTCTAATTCTTTTCCCAGTTATACTTCTGGCCATTGCAACCTCACCTGGCAACAAGTTACACAGGTTGACTGTGTGTTGTGTGAAGCAATATTTCCTTATGTTGGTTTTAAACCTGCTGCCTATTAATTTCACTGGGTGACCCCTGGTTATATGACAGGGTTAATAACTCTTCCCAATTTATTTTCTCCATACTATTCATGATTTTATAGACCTCTGTCATATCTCCCCCTTAGTCATCTCTCTTTTAAGCTGAACGGTCCGTCTTTTTTTTTTTTTAATCTCTCCTCATACAGAAGCTGTTCCAGACCCCTAATCATTTTTGTTGCCCTTCTCTGTAACTTTTCCAATTCTAATATATAATTTTAGTGATGTGGTGACCGGAACTGCATGCAGTATTCAAGGTGTGGGCATACCAGGGTTTGATACAATGGAATTATGATATTTTCTGTCTTATTATCAATCCATTTCTTAATGGTTCCTAATATTCTGTTAGCTTTCTTGACTGCCACTGCACATTCAGCAGATGTTTTCAGAGATCTATCCAGGATGACTCCATGATCTATTTCATGAGTGATAATTAGTTTCCCTGAAACTGGCTTCCTACCTTCCACTTCAGTTTCAAGTTTTTCATCCTCCCTTTCAGAGCTGTGCTACCTATATGCCTGTCTACTTCTCAATTCCTGGTTTCCACCTTACCATTGTTTTAAAGGCCTTTTTTATTTCTTTTCCCCATCTTTGTGTAATGCCGACAGACCTTGGTCATCATCAGGCAGAATCAAATCGGGGACCTCTGGAGCTCAGTGCATGAGCCTCTACAGCATGAGCTAAAAGTGAACTGGCTGGTAGCTAAGGGCTGGTCTACACTAGAGGAGGGGATCAATCTAAGATAAGCAACTTCAGCTATGCTATTTGGTTCGACTTACCTGGCCATCCTCACGGCGGCAAGTCGACCGCCGGGGCTTCCCCATCGAGTCGGCTTACTCCTCCTGCCGAGATGCGTACAGGCGTCAAGCAGACTCATTAATTGCTCTCTAACTGGTCTTTGTGCCCCTAGATGGGACAGAACACCACACCCAGAAGGTGTGTGGGTTACATTTGCACTCTTCCATACTAAACTTATGGTTGGGCTTCCTCCCTCTGTTTGTGTGCAAAGCTCATTCACTTCCCTTATAAAAACACAATTTTCCTGTCAAAAAGTGCAAAGTGCTTTTGTTGGTGGTGGTAATGGTAGTGGTTTGGTCGGTTTGTTGGTTTTTGTTTTTTGTTTCTTTTAAATCTGTATTGCTTTGAGATTAGGCCATCACAAGGTTCCCTGATGTATCTGAAAGTTATTGTCCGTCTAATGCAGGGCCAGATTGTGCAACCATTGCTAATGGTGGGCAGCACTTATGCAAGTAGTCCCATTTAAGTCAATAGAAATCTTAATATGCGTCATTGTTGCCCACTCTGAATATGAGGTACACAAAGGGACAGATTGTAAGATCTAGGGGGTAAGGTTAATGTCTTTGCCAGAGCTCAATAAACAGTAATAATGACAGATTATAAAAATATTAATACAATTTTATAAGCTTTTTATTTATACATTTGGTAGAAGCTAATGAAACAATTAACAGGGAGAAGCTGTGGATGCAATTTCTCTTGATGCCAAAAAAGCTTTCAACGCAGTACAGCCAAAAAGACAAATCAGCTAGGCCACTAAGCATATATAGCACAGGAGTGAGCTACTTTTTCACTGAATGTCTATGAATGTCTGTTTTTGTTGATGGTGGTGGTGGTGGTCATGAGCTGAATGCTGAGCTCCTTTCTCAGTTTTTACTCTGGTAAACTCTCACGGAAATCAATAAGAGTTTGCCTATACAAGGAATGATTAACAACCTAGTAAGGGTCTGAGGATTTGACCATATAAACACAACAGACTAAGAACTGGGAACATACAGGTATTGTAAGTGAAGGGGCTTAATGCATGCTTTTCCACACATTTCTACCAATCCACCTTAATCTTGACCCACAATCCTCCTGCTTTTCCAGTCCACTATGTCTCTTAAAAACAGATATGGCAATCTCTGAAGATTGATTGTAGACAGACATCCTCTAGAGACTAGGTTAGATAAAGATCTACAGATTGATTTAAATTTGGAGCTGAGACAGTTTTGAGCCAAAGCCACTGTAGCTGAAGGGCTGGCTTAGTATACTACAGTGCCACCAACCTCCCTTGGGATGAGCTAGTTGAAAGCATAAAGAATGTACTTACATAGCCAAGATATAGTGTGCTTATTAGTGGAAACAGTTTGAAGTGAAGGGAAGTGACAACTGGAGTACCACACTGAAAACATTAGGATGGATTCTTTTTATGGATCAGTGACCAGGAAGGAGTTCTCAGTCCTAAATGATTAAATTAGCTGCTGATACAAAATAGGAGGCAACATTCAGAATGACTGGACAAGATAAGTCATATGGTCAGAGAAATGGTTTGTACATATCTAATATGTAGAGAATATTGTATAATGAGATTAATACAAAAGCAAAAACAAAAAAAATACAAAGAGAATACACAATCCCCTCTCTCTAGTCATATACTAATAAGATCCAGGAAGGAGAAACATTTGTGTGTTACTGAAAATTATTCTAGCTCTGGCAATTGACAGCTTGGCTGCATGTGAAATACTGAGTGTTGATCTGGTTGTTTTGTTTTAAAAAACATGTTGCAGAAATGTAAAACCTACAGTACAGCAGTCAAGGATCTTAGTTACTCAGAAGGGTAAGAGAAAGTAAGGCCTGGTCTACACTAAGGGGCGGGGTCGATGAGAGATACGCAACTTCAGCTACGGGAATAGCGTAGCTGAAGTCGAAGTATCTTATTCTGACTTAGCTCCCATCCTCACGGCGCGGGATCGATGGCTGCAGCTCCCCATGTCGACGCCGCTACCGCCGCTCGCCCTGGTGGAGTTCCGGAGTCAACGGGCGTGCATTCAGGGATTGATATATCACATCTAGATGAGACGTGATATATTGATCCCCGATAAACCAATCGCTACCCGCCGATCCGGCGGGTAGTGTAGACATACCCTAAGTATGTATTGTTTAGGTAATAGGATATTAAGAGGCAGTCCCATCAAAGTATACTCAATTCTGAAGGGAATAAATAGTGGCATAAAGCTTCTGAAATAGTGCCAAAGACAAGATTAGTGCTTCATCTACACAAAAGCTTATACTGGTATAAGCTCCTCCTATGCAGGAATAATACTGATAAAACTTCATCCATACTAGGGGGGTTGTACAGCTTTTAACTATATCAAGCTAAAGTGATACATATGCTTGAGACAAGCCCTAAAGGAGCAAAAAGTTAAACAAATTTAGGAATAATTTCTGCATATTGTACCAAATTCTGTGATTCTTACTTCTGTAATACTTTGGCAAAGACAGGAATACAAGCAGCACTTTTTAAAAAGTGAAAGAGGAAAAATGAGCTAATTCAAAAGAGACTGATATTTTAGGATGAAAGAAATCCAAGAAGCCTACCTTTTTTTGTAGATACTATTCATGATATGTATCCAAATCTTGATTGGCTCAATAGGAATAAGTATTGTGATGCTTATATTCCATGGTAATAGTCACCTTAGAAATACCTAAGCTAGATAGATGCTGCTTTATCTGCAAAATATTAATTTTTAAACATTTATCCTTTCATTTCTTTGTTGTAGAGCAGTTCAGCAATATCACAGCACAACTTCTGCTTCCACACTGATGTGTCTTAATTTGCAGAGGTGATTTTTTTAAAAGGCATTTATTTTTTTAAATGCAGGTTTAAACCCGAGGATTCTGCATTAGATAGACTATAATATGTGTTCTAATGATAGTGGGGAAAGCACATGTTTATGTTTGAAGCTAGATTAGTGCAGGCAAACAGGTGCTAATCAGATCACAATAAAATTGTACTGGAGGGCATCTGGAAATTCTATACCACTTTGTTGTCAAAACATCACAGAAACTTTAGTACTTGCTTCAGTAACACTACATAAAAGCTTAACATGTAAGTTTGCAATCCCAGACATTTCAATTTTTTTTTAATATCAGCACCATAGGGCATATCTTTCAGAGACATTTAGCTTAATGAAGTTTCAGTATGCACTTTGCATTCTGTTATGGTGAACAGGGAAAGTCAGGTTTGGTTGGAGTAGCACCCTGCCCTTATGTACTGAAACTCCTAATTAGCACATTAAAGACAAGTTAACTTTAACAAATACATGTAATATGGCCCTGCATTTTTTTTTAAAAATAGGGTATTTACCTAACTTTTGTCCAAGATAAAATGTTTCAAATGTGTAGATATGAGTGCACTGTTTCCAGAGGAATGTTTCACATTACACGAATGCCTTTCTACTTCATGCTGGACTCTAACTTCCCAACCCCCACCGCCGCACACCACACAATCTTCGGTTTCTAATCCTGGCAGTGAATAGGTTGCCGATGAAGGTCTATCCTTTTTCACGGTGTGGAAAAAATCCCTCCAGTATGTATTCAAAAATCTCTCAAAGGAGATTGAAAACATTAAAAGCTTCCTCATCCTTTCCCTCCCTCTGCCTTGAAAACAACTCAGAATCCTTACTCTCCTTCCATGGGTGGCAGATAGCATTGAAGAGGAAAAGAGTATAATAAAGATCTCTAACACCACCGGTGTGAAGTATTCCACAATTCCTGTACTTATCCCCATTTTCTTTTCCCACTGCATTTAATATGCAGTCTTTCTCCCTGCAACATATGGAAAACAGCTATATGTTGGATTACGGTAGCCTATTTACATCCCACCTGCAACTAGCTTCAGTTCACTATGTGACTGATTAGAACCTCTCTTCCTCCACAGGCTGCCATAATCCTGAGGTCTTTCCCTGTCTCAGGGAAAAGCCAAGTGCAGTGGATGTCAAAGTTACTTCTTCATTTTAAAGAAGTGCATTAGATAGCGAGATGCCTGGCAATGTTCCTTGCACTTGGAGCCAAAGAAAAAATGTTTGAGACTTAGTGATATTTAATAACTGTAATATATATTTCTTTCCTGCTAGTATAAATTTATTATAATAAGCTCTCTCTTCTAATTTTTGTGTCATACTTTCCTTGACAATCTCAGTGACTCTGACCATACAATGTGCTGGAGGAGACAAGGCAGGTGAGGTAATATCCTTTTTCGGATATTCTTCTGTTGGTGGAAGGTACAAGCTTTCGAGCTCACAGAGCTCTTCTTCAATCTGGGGAAGGAACTCAGAGTGTCTGAGCTCAATACAAGTTGGGACAAACTCTTAAGCATAAGGAATGATGCATGTTGTAGGAGGCCACTTGAAATGGAGCAGGCAATAAGGGTTAGATTGTTAAGCAAAAGGGGTTTGAAGTGGGCTATTAAGGGTCAACATGCAGGTGTGTGTTACAAATTGTTGTAATGAGCCATGAAATCAAGTGTCCCTATTGAGTCCATGATTTTTAGTGTCTAGCAGCATTATGAATTTAAGTTCCCAGGCTCGCCTTTGGAAAGTGTTGTGCAGGTTTCCTTTGAGGACAAGTATTAAAAGATCAGATATGGACACTGGTTTCATGGCTCATTACAAGAATTTGGAAGACCAACACATTGCTTTTCAGTTCATTTGCATAATGAGAACCATTTACTAGTAACCTGGATGGCAGGAACAGGAACCTGAATGTTCCAAGAAGAGGAGTAGAAAGGCTAGCTTCACATTCCCTACAAAATAGGTTTCAGAGATGTGACATTTTAGTGTCCTGTACTTTAAAGGCTCTCAAACTGATGGTATCCTAGATTTTTTCTTTTTGTGCTGATCATGAGAAGAATCCTCATGCAATTGCCAGTGTGTTGTATGCTCAGAGCCACTGGAACTACATAGACAAAAAGCAAAGTGTGAATCTGTACACCTGGAAATGCCTACGGTTTTAAGTACTAATGGATCCTTAGAATTATTTTAATAAAGGATTCTGGGAATTTAATCCAAAATTTCCAAACTTGGGTGCCAAAAGTTAGGCATTTAGATCCACTGTTAAATACGTGGCTTGATTTCAAAGAATCTAAGCCTATCCCCACTCCACTGAAGTAAAAAAGAGCAGTGGGTGCTCAGCACCTTATAAAATTAGGCCCCTGGTGTAGTGCCTAACTTTAGGCACCCACATTTGAAAAATCTGAAAGTAGAGGAGTGATAATTATCTATTGCTTACACAGTATGAGGAGTGTGCTAGCTGCTAGGAAGCACCCAATTGTGATACCTTGACAGTGAGTGTGGCTATAAAAATCTAGGTAGGAAGTGGCTATATAGGAGAAAGCCATCCCCAGTGATACGAAGAACACTAACAAATGACATTCTAATTTGATATTTTTCAAGTTTCACCAAACGTTTTAAAAAATAATTCCCAAATTTCTACATCAATGTAATTTTAGCTGTCCTCTACACTGTACATGCTCCAGTAATTATCACTAGAAGCATTTGTTAAAATTTGAAAGTGCACAAATGACAAATAACAATAGCACTCATTCAGATTCTATAATGAAAAATATCTTCTTGTGGTCTCTTTGATTAAATCAGTCCTATGTTTATAAACCCATTGGTGCCGCCAGCGCTGTGATTGAGGGCCAGCTTATCTTTTGAAATCCTAAAATAGAGCTTCTATGAATGCATAACGCAAGATTTTCTTTCATGTAAAAGTAAGAATTTTGTAAACCACCTGAGCAGTAAAGGAACATACCAGATCAGATCAGAAACCCATTTTTGACCATGGCAAGTGCCAAATCCCTCAACGAAAAATGTAAAACTCCAGTGAATGATTGGCTTAGTCCTGCTTCATGAGTATTTCTATACCATCTCATTCTTTTTAACTATCTAATGTAACTGTGGATATTTTTATTTTTCATAATGCATAATCATTCAGGATTTGTTTACTCTTCAGCTCTTTGTCATCTTTGCTTTAATATCTTCAGGGAGGTAGTTTCACATGTTATATAACTAGTGTGATAGATCCAGGCCAGTTGGGAACAGCAGAGTAATAGAAAGAAGATATACTGGCCACTGGATAAGCAGTTTTCTGTTCCCTGAGTGACCAGAGCAGGGGCTGCTCCAGGCTAATGAGAACACCTGACTCCAATTAACCTGCTAAGAGTCAGGTGAGGCTGTTAAGCACCTGACTCTAATTAAGGCCCCTCTGATGCTACAAAAGGGCTCTCTCCAGTCAGACCAAAGAGAGCCAGGGAGCCAGAGGAGAGGAAGTGTGTGCGAGGAACTGGGAGCAAGAGGCGGGCAAGAAGCTGAGAGTGAGCAGGCGTAGTGCTGGAGGACAGAGAAGTACAAGCGTTATCAGACATCAGGAGGAAGGTCCGGTGGTGAGGACAAAGAAGGTGTTGGGAGGAGGCCATGGGGAAGTAGCCCAGGGAGTTGTAGCTGTCGTGCAACTGTACCAGGAGACACTCTAGACAGCTGCAGTTCACAAGGCCCTGGGCTGGAACCCGGAGTAGAGGGCGGGCCCGGGTTCCCCCAAACCTCCCAACTCCTGATCAAACACAGGAGTAATTGACCTGGACTGTGGCTTCTACCAGAGGGGAAGGTCTCTGGGCTGTTTCCCAACCCACAGGGTGAATCTATGAGGTGAGCAAATTCACCAATAAGCGCAGGACCCACCAAGGTAGAGGAGGAACTTTGTCACACTAGGTATTTATTTCCTTTTCTTTTTAAATTACTTTCCTTTTAATTTGAGTTTCTGTTCATGTATTTTAAGAAAAGATAAATAGGGAGCACCCAATTGACCTTCTTTGAAGTCTTACATTATTATTTCACACGTTTCTACCATATTCCTCACTTGTTTAAATGAAATAGTCCCAATCTTCTTAAACTCTTCTCTCGTGGGAGTTTTTTTTGTTTTGTTTTTTTCCCATATTGCTAGTAATTTTTGTTGCCTTCTCTGGAATTCTTTCTGTCATACCTTTTTGAATAGCCTTAATAAAAAGCATATACCTTCTCCTTGAGCAGCTTTCCTCAAGAGGGGACGACGGCAAAAATGGTTCCAAGGTTTGGCCAAGTTTTCTGCTGATTTGACCTAGAGGGGTATGGAAGAATGCCTTGGCTTCTGTCTACAAATAATTTCTACTGAATAGGTCCGCTAGGAGATTAAAGATCTTTCAGTGACTTACTTAAATGACCTGAACCATATTAAAACATAATAATTTATGTAAGTTTGTTTAAACAAAAACAATATGTTTTCCACGTTATCTCAATTCGTCAATGCATTTTAGTGCTGATAATTATTGCCATATATTTATTATCATGTTCTACAAATCCTGTAATTTCCTTTGACTTATGCTGTAGTTTGGTATATTATTTGATCAGCAATCTCAATGAGTCATTTTATCCATATGTATTTAGTTAATTGGTTACTTTTCCACCCGCTCATGTTTATATATAATATACTCTGTAAGGGAAAGGAAATCTGACTGCTTGCAGCTGAGTCTGGTAAAAGAGAAAATTAGGTTCTATCAGAGCCAACAGCTGTCCATAATGAATTCTGAACTAAAATTACTAGTGAAGAAAAGAATCTAGCCATCTGCAGGAAATGTGAAAATATTTTTATAACCTAATAGCTGAGATCTGGATAAGAGTACCACTGAGATTTCCCAGCTGTACCTACAGTATATTCCCAAATATCCATGGACACATAGTACACTGGAACACATTGCATCAGCTTGGCTACACAACATTTTTGGCTGCACTTGCACAGGCTGTATTTTGATCTAAAGTAATCAGCATGAAAGTCCTCTTTTTCAAATCGATTTCCTGTGCCTCTAGAAATAAAATGCAGCTTTAAAAATAGTTCTGTTATCTTTGTATGGAGGCTTTCCAATCAGTGTTCCAATGCTTGAATATTTTCCTTTCATTTTTTAAAATTTTTTATAAATACTTCAGGATCCTGTTATTTGGAATCAGATTTTTGTCCTATTGTTCCTTCCAACTGAATCATGCATTGTGTGGTGTTTGTTTCGTTTTGACACCTGATTTTTATTATAATGGTATTCTAGTTCATTTTATGGTTGTTCTGAAACTGATAAAATATTGCTACAAATATTATTCCATGCTTTTCTGCAGGAAATTTGTCCCATATAATAACTCATAAAGTTTCAGATCCTATGGAGAGAGAGAAATTAAAGTGCAACCACTCAATGATCCACCACAGTTAAGAAATGAGAAATGTTTAGGGTTATTAAGCATGGTGGGCCTGATTCTCCACTGTGTCACACCAGTTTTATATCAGTATAACTCCAATGAAATAAAACAAATAAAAGGTGGTGTAATGGAGAGAACCAGGTCCTGTGGGGCAAATTCTGTCACTGGCAGATTATCCACATGGGCATCTAAAAAAGATATTTATCCATTTCACTTTTTTAGCATTCTGGCTAAGAAAACACACCAATATGGCATGCTACTATCAAATTATAAGAGTTCATCAGGGAAGTTGTGTGCTTTGCATACAATCACTATCTTATTTTGTTTTATCTGTCTGTTAGTATCATCAATGTATCAGAGCAGTCACAAATTTTCAACCAAATCTCAGGTTGCAAGATGGTATTTCTTTCTTCTTTGAAATGCTGCTAGATTTTTTGTATCAGTCATTCAACCTATGTTATTAACAAAAGGTAAAGAAATATCTTGTGAAATTGAGATCCAAAATTCCTGCCCCTCTGAATCTGGTCATGAACACTGTCAACTCCAAGCTTCCTGCTAATTGTAGATATTATTCAGGTTTGTAGAGTGATCTGGTATGTATCTACATTTTGAGCTAGAGGTGTGATTTCCAGTTCAAGGAGACATACTCGCCCTAGCTCTGATCGAGCTAGTATGCTAAAAATAGAGTGTGGCTGCCACAATTTAGCCACCCCAACTGTGTGCCAGTATGAATGGGTACATACTCAAGGTGTCTAGCAGCTCACACTGGTGCAGCTATGCTATTTTTAGCATGCTAGCTTGAGCAGAGCTAGCACAAGTATGTCTCCTTGAGCTGGAAATCACCTTGTGACCCAAGGTGCCTAGAGTAGCCATCACTAAAAATGCCAAGGTCAGGGCAGACTGCAAAAAGGAGAGCAGATCCTCCCCAAACTGGAGGTTAACACTGAAGTTAGATTCACCAACCAGTCACAAACTGTGCTCCTGATCCCCCACACTGGTTATCAAGAAGCTGAAAAAAGCAATCACAAAGCCCGCTTTACTGCCTTCCAGTTCTCTGGCTCCCGATCAGCACATAGGTCCAGTAAAGGGAGAAGTTATTTATAACTCTGCTCACTATATAAAATGCTCTTCTGATCCCCAAAGGACCAGGCACATTACCAGACCAATAATAGTTTGGATCTTACCCAAAATACCACACTGCCAGCCAGTCCTTTAGCATCTAAAACTAAAGGTTGTATTAGAAAAGAAAGAGAAGGTAGTTGTTAAATGTTCAAAGCAATCAGATACATGTGACTTCAGAGTCCATATATCAGATTCTTAGCAGCATTGGTGAGTCTGCTGGCTTGAAAGTTCCTTTGGAATGCATCCAAAGCTTGGATGGGTCATTCAGTCCTTTGTTCAGAGCTTCAGTTTGTAGAAAAGTTATTCCAGAGGTGAGAAGCAGGACTGAAGATACAATGGAGAAGATGCAGCTGCCTTTTTATATCCTTGTCATGTGGTTTGTACATCATTTGTCCCAAACACAAGATCAGAGCACCTGGGCGTGGAAAAGCCCTTGGAGTCCCCTGTCCTGACAGACAAGTATCAGGGGGTAGCCGTGTTATAGTCTGTATCCACAAAAACAACAAGGAGTCCGGTGGCACCTTAAAGACTAACAGATTTATTCCGATATAAGCTTTTGCGGGTAAAAAACCTCACTTCTTCAAATGACAGACATGTCTCTACATATCCTGCTGACTCATAGGTGTAACCCCTGCCTTTTTTCAATGGGCTCATTGTACAGCTGATTGTCCTTCATGAGCCATTAAGCAGGCTAGATACTGCTGATGCCCATCTGTCAGGGGGTGTCACCCAGAAACACAGCACACGTTTGATATACAAATATACCACACACATCTATAACTCGCAATACAAAGATGAAACACACTTATAATAAATGTGATTATCATATTTAGCCAATTATAACTTTTCTTACATGCTATATCTTGTAAGATTCATTGCAATTTTTTAATATTGGTATCAATAATATTCTAAATGGTCACTCATATTCCATACAGCATCTCTCACACACCCAGCTCAAAGTGCAGCATACCTTAAAGTAGGCTGAGTCCAAGTAGGAAAAGACCAGGACTTTTGAATGATATCCAGTACTGAACAAAATGCTGATGTGGCATGGGGAACCCCGGAGCAATGAATTCTTGTATTGACTTACCCAAGCACAAGGAACACAAGGTCATCACTTTGACTGGATCTTTAAAACACATCCCTCTTTTCACCCATGTGCTGATTTCCCTCAGAGACAGGAATAGCTGGGCGATGGCCATCCTTGCATTAGATATGGAGAAGATGCAGTGCTGTGTATGTGCATGTTCCTGTCAGCAAAGCCCACAATGAAATCCAGTGATGGACAGAAGTTTGAAAAAGGGACTGGAGACATCCTTGCAAATCCTTGCAAATATTCTGCTGTCTCTGAAATGCACAAGAAAAATAGAGCAATTGCTGCCAGACTCCAGAAGCATATGTTGTACTCACTCACTTTTCCCCACTGTCCTAATCTTCACTTTTATTTATTGAGAATTTGATCACCATTATATTTCCCTCATAACTTACCCATAGAAGGTCATCATCCAAATTTTACAGCTGCTCATGAGTAGATTTGTATATTGTTGGAAGACACTAGTCATATTCAGGTGCATCTTCAAATTCCCTTTCAAAGCTCAAAGTTAGTGAATTCAGATCTTTACTTCACTCTTCATTGGAATGCATAATCACAATAATGCTTTAGGAATGTATCATATAGATATATAATGTAAAAATGTATGCCGAAACTCACCAAACCTTATGGGGAAAAGAGTATTTTTTTAAAATACAGTTCATTGTATTTGATACTACATACAGAATACAATACATTAGAATATATAATATTGTATTTAAACATACAGGAAGATGAGAGGAGGGCATTTGTGGACTGTACCAGTTTGAAGATATAAGTTCACACACAAATCCTTATTGTACAAGTAAAACACCATTTCTGCTCAGACTGCTAGAGAAGCTTCACTTGTCCTATATTCCGATCTTTCTTTTTCTGAATAATTGCAGGAATCATGTAATGCTTTTGATTCACTTTACAAAGTGCTTATATAAAATCTTCTATAAAAACTGGGATTTAATTAAAAACACATGGAGGACTGATTTATTTAAAAGCAACAATTAATTTTGTGAAGAACAGAGGTAAGAAAAAACAAGAGGCCTGAAACTGGCGTTTGTGGACTTTTATTTTTTGATACTCTACAATATTTTTCACTCTGTTCCATTATGCTAGCACACTTGGCAAGAGCTCGTTCTTCCTCCAAGGCTGATATTTTGAGGAAGGAAGTGTGAATAAGTAATCATACAATATTAATCCAAATCTGCAAATCACACAAGAATGAGAAATCTCTCCAAATCTACATTCATGCATGAATAAAGACTAAAAGCAATCATACAAACTCCCTCCAAGAAATCATACAGAAACCTTTCAGATCTGATTGCTACACTAAACATAACTGAAGGTAAACAGATGCCACATTTTTAAAGTTTGCTCATTTAGAATAATCTGTGGCTCTGATACTTATTATTTCAAATGATATTCTCCTTCAGTCCATTATTTGAATGAAATGCTTATTCATTGTTTTTGCTTCCATATTAGCAGAGTATTTGAATAATACATCTTCCTCCATTAATAGCCTATAGATAGTCTCTAATGGTAATCACCTATTGGCTAGGTTTTGGAGGAGTTATTGTCCCCCTTAACTCTGCTATTCAACATTCCTTAGGAGCTTTATAGGAATGAATCTGTGGTTCTGCAGCACTTAGCAGCTCTGCAGAGTTGAAACTAAAATTCCTACCGTATCAAAGGAGTTTGATTCAGTGATGTTAGCCTAAGTGTGATTTTTTTTTTATTAACAGAAGCACCAAAAGTAAAAATACATTCTGTTGCACTAATTATATTATGAACCACAAGTTCTTGAATTTCCATTGCATACCACTTACTCTATGCATTTACTTAATGGTGGAATCGCATCACTTTTAATTTAATAAATTAATATTTAAACAGTTATGTCCTGGATCGGGCCTTTTCAAGCAACTTCAAAATTATTAGAGAAAAAGCTAAAAATATTTTTCTTTATGATTTATGCTTTTTTAAAAATAAAATTCAATCAGGCAACTTCTTCTTTTTGAGATGGGCACCAGGGGATGGATCACTTGATGATTACCTGTTCCGTTCATTCCCTGTGAAGCACCTGGCATTGGCCACTGTCGGAAGACAGGATACTGGGCTAGATGGACTTTGATCTGACCCAATATGGAGGTTCTTATGTTAAATGTACAGAGTTGAACAGGGGAGCTCCTGTGGAATATACCAAACTCTCTAGGAATACAGGTCACCTCCTGAATGTTTTTGCACTTCTGCAAGACCTTTACCACAAAGATCTGTGCTAATATGCAGGGGTAAATATGTTTAAAGAGCCTAATGAATTTCAAGAGCATACAGAAGCCTTGTAAAGACTGAAAGAAAAATCTTCAGGAAGCTCACATAAGGGATGGAGGTCCAAGGTTAGCTTTGGATTTAAAAGTCTCCTGTACGCCATCCAGATGCTTGTGAAAAGTCCTTGGGATCAGTAGGCTAGGCTTTGCCTACTATATTTTGAGTACAAAAGGCTCTTTTGTCTGTTCTGTGCTCTCCTTTATATGTTTTTTTTTGTATTGTTTTGTTTTTTGTATCTGGTTTAAGAAACCTCACAAGCCTCCACTTGCAAAGATCATGTTTGTTTTCAGTATAAAATAAAGGTGGGAAAAAAGGGTAGTCCAGTGATCAATTAAACTTAAAAATTCCATGTCACGTTCCACATGAGGCTGGTATTGTGCCATAATCACAAGGAGGAAAAAGAGCAGTCCCCGTTATCACAATCAATTTGACATACTTTCAGTTCATAAACACGAGTCTCATTCTATCTGAAACTGTAATATTCAATCAAATTATCCCCTGATATATGTCAAGAATGTCCTAAATGATTTTTGGTCTATATTTCACTCTCTTTGTTTCCAATTAAATGATCTGTGAAATTTTGTAATTACATTGTCTTCCTTTGCCAGATCACTGAAGTATCAATAAAGGGTCAGCATTAAAACAACAACAAATTAATCATAAAAGCCAACCTGTTACAGTGTAGAATGGCCCCCGTATGCCTCTTAATTTTCCTTTTTCGTGCACTGTAACTGCATCGCATCACGGGACATTAAGCATATTTCAACTCGTGGGACTGACTCAGTCATGTTTTTAGAAATTGAAAACAAATGTTGTAACTGGATGAATGATAAAATTGAAGCAATAACAATTTCCTGGTAGGCATGCTTGTTTAATGGATTGCATCGTCTTTCAGCATGTAAACATTGCAGTGGCTATCACTAACTAAAATAAGATGTATTTGTTTCAACTTTTAAGTTTGGCAGTAATTTCACATGCTACAAAAGAGCTTAAGGAAGTGACAACAAATGTTTAGAGTTTATTTGTCACCTAATGCTCATTAGCTGAATCATCCCCTTAGTGGAAAGTAACTAGAAAAGATGATTTTGCTTTTAGAGTATGGGTGCAAACCACGCCCAGTCCTGTGAGGTGCTGAGTGCTTTTCCCTTGTTTGATTAGGCCTCAGTGAGAGCTGAGATTGCTTAGTACTTTGTAGCATTGGGTCCATGATTATGTATTTGTCCTGTCTGGAAAAAATGAATCCTCTCCCCTTTCGTTCTTGCTTAGAGATTTCAAAATATAATAAATGGATTGAACTGTGGGGGCTTCAGCCTGCAGCTGATGTTTTCATACTTTATTCTAAGACATGAGAGAATCAGCCTGGGTGCCTAGCAACCAGGACAACGAAAAGCAGATCAAATAGAGATGGTTTATCAGTTGTGCTGTTCTTATCGTGTTTGTGGTTTGAAGGCTGTTGAAATGATGCAAAACAAAAAGCACAAACAGAGTTCTGTTATTAACACCATGATGTGGAGCGTAGTTCTTCAGGATCAAAGAGAAATGCATTCTCCTCCGGAATTCTAATCCTTCAACTTGAGTCACGCAACACATTTTGATACTGCTGGGCAAAATAAAATGAAAATAACTAAATAAAAGAAATTAAGGTTGGTAAGGAAATTTGGTATTTCAGCCAAAAATGTAGCTCCCACAAAACACACACGCACAAGGATTCCCACAGTTCAAATTCTTCATGATCAAATAACAGTGATTAATGTAATTTCTGGGTAATTGTGGTCAAATTTAAATGTCAGCAGGGTGTGTCACATCTAGTTATAAAACCCCTTTTTGTCTTTGAAGTAATTAACAAAGATACAATAGATGTTTGTTTTCAGAGGGTTGTAACTGAAGTAGAGGGTGTTTCTGCTTAGCTTATAGAATTAAGTTAATAGGTATAAAAATATACTACTTTTTGAAAAAGACAGATTCAAATAGTAGCATTTATATGGTCATTATTGAAAGAAAAGTACATTATAATTGACCCACATTCCCATATCCTGAGTTTCAGCCTCAAATATGGTATCAGGAAAGTTTAAAATCCTTGGAAAAGTCACAGATCATGTTACCCGAAGATGAAATGGAATATTGTCTCAAACATCAATTCCTTTTCTTTTACAAGGTAGAGTGCAGCTTAAGTAGATAGCTATGCCTTCTAGAAACTATTTAGAGAATACATGAAAATGTTTTTCTTAATGGTAAGCCTCTCTGCTTAATTTTTTGGTTTTGGTTTTCCTTCATTACTGTATTTGTTTGAGCAGGTTGTAATATAACCTACACCCCTTTTTAGGAAGAAATAGACAGACTTGTACATAGTGTTATGTGATAACCCTGTTTATACAATGTTATTTTTAATCGTTTTCTGCCTGTCTGTTTCCAAGAGCTCATATGCAGCATCTCAACTAGAGAGTTTCTCTTACTTTAAAATCAGATTTCTAACATGTCAAAAGTCAGGCACGTTCAAAAAGAAGTTTAGATTTGGCCCATTGTAAATAAAAGGGGGCTTGGCAAGATTCAGATCTGGACCTGGGCTCAGATTGTAAACATTCCAGAAATTAGAGATGTGTAAAATCTAGTATTTTGGTTTGGGTTCCTCTCTTAACCCACCTGGGATTTCATTCTCAATGGTGAAGTTTCAAGATTCTTAAATGGTCACTCATCACGCAGCACTTCTACACTACCTGCATTTTTCTGTGGCCAACTTCTTTGAATCAGGAGGGTCTTGATATCATGACCAGATATCACTGTTGAACACAACCCTATGATTTAGTAATTTCCACAGGAACTAATCAGCATAGCTTTAATGCTGAGGGTGTATAGCCACAGAATGGTGTTTGTTATAAGTGGAGAACTGGATAGGACTTTTGCCATTGTTTAGGAAGTTGATATTCCTTGGAGTTACGTCTGTGAGGATCAGTCTGGGGTGTCTGAAAACACATTGTGTCTGCAGTGTGGCATAGCACCATGAGACACTGAGGTGTTAAGTTTCAGAGTAGCAGCCGTGTTAGTCTGTATCTGCAAAAAAACCAGGAGTACTTGTGGCACCTTAAAGACTAACAAATTTATTTAAGCATGAGCTTTCGTGAGAAGAAGTGAGCTGTAGCTCACGAAAGCTCATGCTTAAATAAATTTGTTAGTCTTTAAGGTGCCACAAATACTCCTGTTTTTTTTTTGAGGTGTTAAGGTATCTGTTCTGCACCAGGAAAGGGGAAGAGCAAAGTCTCTGAGTGCTGGGTAGTGACATAGCACTCTAACAGAGTTCAGAACCTAGGTATGGGAGAGGGAGTGGATTCGGGACCCCTTGATGCAGATGGAAGCATTGGCACCTTGAAGAAGATAAATGCCTCGTTACCTTGAGGCTGGTAGACACATCAGGGCCTCAAAGCAGATTGATATATTGTAGCCTCATTGTAGTTTAGCCCATTTGCGCCTTTGAATACTCAGAACACCTTGAGGTAGATAAATGGTTGCTGGATAAACCTTGCTGAGGATGAACATTTCAGCAACTTAGTGTGGATGGATTTGGATGCATGGTGCCTCAACGTTAACTGATATGTTGGTCCCTCAGTTCTTACAGTTGGGAATATTAGCATATTTACAAATTTTGATGCCTCCACATGCTTGAATGAATCACAGCTTTGGAAAAGTTTGTGGCTTTCTGCCACTAGTCCAGGAATTACATTCTACAGTGTAGTGTTTTGGTGACTATTCCTTTCTGACATGGATCTTACTATAATTGTGACCCATAGGCTATCTTACTGCAACAGTACACTCTATCCAGAGCTGCCCTTGATAAATGTTAACACAACAGGTGAGGAGAGAAAGTGAAAAATGTCTACTCTAATTAAAAGGCAGAGTTTTACCTTGGTGGTTGTTTGACCCAATAATGGCCAGTGGGTTGTTTAAGGTCAGTAAGTGCCAGAGTAACCTTGTGTGTCTCATATGAAAAGTGATCCATCATCCAGCAGCACAGTTCTCACAAACACTGTGCTGGAGCATAAGCTCAATTCTGAGCAAGAGGGGAAATAGCTAGACCTTGAATTAGTAGTGACACTTCCACTATGTTACCATCCAAATTCTCATTTAGCCTAATTTGCTTAGCTTCTAAAATTTGACATAATTGCAGCACAAGGAAGTATGCCATAGGTACCAACGTCTGAGTATGTGTGTTACTAGTTATTAGTAAAATTCATTTTGCATTTAGAGAAATATGGATTACTCTACATATCTTGGAAAATCACACTCTCTTCAGCTTTTTTACTGGTTATTTGCACAATCAAAACAGATGCAAGAAGCCACAATCATAGCACCTGTGATGCAAATGCGAAGTGTTTTGTAATCCACAATCACAGACTCTGCTGATTGCTGCAAGCAAGAGTGGCCCCTGAATTAGAAAATTATGGTTTAAATCTTCATGTAAACCGATCTGCCAGGCCAGTGGGTGCCATTTGCAGTGATTTTCTTGCAAGTCTGCAGAAAAGAGCCTTGCCAAGATTAAAACAGCTCAAGCTTGCTGGAGTGCATAACTCTGACTGAACCAAGGTGAATGAATTTCTTGTTAGCTAATGAAGTTATGGCCTTTTTCATCTTCCTGGAAACTTCATCAATATGATCAATATGAGCCCCAAATCTCAGTTAACGTTAAGGTGATCCCCAAAGTAGCATAAGACAAAATAGAGATTGATGGGTTTGGTGTGTTAGCACAAGATTTCTGTTGTAGTTGTTTGGAATGTCTACCTTTGGAAACAGGTAACTAGTGTACAGAAATGTTTGTTTAATGATATCTAAGACAAGTGGAATCTGACTGACAAGAATTTTCTCATGGGTGAATAAAACAACTTTATGTTCTGTACTTTTTTTTTTAATCGGGTTACAAGAACAACCAGTTTGTTGATAACTCTTTATAAGGATAAAGAATTTTGACAACTTTCTGTTTTGCCATTAGTTATTGGGTGCAGGATGGACATATGGTAGTTAAGACTTCACTAAAAGACTGTATTTCTTAGGTAATTGACCTGGGGAGTTTGGGATTGTATTTTTTTTATTAGCATGTCTCAGTTTAAGATCACCCTTACATTATCTAATCTCTGAGGGTATGTCTACAATACAAAAATAAACAAACAAACAAAAACCAACAACAACAAGAAAGCAACTGATTCAGGCTCACAGGGCTAAAAACAGCAGTGTAGATGTTCCCACCTGAAACCCAATGACGGGGGTGAGTTGCAGAGCCTGGTCTCCAGCCAGAGCAGGAACATCTATGCTGCTATTTTTAGCCCCATTGGGATTGCCAAATTTGATTGGATGAATTCCTGGAGATGTGATCAGATGACATAATCTTTAATTACTGGAGACTCCAGAACAATCCCGGAGGGTTGGCAACCCTAGGCCCTATCATGAGCCCCAGGAAACTGAAGCATTTGGCTAGAACTCTAAGACTTACTGCAGCAGCATTCCCTTTTTTTGAGTCTCTGAAGGGTTATAGACTCGTTTGCTATGCTCTCTTCTGAATCTCATGCCTGCGGCTTAGAAGCAAGAGTATAGGATTATTAGAATAAATCTTCAAAGGGCTGAGGCCTAGCATTCCTTTTCACAGGCATGATCTGAGCACACAAAAATGAATTTACAGGTACAATGTAAACTTCTATGTAATTTTCTCCTATAGTCATATAGCTAAAGTCATAATGCCCAAATTTGCTCACATAGTTGAACCGAGGGTCCATATATTGTAGATATAACTTGTGCCTATAAAAGGCAACCATCCTTTTGAAAAATTGACCTATTTCATCTACTACTTTCACAAAAAAACTTTCTGGTGAGTAATTTTTCCTCTAGGCTTCAGTAGTTGAGCCTCAAGGAATGTTAACCTTATTTAATAAACAAAATTGTCTGCAGTTCTGAGAACAACGCTTTCTGACCGTATGCTCTTCCTTTATTCTTTTATACTTTCTCAGTGGGTCCTTTGGATCTGCTTATATCTACTGCCATGCAATGGACTATGTATGGCCACTAGTAAAGTATCAGAGGAAGTCCTCTGAGTAATATCAAGATTTGAGCTTTACATTCTTTTCCCTCCTCCAGTTGCCACTAGAGTTATAATATGGTAACCAATATATAAAATATAACACTGAACACTTTGGCTAAAGACAAGGTGATTTAAAAAAATAAAAGTCCTAAAATTTGGTACATTTTTGACAGCAGGGTTCATAAACCAAACTATTATTAAATGGATCCACTACTGAGCTGGATTTAGTTCTCTTCAACTGGACTTAATATTTCATCTGAAAGATCTCAGCTGCCTTTACCAAAACTCTCACTGTACCCTAGACTTCTCCTCACAATCTACAACCCCATCCTAAAACAAACAAAAAAAAAGACTTTCTACTTCGGTGACATTCACAGTTAATCACTTGCTATGCATGGAACTAGGCAGTGGTGACTTCCTTCGCTTTGAAATGAAACTGGAGCCTGTGTGGTGCAGAAACATCCCAGTTCCCATTGAAGAAATGGAAGTTGTGGTCACTTAGAACCTCTCATGAAGTGCTATGTAGATGTTCTTGTAAAATGAGCTCCACAGAGCAGGAGATTGCAGATCCTGTATGGTGAATATCGCGAACTCAGACTTGATTCCAACTGCATTTATTTAAGCATGATTTTAGTTGTATCATCTAATCCCTTTAAATTAATAATTATTTATAACTATATCTATCTATCACTATATATATATAGGGCCAGATCCTGGCCCCCATCATGTCTGTTTTGTACTCCTCTGGAGATGCAAAGGAGATTTATATACGACCTGCTAATGATTTCCCAAGCATAGTGGTGCACAACTGGCATATAGCCAGTCCTGCCCCCCAACTCACAGCACCTGGTGAAATGGTCATGTTGGTGGCCTGGCTGAGTGAAGGGGTTGAGGCTAATGCAAACTGCATCAAGATCCAACCCCAGGATCAGAGGCTGAGTGGCATAAAGTTTACCTACAAGAGCAGCTTGGACAGACCTAAGAGTTGGGCGCACTATATATGACATTCAGTTTTACTAACGAATGACTCTCTTCTTAATGTAGCATTATAAAATAAAGCCTGCATTCTTTACATAATTGGAGAATGTCCTTAAAAACATATAACCTGTGATCATTGTCCCTTTTGGGGAAAAACAATGTTTCTAGAAGGTGTTTCTCTGTATTTATTTATTTTATTCCTGCCATCTTAGAGCCTAAGCCTTCAAGGGCCTTCTGCAGAGTGGTTAGTGCTTTCAGCTGCTTACCATGGGAGCTGAGGGAGCTCAACTCTCTCAACCGTAGGGCCCCTTTATAGTAACTGGAGTTAATATTAATACAGGAGTGAAAAGCCCAGAGTCACTCCCGTGTCTTAACCTTTGAAGTTATCTGAAGTGGATGCCATAAAAATATACAAATTGTGTGAAATTAAACATCCTTTTCCTTCACTTTTTTTGTATCCCATATTTGGTTCTCTTTTAGTGCTGGAGTCGGCAGGACTGGCTGCTTCATTGTAATAGATGCCATGTTAGAAAGAATAAAGCATGAAAAGACTGTAGATATTTATGGCCACGTAACTCTAATGAGAGCCCAGAGGAATTACATGGTTCAAACAGAGGACCAATACATCTTTATCCATGATGCACTGCTGGAAGCAGTGACATGTGGAAATACCGAAGTGCCAGCCAGAAATCTGTATGCATATATTCAGAAGCTGACACAGATAGAAACAGGAGAGAATGTCACAGGAATGGAACTGGAATTTAAGGTACTGTATGCAATGGGGAGATAAAAATGTATTGGAGTAAATATTTTGTGCTAAATCCTACACTAGTTGATCCTAGGAACTTCAGGCTCTTTCCTGAGGCTAGAATTTTACAATTATGGGCTGGTATTTTGAAAAAGAAGTTTACATTTTTACACAGAATTTTTTAACCCTGATTAGTATCCAGACAAGTATCTTCCATAGAGCTTTTCCTTTATTGTTAAGAAAGGTTGTTATTCATGTTCATGGTATTTAATATTTCTAATATTTTTCTTAAGTATAAATAGAATGTTAAAGATATATCATGGCATTAAAAAGCAGATTGTAAATATCTAGTTAGTACAATTAGAATGTAGGAAAGTAACCATTTAAAATTAACAGAATTTTTAATCAGCCAAAACAGAGATAATCAAATCAGAAATCAGACACTGAAATTGTTGAGTTTTGTCATATTTTTTTCCTCAATATATTTTTCTCTGTTCAACAGCGTCTGGCTAGCTCTAAAGCTCATACTTCAAGATTCATCAGTGCCAATCTTCCATGTAATAAATTCAAAAATCGCCTTGTTAATATTATGCCATATGAATCAACGAGGGTATGTTTGCAGCCGATCCGAGGAGTAGAAGGCTCTGATTATATCAATGCCAGTTTTATTGATGGATACAGGTACTAAATGTTGGTGTGTTGTGATGTGAACTGTTTAAAACTTTACAAAGTTTACATATACATTTATATAGTGACAGTAAATTGCAACAAAATTCAGGACAGCACTGTTTGTATACGTGACACCATTCCATGTTGGTTTTCATTTTTAATTAATGAATAATAGGCACGGAACTATTTTCTCACTTCTATGCACCTCACTATGCAGGAAAAACTGTTTTTGGCAGAGAACTCTGTTTTAATAATCATGCCTAACTTCAAGCACAGGAGTACTCATAAGTCAAAGGGATTGCTTATGTGCTAGGTTAGTCTTCTGCTTAAACACATAGTTAAATTGGGACCTCAATTTTTTCCTGAGTGTTCCATTAAGAGAGGCAGGGAAAGAAAAGACAGAGGATTTATCCACCTAAAGCAGCAGATATCCTGAGATCTGTGTGGATCTTGTTGTGAACCCATTAAGGCCAAGGCCTTGCACCAAAGCAGCCATTACCCACACACAGTTTCCAAACCCTCCCCTGATCTACCACCATTACAACGTTTCCTCAGGAGCCAGCTGTCATTGGCTGATTAATCCAACGGCTTCATTGCACAAGCCATGAAGGGGATGCAGTAAATGCTAATGCTGCTTGGAGTAGTACTAACTTCCACTCCAATATGTTTGACTATCCACTGAGTCAGCATGCTACAGAGAATGGCTTCTTTTTGTCTCCATCCTTAAATCTTCATGGAGCCAGAGGGGTTCCTGTGAGATCAGGCGGCAAAGGAAGCATTCTCAGAATCATAGCTGCCCCTTCTATGCACCACTCCCTCACTGCGGATTCTGGCAGTTTGGCGCCCTCCACCTGTGGAAGGAAACAATGGCCATTAGTTAGGGCAGTATTAAGACCACGTGTGGAAGCCCACATGACTCTTAGGGGGGGTTTGTCTCTGCACCCTCCCCACTTTTGCTGGAGGCATTAAGCTGTTGAATGAGTTAATAAAGAAGCTGCGTGGTGCTATAATTCATAAACCTAATAGATTGTACGACAGTCATTTCTACAAAATGAAGAAGCACAACTAAGTGTTTCCTAAGTGCTTTTTATGACACACAAAATTGAGCTATTAGAGTTGCATTAAAATTTAAATAATAATGATAAAGACATACATCATAATATTAACAGAGCAATTTCCTTCACAAAGTTCTAAAAATAAAAAATGCCATTGTTTGATTAAACAATCTTAATAGGTTTTTAACGTGCTTACCATTAATAATATATATCTTGTCCTTACTTTTCCTCAAATTTATATTGTCTCAATATAATGTTTACATATAAACAGAGAGCATTTGAGTGTCATCACTTTGGGTTTTTCCCCTTGTTTTTGATGTAGGCAACAAAAAGCTTACATAGCTACACAGGGACCTTTGGCAGAGACAACTGAAGATTTCTGGAGGATGCTCTGGGAGCATAACTCCACAATCGTAGTCATGCTTACTAAACTGCGAGAAATGGGCAGAGTGAGTATTGTTTTAATAGCCTTTAAACTTTGTTTCTTTAGGAGAATTCACACCTTCCTATAAAATCTCCAAAAAGTAAAGATCAGCGATAAAGATCAGTGATCGTATTGAACAATAAAATTAAATCATCACACGAGAGACTAAAAGTCTTAGCTGTTCCATTTCTGGGTTTCTTTACATCCCAACTTTTCCTGTGTACTTATTATGCTGACCTTTGCAGATTCAGCAGCTTGTTTACAGTGTTAAATCTCATTAAGCTTCCTCTTGGTATAATAGAAGGATTGAACTAGTTTACAGAAATGGTAGAATTGTACCAGTATAATAATCTTGGTGTATGGTAAGTGATATCAGAATCAGGCTTTATATTTGGAAGACTAGATGGCGCAGGGAATTCATAATAGCTATAAAAGGCTAGATCCTCAGAGGCCAAGGGGCGCTTGAGGCAAATGAAGGGAAGGAAAGGAAAAATGGCCTTAAGATTTGAATACCCTTATGAACTGAAATCACCAAGATTTGCAGATTTTGAGGCACTATGTGATCATTTTTTATAAAAAATCAACTGGTGTGTGGGGAGCAGTTCAGAAGCTATATGTTGAGTTCATTGCGGACCTGTGAACTGGAGGCCTGAAGATAACTTTTTCATTCCTTTTCAGAAATTTTTATTTATTGGAAAATATAAGAAACAGAGTAGTTAAATTAAAAAAAAAAAAAAAAAAAAGGCTAGTGGCCGATCTAAGTCTAGTTCTTAGTGGGCTGGTGTCACTGGTGTGGCTTGAGACTGCCATCAAAACTGATACTAAAGCCCCAGGTGGCAGCAGCAGCCCTTCTTCACAGTGTTGAAAGTTGGTGGGACAAAACCGTTTTTCAGCATTGTGACTGATGCCACAGCCCGGCGACAGGGCAGTTTGGAGACACTGGCAATGACACATGCCAGAGCTGTATCTATTTTATGGACAAATAGAAGAATTTAGGTTTTAGTTCTGTTAGTAATGGCGTTCTTCATGAGCACTGAATTTGCTATAATTAAAACAGATTATAACAATCCTCAGTGATGAAGACATGGTCATTTGTAACACGGAACTGGACTTTTTTTTTTAAATAGGAAAAATGCCACCAGTACTGGCCAGCAGAGCGTTCAGCCAGATATCAGTACTTTGTGGTGGATCCCATGGCAGAGTACAACATGCCACAGTATATCCTAAGGGAATTCAAGGTCACAGATGCCAGGGTAAGTTAGCTCAACATAATTCTGTTTTCTATATGTTTATAAGGAGTCCAGTCTCTTCCCTTTTCTTTTTTATTAGCAATGCCTTAGGGACATTCTTGATTCCCAGACCTAAGCAATAGCCAAAGAGAAGGGAAAGATAATAACAACCTTGTAAGAGAACAACTGGCTGTAATTCAAACATAACATCTGGGCAGCACAACTTTTGGAAAGTTCTGTGTATGTGTTTGTGCTGAAAAGCATTAGCTGATTAGAAGGCCATGTTCCCATTCATTTCTTCCTCCAGACCCTGCTTGATACTTATTTTTGGAATTTTCATCACTTAAGGCTGTAAATATGTTGTTGTTCTGCACAGCTCTTTAGGTCATGCATGCTTGAAGGTTAATATGGTGTGATTTAAAAACAGCAGAGCAAACAGCATTCTTAAGAAAAGTTGACAAGCTTTGCACATTATAATTTGATTCTTGGCATAGCTTACTCTTTAGCGTTCTAATGTGTCTGCAGAGAAGAGCTACACAGCCATGACCCTGGTTTGCTAATTTGCATTATGCATTCCTTATCTGGACTGCTGAGTCCAAGGTTCAGCATTGATGGAAAATTAACTGCATATAAACTTATTTTTATAGGAATATCTTTGCCAATCCTCATACTGTCATTTCTAACACTTCACATGGTATGGTAGGGAAACCCCTACCCTGCTCCATTTTTGGAAGCACTGTAGCAATACTGTTGATTGCAGCAACATAGCAGGATGCTGTACTTTCAAGAAATAAAATCACTTAGAGCTCCAGATCCATACCCAAGAAATTAGACATTACATATATAGGGGACCAATATTTGATAATGGGCGCGTCAATCCAGAAGAGAGAGGAATAACATGATCCAATAGCTGGAAGTTGAAGCTAGACAAATGTAGAATAGAAATAACATTCAAAATTCTAACAGTGAGGTTAATTAACCAATGGAATGACTTACCAAGTGGGTTCTCTCTCGCTTTCAATTTTTAAATCAAGATTGGCTGTTTTTCTAAAAGATATGCTCTTGTTCAAACACGAATTAATTCAGGGCTGTCCTATGGCCTGAGTTATACAGGATGTCAGGCTAAATGATTACACTGATCCCTTCTGCCTTATAATCCGTGAATCTATGATTTCCTTCTATTATTATGACTAGGTTGCTGATGCTAACATAGGCTACAGATAAAGGTAGATTAGTCACTCGAAACACTTGTGGGTATTCACCCACGAAAGCTTATGCTCCAATATGTCTGTTAGTCTATAAGGTGCCACAGGACTCTTTGTTGCAGTTAGCTAAATGGCATTTTCACTAACCACAGGGAACATTAAGACTAGTATTGGGCTAAAGAGGCTGGAGTTTGACTTAGCAAAGACAAAAACAGGCACAGTTTGGATTGGTTACCACTTTATGTGAACTACCAAAATAGAGTGAGGTTCATATAAATGACCCATCTCTAGGTAACAAAGCCGGAGAAGGAGTGGCTCATAGCAAGGTGACCTCCTTTGTAGATAGTTAGTAAAATCATTCTGTTCCTCCTAAACTGGAATATATGCAAGTGACATGGGTATCCAGTCACACATTACAGACAGTGAGTAGCAAAGAGTCAAAGATGTAGCTGAAGAGGATCATTTGCAAACAATCCCCAGGATAAAATGCATTCACATGGTATTCATCAAAGAGTTTCGAGTTAACAAACACATTGTTTGTAAAAATTAGTAGTTAGTTTGCAAATTGATAAAAGGGCAAAAGTTATCAAATAACTTGTATGCCACAAATAGCTTGCCTCGCCATAGTATTAACACACCTACTAAAAAGTTCATTGCTTTAACCTGTGAGGAGTACGCCTCACCAATCCTGTTGTACCACTCTAGAGTCCCTTAATGTTTCCCTAGTTTTGAAGACGGCATTGCCCTAATGGTTCCAGTTGTGTTAAATGATTAACTGACAATCTTAGAGAGCTATATGGTCTGATTATCCAAGGTGATGAGAACCTGCGGCTCTCACGGACTTCACTGAAAGTTGTGGGTGCTCACCACATACTAAAATCAGACCTATTCTTTTTTCATTGTATGGAGTGCTTACATGACTAATTTACACTAACGATAATGGAATTTATGTAACTAAATCACTGGCATATCCAGAGCAGAATAAACACTTTATTGTTGTTACCATTCTTCCTCCCTTTGATGTGTAATGTCTTTTGTAAGTTGATAATATCATCAGCAGTCTGGTATGCTGCTTTTGTAGGTGTTATCACTGTATTGCAAGGTGAACTGTCATAAAGTCCAGGTAACCTCCATAACTGTTCCAGTCTATGATTTCTAACTGCTTTATACCCACTGTCTCTGTAAACTATGAGGATCATCAACTTGGGGCAGTTTAATGCAGCACTAGGCTATTAGTGATATCTATAAGAGAGCATTATATACTCTATAAGCTCATTGAAAGGCAGTTGAATAGCCCTGGTGAGAGGCAAAATAGAAGTCCAAATGATCAGTCAATCAGTAGGGTTACACATTAAAAGTAACCTAGACCTCTTTTGCTCAACACAGCAATCTGAATGTTTGTGTGTTGAAAACAGCACTTTTTACTCTGTCTATGTAAACTGTTACAAATATTTTTAAATAAAGATTTTAATAAAATTTTATACTTGGAACTTGACTGCTATAGGGAGAGATATCTCACTAAAAAAAAGCCACACCATTTATAATGCCAGCAGCATGGGGAAGAGATAACATAAGAGATTGTAGATCCGTTCCCAATCTACTTTCCTGCTAGTCTAAATCATCAGAGTGACTTTATAAACTATGGTATAATCATTAAATAACATGTAAGTTCTGTTAATTGCTGTTAAAGCAGGATAGGAACAGGTTTTACAGACTCTTGTCCCAGACAGGCCCCTTTAAAGTTAAACCTTTACTGACAAGAATGTTTCACAATATAGAGATAGAAATTAGTGATCTTTCCAGCCACTGCCTGAGCAGAGTTTTGTCTTAAATTTAAAGATAATGTTGGTCCAGCAGATGCTTCCTAAGCACAGGAACACTAAAGGACTGCTGTCTCCCTTGTTAATTGATATCTAGAATAGGCACCAACTCCATGGGTGCTGCTCCGGGGCTGGACCACCCACAGGGAAAAAATAGTGTGTGCTCAGCACCCACCGGCGGCCCTGCTCATCAGCTCTTCCCCCTCCCTCCCAGCACCTCCTGCCCACTGCGATCCGCTGTTCAGCAGCGTTCAGGAGGTGCTGGGGGCAGGGCACGCTCAGGGGAAGGGGTGGAACGGGATGGGAAGAGGCCGGATGGGGTGGAGTGGGGGTGGGTGGAGTCTCGGGGAAAGGATGGAGTGGAGGGTGGGGGGTGGGTATTGAGCACCTCTGGGAAATGACAAAGTTGGCACCTGCGATAGCTAGGATGTTGCCAAAGTGTCACATAGGAGGTTTTCTGTTCGCTTGTTTGCTCGAGAGAATGTGAGCCATTCTGTTGCTAGAGCACCTCTTGCCAGTTGATTTATGGAACTGCGCTTATAGTGGCTTTGGAGGGTACATTGTAGTGCGTCTTTCGAGGGAGGAATGATACCATGGAGGCCATTACAAGGGAAGAGAGTTTTATCCTGGGAAAATGACATTTTAGTAAGAAACATTAGCAAATAGCTTAAGTTGGGCTTCTTAAGGGGTATAGTGCTCTAAAAAACCACACAAATTGTGCTCACCGTGTGCAGTTTTTGAAATATGCATTTATTTAAATTGGATTAAACAAATTCTTCAACACTAGAGAGCTCATTGTCACTGAGGTTTTTTGAGGAGAACACTAAGGATTGGTGAGTCAGGCTTAAACAACATCTTTGTTGTTTCACTGGATTTTAGTGAGAGCGCTGTGTAGAAGCTCCCTGTTTTTCCCACACATTTGTAGACCTGAGAGGTAGAAAGCCCCAAAGTACTAGAAGAAAAATAGGAACAAGTGATTGCTTTTTGTTTTGTTAAATTTTTTAAATGACCTATATTTCAGTTGTCAGAGCAAGCATGGCTAAATATTTTGGTGGAAAACTCCTCTGGCCTCTACCTTCCAATCTGCTTTTTGGGGGGGTTCCCATAATTGTTTAGATGATCCATTGGTTTCACTCTGTAAAAGACCATTTTGAAGAAATGACATCTGGTGCTAGTTTTCTCTTTCCTCTCCTCGTACAATGCCACAGTTACAGCCTAAAGGCATGGTGACATGGCATATGTTATTTCTGTTTTCATGGCAGAAAAGTGGATGCCTTCAGGAAGTGTAAGGTGTCCAGAAGGCATGAAGGTTAACAGCAATAGCTCAATGTGTGTCAATCCTTTTAAAAGTCACAATTTATACAGATTGACAGTGTTCAAAATCAGCAAGCACAACATCTGAATGTTTAAAACAACTGTATTCCCTAGTATTGTGTTACACTGCATTTTGCACTTACTTTACTAGCCATTTAAATGTTAACCAGGCATTAAACATGAAGTGAAGTCTACATTTGACTTCAATACTTGTGGCTTTATTCCAGAAGTAAGAATGCTACAGTATATGCAACTTTAATAAGCAATAATGCTAATCTTGAATTAAAAAAGTAACCACAGAGGCATGGATAGCTCCTGTAGATTTGTAATGAGAGATGGAATCTTCTATCTATTGCGTCATTAGTTTAAGTCCAGTCCAAGTTGCTAGTGACTGATAATCATTGTGAGTCAGTGGATGTTTAGTGTATGTGAAATGAGTTGGTGGTCTCATTCTGGCTCCTAATAGACAGATGTCCACATCACAAAAGAAAACTATCACAACCGGCATTCTCAACCTCTCTGGCCACTCAATAACAGACCTAAAGGTGGCAATTTTGCAACAGAAAAACTTCAAAAACAAACTCCAAGGAGAAACTGCTAAACTTGAATTAATATGCAAATTAGACACTATCAACTTAGGCTTGAATAGAGACTGGGAATGGCTGAGCCATTACACACACTGAATCTTTTTCCCCATGTTAAGTATTCTCACACCTCTTGTCAAACTGTCTGTAATGGGCTATCTTGGTTATAACTACAAAAGTTTTTTCTCTTAATTAATTAGCCTCTTAGAGTTGGTAGGACAACTCCCACCTTTTCACGTTCTCTGTATGTGTATATATATCTCCTTACTATATGTTCCATTCTGTGCATCCGAAGAAGTGGGCTGTAGCCCACGAAAGCTTATGCTCAAATAAATGTGTTAGTCTCTAAGGTGCCACAAGTACTCCTGTTCTTTTTGCGGATACAGACTAACACGGCTGCTACTCTGAAACCTGGCATTCTTAGTGGTCTCTTTAGCAGAGAATGAGAGGACTGAATGGGAATGAACTACCTTCTGTAGAGATGGCCCAGCAAAGCAGAGGTTGAAGCATATTGGCCAGGTAGCGTGGGGAAGCTTGCACTGCCGCTGGCCATCCTGTACCTCTTTTCATGGATTCCAAGGACAGAGGGGACCATTGTGATCATCTAATCTGACTTCCTGTATAACACAGGCCATAGAACTTCCCCAAATAAAGAGAGCATTTGAATCTTGTGGGCTATAAATCCAGAACTTCTCACAAGCATTTAATTTAAAAAAAAATCCCACCAGTTAACTAGCTCCCAACTCCCTTGTCCTCAAACTCTCTTTTCCCAGGATCTAAATGTCAGACAATATTCTAGCCAATGCTGAGAGTAATTTGAGCATTGTTGTGGTTAATGAAATTGCCCTTTTATGTCAATGTGGAATAACTGCAAAACAAGAGGAAAAACACAAGCTCATCAGCATTGTGATTGGAAGCATCTTAGTAAATGTGATATTAGCCATCTTTGCTCTTTGCATATTTTTTCCCCTCCAAATGTACATTTTTCAAAATTGCTGTTATGGTTTGCTGACTGACTGACTGACTTTCAACTCCTGGAACATTCTTTCGTGGTATACTGTGTATGTCTTTCATTAAAGGATGGCCAGTCCCGAACAGTGAGGCAATTCCAGTTCACTGACTGGCCAGAACAAGGAGTGCCAAAGTCTGGAGAAGGATTTATTGACTTCATAGGCCAAGTTCATAAAACAAAAGAGCAGTTTGGTCAGGATGGACCGATCTCTGTTCATTGTAGGTAAGTAAAAACCCTCAGTGCAGATTGATTGTTTTTCTTGATTAAGAAGATATTTTAAGTTTCAAAGTTGACTTTAGGGGTTAGCTAATTGGTGTGAAAGTGTAGAGATGAATGGAATGACTTCCCAGATGAACTATCAGAAATGTAATAAAACAATCTAATGCAAATCCCTTTTATCCCCTATATTTCAGTAATGTTGAAACTATTTTGTGGTGAAATTCCATTCTGACACTAAAGGTGCCACTGAAATAAGAGGAAACATGATTTTTTCCTTACAAATGATCTTTGCCACAGGATAAAAACAACCCTGGTCTATGCTGCATTCAGCACACAGTGGGAAATGCCTTATAGAGTGATGTACCTGATTGTGTTTTCAATAGTAATTAGCAATGAGGCCATTATGGTGATGGTGATCATTACCGGTAAACGTGCTAGATGTCCTTGAGTAGCAGGCTGGGTATAATCATCAAAATAGGCCAAAGAAAAATGGTTTCTACATTAGACAATCCAGTGTAATTGTAACCATCGCATTCAGAGACTGTGTCCACAGTAAAGTCAGTGTTTTTTGACTGGTCAGCTAAAAGCTCAGAATGTAGAGCCTACCCTCTGAGGAGGTGCTGAATACCCTCAGTTCCTTTTATAAGTGAATTGAGGATGACAGCAGCTTTCAGGATCAGGGCCATAGAAACACTCACTCAGGATTATATGTGTCTGGGGGGGGGGTTATTATTTTATGCCAACTTGCTTTGGTTACAATATTCTAAAGTCCCTAGCAGATGGCTAAAGATAATATATTTATCTTTGATCTCTTACTTAATAAATTGCTTTCTATAAATTCCATTAGGATTTTAGAAATTAATTTCGCAACATTAAAGTGTATTTTTGATAGTTTAAATTGTATTGTTTATATAATGGGGGGCAATTAATACAGGTGCAAGTTTCTTTCTATGGGCTGAATAATGCCCTCTTCTCCCATGCGAAGGCCAAGTTAGAGGTTTGGTAGAGGGTATATAGAAACAAGAACGGAAAGGGAAATATCCTACCCCTGCCAAATCTAACAACAGCCCTTAGTTAAGACTGGATGCACAATTGCTCTACTGCCCTGGTGGACTTTAGTAGCAGCTGGGGCCTCTGTATTTCCCTAAATAGGAAGTTTAAGCTAGTGGATCTGCTGGACCATCTAAACCCCGCCTTTGCTGTGTCCCTAAATACCCGCTACATATTGCTAAGAAGAAAGGCACTGCAGAGCAGAGTTCAGTGGTGCGTAGGGGGTAATGAATTATCTTGCACAGACTCTCCAAGATTAGACCTGTCCCACCCTAGGTGACTTACGGATTTATGTGCCAGAGGAGTAGTGGGCAATGTTTGGCCCCTTATGTGGGCTCAGATGAAAAAAAAATGGTGGCCCCTTTTAAGTTCTTTCCAAGCTCTGCCCACACATGATGTTGAAATGAGATGCCACTCACAATAAATTATGAAGATCATTATGGGCTTTGATCCTGCGCTATTGTAAGTCAATGGGAGTTGCACCATTGACTTCAGTGAGAACAGGATCAGGCCCAGTAAGATCATACCTCTTCGTTCTTGGATGCCTTAGCAGCAGCAAAATAGTTAACATTGCTGACATCTAAATTGTCATTATTAGAATCATTCAGAATCAAGATCTTGTGCATATGAATTGAAGCATTTCAAACCCACCTCAACCCCACCTCTTTACAAACTCTTCACTGCTACATAGCTCAATCTCACCCCTGCAGCCCTCTTATAAAAAATGCTTATGAGCTGTATTCTGACCTGTTTTCAGGGGATTTATTTGTAAAGGGGGAGACCAGGGAAATTCCTCACCCTCTGAACTTCCTGCTCCCTGGTTCCCTGTAATTTTTCTCTCTTCTATATATTTGTTCTGTGGTTTACTTACCTACCACTCTGACATTAAGTGATTTTTTCCTTCTCTAGGAATTTTACAAACAAATCAATGTGTTACTATTTAAAACTTTCTAACCTCATTAGGCAGTTAATTAAAAAGTAGTTAGGTCAGCAAAGGACTTTTCCTGAAATCCAAGGCTCAGTAGAAATAGTGTACGCTGGGACGAGACGTAGGTATGTGCCAGCTTAATGGCCACACAGGATCCTGTGATTTTATGTGCCCCTTTCTTTGTCAGCATCCTCTCTCAGCAGATTTCCAAGACCTTACCCACCCTGCGGCCGATCCTAACACACACAACCCTTTAAAGATAAACTCTTCCCCCTGCCTCCTCCTAGCTGATAAAACACTTACGAGCCCCTTCCCTAACTGTTAAAACTCTACTGCATGCCCCTAATGAAAAGCATCCTTCCCAACCCTGAGGAACTATCTGGGTTATGGAACTCTGCCGAAGGGCCTGTGACTTTTACTAAACAGAGGACCCTATGAATAACATGGCTAGCCCTTTTATATACTGTCATAGCAGAATTGAACTCACCACTTTGCTTGAGACACATTGTATGAGATAGGTCTTTAAACGCTGCTAGAGGTATTGTGGACTTGTACTTACATCATTGTTATGACTCTTTAGAAATCCGAAACATCATTTGGTGAAAAGATGCCACACTGTTTAAATATGCTTGTCAGCTTCAGCCCAAAGTAAATGAATCCATCCATTTTCTGCAGACTTTACCCAAGCGTTACACTTGCTGCTTAATTAGGATCTGAAAATGTGGAGATTTTTCATATTATTCAGTGTCTTCCTCATTAACTAACTCTCCAGATGCTTTCTTACTTCTCAAGAACACAACAGTATGAATTAATTCGCTCCTCTTGCTGGTTTAAAAAGTTCTAAATAGTTGTCTTAAAGTAATAAAGAGTCGAAAAATACTAGGTCTGGAAACAATCAGACTTGTTTAAAAGAGCCATCCGTTTTTGTTTCATTTTCAAATTTGTTGTACGTGAAGAGTAAGCATTGTAATATTCCTCTTCAAAACAAGCTATATTTTTTTCACATACACCATATTTATATTACATTGTTTGTGAGAATATTGAAAATTATGTTAAGTTCTCCATTAAACGATAAAAACAAAGAAACTGAAAGATAAGGCTGGTGCTCTGTCCCTAACTTACCCCTGCATATTTCAAGGGTCTCAGAACAGGGAGTAATCTCACATACCATATGTAACAGGACCGAAACAAGTTGAGATAAGGACAGAGAGGTAGCCTAAATTCTGGCTTCCATTTCTTTTTTCATTTCCAGTTAGACTATTTGCAGGCCAGTGAACCCTCTCATTTTCCCCTACCACACATTGACCACTGTACATTGTTGGTCACAAACAAAATCACTTAAAATGCTTCCTGACTATCCAACTTTCATTGGAAGTACATTAGTACAAATTTGAGTTTGCCAGAGAATGGTCACTTTGTCAATGTGTATAATTTATAGAGCCTTTTTCCGTGTAGATGACCATGTACATATGGTGTATCATATCCACGGCTAAATAATCAGCCAATTCTTTCAACATTTTAACTGTCAATTAACACTCTTTTTTTATTGCAACAGTGCAGGTGTTGGGAGGACTGGAGTATTCATAACCCTGAGCATCGTGTTGGAAAGAATGAGATATGAAGGTGTTGTAGATATCTTCCAGACAGTCAAAATGTTAAGGACACAACGGCCAGCCATGGTACAGACAGAGGTGAGAAGAACAACATACATATGCATTGACTGGGTCAGGGTAGGTGGCTGGGTGGATGCAAGGTTAGGAATGGCAGGTGATGGGAGTGAGGTTTCCACAGCCAGGAATTTATATAGGAGGTATACTATTTACTGTCCCTTCTTAAGTACTGTAGCTATGTATGTAGTCTATGCAGTGCATTTAGGCTATTTCCCATTCTGTGGATAGGAAATACCACAGCCTGGAAAATGTCCATTTTAGTGGTGACTGAATAAGATATTTGTGTGACCCTATTTTCTAAAAGAAGCTTGATATGGAAACATTTCCCATGTCATTTTGATTTTTTCCTTCATGCTAGTAATCTATATTCATAATCAGGGAGCAAAGTTCGGCCTGTGGGTGCACCCTGTTGGCTTCTGTTCATTCGGAGGGCAGAATGTGTCCCGTGGCTTGAAATTGAGGCTATAGTGTTTTTATGGTTATCCAGACTTCATATAAACACAAATTTGACTGTTTGGCATGAAAGCATTACATCCCTGTGGGGGGGAAAAACCCTAGATTACAACTTTTTGCCCTGGGACACTATAAAGTTAGTGATCTCACTGTCAGTGAAAGTTCTGCAGTCTGGTGAGGGAGAGGTCTTGGGCACGGCTAGCCAGCCTGTTCCTGGCCCGATTCAGGAATCATCCCAATTCATAAAGAACACGTAAGCACATGCTTAACTTTAATCATATAGTTAAGTACTACTTAAGTTAAAAGGTACTGAATGTCATGAATTGGAGCCTTTGACTCTCAGTTCTAAGCCAACAGATCAGACCCATAAAAAGAGGGAGAAGGGGGGTAGGAAAAGCATTTGTAGGACCTTCTACAGCCTTGGGTGGCTGATAGTGACCATTAAAATGTTTATGATTTGAAATTTAATATTGATCCCTGCACTTTGCCATTTTGCTCTAAGAAAATGACACTTGTTCAGTAAAAATGAGACAGCCCTACTCTTAGTGTTTTACGCACCTGCACACACTCTTAGAATCATAGAATCATAGACTTTAAGGTCAGAAGGGACCTTTATGATCATCTAGTCTGACCTCCTGCACAATGCAGACCACAGAATCTCACCCACCGACTCCTGTATCAAACCTGTCTCTGAGCCATTGAAGTCCTCAAATCATGGTTTAAAGACTTCAAGGTGCAGAGAATCTTCCAGCAAGTGACCCGTGCCCCACACTGCAGAGGAAGGCGATAAACCCCCAGGGCTTCTGCCAATCTGCCCTGGAGGAAAATTCCTTCCCAACCCCAAATATGGTGATCAGCTAAACCCTGAGCATGTGGGCAAGACTCACCAGCCAGACACCCAGGAAAGAATTCTCTGTAGTAACTCAGATCCCACCCCATCTAACATCCCATCACAAGCCGTTGGGCATATTTACTGCTAGTAGTCAAAGACAAATTAATTGCCAAAATTAGGCTATCCCATTATACCATTCCCTCCATAAACTTATCAAGCTTAGTCTTGAAGCCAGATATGTCTTTTGTCCCCACTACTCCCCTTGGAAGGCTGTTCCAGAACTTCACTCCTCTGATGGTTAGAAACCTGTGTCTAATTTCAAGTCTAAACTTCCTGATAGCTAGTTTATATCCATTTGTTCTTGCTTGTGTCCACACTGGTACTGAGCTTAAATAATTCCTCTCCCTTCCTGGTATTTATTCCTCTGATATATTTATAGAGAGCAATCATATCTCCCCTCAGCCTTCTTTTGGTTAGGCTAAACAAACCAACCTCTTTGGGTCTCCTTTCATATGACAGGTTTTCCATTCTTTGGATCATCCTAGTAGTCCTTCTCTGAACCTGTTCCAGTTTGAATTCATCCTTCTTAAACATGGGAGACCAGAACTGCACACAGTATTCCAGATGAGGTCTCACCAGTGCCTTATATAACGGTACTAACACCTCCTTATCTCTACTGGAAATACCTCGCCTGATGCATCCCAAGACCACATTAGCTTTTTTCATGGCCATACCACATTGGCGGCTCATAGTCATCCTGTGATCAACCAATACTCCGAGGTCCTTCTCCTCCTCTGTACATCCAACTGATGCCTCCCCAGCTTATAACAATAGTTATTGTTATTAATCCCTAAATGCATGACCTTGCACTTTTCACTATTAAATTTCATCCTATCACTATTACTCCAGTTTACAAGGTCATCCAGATCTTCCTGTATGATATCCCGGTCCTTCTCTGTACTGGCAATACCTCCCAGCTTTGTGGCATTCTCAAACTTTATTAGCACATTCCCACTTTTTGGCCCAAGGTCAATAATAAAAAGATTAAATAAGATTGGTCCCCAAACCGATCCGTGAGGAACTCCACTAGTAACCTCCTTCCAGCCTGACAGTTCACCTTTCAGTACGACCCGTTGTAGTCTCCCCTTTAACCAGTTCTTTATCCATCTTTCAATTTTCATATTGATCCCCATATTTTCCAATTTAGCTAATAATTCCCCGCATGGAACCATATCAAATGCTTTACTGAAATTGAGGTAAATTAGATCCACTGCATTTCCTTTGTCCAAAAACATCTGTTACCTTCTCAAAGGAGATCAGGTTGGTTTGGCACGATCTATCTTTTGTAAAGCCATGTTGTATTTTGTCCCAATTACCATTGATCTCAATGTCCTTGACTACTTTTTCCTTCAAAATTTTTTCCAAGACCTTGCATACTACAGATGTCAAACTGACAAGCCTGTAGTTACCTGGATCACTTTTGTTTTCCTTTCTTAAAGATAGGAACTATGTTAGCAATTCTCCAGTCATACAGTACAACCTCTGAGTTTACAGATTCATTAAAAATTCTTGCTAACGGGCTTGCAATTTCATGTGCCAGTTCTTTTAATATTCTTGGATGAAGATTATCTGGGCCCCCTGATTTCGTCCTATTAAGCTGTTCAAGTTTGGCTTCTACCTCGGATGTGGTAATATCTACCTCCATATCCTCATTCCCATTTGTCATCCTACCATTATCCCTAAGCTCCTCATTAGACTCATTAAAGACTGAGGCAAAGTATTTGTTTAGATATTGGGCCATGCCTAGATTATCCTTAACCTTCCACTCCATCCTCAGTGTTTAGTGGTCCCACTTCTTCTTTCTTTGTTTTCTTCTTATTTATATGGTTATAGAACCTTTTACTATTGGTTTTAATTCCCTTTGCAAGGTCAAACTCTACATGGCTTTTGGCCTTTCTAACTTTATCCCTACATGTTCTGACCTCAATAAGGTAGCATTCCTTACTGATCACTCCCATCTTCCATTCCTTGTAGGCTTTCTGCTTTTTCTTAATCACCTCTCTGAGATGATTGCTCATCCAGCTTGGTCTACAACTCCTGCCTATGATTTTTTTCCCTTTCTTGGGATGCAGGCTTCTGATAGTGTCTGCAACTTTGACTTGAAGTAATTCCAGGCTTCCTCCACCTTTAGATCCCCAAGTTCTTCACTCCAATCCAATCCCCTTACTAATTTCCTTAATTCTTTAAAGTTAGCCCTTTTGAAATAAAAAAAACCTAGTCACAGATCTAATTTTGTTTATCCTTCCATTTAGTTTAAAATGAATTAGCTCATGATCACTCGAACCAAGGTTGTTCCCCTACAACCATTTCTTCTATGAGGTCCTCACTACTCACCAAAACCAAATCTAAAATGGCATCCCCTCTTGTTGGTTCAGCAACTACTTGGTTAAGGAATCCATCAATTATCGCATCTAGGAAAATCTGAGCCCTTTTATTATTACTAGCCCTTGCCCTTCAGTCTATGTCTGGGAAGTTGAAGTCTCCCATGATCACACAATTCCCATTAGTATTTACTTCATTAAAAACATTAAAAAGGTCTCTATCCATATCCAAATCAGATCCTGGCGATCTGTAGCACACCCCAAGCACTATCTCAGGGGAGGCTCTAGTAGCTTTCTTCCCCAATGTGATTTTTGCCCAGACAGACTCTGTCTTATCCATTCCATCCCTTCTTATTTCTTTACAGTCTACCTCATCATTGATATACAGTGCTACTCCACCACCTTTGCCTTTATTTCTGTCTTTCCTAAACAGCACATACCCTTCAATACCTGTACTCCAGTCATGACTACTATTCCACCATGTTTCTGTTATCCCTATAATATCCGGTTTCACTTCCTGCACCAGAAACTCTAGTTCCTCCATTTTGTTTCCTAGGCTCCTCACATTGTTGTACAAATATCTTAATTCTTGCTGTTTGGCTTCACTCACATTCTTTACCCAGACATTCTACCGCAGTATCACCTATTAGAATTGTATCTACAGTACCCTTCCTCCATATGTCCATTCTCCTGCCCACGACAGTATCCTTTCTTGCTTTGTTTTCTTCCCTCTTGATGTTAAAATCTGGTGTGTAGATTAGCTGGACATCTCCCAACCATCTCCCCACAATTCATAGGTAAAGCTCTCTTAATCAGTTGTGCCAGCCTCCATCCTAGAAGTCTATTTCCCACCCTACTCAGGTGAAATCCATCGCAAGAGAACAGTCCTCTGTCCATGAATTCCTCCCAGTGGCTATACATCCCAAAGCCCTCCTTGTAACACCACTGCCTGAGCCATCTGTTGATCACCATAATCTTGTCACACCTTTGTTGGCCTTCTCTAGGAACAGGCAGAATCCCGCTGAAGATCACCTGAGCCTCGATTTCCTTAAGTGTCTCCCCCAGCCTGGCACAGTCTCCCTTGATACATTCCAGTGAGAATCTAGCCGTATCATTCGTTCCCACATGAAGGACAATCAGCAGATTCTTTCCTGCTCCCGTTAGGATCCTCTTCAACCTCAGGTCCACATCCCGTATCTTAGCACCCGGCAGACAGCACACCCTTCTGTTCTCCAGATCAGCTCTAGTTACAGGCCCGTCTATTCTTCTCAGTAAGGAGTCCCCAATCACATAGATCTGCCTTTTCCTAGTGACAGTGCAATTCTCTGGTCTATCTCCTTTTCCCTCTGGCTGCAAGTCCTCTTGATTTCTATTCACCCTTGCAATCCTCTGCAACCCATCCCGTATTCTCCTGGGGCTCATGTTTGGTGTCATCTCCATTGACTCTTCCCCTCTCCTTATAGGGCTAGCTGCTCTTCTCTTCTTCCTTGCCCTCTCACCTTCAGCGACCACCTGCTGTGCCCCTTCTTCATTTTCCAACTCCGCAAACCTGTTCCTGAGCTCTATTGCTCCTTCACTAGCCTGTCTTTTCCTCTGCCTGGTTCGCTTAGTCACATGCTTCCACCGTCAACTTTCCTTACCCCGCAGTGTCCCCTCAGAGTTCTTTGGTCCTGCTTCCATCTTCAAGTCTGAGCTTTTCCCTTCGGCCTCATCATGTCTTTGCTCCATCATCCGCTCGAACCCCCTTCTAAACTTGACCAGAGTTTCCACCTGCATCTCCAATCCTCAGATCTGTTCTTCCATCAGTTCTTTCAGGTGGCACTTCATGCAGATGAAACTCTTTTCAGGTACCCCCTCAAGGATCATGTACATGCCGCAGCTTCCACATCCAGTCATCTTCATTGTGTCTTCCACTGCTTGGGTCACTACAACTGCTGCCTCTGAATTGGTCATAGGCTTCCCACCTAAATCCTGTAAATCTGGGAAACACAAACCAACCCAAAACACCACCACCTACAGCAAAACAAACCCCCAACAAGCACCAAGACACTGCTAGAACACTGCACACTCCCTTCAGTAGCCTGTGTGTTCCTCTGCCTACCTCTCTTAGTCTTCCCCAAAACTCCCCCTGTAAACTCCCACTCAAACTCCCCTGTTTACAGCTCTGTTTGCTGGCTCCTGTGCCGCTGTAGCTGTCTACCTTTATAGGACCCCTAATCAGAGAAGCCCTGCCTCCTAATCAGGGCTCAGCTTCTTTCCCAGCACATGCCCCTACCAGCCTCCACACATACAAATACAAATAGCTACAAATACCTTCTCCTCCAACAGAAGTCCCACTCAAACTCCCCTGTTCACAGCGCTGTTTGCTGGCTCCTGTGTCGCTGCAGCTCTTTAAATGAAATTAGACCATTTTTAAAGTTTTATCACTTAGCCAAGTAACTCACTGAGACAGAATTGAAGAGTAAACTCCATTTATTTTCCATTACCTTTATTGCTGTAGAAAATGTACATTTAAGCAAAATGAAAAATATCTACTTTCTGTCCCATTGGTTCCTATAAACAAATTTGCATATAGAAAAATAAGCTTTTGTGGAGTCCACATAAATACAATGCTGGGCTGTGCAATGTATATACTTTCCCTCTTTCTACTTTAGCTTACTTGTGGATGATGTGCTTCCACTCCAGACTGAAAGTAGAAATCTTCCATGCACTGTGTTAATTTTATCCAGAACAGAACAGAACAGAAGTCTAGGGCTGAATCTTGCAAGATGCCGAGCACTCAGGTCCCCATCCAGCTCATGATTAGTCCTGTTGACGTCAATTTGGCTACTCCTATGCTTAAAGTTAATCATGTGCTTAAGTACTTTGCAGGATCATGGCCAGAATACTCATACCTTGCAGAATGGAGCCACTAATGATCATGGCAAATTAGATAAACTGAAGTGGGTGTGTTATGATATGGACTGCTGGTCCAATGGAAGCTATTGAATTGTGATCTGAGTGAAATGAAACCCAGATCCTAAGGGCTGCAAGACTGTAGCATCACATGAAAGAGTCCCCTAGGCGGCTTCCGTATTTTGGAGGTCTTAAAGAAACAACTTCTGTTCTTTCACATTAAGTGAGGTGTGCAAGTTTGTTGCACTCCAACATAAAGAGACTGCTACTGTGTGCAAATGAGATGAAGTGCTAGGAGTTGCACTCACACTGAGTGTTAGTAAACCTCAAGCCCTCTGCACTTCCACACCTTTACTTTCAGATGCAGAAGATAAAAATGGATGTAGGTCACGTGAGACTTGGCGTGAAGTATAAGCTGCACCATGTTAATCAGGTGCTTAACTTCACATTCCTCTCTGAGCCCCTAATTCCTGCCGTTGGGCAGTAATAATTTGGTAACTATACAACAAGGCAGGATTGGATCCCCCTGTGCTTCCTGACAGGCTATTTTACCTTGTGTTTATGTGTGCAGCACCCCACACCGGGGCTGGGAGGAACTGAGACCAGAATATGGTGTTTTAGCATATTAGTCGTATTCACTGAGATGCTATTTGAACATTTTATTAGCAAGTCTCAAACAGTATGAAATAATGCAAAAGGTAAATCTTAATGCACTCCCCTTAGACAAAAAGCTTTCTGCTAATCCTCTTGTACTCATTCAGAGCAACAAACGCTCAGTAAATGAATATATATTCGCATCACAAATAAGCAGGCTCCATCTAAGGAAAATGTTATTGCATTCAATGAGCATCTCAGCCCATCTTTGTTTACTGTAACTCAAACCAGTGTGTTCTGTTGATGTCAGCAGGAGGATATCACTGAACTGCTGTGGCCTCTGTGGGATATAGTGTATTCACAGAGCTTCTGATTAAATGAAAAAACAACAAAGAGGTTTTTATATTTTCTCTCTCTCTCTCTTTTTCTTCCAGGATCAATACCAGTTTGGCTATCGAGCCGCACTGGAATATCTGGGCAGCTTTGATCACTATGCAACGTAAACCCCCCTGACCCATCCTGGATTTTTACTGCAGGCCCTTTAAGATCCAGAGAGCCTCTTCTGAGCCATACAGTGTGCTTGAGAAGTACTTCTTAACTCCTAGCTAAAGACCAATTAGTGGGAATATTAAAAAAAAACAAAAAAACCACACACACACACACACAAAACAACCCAAGAACTATTCCAGGTGGACCAAGAATTCACAGTTTAATAACCTAACCAGAAATATAATAAAAGAATCCTGACTGGTGAGGCGTCTGAAGGATCTCATTTACAGATACCTCAAGGATTCAACTTTGGTTGAAATTAAAGGGAAGAGGAAATTATTGCAAAGAACCATCATCTTGTTCAGGATTGCATGATTGTTGCAAAGATGAATCTTGAGAGTACTGCAATTCAGTGCAAGATGTTTGTTAAAAGGCCGGTACCTGGCTTCTTAAAACAAAACGGACTCTTTGCTTCAACATCACCCCTTCCCACCATAATGCTCATAATAACACTTTAGGGGAAATGGGGGAATGTTTAAAAAGAAAGTCCTTGATTTAGTTTTTTAGTATTGTAAAGATACTGCTGACCTGTGCTTCATTTTTAACTGTGTAAACTTTTTCCTTTTTTTAACAAGAGTTTATCATTTGATGAAGTGAATTTAAAAAAAAAAGTTGCATAACTGTTCATTTTTTGTTTCAGAATTGTAGATTTTTTTAAGCTGTAGAACTGTTATCTGTAATATCTTGCTGTAGAAATGTTAAATAATTTGAAAATTTGCACATTTTTGTGCAGTCCTATATTTATCTACAGTACCACATTCTTCTTAGATATTACAGTTTGGTTTAATTTTGTTTTTATTTTAAAAAGAAATACTCTTAATCAGTTAATCAAAGTGGGGCTTTTTTGGTTTCTTTTGGAATCAACAGGGAGGCGCAAAGTATAAAGCTGCTACTAACACACACACACACACACACTGCTCTCTTTATAATTCTCTATCCATATCTATCTCTAGATATATCTACAGATATACAGACAGATAGACAGATACACATAGATGCATCAGTTCTTCCATGACTTGGATTTATTGAAGTGGTGGGAAAGTTTTCCAGAATACTACATTCAACCCATATGGTACTTTTTGAACATCTCTGCATTTCCAAAGTCCATAGCTTTTTGGTAAGAAGGGAAATGAGGAATGCACATCAGTGATATTTGACCCTCACCCCGACTCAAAAAAAAAAAAAAAAAAAGATTGTTTATATAGACACAGTCACACAAAGATACACATTATGTGGTTGAGGCTTCCAGTGAAGTTCAATATTTGTAACACTATAGTGCAATAACAAACCATATTATTAAGTATAGGAGGTGTGCATGTGGAAAAGGTCAGTGCATATCCCTTTAGGAGGGGAGAATGTTGTAATATAGCTATCAAGATGTTTAAAAGTATATTCAGTCATATATTGTCTATAGTATGTGCTATGAAATTTGCATTTAGGATGTGTAACAGGGCAAAGCCAAACTCATGTTGCTCTGTTAATAAACTAGAAATATTTTGTGGCATACAGCATTATTTAGAGATGCTGGTTTTTATTTTTATTTCACATTTAGAGTGCCTTATATTTGATGCCTATTTTGATAGCATATCTTTAAGTTTTGTTATGTCTGTATTTACATTAGTTACTTCATATCTTTGCTACTCTTTTCAATTAAAGCATTATCTTTTTAGCACATGTACAAAAACACTTTGAATAATACGCATTCCTGGTTTTTAACCGAATATGGGATGTTAATAAATGCAAGCCCAAAACATTTGGGTAGTTAGGGCCCTTTATCCTTTCATAACTCCAACAACAGACATGCCCACTACTTTAAGGTTCCTTCCAAATTGGCTCTCATAAACCACAGTGTTGATGATTACAGTATTGCCATTGCGGAGATGTAGGACTGCACTAGTAGTAAGTAGTAGTTGTTGTTAGCAGTACTCATGCATCATTCCTTTCCAATCCTGCTCACTGTACACGTCAGTAGGCCCACTGAAGTCAAATTATTGGTCGCAATGGGAGCGTTAGTATGGGTAAGGCAAGCAGGATTTAGCCCTCAGAATATGCTTTAAAATGACTTTAGATTTCCATTTGAGAGAAAAAAATTCTTTAAACAATGTTAAATATTTTCTGAGACTCTAGCTGAAGCCATTTACAGTGGCCCAGGTCTCTGTCATGCCTTGTTCCATGTTAGCACACAAAAATCAAAGGAACTCTTTCTTTCAGGTGTCAGTTAAGAACCATACGTATAGTTCAGCTATGTTGGTGTAACATACAGGATTTATTTTTTCTTCCATATTTCCCATCACTAGTAGAAAGAAATGTATGAAAGACCAAACACTAGCAAGCATTGTATTTGAGCACTTTTGTAGAAAAAAAAACAAAACAAAACAAAAAACAAATATAAATATATATATAATAATAATAATAAAAGTATTATAGAAGGCTACCTCAAGAACGAAATTCATTAACTTATATCAGAACCAGAGAAGAATGTGCACTATGTTTCTTTTTTTCTTCTTTTTGATTTGTATCTTTTGAAGAATTATTAAAGTGCCAGATTACGTAGTGCAGTCATGTTCTTTTAGCCAAATGTAGTCAGATATACACACCATTTTAGAAGCACAGACTAGGGAGGGCTGTTGCACACCAGAGCTGTTAACAGGTCAGAGGCTTCTCTCCATGAAACTTTTGCAAATTCTAAAGAAAAAGGGGAAAAATCAGAAATAAATAGTGAGGGAAAGTATTGTAGGACAAATGAGACTGCAAATATTCCAGGAATCTTGCTGTTGAGGAGTTGTTTCTAAAGATAACTGTTAGCATCATTGATGTGCATTCCACTTTCTGTACACTAATGTATAGTCATTCTATAGTTAATTTAAAGAAGAAGCATCTTTATCTGCATTTACCATAATCTTCCAAGCTTAGAATTGATTTCATCAGCATAACCAGTACGGTGCTATTATTTACCTATGTATGTGTAGTTATGTATAATTTTGTAATTAGTTACAATGGAAAAAAGACTCAAAATATATAAAAATGATTTGTACAGAACTTTATTTTAGCTCTTTTTTTAAAAATGATTGCATGGTTAGACAATGGAGAGGCTGGCTGGGGGAAGGGAGGGCCCTCTAGGGAGATCTGCACTTTCTATACCTTTGTACTATGCACTGCCCTATTGATTCTACACCCAATAATGTTATTACTTGAACCCATCTGTAAGAAACTGCTTATGAAAATCCACTTATGTGTATGTAAATAACACAGAACATGTAAAAATGGGGAGGGGAGTTTGCAACAGCAACAAATGCAACAGCTTTTTTTTCCTTTTATTCTTCCTTCCTTCCTTTTTTTTTCTTTATTTTTCTTCTTTTTTTTGTTTTTGTTTTTGTTGGTTGGTTGATTGTTTTTTTTTTTCGTTTGGGGTGCCCTGATACTCCAGCAGATATCAGAAGGCTGCAAGTCCCGTCATCCCCATCTGTTACGTGGCTTTGCCATTCAAGCTTGGAGTGTCTTTACAAAGATAATAAAAGTTGTGTTCTTTGCTCTCGTTTTGGATGCATAGACTGAAAAATTAAAAAAAAATTACCTTGTAAAATGGCTTGTTAAAAAAAATACAATTACCTCTAATTAGTAGTACGCGTAAATGTTTTACAGAATGAAAGGCGTGCTTTTTATTTTCTTACTTCGTTACATTGGTGGCGAAAGAAAGTCTGTATGAAAATCAGTTCTTTGCTGACACAAGTTCCATTTGTTACAAATGAATTCTAATAAAAATGTCAGTGTTATGCAGCCCTGGTCTTGTTTTCTTAAGCAGAGCTTTTCAAATCAAAACAGTTTGGTTTTTATTAGTCATAGAGGAGTCTAACTGACATTATAAAGTAGTAATTAATCTTAACTACTAGCAAAGCACTGGAAAATGCATTTCCAGGTTAGCTAATATGTTGTCCTCTGTGGTGATTTTTGAGGGGGGGAGATCCTCAACTGATATAAATTGTCATAGTACCATGGACTTTAACACTTACATTACTTAAATTTGCATCTGCCCCCATTGTATTTAAGGAATTGCTTCAATTGGCTTAAGAAAACTACACTTTGGCCCATATTTAGAGCCAAATCCAAAGATAATGAGACATCTGCAATTCTCATCAAATTCTAGGGGAGTTGTGGGTTCTTGCCACTCGGCAAGATTTAGTTCTGATATTTTAATTTCTGGAATGAATTAAATGAATTCTGATACCTTAATTTCTGGAATGGATTAAAAGTGGTTATTTGAATGGTGGCATGCAGTTTTGACAATTCTGTAATGAATCTCTGCACTGAACCATGTTTTGCTGTTTGTTTGAGTACAAATATGGGTCTCTAAAACTGCCATCAAAGCAGTAGAAAAATATCTGCATTATTTTAATCAAAAAAGATTTAGGTAACATGGTAAAGTGTAATGGTTGCAGGCTTTGTGGAGCATGTCTCAGATTCCTACTCAACTGTTAGTGGCAGAAAAGATAGCAGGCTCTCTGGATTTTTTTGCTTCGTTTTTTTCTGGTGGTTTTGGGAGTGTTTTAAAGGCAGATATTATCACTAAAATTATTATTCTGTTACGACGATAACATGGTGTATTAGAGATTAGTGTTAAGTATAAAAACAGAATTCATTGGGCAGGAAATGTTTATTGCTATATTAGCAAAATGCTGGTTTATTCGACCTTTAGCTTTTCTTAGCTTAAATTCTAGTTCATAGCTGTGGTAGCAGTCTAAAGGCAAACTTTGATGCCCTTACTTACTTAACTAGACTCCCATTGACTTCTATGTACCACAAATATTGACTAGGCTTCACAGGGCAAGTAGAAATGAGATCAATGGAAGGTGTTTAAGCTGATTTTTTGTAAATAATCTCCTAAACTCTTCCATACTTTATATTGTTCTTTTTAAAGGCCTGATCCAAAGCCTAGTAAAATCAGAAAGAGCCCTTCCATTGACTTGCGAAGGCTTTGGATCTGGCCCTTAATGTCTTCACAGGAAGTCTAAGTTAAGGATGAATAAAAAGCAAATAAGGTTATCAAGATTTGGCAGTATACCCTCTGATGTAATTTAAGTCAAGTTAATGGGTTTTAGTAAGAGTTGTCCTAACTAATATTTTCTTGTTCTTAAAAAATACTTTTGTGGAGTAAAACCAGAAATCAATGCAACAAACTCAGAAACTCCATTAATATCAGAATCTGTAACCGACAACATTCAAACTCAATTGTGCTCACGTTCCTTTTGATAATACATGAAGATTTGTGTTTCCAGATTTTTCTGTTTTTCCTTCTGGTTGGAATGAATATCTAACTAATTGTAGAACACAGCCTCTGTACTGATTTTGAAGAGAGAGATTGAATTTCTGTCTCCTGCTCCACCCCTCTTGCCCCGCCCCAATTTTTTAGGGAAAATAAAAAGAACTGGCGAATATATGGGCAGAGTGTTGAAAGAGTACTGGTGAAGAATATTAGGAGGATATTAATGACCAAAAGAAGACACTGGAACAAATCAAGTTCAACCAAACTTTAGACTACTACAACTAGCACTGGTCAAAAAGAGAGATAACATTTGCACAAAAAAAACCTGATTTTTTTTTGCAAAAAATTTTGAATTTAGAAATTTTTTAACCAGCTCAATAACTGGCTGAAAAAAATTGACTTTTTTTTTTTTAACCTTTTTTGGTAAAATTCAGAAAATAATTCATCATATTGGAAATTTTGAAAATGTTTGGACCAACCTTCAGCACAGGACAAAATAATAATTTCACTGTTCTCTTAAACTTAAAGGAGGGGATTTTTTCACTGTATTGAAAAATTCTGAGTCCATAACCTGGGAAAAGCAACTGTAAGAGAAACAACGTGAGATCAAAAACAAAAGACCAGATGTACCCTGGGACATCTTCAATACAAGCAAGTAAGGCCATACAATACAAAAACTAGGGAAGGGTGCGCAATATCCACTTGCCAGGTACGCATTATGAGATATAGGAGAGTGATTTTTTTAAAAAGTGGATCCTGCATTGATTACTGTTCACATGTCTGTAAGGGTTGAAAGAGCCTACAGGATGCAGTGAAGACGTGAGTGAGAGCTCCAAAAAGATAATTTTCTTTCTTGTCTCAGAGACAAAGAACGGAGGACAGTGATTGCTAGGAAGAGAAACCGTGTTCAAAAATACAAAACTCTATCTTATTCTGATTTGGGATCACAAGCAGAGAGCAAGAGACCTAACACTCCAGCTCAGAAGAACCTTTCAGGAGCTGACTTCACAAGCTACTATCTTGTGTTCTGCAAAATTATCCAGTCCCATACAACATGAAGACAAAGTTTATATTTTGGGGGCGCCAACAGCTGTTGAATGACTGCTGAAAGACAGTGAGGACAACTCACCCATCTGTTTCTTAAGCATGAAAATGTAGTTACTGGAAATGCAACTATCATAAAATGTTCTGCATTAAGTAATTAAATTGTGTAGTTTTTACTCCATTGCTGCATTACATAGTTTAGTTCAATTTTGATTTAAGATTGAGTGGACCACTAAACTAAATGTGACTCTTATATTTTTTTATCTACTGCTAAAATTGGGCATCCACATAATTAGTTAATTACTTTAACAAACAACATGGTTCCCCAAATCTTCACACACACACTCAAACTTTTGAGTTAATTCTATAATTAAGTCTTCTGATTTTCAGTTTTAACCAATAGACACCAATAATACACCCCCAATACGAAAAGAAAAGAAATGAAATTGGTATTTATCCAATAAACACCAGAAATGGTTACGTCAGTCTAAGGGCTTGTCTACATGGAGCAGTAATATGGACTATGGAGGTATGGTTTCTAAAGCGTATTAACATGTTGTACATTAATGGATCTGTGTTGATCTTGCTGGTGCATACTAAAGGTTCCCTAGTGTGCTTTAAGACAGTGCTGTTTGAAACAGTGCTTAATAAAGTGCACTAGACTAGGAAACATCACAAATAGATTACTTACTAAAGTATATACTTAATAATGAGTAATGTATATAACAGGGATCAGCAACCTTTGGCATGCAGCCTGTTAGGGAAATCCACTGGTGGCCCAGGACAGTTTGTTTACCTGCAGCGTCCGCAGGTTCAGCCAATTCCAGCTCCCACTGGCCGCAATTCACCATACAGGCCAATCGGGGCCACAGGAAGCGGCAACCAGCACATCCCTCAGCCCATGCAGCTCCCGCAGACCCCATTGGCCTGGAACAGCAAACCACAGCCGGTGGGAGCTGCGGACGCTGCAGGTAAACAAATTGGACCGGCCTACCAGCGGATTTCCCTGACATGCCGCATGCCAAAAGTTGCCAATCCCTGGTATATAATATAGATTATACTACTGTGATGAGTAATGTATATAATACACATTACTCTTTACTTTTATATACAAAGGGAACCTCCCCCCCAAAAAACCCAGATTTTGGGGCATCTGCATAAAACTCAAGAATTGCTAAAAAATACACCCCGAAAAATGAAATTGATAGGACTTCTGCTTTTCAGGGTTTATCTATAAACCTGAAGTTTCATATTTTTCAGAGTTATTTAAGTGTGTTGATATTGATGTTTCAATATTAGTATTAGACTGAAATACTAACACTGATTTCAAAATGTACTGGATATTTGTAACAATGCCGCTTCTGTGAAATATTGTAAAAAAGAGTTACAGTTTTTAAAACTGTATGTAAAAAAATAGTTTTTTAAAAGTAGAGAGTAATAGAGTATCTCTTTCATGTGGCAAAGAGAGTAGAGTATCAGTGATAGTCTGGGAAGTTGTATATTACCAAAGAGAATCTTCCATCCACAAAACCTCAGGTTAGTATTTTTTATAAAAAGGCAGGAAGTATTAAGAAAAGAGCTCTCGTTAGCCTTAGATAATTAACAAAATATTTCTGAATTGGTGGGTTTGTTTTAAAAAACAAAAGGATTTGAATGCTGTATGTTATATTGGTATTCAAGGCAGAAAGCTTTGCTCTTGCAATACCTAATCTATTTTCAACAAAGGCTATATTTGCCCTGTTATTCTGTCTATGATGGCTATGGTACCAAGAGCCAGCATATTTCCGTATCCTAACATAGTGAATATAGACTGGTGGAAACATCTGCTGACTTGCTTCACAGAAGTGCAGAATGATAACCTGCAAATGAGACATTGTGATGAATAAAGATCATTTTGCATCAAAGCTATAAATAGAGTGCTTTTCAACCCACAATGCATTCAGCTTGCTTCTGTCAGCAGAATATAAGAAAAAAAATTCTTTATTATATAGTAGGAACAAGCAAACAGGCTTTCCTTGCCAATAAAAGCAGTCCATTATATATTCAACAGCCTTATTGGTTCTGGAATATAAATCTTTCATGACAGTTCCAAACTGCTCAGAAATGCCTTCTTTTCTCTGAATGTTTAAGACAAACGTACAAATGTAAGTCCTTCATTGGGTAAAAAACCCAAATATGTGGGTATTAATAAATTGAATCTTTAAAGCTTTTTACATTTTTTTTCTTGTTATTCTTGTTCGTAATTTAGCACCACCCAGAGGATCTTACTGAGTGCACGTCCCCATTGTATAAGGGGCTGTACAGACACAATAAGAGATGGCCCCTACCCCAAACAGCTTTCACTCTAAATAAAGGGCAGGAGGGCAAACAGGCACAGAATGTTGAGTTGACCCACCACAGGTTCATGGAAGTTCTGAGATAAGAACCCAGGTCTCCTGACTCACAAGCTAATGCCCTAAACACTGTACAACACAGCCTTCAGGTGCCTTGTTTGCACAATGTTCCAAAGCATACAAAATGTTCCAACCTTGGTGCCTAAAGTTAGTCATCTAAATCCCTATTTAGGGTGCTAGGTAAAGTAGACTGAGTTTTCCAAGGTGCTGACAGTTGTGGGGGCTCAAGCATTTCTGGTTATTGAGTCATTTACTTTGGTCCCTAAATATGGATTTAAGTGCCTCTTGGCCACAACACGTGTAGAAGAAGAAGTGGGGCAAGCAGAGAGATAAATACATAAATCTAGACATAGGGAAATACTCATCTTGCCTTGAGAACAAGACTGTGACTGAACATATCTTCACCACTTCTGAACAGAAGCAAAGAGTTACAACAATACATCACATGCTCCCATCCTCAGCTAACCCTTGAACTAGATTGTTCTTCTGCAGATGTAAAATCTCACTTGCTCCCTAACATCGTGCCAACCCTTTTTGTTCCTGCTTTTGTTACTTGCATACCCACTCCCTTTGGAGCCTCTTAGAGCCTACAGTTTCTTCCCCTCCCACCTGTTTCCTTTAGACCAAATTACTCTGATCTTCTAGAGCCATTGGTGGTCTTTGCTTCAGGCTCAGTGGCCTAAGCAATGTTTATCAGAGGCATTCTGGGCAAATCTTCAAAGTATTCTTTGAAAGCCTTAAAATGTATTCTTGAATACATCCAGTTCTTATGGAAAGTATTGGCTTGATGGCAATGAAGAATGACGTCCCTAAACACAGTCTTCCTTACACCAGTGCATCTCAACCCTGCCCCAGAGGAAGCATCTTGAGGGATGAAAGATCGGTTCAGGTTCTGTGCCTGGTAAGCCATTGGCCTCAGCTGAGACTGCCAATTGTGGTAGCTTTTGAGATTTTGGGTGCAATCCCGGCTCCACTGAAGTCAATGGCAAAAGTCCTGTTGACTTCAATGGGTCCAGGATTCCACCACAGGGTAGTTATTCAGCAGAAAATGGATACCAGCTCATATTATATAGACCATTGAACAGATAAGAGATGGTAAAACAACCTGTCATTTGTGATCTGGGCCAGATTTGAATTGATGAAATTCAAGCATTTTTTTGTGAATTCAATCTAAAAATGCTGGAAACTATGGGACTGAAACAAAAGCAGGCCAACAAACCGATTGTTGATAGGTTTCATACTTTTGCTACTTCAGCTACCAAAAATGCATTAGGAAGCACACCAAACATGGCTATATTATAAAAAGTGCTCTTATAAATGCTTCTCTATTTATGCCTATGGAAATGGAAGGATGTGACTAGACCATCAACAAAGATTGCGGCAGCACTTATGCAAAAAACGTTCATTTGACTCTTCAGGACTGTTGCAATTTACTTAGTATTGCAAACCTTCATTAGAATTAAGGATCTATAAATTACTTCAGGAATTCCCAACTGCGGGGTTGCCCCCATCTTGGGAACTTTTTCCCAACATACATTTCTGTGGTTGACCCTTTAAATTTGGCAGAGACAAGCAGCAGAGACTAAGGTAGTCATTTTGCAACTGAATGCTGCTGGCTACATCTGATTTCTCTCATGAGCTAACAATGTTTTATATTTTCCCTTTCTTCCTGCTAAGGGGCTGAGACATCCTCACAATACTCCTTGTATTACCTCCAACAACATCCTAGCTGAGGCTATGTCTACATTACAAGTGAGGGGTGTGGTTCCCCTGCTCAGATACACATACTTGCACTAGCTTTCATTGTATGTAGCCATGATAGCACTGGTTGTGGCACTAGAGGCAAGGCTGCGCTGTGCTGAGTACAAACACACCTGAACTGGTGGCCGTGTACTCGGCACAGCTGCTGCTATCCATGCTACCATGGCTATGTTGCTATTTCTACTCACTCTAGCTAGCACAGGTGTGTGTACATCAGCAGGTAAATCACACCCTTAGCCATAGCCTAAAAGATGTTCTTGTATGAATGAGCTTACAAAGCTCAAAATGAATGCATATTTCCAGACATAAGTTTGGAAAACCCATTTTACTTACACAAAAAATGTAATTGTGACAGGTTAGACACCCTTCCCCTCCCCCTCATCCAGGATGCCACCTGATGTGCTGGGGTCCCACTCAGCGCTCCGGCCCTACCAGCCTGGGTTTCCATTGCACTGGGTTGCAGTGCCAGGCTCTAAAGCCCCTTTCCAGCACACACCCAAGCAAGACCACACACAGCTGTAGACACAGACTGCAGTCAGATCTGGGTGAGTGGATCCATCCAGTACTCACATGCACACCCACTGTGGAGAGACAAACCCCAGATAACAGTGTCTTTTGCTGCATAGAAAAATCCGCACAGTGCAAGCTCATAAAAATTCGCCCTCTCCCTCAGTGTGGAGAGAGATATGCACAACTATTTACCCCCCCCCACCCTTTATTATATGAATTACACAATCTGGGTTATGTTATAAACAAGAAATAAGTTTACTAACTATAAAAGGTAGATTTTAAGTGATTATAAGGGATCGCAAACAGAACAAATCAGATTGCCAAACAAATAAAACAAAACAAGCATACTAAGCTTAAGATCTTCAAGAGATTGGTTTCAAGAAGTAATTTTTCACCCTAAATGTTGTTTCAGACAAGCTGCCGAGCTTCTGTAGCTTGGAGTTCCAGTTCCAGTTATTTCTCTTTACAGACTAGACTCCTGTCTTAGTTTGGACTCAGCCCTTGCCTTTCCCACCGCTCAGTTCCTTTGTCTCTTCGGGTACTTTCAGCTGCCTTTCTTCTTGGGCAGGAAGGCAATGGAGAAGAGTCATATTTGCCTTACTCCCCAGCCTTAAATAATATTTACATAAGGCAGGAATCTTTTGTTTCCCAGTCTTGATCTCCCCCTCCTTTTAGTGGAAAATTACTAGAAGTCCAAGATAGTGTTTAGTACCAGGTGACAGGATCACCTGACCTAGTAAAGTCACAGCTACATCCCAGGACACCTCTCAGGAAGTAGAGAGATTACTATCTTCAAAGTCTCATTGTTTCTTCCTAATGGCCCATCAAAGCTGATAACTGGTGGGTGTCTCCCAAATACACACGCAGTTATAATTGTTACATATGCAATATGCCTAACTTTAAATACAGAAATGATACATGCATACAAATTGGATAATCACATTCAGTAAATCATAACCTTTGCAATACCGTACAAAACCTATTTTGCATAAAATATATCTCAGTTATGCCATATCCATATCATAAGCATATTTCCATTAATGATATGGGGTCTAATGTCACAGTAATAACTGGATTTTGTTTATATATATATATATATATATATATATATATACATACACACACACACACACACATAGATGTTACAACAATGAAGTGTTGAGTCAGGATTTAGGAGATTTGTTTACATATGGTAATTCTATAGACCTCAAGAGATCACTATGAAACACTTGTCCATGATTCACAAGCTGGCCAACAGCATATATTTTTGTGAACTGTGTATCGGCCTAAAGGTACCAGGAGACAAGTGATTTTGTGAAGTCAACACAAATGCAGTCTGCTTCCAAGGAACTGGCAGTGTTAGAACTCTCTAAGATTAAGAGTAAATCAGTCTAGTAAAATGTATTAAGCTTGAGAGTCAATGATTAAATTCACTTGTGTAGTGCTTGAAAGCTCAGATTGTCTTCAAATAACTGGCTGGTTCTAAAGGCAGTGAAGATGAGGCTGAGTAAAAGCTGTTTGGGTTGTTAATTGTACATTTCCACCATTGGTTCAAATATTCGTTTTTTTTAATTGTAGAGTGGAATCTTTCAATTTTGAGTTCCCAGGTTTTCTAACCTTTGTGACATTTGTTTTATATATTTATTAAAAAATAACTATTCATTCTCTAATAGGCAGTACTTTTCCCCCATGAACGTTATACAACCTTTCAACTTTAATTCCAAGTTAACAAAGATTTTGGTCTAAGAATTGTTGCAAATATTTGAGAAATGCTCTGTGACAGACGTCTGCATGGGGTTTGCAAGATGAGCAAGGATGAATCCAACTCCTGCATAGACCACATAGCTGTTTCCCCATACGCCATTCTTCCCTGTACTTACTGGCAGGTCTTGGCCCACTTGTGTATAAAATGTGTACTTCACTCTAGCTCCCTGCAAGCCAGGCCCATATTTGGTTTCCTGTCTGACTAACTACAACATGGCCATCTCATCTTTTGAAAATCATTGTGGTTTTTTTTTTTAATCCACCTCTGGCATTGGGCTATCTAGCCTTTATGAAATCCAGATGGGGGCCATGTGAGTGTGATAATATGTGCCTCAGGTGTTGGGGTTGTGTGTGTTTCCCAAGTTATACATGGCACTTCATGCTGTTTGCAATGTATTCATTGGGTTATCCCAATTTTATAGAGTCTCCATTGAGTTATGTGGGCTTGAAAAAGCCTGGGCCATGAAGCCTTTATAAAGTTCATCACATTCACCGAGACTATGCAGACCTACAAAGCATGCAAGTATCAGACTTTGAGGCCTTTATAAGGTGTACAATGATTCAAGAATGTAATGTTTAGTGCACTACAGAGCACCATAAGGGTATTTATTTACAAAAGTGTAGTGCATCAATGTGCTTACCCTCACAACATTCCTTCTTATGGTACATTAACTCTGTCCCAGCCTCCTATTCTGATTAGCAAAACTGCAATCATACAGCTAGTTGGTCTTGCCTCTCAGAGCCCTAAGATTATTCCTAGCTCTGTGGTATTTGGTTTTCAGCTAGCAGTGGCTGGACACACAAAATGGCTGACTGCAGTAATGTGAAGTTTAATTCTGCAATAACAGGCGCCATTTTGGCTGATGAGATCATCATGCACCTCCATTGGCTTGGTTCTTGGCGCAGTGCCCAACATCCAGTCAAACTCCTCATAAAATGGGCATGATGTCAGCTAGTTGACACTGAGGTGCAGTTCTGGTCTCGCATTTTCCTATCCTCTATCTTAAGCCATCTAATCTACTCCTGCACGGATCACTGGGCCAGCAAATTTGCAGTGCTGTCAACTGCTTTGCTATTTGCTGGTAAGCATGGGCATTCCTTGTACTCTTACTCTTACTAAAGTGCACTGTGTTGCTGGCATCACACCAGAGAGTTACCAAAATCTGGCTGCAGGGTTTGCAAACAATTTCTTCTGTTCAGTCTCTTTTGCAAACAAAGAAGGTCCTCAGATGGTGTGTTTCCAGCTCTGTGTTCAGAAGACAATGGAAGGGTTAAACATTGTCTCACTAAGCTGCTGCATTACACTGGGGGGGCTGCTTCAATTTCCCTGGAGATTCTTGGGCTAGAGAGGACAAATAAAGTTGGCTCATAGGATTGTGGCAGTGGAGAACTGCATCTCATGGCAAAGCAATAGGGGTCAAACTGTGGGTCCTGCCTCAGGTCCTAGGACCCTAAGTGTGAGCTTGAGTCTGACTGATTTGTGTGTAGATATAAGGGGGTTTGGGCTCAAGTTTGAGCTCGGGCTTACATTGCGGTGTACCCATACTTTCTGTGCTCCGTTATTCTCCAGGGTTCCAACTGCTCTTTCTGGCTACTTTTTATTTTCAACATATATATATATATATATACACAAAACAAGCCATGTTTCAGTAATAAATAGACATTTCAATGTTAAGACATTTCCTTCCCCCCCCCCCCAAGAAAAAAAAGGGGAAATGCTCACAAAGTGTGATCTTCTAGTTTCTGCACCCTCTTATCTCGCCAACACCTTTACTGATTTACCACCAGTAGAAATATTCTACGTTTGCTTAAAGTTTCAGCTGTGAAGTTTCAGGTTAATGGAGCTATAAGAACTAGACTTATGATTGGAGGCTAACCTCATCCTCAGCTATGGAAAAGGAGAAGTGTGGCATCTCTCTATACTAATCCAATAGTCGTATTCGATATGCCCTCCACAAATAGTATTGTACTCATAATAAAGAGGGCTGAAGGCACAGTGCCTAATTTGCAACCTGTCATCTGCCCAGAATTTTCAATTTCACCTGCCACAATAGCTCATTAAAATGATTTTCCAGCTGAAGTGAGATTTTATGATTGAAGAAAAACCCTCCCAACTTATCTATGGGTGGGGTGTGTTTCATACCTCTCACTACCCTTTATATCTCTGTTTATGATCTGATAGGCTCTGTGTGTGGAGGGGAAATTGGTATTTTAACCGTAGTTTGCTTAGGAGCTCTTTGGACATTGTCTGGCCTTATGCCTGTGCAGCTTAGAGGGAAAATTGATTGTAATTTCCTTAGAGGTGTATGTTTTGCCTTGGTTGAAGCTCATAGGTTTTTTTGCATTTGTCTGAGCTGAAGCCATGTCCAGAGGCCAAAATCAAGACTAATGCAAGTTGAAGTCTTACACTGCCTAATTAAAGCATCTGCACTGTGCTCTTTCACCGTTGAATGCATCTGACAAACAAGCTCCCAGAGCAACAAGGCTCCAGTGCTCTGCAGATTTTGTAAGGATGGCATTATTGGTATTGTCTTACTTTAGTGCCCAAAATGCTATTGTTTGATACTTTTGCTGATTCTGCTTAGTACCGATCAAAAAAACACAACCTCCATAGCTGCCTTCATGGTATCAGAGAGGAGAATAAAAGAACGATCTAGCTGGCTGACTCTAATAAGCAAAGATGGATATCACGAGATGCCTGTGTTACATAATCATACCCCTTCATGGAGGGATGGGTCAGGGGTTCCCTCAAGTCCCCTCCAGACCACACTTCAGGTCATTTATACTGTCCTTCCATCTGTGCCATATGAGGGGTTCTCTGAGTAAACAAACAGATCCTCTCCCCTCTCTTTCCCATATGAGAGAGGGGAATCTGAATGAAAGCAAAGAAAGGCAAAGGTGGCCTATCTCTCAGGCAGTTTGTCTGGATTCAGTTCTTTGGGCTTGGTCTATCAGGGGGTATATTGTCTCTTAGTGGGGGTCTACCCCCAGTCCCTTCTCTTGGCACATACTGCTTTGCTGCTGGTTTGTGCATCTTTGAGAGCAGTGAGGCCTGCCGCTGTCTCCCTCTCTGCTGACCTGTGTTTATTGCCAGCAGTCTCTGTGGTGGAGCAGTTCTCCTCCTGTTCACCATCTCTTCCTGTGGCAAGTTTCCCTTCTTAAGACTCCCCCCCACACACACACCCCACTGCCCCCGCCCCTTTCCAGGCAGAACAAGCTTTACAGGTGTGCCTCATTAGTGCTGTACAGGCCCAGTAGAACTCATTAGTCTCCTCCCCGCCTGAGTGAGGGCGTGTCCTCTCACAGCCTGGTATGTATATCCTTTCATATATTCTCTTGTTACTGGCAGCTGAGCTTTCTTAGTGAAAATGTTAGGAAATTTCAGTTGGTGATGGATTAATCTTGGTAGGGGAATGGTGAAATGGGGAAGGTATAATAGGAAATTAGTGTCTCCATTCTAAAGACTCCAGGAGTCCTCAAAGCTGCAACAAAACTCATTCTAATGCTTTCAAGGGAGGAAATATGGAGACAGAAAGGCCTGTTTTCAATCCTTTGCGGATATTTTTCTTTCGGTGATGCTAACCTTCCAATGGAAAATGGTTCTGCTCCAGGGCATCAGCAAGGTAAGTGACAACTAGCTGAGTGTGCTATTGGCTTAGCGTCAGATGGTGACTCTAGAAGATACTTGTGGTTCTCATTTTACATCCACCAATATAAATTTTGTGTACATTGCATTTGAAATTTGGGGAAGGAGAAGGGAAAGAGTGTTGGAAATCTGTTCAAAGTTTTCTCCTTTTGTACTATTTTTAATGCAAATAAGGTGGAAAAAACATCTTCAGTCCTGGCCTCTTATAATTCTTCCTGCCCTGCAGGATGAAATCCTCTGAATAACACTGAGTTTCTGTAAATAAATAAGATGCTTCCTTCTTGCATGACAGGGGAAATTTTAAATGACCAGGACTGTATAATAGCCACTTCAAGGCTAAAAAGCTCCCATTATAATAAATTAGGGAGCAGATTCTCAGCTGGCGTAAACTGTCATAGCTCCATTGATTTCAAGGCATTGATGTCAATTATGCGATGACATCTGTTCCTGGATTTTGATCCTATACAGTGCCTTTCAGATTTCAAGTGTCCCTAGGTCCTTGATAAAAAGATGAAAGCTGGTGGTGCAGTGACTATATAAGCAAAAGGAATCATGGCCCTGGGATGAGCAATAACTCAGACAGAGACAGGCATCTTTGACCTTGTTTTGAGAGAGGGAAAGTTGGCCGGGACCATGTTCGTCAGGACAACAAGAAATTTTCCCTGCTGCTTCTTTGAGTTGTTTAACTTCTATTTGGCTGGCAGAAGGGTCTTCAGTTTAACATTTCATGTATAGGATGGCACATTTCCCATGATAATCTCCCCCTCCCAAATACTGCAATGTCGTGTCAGCACTAGTTATGATGCAAACCTGGGTCCTTAGGGGGCTTGAAGTCAGGCACTCAAAATCACTAAACACTCCTTAAAAGAATGGCCTGTGTACATGCAATGTATTCTAGATAGTTTCAAACAAGAATATGTCAATAAGCAACGTGCTAGGAAATGTCCTTCCACATCTGCATCCTGCATTTTCGTTATCTTTGGGCACAGACATGTGCGACAAGCACGTCCAGCTTAATGTGCTTTTGCAAAAGTGAAAAATCCCACTGGAGCAATAGTTCAGTGGAGCTACTACTGCTGGTCCCTCAAGCACATAGATTATTCCACTTGTAGTCACTACACATGCGTTGAACTGAGATCAGAGCTGAGCTCATTGTGAAAAGGCACTTTTGCATGCATAGAAAAGAGCATATTTCACAAATGAACAAGCTAAGTGTGTAGCTGATTTGAATATCTAAATAATACCCAAATGAGATTTAATTGAATATTCAGTTCACACAGTCTAACCAACTCAATTATAAATGCACGGATCCCATGAGCAATGTAAGACTGCATACAGAGAGTTAATGAATGAAATGACAGTAGCCTCCACCACTATACTGCATAAAGAACAGAGGACCCAGGTTTTCATCATAACCAGTGCAGACGTTACATTGCAGTACCTGAGATGCGGGGGGAGACTCTAATGTGAAATGTGCCATCATTCATGTGAAATGTTAAACTGGTGACCCTTCTGCCTTAAAGGCACCTGTTTCAAAACTCCTCGAAGGCACCTTCCCTCTAAAAATCAGACTCTTGTCAGGGTTTTCAGGTTGGGCACCCAAAAATGGAGGCATCCAAAATCATGAGTCATGTCTGAAAATCTTGGTCAGAGTGTAAATTCCATACCTGTACTGGAATAAACACACTTCTAGTGAAATCCTGGTTCCCACGAAGTCCATGGGAGTTTTTCCACTGACTTCCATGGGGCCAGGATTTCACCATGAGGCTGTTCACGGGCCTAGACAATAGAGAACAGGCTGCCTACATGTGGCTTTACATGTCTTTCACCTATCACAGCAATCCAATTGCAACAGCCAGAATTCTGATATCAAATGTATTTATCTGTGCAGTATAGTCGTAGCCATGTTGGACCCAGGATATTAGAGAGACAAAGTGGGTGAGGTAATACCTTTTATTGGACCAATTTATGTTGCTGAGAGAGAGAAGTTAGTGTGGCTTGAAAGCTTGTCTCTCTCTCACCATCAGAAGTTGGTCCAATAAAAGACATTACCTTGTCCACCTTGTCTCTAGCAAATGTATTGGATGTTCCCAGGCAGTTGGGTTGGGAAGAGACTCATTTATGTGTAATTTATAGGTAATGTCAGAGAAAAATGAATTCTCACTCTGAGATTGGTTGCAACATGCGAACTAAGATCTCTATATTCAAATTGCCTTTATCCCTTTCTCCACTTTCACACTAGCGTATTAAAATTGGGACAGCTACGGTGTGTGGATACCATTCTTCACCTAGTAAGTAATCTAAGTACAACTAGTATGAATCCACTAATATAAATGTATTGTAACTGATTCAGACTATCCTGTGTAGTATGAGGACACAGCTGAGTGGATGATTAGTATTCTCAATGTCATAATTTTGTGGTATTTTTCTAAAGAGAAAGACAAGACATACTCTAGTGTTATGATTGAGAGATGACAAAGAGACAGGCCAAAACTAGATCCTGGAGCCTGAATCCTTTCAGCTGTATCATATTCTCTGTCCAAGTGTGATAGCTAAGGAAGCAGCTATCCTTTCACTGAAAACAATGGGAGGTTTGCTGTTGAATTCAGAGAGAGCAGAATCAGTGATAGGACTGATTAAAACACTTCACTTTAAAATCACAGGGCATGATGCATAGATTCATAGTTTTTCAGGCCAGACCAGACCATGGTGATTATCTAGTCTGATCTCTTGCATAGCACAGGCCATAACTCCTGGTTGATGGAGAGCATATCTCTTAGAAAGAGATGAATTCTTCCTCAAGGACCACATATTCAATTCAGAATCAAATACAAATTTCCTTCTTAACACAGTCACGCCTGAGGCTGCCCCAGACCGGATGTTGGGCATTGCTGCTTTAGAAAAGTAGTTACGCATAGGGATGAAGGCAATTTGCTAAGACGAAAACTTTTACATGTACTGGGCTGGATCCTGCATTTCCAATGCACCCAACACTACTGCTGAAACCAGTGGGAGGTTTGGATGTGCACATGAAGTAGGAAGGGGAATTAGATGAGTTTTTACAACCTGCTGTTTCCTGGCTGTTTTTTTCAGAGCCATCCACAGGCAAAGAGGCTGAAAGTGACTGGAAGTGTAGGCATGAAGTGTATGTAAACCGGGGATATTTTTGCCTATAAAAATGGGAACAAAGTAATCCTTAGAAAATATTATTTTGTACCCAGGGAGAAAAGTCCCCTCAACTAGCAAGAGTTCAGATTTACTGATCTATTTGTAAAAAAGAATCTGACCAAATGAGAGCAGAGCAGAGAAAGAGGATGGTCAGAAAAGAAACCTAAAGAGAGATCCAGCCATCTAAAACCACAAACTCTTACCATCAGTCATTGTCACATTAGATAATTGAATATTTGGTTAGAATCAAGGCTGTATGAAACTGTTTCAAAACGTTTAGGGAAAAAATCACACTAAAGGATTCTATAGTAATTATACCAAGTCATGTACCTTGTTGTGTAGAATACAGCAGCATCTTCTTACAAGTCAGGAGTCCAGTCCCTCCTTCCTGACACCAGTGAGCAATTTCCCATTCCACTGAAGGAAGAATTGGCTGTAGATTTCTAATTCCTGTGCAGATGTATCTCAATAAGATGCTTACTGTAGAGTTTTATACACTGGACCTTTTTTTTCCCATGAGGAATATATATATATATATATATATATATATATATATATATATATATATATTCTTTTAAAAAATCTTGCATGAAAAGTTACTGAAGGTTCTGCAATAAGGGCAAAGGAGTGAACAGATTTCTTTGTCAACCAACCAAGCACATTAAATTGATTATATAATTTAACTGCTCTGTTCTGTTTGATAGCCTCCTATTAGTATTGCCCCCTCCTACCTCATAGTCAATTGTAAGCTCCAGTAATGGAGGAACATATTTATGTTCTTTTGAATTTGTAATTTTCTGCCATATGAACTAATAGTAATTTGCAATTTCTTTCACCAAGGGGAGCCTATTACCCCAGGAAAAATGATCATCCATGCTTCAAATATGTAGTCTGTTTATTTTATTTATTTATGTATTGGCCTTGCACGGTTGTCATAGCCTAAGAACTGTGAATCCAGGGCTGGAAACTACTGATAGGCTTAATATGAGCTCGAAGCACCAGGCAACCTGTTCCCTTCCCTAAAACTCTGCCCTTATGGAAAATGTTAGACAGCCAGCTGAGAAATAGAGACTGTACTTATGTAACCCAGCATAGGCTGCTGAGGGGAGGGCTGGCAGCAGCTGTAAAAGCTGGCTACTGTGATTTAAATATCAGCAGCAAGTAAAGGACACTGGAATGAGAGGGTTAATCAAAATTATACCATAAGAGTAGCATGCCAGCCAATAAAAATAAAATATCCCCTCAGCCATGACAGGCTGGCTGGTGCTCTCCAGTCACACCTTGTGTTTCCCACAGAAACAACACTCTGGGTCAACTATGCTCTGGGGAAAACACAGCCTTGACCATACAGTGAATGAATAAACCTTTATAGCTGAGACCTGCATGGTAATAAGGCTCTAGCCCTTAGTCAGCATGTAGCCATGTCCTCTGCTCAGTTATTTGTGATAGCCATGCCACAAGATGAGTGCTGTTAAATGTTCAAACAACCGCTACTTCTCAAAGTATAAAACAGGTAATGCATCCATCTCAAACCCAACGAAGGCAAAGACACAATTATATTTTCTTTTCTGCCATGTTTCCCCTGAAGGGCTAACAATGGCCCCACAAAAGGTATCTGCCATCTCTGGTGGAAAGCCCCAAAGGATGTAAGAGGTGTTGTTCAGTGATTTCTTGGGTTTGCAAATTTCTACAGGCATTTTAACAAAAGACTCTCTTAGTTAGTTGCTCCGATCACTGCGCTCCTTCAAAAGGGAGTCCTCTTGGTCTGGTTGCCAGAGGCAGGGCTTGTATTTGATTAGCTAAAGAGATCTTTTATCTCCGCTCCTGTCAAGCCCTTTACCCCAGAGGTAGATGCTTCAAACTTTGTCATCAGAGCTATGCTATCACCCAGGGTCTATGTAACCAATTCCATCCCTGTGCCTTCTATTCACAAAAACTAACACCCTCTGAGAAGAATTATGATATCAATGTCAAGCACTTTCTTGCTATAAAGACAGCATTTGAATGATGGAGACAACTTTTAGAGGCAGTTTGGTTCCCGATCTAGGCCCTTACTGACCACAAGAATCTGGAATATCTCCTTACAGCTCATAACCTTAACCAGAGACAGACCTTTGCCAGATTTGACTTTGTCATCAACTACCACTCTGGATCATGAAATGGGAAGATACATGCCCTGTCCCATAAGGACTAATATGTCAAGTCAGAACAGTTCCCTTAGCTATCATTTTACACCCATCAGATTTTATTCAAGCGACAACAGCCATTCTTCACCTGGTTCTTGCTTCCTCAAGAGCTCAAAACTACTACTATCTGTCAGACCCTAATGTTCTGCCCAGCTCAGGATTTCATTTGAAGGTTGGTCTGCTTTATCGTGGAAAGTGCCTTTACATCCCAGAGGGCCACCTCAGACTCGTAGTATTAAAGATGTCATAATATGCCAGTTGCCAGCCACTTCACTTGCTTCAAAAACCAAGACATGGTGTTATAGAATTTGTGGTGGCCAGAATTGATTACTGATGTTAATGGTACATTACTTCTTGTGATATGTGCTGATGGAACAATTGCGTACATGCCAAACCATTCAGTCTCCTCCAACCTGTGCCTACCCCTCTCAGCCCTGATCCTTGATGTTGCTGGATTTCATCATAGAGCTATCTCACTCCCAGGGGTGCACTATCCTTCTCATCACCATTCATCTGAATGAGACTGTGCATTTTATTTCTATTCAATCCCTCTCAACTGCACAGGAAATGGCCTGTCTTTCTCTAGTTCACATTTTTCGGCTTCATGGGCTGCTGAACAGAATAGTCCCAGAATAAGGTTCATAATTCACTTGTTTTTGGTGCAAACTCTGGAAATGCTTAGGAATGGAAGTGCTTATCTCCTCGGCCTATAACTCGCAGACCAACAGGCAGACAGAATGAGTGAACCAGCTCCTTGAACACTACCTCCATTGCTTTCTCAGTTATCATCAAAATAACTGGGGTATCATCCTGTCATATGCAGAGTTAGCATACATCAACTCGGTCTATGAATCCACCTGACAGCCCAGTCTACACAGACTATGGTTTCCATCCTTGCCTTTATTCAGCCTCACCAACAGATTCCTGCTGCAGCAGATCCAGTTGCCCACCTTCACTGGGTCCACCAAGACCTTGCCAAATAACTGGAAGCCAGCAAAGAGGCATACGAAGTCATGTCAACTGAAAACACTGAGCTACACTGTTATCCAGGGTTTTTAGAACCCAAAACAGTGGTAACTTAACTTTCTCTTCAGGCAGTTTCAGGAATAAATCAAAGGTGAACACAGATCCTCCATCTGATAAATGACTAGTACAAACCAGAGTGCTTTTACCTAAAACTACTTTTTATTAGGTTTCCAACACACACACACACACACACACACACACACACACACACGCACGCAACAGTTTCAGAGCACCCCAAATATTATAGTTACCCAAAGTGTGAGATGCTTTCAAATAATCAGCAGCCAGGCTTCCAGGGGCCCTCCTACCATCCAGCTGATGGAGAGTTTAGGTGTCAGCTCCTTGCCCGAGGAAAAGCTTCCTCAGACTGCTCCAAAGTGTATTCTTTTGCTTAATCCCTATGGCTAATTTAAAGAAAGCACATAACTCATAGTGACTCCTAGTGGGTCACCAATTCTCCTAATTTCAGCAAATTGCTCATTATCTCTTCTCAAAGTCTAGTATTTCTAGTCATAACAGCAATAAAACTTATGTGTCGGGGCACTTAAAACCAAGGTCGCCTATCCCCACACTCCCTCCCATTCTCATGGTACATTAACTCTGTCCTATCCACCCATTATGATTAGCAAAACTGCAATCATGCTGTTTGGCCTGGCCTCTCAGAGCCCTAATGATTATCTCTAGCTATGTGATATTTGGCTTTCAGCTAGCAGTAGCTGGACAGACAAAATGGCTGACTGCAGTAATGTCAAGTTCTGGTGTTCTAACACCAGCCCTGTAGGAGATAAGGTTTGGTTGTCCTCCAAACACCTCAAATCTACCCACCGCTCATACAAAGTGGACCACCACTACCTAGACCCATTTAAGATTACCAAACAAATTAATCTTGTAGCATTTAGGTTCCAGTTGCTGGAATCCTTGAAGATCCAACTGACTTTCCATCTATCCCTTCTGGAGCTTACAAGGAGAATCCCTTTCCTGCCAACTGATCTTCACCATCACCTCCCATAGATATTCATGGCCAAGAGGAGTACAAGGTCCAGGAAATCCTAGACTCCAAGTATGTTCGAGGCAGACTCTATTATCTGGTGGACTGGGAGGGCTATGGACCAGAAGAGTGATTGTTGGAGCCAGTAGAAAACATCCATGCTCCAGAACTCATAAGAACGGCCATACTGGGTCAGACCAAATGTCCATCTAGCGCAGTATCTTGTCTTCTTACTGTGACCAATGCCAGGTGCCCCAGAGGGAATGAACAGAACAGGTAATCATCAAGTGATCCTTCCTGTCACCTGTTCCCAGTTTCTGGCAAATAGAGGCTAGGGACACCATCCCTGTCCATCCTGGCTAATATCCATTGATGGACCTATCCTCCATGAACTTATCTAGTTCTTTTTTGAACTCTGTTATAGTCTTGGCCTTCACAACATCCTCTGACAAGGAATTCCACATGTTGACGGTGTGATGTGTGAAAAAATACTTCCTTTTGTTTGTTTTAAATCTGCTGCCTGTTACTTCATATGTGACTTCCATCAGAAATATCCCCTGAAGCCAGATCCCCTGGTCCCTGGTAGGTACCCTTGGGGAACGGGGTGTTTTCTGTCATGGACTGAGCTAGCAGGAGAGCCAGTCTCCTGGCAACCTAATAAGTGCAGCTGGCTGGCTCTGATAGCAGCTGTCTGATTGTGCCACCTGAGTGGTTGAAGGAGTCAGCAGGCTGATACTTAAGCTCATTAGCAGCAGCAATCCTGGGACAGCTCAGCACATTCCTAGCCCACAATTCTGTCTGGGCCTGTCACTGCCTCTAGACTTGCTCCAGCTCCCAGCTTCTTCCTGACTTCTGACTCTGACTGTCCACTACACCTTCTGACTGAGACTTTGGTTCAGCCTGCAGCTGAGGCTTTGGTTTCTGACTCTCAACTATGATCCTTGGCTTTGCTCCTGGAGTTGTTCCATCTGGATTCAGCTCGAACTGGTAGGCTAGACTCTTGCACCTACCAATGGGCCAGACTGCCCACAACTCAGTCAATGACAGGAACAGCACCTATTTCCATTCCTTGCTATGGTCAAGGTACTATGTAACATCTCATAAACTTGGCTTTTATTCTTATCAATTGATTTTCTTTTTCCAGTGGGGGGGGGATCTTTTGCTTTCTTACCCTTATAGGTAAAGAGAAAACAAATTGTACAACATTCTACAAACTAAAACCCCAGAGCACTAGAAAGTTCTTAATTATGGCAAAAGTTCTCCAGTCTCCAGTCCAGAGATCATTTTCTTGAATCCCCTGCTTTCATTAAAAAAAAAATGTTTCTCTTCATGAGCATATTTTCAGAGGCTATCCACATACGTTTTCTCTCCCTTTTGGGGGGACTAGTGGATCATGCAGCATTTTCAGTGAAATATCCATTGCTGAAATCAGAATTCAGCCAAACGCCTGCATGTTTTAAATGGATGGCTGAATACAGTGATCATTTGTCAATTTCCTCTACTGAATTGTTAGCGAGTAAGACTTGCGCATGTTGTTTGAGACAGAAAATGAATAGTTTGAGTTGCTGTAGTTTCAATTATAGTAAGGGGTAAATGTTTGCAAGTTACTATGTTGCTTGGATGTTTTTTCCCCCTCAAGACAGTGCAGTCGGCTAGGGTCAGATCTGAACTAAAGCTTTAAACATGGATTTCATTATTTGGTTGGAGAGTGACGCATCAGTAAAAAATCAACAAGTATTTAGCATTAAGTTATCTCCATAAAACTCCACTCATAGAAATATAGAAATGTAGGACTAGAAGGAAACTTGAGGGGTCATAGAGGCTAGCCTCCTGCACTGCTGCAGGACCAAGCATAGCTAGGTCTTGCCGCAGTATCCTAATATACCTAGTATCATCTAAACTTCTAGGGCCAAATTCTATTCTTGTTTGCAGGTCTGATGTCATTGTAACTGTGCTAGTGATTAATTTATGAATCCTTAGAAATGGGGATTTAGAAGAAGCACACTAATAAGGCCTGGTTCTGATTTCATTTAGATGGGATTTATGCTGGTAAACGCCATTGAGGGCAATGGATTTACTACTGATTTACATTGTGGAAATGAGGTCAGAATCTGGTCCATAGTCAAATAAATCACTGTGAATATATCATCCAACATATTTAGCTGTGTTTGCAAATTATTCATGAACCGATCCTGAGGGCTAATGATGTGTGTATTGTTTGTAGCTATTCACCCAATAGATTATTATGCAAACCAATTTCAGTCTATGGGTTATTTGCAAACTGTTCACTTCTGCTATTCATTATTCCTGCTGTCTGACCAGTTGCCTAAGTGATATAGGACTGTTACTACTCCCTGACTGGCTGGCTGAAATTTTAACAAATAGGATAACGTTTTCAAAAGCACCTACATTAATTAAGTCTCACTGAAAGTCAATAGGACTTGGGCACCTAAGTCAGATAGGCCCATCTGAAAGTTTTAGCAATAGCAAATAACTTTCTGCCAGTACAGAGTTTTGGAAAAATAACTGAAGATTAAAAATTATGAAACTTACTGGATTCGCTAACATTTTGATGAGTAAACTGCTTTATTCTGAATAACTATAAACCATTAATAATATGACACCCTTCTGAATAAACAGTAGAGTCGTGCCATTTTTATTCACAAAAAATATTCACAGTTTTGGTATCATGCAACCATTTCTAGTAGTTACTTGTGCCAGGTGTGGAATATCATGCTGAAATGAACAATATTTACATTTTTACAGACTTACTTAAATCAGTTTTCATAGGAGTATTAGGGACCAGAGCATGTGGCAAAAAAACTCCTAAGAACTAAATTAAAATTAACAAAAACCTTTGTTATAGGAAGTGGGATTATGATGAGCCCAATTTAAATTAAAATTTCAGAACCCCTTTTCCTGCCAGTACCAATGGTTTTAATTTATTTCTTGGAAGGGATTATGTCAGATATCAGGTAAGATTAGAGTAGACACATTTCTTCTTCTCACAGGTATAGCATGATAATAACATGGGTAAAAGTGATAATCATCACAAGATCTTCTGACAAATTCCAGTAGAGCCATTCTTTTTCCCTCCCCCTGCGTGACATGAAAGGCTGAGTTACATCAATGGTAATCCATTAGTATTGCCCAGCATAAGGATTTTTTGTGAGTATAACTTGTGTCACCGCTGCTTATGTTATTAATACTCCACTGAAATGAATCTGACTGGGGCTCTTCCAACCATCCTGTCACAACTGATTTGATTTTGGGGGCAGACATTAAAGTCCTTCGTTATCACAACTGACAGTAGGATAGTAGTCTCACATTAACAACCTATCTTATCTAAGTTAACATCAAAAAGTAAGCCCCAAAGTCAAGCTCTCAGTTACATTTCTTCCTTTTCTGACAACACAGTCCCTCCCATAGTAAAATCTGGATTTAACATCCAAAATGCAACTTCACATATTTAATACCCATGCAAAAATGTATCCGTCTGTGTGTCCATTGCAAACATCTGTTTTCAAAGATTAGTTCAACTAGTCATGAAACCTTGCCCCTTTCCAATTCCTGGCAGACAAGATCCCAGAACCAGAGAGCATTGTAAACAAGTTTCATTTAATCTGTGTTGGGTTGTTGTTTGCTTTTAAATTACAGGTGTGAAAATAAAGTCAGGATGCTGTAGTGTTTGATGACTTTGCACTCCTCTCATAAATCAAAAGTGGCATTAATGTAGTAATTATATTTTCCAACTCACTGGCCCATAAAGTGAATTACTGCCCTTGGGTATTTAATACAAATATAGAGAATTATTTACTTCTGATAGGTTGTAATTTTATCAGGGGGGTTTGGTGACATTTTAACAATAAGACCTGGGGACTGGATGTCTCAGGGTCTTGATTCTAGGGCAATGGAGCCTTTCATTCCTAGATCACAAGATGTGAGCACTAATGGACAGAACTTATTACTATCTGGCAGCTGATGTGCAATGCTCTTAGTCTAGTTCAGGGGTCGGCAACCTCTGGCACGCGGCTCGCCAGGGTAAGCACTCTGGCAGGCCGGGCCAGTTTGGTTTCCTGCCGCGTCGTCAGGGTCAGCCGACTGCGGCTCTCACTGGCCGCGGTTCGCTGTCCCAGGCCAATGGAAGCTGCGGGAAGTGGCGCGGGCCGAGGCACGTGCTGGCCGCGGCTTCCCACCGCCCCCATTGGCCTGGAGCGGTGAACTGCGGCCAGTGGGATCCACGATTGGCCAAACCTGCCGACGCGGCAGGTAAACAAACTGGCCTGGCCCGCCAGGGTGCTTACCCTGGCGAGCCACATGCCAGAGGTTGCCAACCCCTGGTCTAGTTCCTATTGGACAAACAGTCACATGAAAACAAACCAACAAAATACACTACCACAATTTTAAAGGGAACCAGGATTGGAATGGACATGGAGACTGATCTACTATTCCATGCCTAGCAGAGGTCTGTCTTTGGTTGGGCAGTGTTGAAAAGCTTGCAATGGACAAAAAATTCATTTCAAGTCAAACAGACCATTTTGTTTGACCAGGCACTTTTAATATAAAAGCAAAGGAAATGAAAGGCTAGATTTGCAAAAGAGTGGTGGTGGCAGCAGCAAGAGCAGCAGCTGCTGCCTCCCTTATAATCTAGTGGTTAGAGCACTTACATGGCATGTGGGATGCATAAGTTCAATTTCCCCTTCTGGTTGAAGTGGTGTCTGCCTTTGCAGTTGGGTTTCCCACATGGGATATTCTGGTGTGGGGTTCTCTCAATCACTCTTATTGAAGCTCTTCCACTGTGGATAACGAACTAAATAGTCATTGGAACACTGATATGAACGTAACCCTTTAGGTTGCTTTACATTAATATAGTGCGTGTGGTGCAAAACTATGGTTATTAATTTGGACCCAGTCCTGCTCTCATTGAAGTCAATGGCAAAACTCCTATCAACTTCACTAGACACTCCAATGCAATTAGATAAAGGACCATTGTTTCTACTTCTGTTTGTGCTAGATGGTAATATGCATCTTTGTTTCTTACTTATTTGTGTGGTATCTTGTTCCTATTTTCTTAACATTTTGATCTTGACAATTTGATGACAAGTGCATTACAAAACCAAGGTGTGACTGGGTGGACTATGCCCAGAGTCCCCCTGCTGGAGCACCAAGGTCCTGCCACACCCATCTCAGGAATGGAGCAGTGGAGGTAAGTCCTCCAGGCAGCCTAGAGAGACTGTGCAGGAAAGCAACCAATCATGGGGAGGCTGCAAGGAGCTAGCCAACCAGAGGGTTGCAGGCTAGTATAAAAGGAGCTGAAGTGCAGACCAGAGTCAGTTTCTTGCTGGAGTCAGGAAGTGCAGATGGTGCTTCCGGCTGGTCAAAGGGAGCTGCAGCACCATGGACAGCTCAGTGCTGGCAGGGACCAGGGGAGTGAGGCAAAGCTCCTGGTTGGATGCTGGGCCTGAATGTAGAACAGCCCTGATGTAAGGGTGAAGGCTTGGGCCACAGAGAAGTGGCCCGGGAACTGAAAGTAGTTTCATTAAAGGGACACAGCAGTGCGTGTCTGCTGGGACCTGGAGTAGTGGATGGGCCTTCCCCCGCCCCCCGCCCCCCCAGGCAACCGGTGAAATGACCAACAATTGGACAGCAATAAATGCCTGGAAGGGGATCTGAACTACGAAGTGGCCCAGCTGAGACCAGAAAGGCCCAGAGAAGATGAAACCATTGCCTCCAGGGAGGAAGCCCTGGGGGCACTGCCCGATACCAGGGCTGGGATAGTTTAAAGACTGCAGACACACCTGGCCAGAAGGCGGCGCTTGTGAGAGGTGGGTGCCACGCCATTACACAAGGGAATATATAAGACAGATATCAGTGTATAGGAAATTTCTCTTTAGCCTGATGTGTATCCCTTGGTGCTGACAGAGACAGAGAGATGATTTTTCTCATAAATATACACAAAAATAAAATAGAGAGCATATTTTCCCCCGTAAAGAATAAAAAGCCTAGGAAGTGTGTATGTACTCACACTTGATATATCATAATTCCCATGTGGTATAGGGTGAGAACCTCCACTGGTGTAAGTTGGCAATGATCCACTGAAATGATTGAACTATGCCAATTTATACCAGCTGAGGATCTGGCACTAAGAGCTCAAGAGTTAGTATGGCCTGTTTGATTGTGGTGAGGGTGTATTTCAAATTGTGCTGCTGAGGTTTTCATCAAGAAGAATTGTTGACCTTGGGCTTGTTCTGAGAAGTTACTCAAATTCCTCTGTGTACTTACTGTAGTCCCACCTCTGGCTCTAATGGAAAGAAAATGGCATGTACATGACACAGCTTTTGTTGTTGCTATTTTATTTCCATTTGATGAAAGATTAATCCACAGAAAATCCAAAGTAGTCCATTTTGCCTTAGGCAGAACTAGCTTTTCTTACTTGCATTGTTCCTGGAGGAAAATCTGTTAACAACTTAAATAACGTGGGCAGATGGAAGGCAGGTGTTAATGGAAAGGCATCAGCCCAACCTGACTTTTTTGAAAGCCGTCTGCAAGAAGTTATGTGCAACCAAGACTATATCTACACTACAACCCACGTCAGCATAATTTACATCGCTCAGGGGTATGAAACGCCTCCCTACCCCACGAGCAACATAAGTTACACTACATAAGCACTTGTGTGCCCAGCGCTATGTTGGCAGAAGAAGCTCTTCCCACTGACATAGCTTCTGCCACCTGCAGAGATAGTTTTATTATGCCAATGGGAGAGCTGACTCCCATCGGCATAGAGCGTCTTCACCAGACACACTGCAGTACTTTAACAATATCGGTACAGCTGTGCTGCCCTCACATTGTATGTATAGACATAGCCTAAGATAAGAATTTTAAATTATCACTAGAACCAGAGTATACTGCTACAAAAAAACCAAACAAACAAACAAAAAAAAACCCCATTGTATATTTGGTTGGGTTAATGAAATAAGTACTCTGAAGGCAACATCCTTTTTAAATTTCCTAGACTCCCTGCTACCAAGGTTCTTGGTTTATTTTTCCAGGTGTTTGTTGGTTTTCTTAAGGGAATATTTCTCTTGCACTGTAAGAGAGGGACAAATGAATGGCTGCTGTGGCTGATTAAAGACCAAAGTATTTAATCATTCACAAAAGGCTTTTTTGTTTCTTTACACTACAAAGTAATGAAGAATATAGTTGTGCTGGTAAAACACCCTATTCCAGAGGAAAAACAGGAGGAAAGTGAAGAGAGAAAGGGTCCAATCCACTCCCATTGAAGTCAAGGTGATCTTTGACATTGGCTTATTGGGAACAGGAGCAGGCTGTTATTATAGTTAATGCTGTTAATTGGAGAATCATCAATGAGGTGGGATTTGCCAGGCATCCTGCTGGGGAAGGGACTTGCCCAGTGTCATTCAATAACTTTATCTACAGTAAGAAGAGAATATAAATCATTGCTGATAAAGTTTGCAGCTGGCACAAAGATTGGTGAGACAGTAAATAAGAATGAGAACAGCTCCCCGATATACAGTGTTCTGGATCACTTAGCAATCTGGGAACAATAACACAACATGGGTTTAAATATTCTCAACTGCAGGGCCATATAGTTAATAAAGAGAAAGGTGTCACTCTGGAGAATGGTGACTCTCTGAAAAGGAGTTAAGAGTCATAGTGGATAACCAGCTGAGCATGAGCTCCCAGTCTGATGCTGCATCAATATATAAACGGGAATATCAAGGAAGAGTAATAGATGTTATCTCTGTATATTGCATTGCTGAACTGCTGGGAGAGACTGTCCATTTCTGGTGTCTCCATTTAAAAAAGGTTGTTGAAAACCTGGACGGGGTCCAAAGAAGAGCTACAGGAATTATTTGAAGTGTATGTGGGGCAATGTGAATTTCTGGGAACAGTTTGAACCCTGGGACTGGCTCTTCCATGGTGGATGCAAGTAGAGAAAGGGCCAGCTAAAAATATGGTCCATATGGGGTTTTTAAAAATAGCATTTTTTACTCTGCATCGGAGAAGCAAGGCCAAACCCAGCTGCCCTGCTCAGGCTCCTGTGATGAAGATGTGGAAAGGGGCCAGGAACTTGACTGTCTCTCTCCTCGTGGCATGCGGATAGGTGGTCATCAATACTGATGCACTGCTTGACCAAGGCATCCAGGTTGGGTGGCAGATCTACCCATGCCATACCCATGCCAGCTCATCCAGAATTTCCTCACATAGGCCATGCCAGAAATGGTAGCGCTGCACTGCCTTATTCCATTTAGTGTCTGCTGCCAGACATCAGAACTCTGCAGCAAGATTGGCAACCTGTTCCCCGACGCAGGCCCAAAAGCTTGCTTTGGCAGACCATGTGCAATTCAGATGGCCAAACACAATTGTTTTGTCTCTGATGAACTCTTCAAGCTTCTGCAGGAGGGGGCTAGAAGTCTCCAGGAGGGGAGAACTGCAGGCCAGGGCCTCCCCACTTGGCAGACTAAGAGTAAGTCCTACTCGTGTCTCGTCAGTGGCAGATGACTGGGGCCAAAGCATGGACAGGAGCCAGCATAGCTCATGACGGTCCCAATCGAGTTTATCCGAACTGGAACCGCTGACTCCCTAGAAGCTGGGATGGCAGATAAGGGTGGAATGGCTTGAGCCTATTTGTAACTGCAAGGCCATAACCTGGGCCTGTCAGGTATGCAGGATTCCCACAACGTCCAGCAGGGGCATGTCTACCTCTTCAGAATCCATCCTAAGGGCAATGTGGTTCCTTTCCTGTTCTCGTCCAATCTCTTGAGGCTGCTCAAATTGTCAGCTACTGAGTTGTGGGTGGTCTGGCCTACTGGTGGAAGCAAAAGTCTGGCTTGCCAGTCAGAGTTGAATCCAGATGGGGCAGTCCGGGAGCAAAGCCCATAGCCAGGAGTCAGAAACCAAAGCGTTAACCAGAGTCACAGTCAGAAGGCATAGCGGAAGGTCAGAGCCCAGAGTCAGCAAGAAGGTGGGGATTGGAGGAGGAGCAGGTATGGGATTGGGCCGGGGCTGTAGCAAGACTAGAGATAACCAAGGCAGGGGGACAGGAACAAACACAGCTGCAAGCTAGGAATGCTTTGAGCAGCCATTAGATTGCTGGTGCTCCTGAGCTATTATATCAGCCTGCTGACTCCCACAGCCAATCAGACAGCTTCTATCAGGACTCAATGCGCTCATTAGGTTTCCTGGAGACTGGCTCTGCTGCAGACTAGGCCCCTGACAATTCCCTGCATTAACCCCATCTATGTACTGCACCCCTGCCCTAGAGGGGACACATTTGTGATGGTGGCAGGACAGGAGAGGGAAGTTCAAGCTCCTTGCCCATTCAAATCTTGGCCTCTCTCCCGAGACTCAGGAGGTGGTTCTGTGGTGTTGTTCCTTGTCAGCTAGGAACCCAAGCCAAGACCATTGCCTCATTTCACATGGGCCATTGAATAGCCTTCAGCAAGTAACAACTTTCAGTCCCTGCAGATCTCTACTGGATTCTAACCAGCGACACAGAGGTGAAAGTCTCCATATCTCAGAACTAGTCCATCCCCTGAGCCAGGTAGTCCCCTGAATTCCACATTTGCTTTCAAAATGATATCAAGTTTCTAAAACACATTGTCTCTCTCTTAGAGCTTCCTGCGCTCCTGACAGTTCATCTGCTGCAGGGAATGTAGAATATTGTCAACCCAGGATACTCATACGCATGCAGGTGCATGTGCATGTGCGCACACACACTTCAGCATTGGATGTGACCGCAGGTGTGAGGTGGAAAGAGTAATTAACTCTGCAGTGAATTTGCCCCCTAGCAGAATCCAGCTGTCAGCTCTTCTTTCCTGGGTTCACATCTGGTTTGCTGTCACATGTGGGATTAGCCTTTTCTTTCCTACTCTGTATTACCTGCATAAAGGCATTAAGTCTGAGGAGGGGGGAGTTAAATGGTGACTTCAGCATGGCAAAGCACAAGATGTTCATGAAGTTTGGATTAAGTTATTTATTATAGTTATAGATATTGTAATCCAATAGTGTTGTTAGTGAAGCTCCTAGCTCAGGATTATTAAAAAGACAAGGACTCTGTCCCAAGGAGTTCATAATCTACAATTCTAAGAGCTGACTGTTGCTAATTTGAGAACAAGGAAGGAATTGTAACTGGAAAAAGCTGTACTGAAAAGCTAACAAACGCTGCTTGGACCATTTAAGGCCCACAGATATTGTTGGGTACAAATGAGAAATTCACCTATGTGGGGTGGGTGTGTGTGTGTGTGTGTGTGTGTGTTTTGTTCGGTGATAGAGAGATGGCATAACTTTTTCAATGATAAAAGGGCTGGGTTTTTTAGAAGATTAAGGATCACTGCCCTGTTCCTGAAATGATAATCCTTAGTCTCCAGCAAAAAAGTTTCATCTCAAGGTGGGGTGTCTTCAGAAAAGTGACTCAATAAAAATCTTGGACTTAGTGTTTGACAGTCATTCTCCCTCTCTGGTTTCCATCTTCCATCTCAGTCCACGTATCAAAACAATATGTCTCCAAATGACAGCAATGAAAGCTCAATATAAAATCTGAAAAGGAAACAGTGTTTTTTTCTGGTTTGTACATCACAAAACCCAGAGATTAGCTTAACTGGCAATTTTGGTGGTGATGTATGATGCCACGTAAAATGTAGATACATTGGTTCTTCTGCAAGAATTAGGGATGGGCAAGCTTTGTGTCTGAGAGCTGAGTGTGAGAGCATTTTGGTGGACAGGATTAGAAGTCAAAATAACCTTGACAAATTGGAGAATTGGTCTGTGTAGCAGGGTGGATCCCTGCTCCTGCCCTGAAGGGGTTAAAAACAGCCCTGGGAAGGGGCTGTGGCTTGAGGAAGCAGCCTTTAGGCTGGGCTGATTGGGGAAGTGGCTGCAGCTGGGGCCATGCCCCAAACTGAGCCACAGGGCCTTATAAGAAGGGCAGGGAAGCCAGAAGCCAGACAGTCTTCCTCTGCATTCAGAGGGAGATGGGTCTGGCTGCAGGGAGCTAGACCGGGTATCTGAGTGGAGCAGGGCCGGGGAAAGGCAGAGGAGCTGGGGAGCTCCAGCCTAGAAAGCCCCATGCTGCGGCCTAGCATTGGGCTAACAGGTACTAGGGGTTGCAGAGGCAGCCCAGGGGTAGGCCAAAGCAGCAGGTCCAAACCCTCCTTGCCAGTGATGAATAGGCTGATATTGCAGTCTGCCCCAGGGAGTGGGGCTAGACAATGACTGGCAGTGGCCATACACTGAGGCAAGGTGGGGATAGAGGCTGGGGGTTCCCTGAGAGGGGAGACCCTGAGAGAAAGGGGTTACTGTCAGGGGGCAGCACCCCATGTAAAAGGGCACCGGGGTCCAGGGAGGAACTCGGGGCCAGGGAACAGGCGGATCACCGGCCTGCAGAGGGCGCTCTGGACACTGGAACGAGCTAAGGTCCGGAGTCACCAGCAGGAGGTGCCGCAGGGGTGAGTCCGGCCCGTCTACAGTCTGAATACAAGAAGATGAAATTCAATAAAAACAAGTGCAAAGTACGTCACTTAGGAAGGAAAAAAACAAATGCACACCTACAAAATGGGGAATAACTGACTAGGTGGTAGTACAGCTGAAAAGGAACTGGGGCTTACAGTAGATCACAAGTTGTATATGAGTCAACGATGTGATGCAGTTGTGAAAAAGGCTAACATCATTTCTGGGTGTATTAACAGGAGTGTTGTAGGCCATGGAGGTAATTGTCCTGCTCTACTCGGTACTGCTGAGGTCTCAACTGGAGTACAGTGCCCAGCTTTGGGTGCCACATTTTAGGAAAGATATTAAATTGGAGGGTGTCCAGAGGAAAGCAACAATAATAAAAGGTTTAGAAAACCTATGAAAAAAGATTTTAAAAAGTGGGCATGTTAGTCTTGAGGGGGGAAAAGATTGAGGAGGGGACCTGATAAGTCTTCAAGTACGTTAATGGCTATTATAAAGAGGACTGTGGTTGATAATTCTCCAGGTTCACTCTGCAAGGGAGATCTAGGTTAAATATTAGGAAAAACTTTGTAGCTAAAACAGTAGTTAAGCATAGGCTTCCAAGGGAGGAGGTGGGGGAGGTCGTAGAATCCCTGTCACTGCAAGATTTTTAAGAACAGATTGGACAAACACCTGCCTTGGATGATCTAGGTTTACTTGGTCCTGTCTCAGTGCAGGGGGCTGATCTTGATTACTTCTCGATGTCCCTTCCAGCCCCACGGTTCTACGATTCAGACCTCCAGACACAAACACTGGCCCCTATCCCTGTGCTTTATTGCCTTTCCAGGGAGCTTATTCCATGAACACTAAGACAAAAAGTATCTGTCATCAATCCTCTATCCACGAGTGCATCCACTGGGTCAACAGCTGACCTGAGCTGATCACGAATTGGAGAGCTTGTTCCCAAGATCTACCCCCTGGGCTCTGAGATTTTAAAAGAAGCAGGTCCCCTCTGAGTGTATATCTTATAATATCTGCACTTGCGTGCCCCGCCCTGCTCTTGAACTTCTGAACTGGGGAACAGCTTGAAGGATGTGCTGCTCCCTGATGTACAACTGGCTCATGCCTCATCTCTCCCGTCTGGACAGAGATCTGCAGAAGAGAAGGGCAAACAAATATTCATGGTCCCAATAGCACAACAAATTTGTAACATGTTGGGCAAATGAATTATTCAGTTCACCGAGGAAGTACTGCTTCCGTGCTGGCAAACATAGCAATTCAGACTCCAGATACATAGGGAACTCCAGGAGCATCTGGTGCAGTGCTTGCCCTGCTTTTGGCAGCAGTCATGTAGAGTGTGTGTGTGGGGCAGGGGGCGGAAATGAAGCCATAACAGGAAGAAAAGGAGGCCTGAGTCAAACAGTCTGGAGGAAAAGCAGCACTATTTTCTAAGCAGTACTGCTTTTCACTCCTTTGGGTACATGGGTTAAGGTCAGATCTCCTTTCCTTTTGAACTTCTTTCTCCCTACGACCCAGCTACATGTCCTAAAACTTGCTTGCCAAAAGTGTTGGTAAAGCACAATAGGGCAGGCAAACTTACTCGTATCACCTTTCCACTCTACATAACAGAAGCCCAGTCCAGCCCTCCCTACCTTCTTTAGCCATCTCCCAGGCTGCTAAGCTCCTACCTCCTGAGGAGGAAGCTTCATACTTAGTGCAGATGCTTGTTAGGTCTGAATCTCACTGCCCATCAGTCTTTTCTGGAGGAGGAAAAAAGGGGAAAGAAAGCTGGAGACAGGGAGTAAGAGGAAAGGAGATTTAAGGGGCAGCGAGGAGACTGATGATGAGACTCAGGGCTGGGAGAAATGACTCAGGAGGAGGGGAAGAGGAAGTGTGAAAGTGATGGCATGGTCTTAGATTCAGTAGGGGAAATGGGATAAAGAAGACTTGGCAAGAAAGATAGGAGAAAGAAAAAGGTGTATATATCTGAGAGGACATAGTGAAGAGGATGAATAAATGATGCTTGTCTAACGTAATCTATCTAGGTATTTATATATTGTACTTACTCCTATGGTGTCTGAACATCTTATAAAAATTACATTAAGCCAACAGACTCTCTGGTTGTGTTCTTTAACCTTTCATGAGCCAATAGTTACCAATTGTTTAACTGTTTAAATAGTTATTTGTTTAGTTATTGTGTGACGGCTAGAATGAAGATTGGTGTTTTGCATTTCATCCTAACTATGATAAGATTTATGGTCATTCTGGTCTCTTCTGATCCTTAAGTTTCATAAATTATCAGTCCACTGAGATGAAAGGAGCACTTCTCAAAACATTGTTTCAGGCTGCCTGTAGACTGAGACAGACATCACTGTATATCAATTATTCTTAATTTTTCTGGGTCTCAGTGTTTCCATATTTTTCATGCAGCCCTCTGAGATACTCTGGCTCCTTTGAACATGGCTTGTAATTAAAAGTGAGTTTAACTAAATGAGAAAGTTGTGATTGTCAAAGTTAGAATCAAGACTCACAATTTGTCAGACCACTCTGTTTTTATTAGTGCAGCGCTCCACCAATAACATTCAGATAATGTGAGTGGCCATGCAAGACCCAAACAGTCTTATTTATACAGATAAAAGAGCGGGAATTAAACAAAGGGACAAAGAGAGAAAAACAGCAAAATTCACCTGGGGCATAGCATGCATATCCTACTTCCTTACTAACTCCTATCGATCTAAGGCTAATGCTTCACCAATTGCCCTTAAACGGTGCAATTGTTCTATGTTAATGTCTGTATTCCTGACACCTGAACTGCAGCATTCCAGCGATTTTCCTTAAAGGTACAGACAGCATTTCTTTAATCCTATCTATTTTTGTAATATAATTCATTCTACTTTCACAATCCCTCCTTTTGGTCACGCTTCGCCATGACCAACGATGGACTGGGTTCCACATATTAACCGTTCTTTATCTTTTTGTTCATCAGCGATATTTAAAATCATCATATTAGCACTCTGTTTTGGGGCAGTCACCTGGGTGGCATATTTTACACAATTTTGGATACAACAGGAGATTAACTGAAAACATACAAAAATCACTAGGATTCCAAACAGGATAGTCAGGGCTCCCTGAAACAACCAGTTTCCTAGGCCAGAGAAATTGAACAGGTTGCTTAGCCACTTCCATAAAGAACTCGGCTCTTCATGGGGAAGATATGCGATTTGTTCTAAGTGGCTAGCGTGATCTATTACCTCATTGGTATTGTCAGGTATATACACACAACATTCTTTTCCAATGAGTGCACAGGTCCCTCTTTTGGCCGCCAGCACTATGTCCAATGCCTGACGGTTTTGAAGGGCCACCTGTCGGATCGCCTCTGTTTCTTTGGCCAGAGTTTTTAAACTCTCTCCGGTTTCATTTGCCATTATTTCAACTACTGCTTGTAACCTCAGGAGCCTTTTTGCATGGTGTATTACTCCCCCAAGTGGGATAAGGGAACCGCCAATGGCATCTTCCCAGGTTAAGGGGCTTATGTTATTTATATACCATTGGGCATCTGGTAAGTCCCTTCTTTTTCACCTGAAATTACGGAGGCGTTCTCGTGGGAAGGAACCTAGCACTCGGAATTGTGGGAAGAGTTGGGCGGGATAACAGATACCTGACCAGTTAGCTGGTAATGCAGTATAAGCTTTGGTTCCACAAACCCAATGATGGCCTATTAAGGCCGGGAAGGGTCGATTGCATCCATTTATTACATAGGTGTCTGTAAATGAGGAGTAATATCCTCCAAAGGGAACAGGGTAATTCTCCTTACGAGGAGTGGTAGTGTTTGTATGGCATTGAAAGATTGTATTATTTTTACTAAGATTACTGTAAGGATAACATGAGATTGATTTTTCTGTTTGATCCCAGGTTGAGAAAAAATTCATATCCCCATACCCGGCCCGCCACTCTTTAGTTTTGTTTGAATAATCCCATACACCATTGGCCACGATATGCTGAAGGCAACGGCTTTTTCCCAGATCCAGCCCTGTCCCATTACACACCCAACACCAGTGACCCTTTCCCTCCACCACACTTATCCAGTTAGATACACTTATTCCCACTGCTTCCCAAGTGTCATTGCTGTTCCATGTTTTGTTAAACGGACGAGGTCCTCCAGTGAGATCTGGGGAATTGAGTGGGATAGCCAGGACAGGAATACCAGCTTGAGAGTGGGCTGGGATGTGGCTGCAGACCCAGCATTTAGAAATATTAAGGGTCTGAGCTATCCACACTTGCTGCTGGATAAAAGAATTGTCATTGTGGGCTCCCCAGACCTTAAGACACCAGCAGCCGAGGAACAGGCGCCACCAGAGGTGCATGTTGGAGGCAAGGCCCTTCTGGTTCTGACAACCTCAACTGAGGGAACCGCAGTCACGGTTTTACATCCACCAGGCAGCAGGCGCTAGGCTCACTACTGCTTCTTTTGGTGGGCCTTGCTTTAGGTTGTCATCTGCTTCTGGCAACCCTTACGAGAGCGTAGATTGTAAGGTATTGCAGGCTGTTCCTCTACGTCTTCTTCTGGAGTCAAAATTGACTCTGCGCGGTCCTGCGGTGATGATTGGTTCACCGGGGAGGGTGTCTTCTTACACTGCGAAGCATGTATCCACGCTGCGATGCCAGATAGTTTAACAGCCGTCTGGGTAGTAAGCAGTACCTGATGAGGACCCTTCCACCGGGGTTCCAAGGCGTGTTTTCGATGATGGTGCCGTACGTAGACCCAGTCACCTGGCTCGAGGTTGTGGCAAGCGTCGGAGGTGGGTTCCGTCGGCCAGGCGGCTCGAACCTGTGAATGGAAGTGACTTACAGCTTGCATTAATCCCTTGCAGTATTGAAGGAGCATACTGTGAGTCAAGTTCAAGTCTGGGACTGGAGTAATGGTAGCCACAGCTCGCATAGGGCGTCCCATAACAATTTCAAAGGGACTCAGTTTATGCCTTTGGGATGGAGTGGATCGCATTTCCATAAGGGCTAGTGGTAAAGCTGCTGGCCAGCTTAACCCTGTGGAGTCACAAATCTTAGCAAGCTTATTCTTAAGTACACCATTTTGCCTTTCCATAGCACCTGCACTTTGTGGGTGGTAGGGACAGTGCAGCAGGTGTGTGATATGTAATATACGATCCAGGTGTTGAACAATTTGTCCAGTAAAATGTGTACCCTGGTCACTGGACAGAGTGGCAGGAATTCCCTTGGCAGGCATAATATGATTTAACAAACATTTAGCAACAGACAGTGAATCAGCCTTGTGACAAGGAAAGGCTTCAATCCAACCAGAAAATAAACATACCATAACCAAAATGAATTCATATCGTTGGCACTTGGGCATTTGTACAAAATCAAGTTGCCAATGCAAGAAGGGTGCTTGGGGCAGGCCCCGGAATCCCTGAGCCACTTTTACAGGTTTACCAATATTGTGGCTTTGACAAGTGGTACAGGCGGCACAGTGGCGGGCTGCAAAAGAGCTGAAATGGGGGGCCCACCATCCCACCTTAGTTACAGCAGAGACCATCCCCTCCTTTCCGACATGCGAAACACCGTGAAGCAGGGCGGCCAGAGATGGGTAGAGTGAAAAGGGAGCCACAAAGGCACCAGTAGGTGAACGCCAAAGGGAATCAGGATGCAGAGAGCAATCCTGGGCAACCCAGGAGTCTTTTTCGGCTTCTGGGGCAGAATCCTGGAGCAGGCTGAGGTCAGTGAGGGACGGCGGTGCTATAGAAACAGAAAGGGAACCTAGAAATGCATCTGGGGAAGGTTCTATGGCAGCAGCATGTTTAGCAGAGGCATCAGCAAATGCGTTACCCTTAGCAACATCAGTATCTGCCGTCGAGTGGCCAGGGCACTTAACAATAGCTAGGGCAGAGGGAAGTAAAACTGCATACAGGAGAGCAGCGATGTAGGGGCCGTTTTTTAATGGGGGTACCGGCGGAGGTAAGGAAACCCCAAGCTTGCCACAGGGTGCCAAAGTCATGTACAACCCCAAAAGCATAGCGGGAGTCAGTGTAAATGGTGGCGGAGCGTCCCTCCGCCAAAAAGCAGGCACGGGTGAGGGCGACTAATTCAGCAACTTGTGCTGAGGTTACAGAAGGTAAAGGCGCAGCTTCGAGGGTTTCAGAGAGTGACACAACAGCGTATCCTGCAAGGAGACGACCTTGGCTGTCTCGAAAACAGGAACCATCAGTAAACAAAACAAGGTCAGAGTTAGGGAGAGGGACATCAGAAAGGTCAGGGCGCGGGACGGTGACAGCAGACACAGTTGCAAGACAGTCGTGGGGATCACCATCATTAGACAAGGGAAGGAGAGTGGCAGGATTTAACTGAGAACAACGCTTTATGGTGATATACGAAGCCGACAGCAGTAGAAGTTCGTACCTGGTAAGGCGAGCGGAGGAGAGGTGGCTTGTGTTACGCTGTAACAGCAGAGTTTCCACAGAGTGAGGGACCATGAGAGTAAGGGGAGAGCGAAGGACAAGGGATTCAGACATTTCGACTAGGCGCGCTGCGGCAGCCACAGCACGCAGGCAGGGGGGTAGGCCTTGGGCCACAGGGTCCAAAGTGGCAGAGAAATAAGCTACTGGGCGGTTCTTTTCTCTGTGCACCTGAGTAAGAACTCCAAGTGCACATCCAGATTGTTCATGGCAGAAAAGGGTAAAAGGCTTAGAATAGTCTGGCAGCCCTAAAGCGGGGGCAGAAGCTAAACCTTGTTTGAGGGAAACAAAGGCAGAGTCTGCTTCAGGGGGCCATGGCATGGGATTAGGCACAGAGAGTCGAGTGAGTTCCTGGAGAGGTTTTGCAAGGGAGGCATATTGGGGAATCCATTTCCTGCAAAATCCAGCCATGCCCAAAAATTTTCGGACCTGGCATGGGGAGCAGGGTCGGGGAAAGCTAAGGATAGCCTGGACACGGGTGGGAGAGAGCATACGGGAACCCTGGGAGAGAAGAAAACCAAGGTATGTGACAGAGACTTGACAGAGCTGTAATTTAGAGCGAGAAGCCTTGTGACCTTTGTTTGCTAAGGCAGTAAGGAGCACTAAAGAATCAGTTTCTGAGGCAGATAACGAGGGGGAACAGAGGAGTAGATCATCCACATATTGGACTAGAGTGGACCCGGATGGGAAAACAAGGTCAGCTAGGTCTCGGGCTAATGCCTGGGAAAAGTAAGATGGGCTTTCCGTATACCCCTGGGGAAGCGTGGTCCATGTATATTGCTGTCCCTTGTAAGAAAAGGCAAAGAGGTACTGGGAGTCAGGGTGAACCGGAACTGAAAAGAAAGCAGAACACAAATCAACAACAGTAAAATGAGTTGCAGCTGGTGGGATAGAAGCCAGAATCGTTGCTGGGTTTGGGACAACAGGAAAGGTGGGTATGACAATACGATTAATGGCTTGGAGGTCCTGAACAAATCGCCATGATTTGCCATCAGCTTTTCGAACTGGGAGGATAGGGGTGTTACAGGGACTGGAGCAGGGAACAATAATGCCTTGCTCCCGCAGGGCAGTTATGACTGGAGCAATGCCAGCCTCTGCCTCAGGGTTTAAAGGGTATTGAGAAAGGCGAGGCAGGGGTTTGGAGGAGTCCACAGTAATGCAGACGGGGTCAGTGTTTAAGCGGCCCACCTCAGAGGGATGGGTTGGCCACAGAGAGGATGGGACCTGCGAAATTAGGTGTTCAAGGGATGGGACCAGTGGGCAACAAGGGACTGGAGTGGAAAGGGAAGTTTCAGATAGCAGGGAGGCTACAGAATCATTCTGGGGAATTTGTAAATAGACCCCATCTGGGGAACAGTATATGGTGCAGCCAAGCTTACATAACAGATCCCGACCCAAAAGGTTTACCGGAGTGGAATCAGAGAGAAGGAAGGCATGATCCTCAGAAAGGGGACCAACCTGGACTGGTAGAGGTTTTGAAAGGGGATAAGAGGTTGGGACTCCCGTAATGCCCACAGCGGACACAGTTTTTCCGGAGCGGGGAACCGCAGGCAGATCAGTAGTACGAACTGCAGAGAGTGAAGCTCCCGTATCAACAAGGAAAGGGAGAGAAAGATCATTGATAGTTAACACACACTCACCCGTAGGAGTGAGTGGTAGTAAAGGAGTTAAAATTTCCTGAGGTTCCCCGGCATCCCATCATTGCTGTGAGACAAAGTAAGGCTGGGGACTGACTGGCTGTGCTGGCAGGGGGTCTAGCTGGTTATTTACAGAATTACCAGGCCGGCTGGGACATTCGTTCTTCCAATGTCCGGGCTGTTTACAGTAATTACAAACATCCCCATAACCCGAAAAACCAGTTCCTTTGCCCCTCCCTCGACCACCTCCCTGTCCCTGGTATTTTCCCCGTCCCCGGAACTGTTTGCCCTGCCCTGAATAATGCTGTATTTGCAGGGCCATTAACTGTTGAGCTGATTGTTCCTCCTTTCCCTTTAAAGTACGTTGGCAGTGCTCTGCCACTGTTTGCAATTTGTCCATGGTTTCAGTCTCCCACCCAACACTTATTCGTTTTAGCATATTGCCAATAGCAGGTAGGAGGCCATTAACAAACGCACTAGCCAGGGCGCCCTGTCCATTTCTATCTGGCTGTTGTATACCAGAATGTTGCAGAAAAATGTCAGTTAGCCGAGTGCGATAGTCGCCCGGGTTCTCTCCCTGTCGTTGCTTACAGCCATTTATGACCATCCAGTTGGTTTTAGGAGTCCATATCTGAGGGAGGCCTTCAAATAGATTTTTAGCTCGCTCTTTACACTTTTTCCGGTAATCAGCACTAGGACCAGTGTCTGGTAAGGCAGAGTGGCGGTCAGCAGTGAGCCAATTTGCTGCTGTGAGCCATTTTTCATGCTCACTTGGGGCTGCTACAAGTAGCTTGCACAGCTGCAGGAGGTCTGCCTCAGAGGGTTCATAGATGTCACATACTAACAAAAATTCCTCTGCAAATTTGGTAGGATTTTCCCGGGGCTTTGGAAAGCCTTTTACACTTGAAAGGAGCTCTGTGCGAGTCCAGGGTTTATAGCTCCAAGTGGGACCCCCTTCTTGGCCCCCAGTATGCAGGATTCGGAGGGGAGCCTGGACATTTTTAAGGCCCAAGCGCGAGCTTTTACGGGGCAGAGTGGGTTCAGAGGAATGGGCCTCGGCCGTACTGGATGATCCAGACAGGTCTGAACTGGAGATCTCTGGGAATTGTTCATGAGCTGAGAAATCTGGTGACAGTTGTTCCTGAGCTGGGGCCGTGGGTGGCTGTCTATTGATCCGACGCAAGGCTGCCAGGCCAATTAATGCGTCTTCCTCATCATCGTCCCCAGAATCTAGCAAGGGGTTTTCTTCGTCTTTTCCCACCTGGAGACAGGAGTATGAAGGAGGTCTGCTTGTGGGTTAAACAAAGACTGGGAATGGTTGGGTCATTACACCAATTGAATCTATTTCCCTATGTTAAGTTCTCCTCACACCTTCTATGGGCCATCTTAATTATCACTTCAAAAAGTTTTTTTCCTCCTGGTAACGATAGCTCATCTCAATTGATTAGACTCTGCCTGTTGGTATGCATACTTCCACCTTTTCATGTTCTCTGTATGTATAAATATCCCATCTGTGTGTTCCATTCTATGCAGCCGAAGAAGTGAGCTGTAGCTCACGAAAGCTCATGCTTAAATAAATTTGTTAGTCTTTAAGGTGCCACAAGTACACCTGTTTTTTTTTTTTTTTTTGCGGATACAGACTAACACGGCTGCTACTCTGAAACCTGGATAAAGGGGAGCGCTCGGTCTAGTGGTGGGAGAGGAGGTTTCCAATAAAGCTTTTAACTTATCATTTGAATCTTTGAGAGAGGCGAGTTTCGATTCTGTCCATCTACGATTTGCCTCTTCCCACCATTGCATGAAACAGTCAACCTCTCCTTTTGCCAATTTAGTTTTAGATTGGCCAAGTTTGTCTTTTAAGACGTCTACTCAGTCCTTGTCCCAAGATCCTAACAGTGGCCTCTGAGTTTTGGGATCTCCCTGAGTTAGCCTAGACCATTTTTCCAGAAATTTACAGGAGTCCGGACCCTTCCTAAAATGCATAAAATGAGCCGGGGTTCCTTTAGGGAACTGTCCCGACTTAGACGTCTGGTTACCCATACAGGAGGACTTTACACACCAATCACACAAGAAGGAAATTTGGGTTCGTCAGAGCGATGCCCGGTGCCACACACAAAAGGAGCCCACAGGCTACTGCCTCAATCGCCCTTGCTTTCACACCAGGGGCTTTAACCCAAGGTGCGGTGCGGCTGCAATTGTGCAGATTTCACTCACTCAGACCGCGGGGACAGGAACCCCTTGGTCGGCCAATCCCCGGACGGAGACGGCACCCAGACTCAAACACTCCACAGAGAGGACGGATAGACACAGAGACAGGACAGTCCTCAGTCTGGACAAAACACAGATATAATTACCTGACCAGATTCCTGATGCCAGATCCTGGGATCCCTACCAGAACAGAGTGGGAACCAACAGGTTCGATGGTGTAGACTTCACTGTGGTCGTGCACCCTTCCGTTCAGAAGGAGGACCGCTTGGGCCAAATGCCCAGGTGCCGGCTGCCACGGTCGTCCCACAAAACGGTCAGGGATCACACAGCCCCAGTGAAGACGGTTGCCATCTCGGTGGAACCTCCAAATTGTCAAAGTTAGAATCAAGACTCACAATTTGTCAGACCACTCTGTTTTTATTAGCGCAGCGCTCCGCCAATAACATTCAGATAATGTGAGTGGCCATGCAAGACCCAAACAGTCTTATTTATACAGATAAAAGAGCGGGAATTAAACAAAGGGACAAAGAGAGAAAAACAGCAAAATTCACCTGGGGCATAGCATGCATATCCTACTTCCTTACTAACTCCTATCGATCTAAGGCTAATGCTTCACCAATTGCCCTTAAACGGTGCAATTGTTCTATGTTAATGTCTGTATTCCTGACACCTGAACTCCAGCATTCCAGCGATTTTCCTTAAAGGTACAGACAGCATTTCTTTAATCCTATCTATTTTTGTAATATAATTCATTCTACTTTCACATGATACATACTCACCTCATCTACCTAGTCATGCTATTATTCTCTATCCGTTCATGCTCTGTATCCTCAGGGGTAGATAACCAACTGATCTGGCCCTCAGCTGTGCAAAGTCACATGTTCCATAGCTTGCACAGGAAAACAACATATCAGTGACTCAGTATCAGTGGTGCAATTGGTAGGAGGTTTCAGGCCAAGTAGATGTAGCTCTCTATGTGCTCACAATGATGCCAGTTCTGTAATTAGCTAGTCCTACACACTCAATGACCTATATGGGTGCACATATTGTCGATGCTTGTGGTTGGCCCTTAAGACCAAAGCCACAGGATCATACATGATTCAAGTGTACAGTTCAGACAGGATAGTAGAACAGAAATAAATTCCTCTCACTGTCTCCCCAGAGTATAGCTCTATAAACCAAACTGGCATCTGTAAAAGAAACCCCAGCCCTAGTCTATGCCCAACTGAAAGAGTCTCTGTCATACAGTAACATAATGTATACAGAAAGTCACAGAAATCTGAAGCTTACCAATGCGTCAGGAACACATAAAGTGGGCTTAATGGGCTAGACAAGATTTAATAGCTAGACTGCTGTTGCAATCACTTAGTCTCACCCACAGTTTTCTAGGGGTCACAGAGTTCTGTGTACACTCCCATGCCTCAAAATGTCAAAGGAACATATAATGTTTGGGATGGGTAAGTATTATTCATGTGTCTGCTTCACACTGGGGGGGGGGGCAAGTTCATCCTTAGTCCACTTGAATGAAGAGGAATTTGCCACTTAGTGTTTATAGACAGGTGCTGTCCCAGGATGCCCCCTCATGACCTGGTGTAGTCCTGTAGGCACCCCACCTCAGTTTCCCTCTGAGGGTTCCAAAATTATCCACTGATGCCACCTTAAAATTATATTCCCCCTCTCCTTGAGTCTAATTTATTAAACATCACTCAGCTCCAAAAAGAGCCCCCTTTACCCCTTCCTTAGGTTCAGAATGCACCTTCAAGGGACTATACTTCAAATCCTGGCCTTCCTGGCCTACAAACTCTTCTCGTCTTAAGTTTAGGGGTTCCACAGCCCCCCTCAGCGGCCCCAGGCCTTCCCTTTCTCAAACATTTTCTGCTCCCCAGGACCACTTTCATCTCTCCCAATTACTGCTTCAATTATTTTCTGTCCTTCATCCGTCTGTCTGGACAAATGGAATGGAGTAACTGGCCTCTCATGCTGGCCTTTAGGGCCAGTACCCCCATTAAACAATAAGATCACTCTCCCCAGTTTGGGTCTTCAGGGAGAAATGCATTTTCATGGAATGCTGACAAGAAATGTAGCTATCAATTGTAATATTCGGGGCTTTATATGAAAGGAGCCTTGGGTCCTCTTTCTTGTGGATTCCATGGAAACTGGGTTGATTCTGTGACAAATGGCTGACCCAAACTGACATTGGCCAAGGAGAGTGCATTTCTTCATTGCTTATGGTTGTTTTGTGACCTGTTACTATGTCTGTGAGAACATATGTACTTCACTCTTGTGGCTCGACTTCCGAAGTGAATGTTACACATGTTATATGTCCTCAAAGGTGGCACTCTATTTGTGTTTTCATTTCAGCCAGATTTGGAGTGGGAGGAATTGGAACAGGGGTACCATTTTTTTTAAGTTAACCCATGACCTCTCTTGAAGCGTTGAAGCCCATGTGTAAACATTATGCAACTGGGGCAAATCTATTTCTAGTGCAGGGAAGCAACTGCAGATAAACCATTTTTGCATTGAAACCAAGCTCCATAATTTCTACTATTGAGCTGACAAAAGGATTTCAGTTTTAGTAAGGAAGTTGAGGAAAAGTGACAAGAATGAGTCTGTCTGTATGAAAGAGAGAGAGAGAGAGAGAGAGAGAGGGGCTCAATGAGAATGGACTATATCAGTGTCTGAAAATGAGCAATTACAACTCTAGTAGCCTTTTAAGGTATATTTTAATTTTAATTCCCTTTATAGTCATGATGCATGTTTCACTTATTAAAAAAAAGTTTATTCTTTAAAGTACAAAATGGATTGCTGGAGGACATCTGAGAAAGAGCAAGTAGGTGTCTGCTAAAGCAAGTGTCCATGCACCATAGAAAGCTGTGACCGTTTAAAGGTCATTTTTAACTGAAGAAGAAGGTTTGCAAAGTTTATATATACATATAAGGGGGAAAAAGGCTTTGAAACTCTTGCTCTTCCTTCTCATTTGTACACTTGCTGGTGTTAACACTCTTCAAAGTGCCTTTCCTACCTCAAAAGAGACTGGTAATTCCTCAGGATGCCCCGAGAGTGTCTGTTTTTGTGACCTCAATTTCTGCCTATTACAACTGATAAAATATCTAATGAAACTGAATCGATTTGTTTTGTGAAATCCATTTTTTGTCTGCAGTAATTACAGCAACCATTAGACTGTAAGAAGCGTGCACTGTATTATAGTGCTCAGGTGTACTCAATGAGTTGAGAATAGGTAAAATATCTAGAACATTATTTAGCAGCTGCTGTCTCTGGAAAGCAGTCATGAGTGCTAAGCACCATTTAGAGATTTTGCTAATGCAGCCGATGAGACAGCAAAACCAAGCAATCCTGATCAGACAACAGAATGGTTCATGAATTGAAAAGAGCAGGGATTTAAAAGACTATCTCTCTGTTTTGTGTAACTGTTTGCCAAAGACTACAAAATTGCAGAAGATGGGAGGGAGGGAAGGAAGGATGGACAATACTTGGCCTTCACTTGGTCCAACTGGTCACTCAAACTGTTGATCTGGTGTTTGAGAAAATTATAAAACCTGAAAACTGTATTACCACAGAGATGCAGAATTGTTTTCTGTTACTTGGCACATTGATGGAAATCTTAGAAATAATGAAGATACATAAGGACATACCCTCAGATGCTATAAATCAGCATCTATGAAATTCTGGCTCTGTTGCTGACTGAGGCTCAGTTTGAGCAAGGTATGTGAGCATTGCCCATATCCTCAATGGTATTTATGCTCCTAATTTCCATTGATTTCCATGTCTAAATATTTTTGAGGATCTAGGTTTACATGCCTAACTGTAAGCCATTAAAGTCGATGGGACCACTCGGAGTTAAAATTAGGACTGTCCTTAAATATATTGCTGAATGAAAGGTTCTCTGATCTTCTCCAATACTTCTTGCAGCATACATGGCGTTTGTCCTAGAAAAAGCAACATCTTGGCAAGAAGGTTACTGATGAAGCTGAACTAGGCAGAATATTTTACTAAAGAGATATCCCATCACCTGGGAGATGGAGAGATATTTTAGACTTGCATGACTTCATCATTGTGCAAAGTAACTTAATGTTGATGATGCACTTTGCTGCCAAAACAACATCTGCAGCTACTGGACTGGACCACGGTGCAAGCTCCATTTCTTTATTCTTGGTATAATATAGTTAATTCATCATCTTTTTTAGTGATGAGTCTTTCTGCATTTAAATTGTACTGAGCTATTGGAGCATATTTAGTACTAGCAACATATTTCAACAATATTAAGTGGAAGTGAAATATACCATAGTTTGCTTTTCTTCTATCCTGCTGACCAGCCACATTTTTTGTCTCTAGGACTTGTGTGTTATGACTGAATGATGTCATTTACAATTACTAGGCTTATTAAATATGAAACCCTGGCTTAGTGTTAACTACAACTGAGGTCTTCATTAGACCTGAGTGGGAAATCGTTTTCCCATCTGCTGAATATTTTTAAGAGTTCAAAATTTTTGCTAATCTCGGATCAGAATGAAAAGTCAAAATCTCAAATTTTCATGATGTGAAAAACTGACTTAGGGTGGGGGTTGGGTCAATTAACATTTTGTTTAAAATATTACAGTGATTCTTTCCATGTTGACTTTTTTCTTTTTAAAAAGTCTAATTAGCTTACATTTTGAAACAAAAAGTTGTTTCACATCAGAAGACCCGAAGTCGTCATTTTGAAAATGTCCACACAAAATATTTTGACAATTTTGAAACTTTTTCAACATTTTCTTAAGTCGGGAGTTTTGTTTAAGTCAACCTTGACTTGCAGTTTTGTCTTTGATCTGCATATTTCAATAATGATCAAAAAGACTGCTTGCCAAAAAATTCCCAATGAGCTTAGACTTCATGTTTAATATCTTATCTAATTACTCTAGTGTATCCAAAATCTGACTACCAAAAACAACACTGACCACATAACTTAAATGGGCACATAAGTAGTGGATAAATATTTTCTTTTCTTTTGTTATTGATAATGCCAGTTTCCCCTTATCTGTGCAGAACAAATCTCAGAGAATCGAAGGCTGTAAAAAGAACGATAAATTAGTGGACAAAAGAAAAATCTTCAAACACCCACAGTTAGGAAGTAATGGTTTAAATGTACTTGGACAGATGGGTTAAATGTGCTTCCCCTCTGAATAGAAATCCTGTCAGTTTTGGTTGATTCAGCTTGGATATGGTAGATATTTGTTTCTCTCATTCCAAAATTTAAACAATTTGTTGTTGGTTGTCTACTCTGGAAAGATCCAAGTTTAGAAAAGCGTATTGTTTGATATTTAAGGATTGAGGTGCATTGCCAGAGCACTCTAGCAAAATCTCTCTGAATGTAAGGGGGTAAAAACTGCATAAAGTGTTTTATCCAATTCCTGAAGCCATACCATCTTGTACTGTGATGTGCAACAATCTCACATATTACAGATTATGAAGTAAACTGGATTAGGCTGGGTCAGGACAGTACTTGAATGCCAGATATCTAAGAAGCCTGGGGGAGATGAAGGAAGTGGAGTTGGTGATTCAGTAGGTGGCACTATCCTTTGTCTTTTCTGAGCCAATGGGGGCCCTGCAGCTGCTTTCTTTTTCACGAAATACAAACCTGAGATCATCACAAATTGTGGCTATTCCATCCTCAGGCTGGTAAAAATGCCCACCTGAAGGCAGTAGTGGAATAATGCGGAGTAGAGAAAGTAAGAAAGGGCCAAAATTTAGGCACCTCTGTCCATATTTTGGCACTTAAATGACTTTACATTAAAAGGTGATGACCACCCACAGCACCCATAAATCTTATGGGAGCTAGTGTGGCTCAGAATCTCTGAATATCAGCCAACTTCGTTACCGTAGGTGCTGCATTAGGAATTCAGGTGCATAACATTAGACATCAATGTGATGATTGGGGGATTATCCAGACCAGTAAGGGTTTCTGTCACCTCCTGTCCTGTTACCTTGGGGTGCCTTAATGCTGGGCTCAGATCCCTGACACCAGTAGCCTGCCCACAAGCACAAGGTCTCTCCATGGTTCTCACTAGCCTAATTACACTTTGCAGCATGACACCAACACCGCTTCCAGTCCCAAGTCTCCCCAAATCCATCCTTCATAAGTTCTTAACCACCAGACACTTGGAGTTTTCCCCTCTGGTTCATCACCTCTGAAGGTGTGAAACCAGCTTTCCCCTCCCACCCCCAGATACCAGCTACTTTGGCTCCCCACTCCACACAGTTTGCATGACAGAGACCTGCTTGAGATCAAAATAATATTTAATAGAAAAACCAAAGATTCAAAGATGAAATGGTGAGGAATAGCAAACATTTACAAGTTACACAGTAAATAAACATAACGATGCAACTTCAGACTTTACACTTCCATATTAGATCAAATCCCTTCTCTAAGTTACCTGTTGCCTTTGAACTGTTTTCCCAGAATACCCTCTAGCTAAAAGTGGGATCCATCATTTCACAGACAGCTTCCCACTTAAAGGCTGTCCCTCAGTTGCTGGATATCTTTCACTTCAAACTCTGTCCATTTTAAAAGTGTTTGCAATTTCTTTTCTTCAGTGACTACAGATATTCAAAGTGGGGAATGTGACACTGCACTCCATGCCACTCATAGTGATATTACTATGATATGATTGTAGCATGATTATGATGCATTTTATCCAAAACGGGTCATGTAAGATGTCATTGGAAAAGTTACGATTTGCTGAATATGATTATCCTATTTGTAGGCATATATCATTTTTTATCTGAAGTTATGAATATTCACTAGGAATATCAAATGGGCTTACTCTAGAAAACACTTACAGCCAGCCTTTCAGGTACAACAGTGAAAAAGCCAGACAGTGCTGATGGTCCATCAGCAAAGACAATGGACCCTGGAAGAACATAACCTTCCTGTGAATGTTCCAGACAGTTTGTAAGTAATGGCTGCTATGACTCAGCAAGGTATGCAAGGGCATGTAACCAGGCCACATGACTCTGGATTCCATCTTGGGATGTCAATATATTTCCTCAAACTGAGCTTTGGGACAAAGGGTTCCTGCCATATGCTAAAGCTATATAAGGCAGGGAGTGACATCATCGGTTGTTCCTCACGCCCCACAAAGACGACCATTGGAAACACTTGAGGAACAAAGACTGAACTGGGGGAAGTGCTGGACCCAGGCTAAAGGGATTTCTAAAGGGGATTCCAAGCTGTAAAGCAGGTGCAGCTTGTCCCTTAAGAATCTGCAAGCCTGCTTGTACCATCTCTCAGGGTGAGAAACGTCTAATTCATATCCAATCCATTTAGTATGTTAAGCTTAGTTTGTGTTTTTGTTTGTTTACTAGGTAATCTACTTTGATCTGTTTGCTATCACTTATAATCACTTAAAATCTATCTTTTGTAGTTAATAAACCTGTTTCATGTTTTAAATTAAATCCAGTGTGCCTTTAAGGGAAGTGTCTGAGGAAAAATCTCAGCTTGCTTTAACACAAGTACATTGTATTTCCTCTTCACATTGAGGGCGGGGCAAACTCTATGAGCTTACACTGTACAGTTCCCTGTGCAGCGCAAGATGATCTAATTTTGGGTTTACGCTCCAGACCGGGTGCGTGCCTGGGGAGCTGAGAGTTACCTTGGCTGTAGCCTTTTTATTGTTGATTCCTGCATTGACTGGTCAGAGAGCCTGGATGTAACTGCAACTGGATGTGTTCATACCTGTGTGAAGTGTAGGACCGGGAGCAGGGCTACCACTTGTCACAGTGGTACAATGTGAGGGGGAGCCCAGGCTGATGGGTCAGGGGGCACAGTGGTACCCCAGTTCCTGGTGGCACTCCGGGTGGAACCTGCCACAAGGAAATCCCCAGTTGTCTCAGTGTTTTTCCATTAATTTTAGTGGCCCATTGATGTATTTTCCTGGGTCATACAATGTATTGTAACTTGGTCTGATTTTGTGCAAACACCTGGGTTGGGGAGATGCCTTTCCCTGTCTGATTGCTCACTGTCCTGCTAAAAAAAACAGGAGTACTTGTGGCACCTTAAAGACTAACAAATTTATTTAAGCATGAGCTTTCGTGAGCTACAGCTCACTTCTTCGGATGCATAGAATGGAACACACAGACAGGAGATATTTATACATACAGAGAACATGAAAAGGTGGAAGTATGCATACCAACAGACAGAGTCTAATCAATTGAGATGAGCTATTGTTAGCAGGAGGAAAAAAACTTTTTGAAGTGATAATTAAGATGGCCCATAGAAGGTGTGAGGATCACTGTCCTGCTGTGACCTGGAGCTGACGTTTATGAGCCCTGTTCTTTATGGACACAAATACATGAGTTCGTAGCTATAGCCTGCATACATAGCTCAATGTTTATAAAGTTTAGAACAGTAGAAGCTTTCATAAAAGACCTTACTTTATATGTTTCTTGGCAGAATAACATTGTATACAATCAGTTGATTCAACTGCTTATTCTTTGTGGTTCAAACACCCTGTTCTCCCGTTGAGTGTCTGTACCCTGATTGTCACAATCAAACTTCAGAAATGTTGGTCTAAGAGTATATTTAAGAATTCTAAATCCTGTAAGCCAGATTCACATGGCACATTTGACGTATCAATTTGTTCCTTTTGATTTAAAATTATTAGATCCAGCCAAAAAGGAATATACTGTAGCAGTATTCCCAGAATCTGGGACTGCCCAATATTACTCTAGTGTTATAGAAGAGCTCTGTTGTATCAATTTACCACTCTAATGCATGACAGGGTTGTGTTAAACAGTAAAGAAATAAATTGGGGAATTCAAAAGGTTAGTATTTTCATTTTAGGTAGGAATTCTAATTCTATCTTCTCTCAACCAACACAAATTCTGATAAGTCACTTTGCACTCTTTTAGGATACCTTAAGGGAAGTGAAATAGGGACGACCTGAAAAAGAGGAACACCCACCCCCACCTGAACGAAGCCTGGAAAATGAGGATAAACTAAGATTATTGCAGTAATCAAGTTCTTTTATAATCTGTTTTACCAGAGAAAGGTTGTTTAATTTTAAAAAGTTCAAAGTTTTAGCTAAAGAACTGTATTCCTAAATATCTGATAGCAATAGAAACTCAGGTGAAGGGATATTTACTGTTAATCATATTCAAGGCTTTTTTAGACAAGTAATAATTATATTTGGATAAGCCTAAATCAGGGGTTCTCAAATTGGGGGTCGTGACCCCTCAGGGAGTCATGAGGTTATAACTTGGGGGTTGCAAGCTGTCAGCCTTCACCCCCCAACCCCTGCTTGGCCTTCAGCATTTATAATAGTGTTAGATATAAAAATGTGTTTTCAATTAATAATGGAAGTCACATTCAGAGGCTTGCTGTGTGAAAGGGGGTTACCAGCACAAAAGTTTGAGAGCCACTGGCCTACATACTCTCCTATAAATGAGAAAACACAATTACATTTGAAGATTTAATTCCCATGTTAACCATTTTAGCTGGGGAACAATTCCATGAGTTCTTTTATAATCTGTTTTACCAGCGAAGGGTTGTTTATGAGTGCATTGTGTATAGTATGTACACATGAGAGAGAAGGTGTACTTTGACCATACATGAAAAGGCCCTCTTGACTAAAGTATACCTGTGTTTTTTATGAACACTATCCCCATGAACCAGAATAGACATCCAGAACTGAGCACCCAGCATTTTTACATTCTATAATAGATCTTTAGCAGTTCTTAGTATACCATACTGATCTTCCTAAACATATACTTAGATATACCTCTGAATTTAAAGTTATATCTAGATGCAAGCCAAAGTGTTAGTCAAAGAAATCTTTGCTCTCTATAAACTTTGGAAATGACAAAAACGCTATGTTAATCTTTCAGGTTAAACAATCAAAAGTCAAGAAATACTGAAGTTAAGGTTACACATGCAACCTACCTCCGTTCTGTCCTGTTTTGCATTTTGATAAATGTATTTAACTATATGATCACACACTGTTTATTACACTAAAATATAATTTCATACAATTTTTCTGTATATTGGATTCTGTGTAGCATCTTGTAATTTTTTATTCATTTCTTCCAGTTCCATTAGTTTTTCATAATGGTCCAGTGTATCTCTCTTGTATTACATTTTTACATCATAGCTTTGCTTTAATTTGATATTTTCTTTATTGTGTAAACACCCATGTACTTTTCTTTTTCAACCAGTAACATGGCCCTCTGTAGGTGCAGTTCAAGAGATTAGGCAGTTAACGCTGATCTATCCCGGCAGATCTCAGCCAGTCAGGAATGACCCCAAAGTGGGCTGAAAGAGCTCCCAATGGACTATGCCTACTGGCTGAGAGCTGAAAAACCAAGCTGAGAGCTGCAAAAGCATTGCTAGGACCCAATGGGAGTATAGGCAGGGGAGTGAAAGATTCTCTTGCTTGTGCTGTCCTGCCCTTGCTCTGCGTTCTGTCCCAGAGCAGCTTCCTTCTTCCGCCCTACCCAGCCCAGGCCTGGCCTGACAGAACTTAGCTCTAGGGCTGGGAAACACTGCTTCAAGAGTTTGGATCTGGCTTCGCATCCCCTTGCACTAGCATGTCCCTATGCTCTGAGATGGGCTCTGGGTAGTCAAGAGGGAGAGATGATGGGAGATTCTATACCCCTGTCAGCACCAGCCTGAAACACCATATCTACCACCTCCCTTTATTGAGCCAGCACCCACAAAACAATTGAAAATCAGCCTATGATCCAAATCCATCATCTTTTGCACCTGCAAGGGCTTGGTGGCTATCGTGGGTCCCAGCTCAATTATTTTGACAATATTATATGCCTTAGACTGAAAAAGGTTGAAACCACTGACCTATATATCACACCAGGTTCTTATACAGACATCCATCACGGAGTGACATGCTAATGCATCTGCCCCCATGGATCTGACTGAAGCCAAAATTACACTGATTGTACTACACTGGCCATTTACTGAATAGAGGAAGGAGATGTCATATGTATCTCTTGTCATACTTTGCCCTGCTTTTGTAAATTAGTTCAGTATTTCCCCCCAAATAACAGAAAGTCATCCCATTCCCCCAGGTGTCCTAAACTTATTCCATATATTTTCTTTGTTTTTCACAATACATTATCCAGTGTGAGGAAGCATCTTCAGTGAGCCGCCTCTTCCAGAGTTTGGGATAATTTTGTATCAGTTATGCATTGTCTATCCTTGGCTGGTATAAACTGAAAAAGCTCCATTGAAGTCAAGAGACCTACACAGGCGTTAGGAATGAGGGAGTCCTCAGGCAGCCAACAAGCACAGCTGGGTACATAGAACCCCCGCGATTGGCTAAGGCAGTCAGGTGGCTTGCTCTTAAGCCCAGTAGCTGCAGCAGCTCGGCAGCTAGCTGCTCAGCCCACAGGCCTGTTGGTTTTTTGCCTCCTGGTGCTTGCCTTACTCCAAGCCCTGGTCTTGCTTTGTGTCTGTACTACTCCAGCTCTGCACCCAGTCTTGCTCCTGCCTTCTCTGACCCTTGGCTCTGATTCCTGGGTCTGACTCTGTCTCAACTCTTGGCTCTAGCATTTGGACTCATGACTTTGGTCCTTCCTTTCAGCTCTCATCTCTGACTCTGCTTTGACCTTGGTCTCTGGCATTTGAACTCTGATCACTAGGCCTGACTCCTGCTGTGACCCACTAGGCATGACTGCCTATGATCTGGTCTCCTGACAGCTGGTTTGCTTTAGCTGGGGATCTGGCCTAGAGCTGATCTTACAATGGTAAAACAATTTTGCAAAATAGTTTGATATTTGAAATCATTCCATTCTGCAGGGTTCATAGCGCTATTAAGGCTATGTCTGTACTACAAGTTAGGGATATGATTCTCAGCTTATGTACAGATTCTCACGGTAGCTTTCACTGAGTAGGTGGTGGTAGTAGTGTAGCATAGGCAGGGACAGCATGCCTTAGTTGTGCCAAGTGCAGCCCACTGATTGGCCTGTGTCAGTATATAAACCATGAAGTCCTCACAGGGAGCTGTCTGAGCAATGATGCAACCTCTGGCACGCGGCTTGCCAGGGCTCCCATTGGCCATGGTTCGCTGTCCCTGGCCAATGGGGGCGGTGGGAAGCGCTGTGAGCCGAGGGATGTGCTGGCTGCGGCTTCCCGCCACCCCCATTGGCCTGGGATGGCAAACTGCGGCCAGTGGGAGCTGCGGTCTGCCGAACCTGCTGACGTGGCAGATAAACAAACTGACCCGGCCCGCCAGGGTGCTTACCCTGGTGAGCCGTGTGCCAGAGGTTGCTGACCCCTGATGCAGACTTTGCTATGCTGTGAACACTGACTTCCTGTCACCCTGACCTGGCTTGACTTTGACCCTGCTACACATCTCCTGACTGCAACTTGGTACCTAATGCTGGCTGCCCACTGCCTGCCCTGACACCAGGCTTGACATTTACATGGTATAAATGATAGCACCATTTGGTCCAAGAGTAAGGATTCCTGCTTGATCTCTTGGCTATGATAAAGTGTAACATCAGAGATGGGCCTTAACTGGAATACTGAAAATCAAAGCTCAAACTCCAGTGCAAACTTTGTAGTTGGCTCCTCTTATCATGGATGACACCAGAAGCCTAAATATGAACATCAACCAACTTTGAGGTGGTTCAAAACCTGAACTTTGCAGTTTAGACTCCTCTCTAACATCAGTTTAGGGCGTGGCTACACTCAAAACTCCGAAGCGCTCCCGCAGCAGCGCTTTGAAGTGCGAGTGTGGTCGCGGCGCCAGCGCTGGGAGAGAGCTCTCCCAGCGCTGCAGGTACTCCACCTCCCCGAGGGGATTAGCATACAGCACTGGGAGCCATGCTCCCAGTGCTGGGGCACTGTTTACACTGGCGCTTTACAGCACTGTAACTTGCTGCGCTCAGGAGGGTGTTTTTTCACACCCCTGAGCGAGAAAGTTGCAGTCCTGTAAAGCACCAGTGTAGCCAAGGCCTTAGTCTTATTATAGTCTCTCCTAGGAGACTACAATACATCCATCCCTTGCAGGGGAATGATCTAATTAGCTTTTCTTTCTGCTATGCTCTAAGTGGGATAAATTGTAAAAGCATATTATAATGGCCTTAGTATGCAAAAACCATGAAGTAATTCATTCTTACTGGGCAAGAGTAAAGGGAATTATACAAGTCAGGCTATATGACAATACTTCTGAAATCTCAATAGGGGTTCTTACAAACAGGCTTTCCTGGAGGAATAACTTACTGTTCCCTCTGCGGGGAAAGAGAGATGGAGCAGGATCACACTCTGAAAAGACTTTGCAAACCTCAAGAGAGCAGTGGATTTACAGAAACGATATTGTCCCTTTTAGAACATGATTAATCAAAATCACAGTACACACATACTCAGCATTCAGATAAGCACATTTGATTCCCAGGCATAATTTAATGCCCCATATGGTTAATACAATTGAATGAAACAAAGATACTTATGAGCCATAGCAATAGTGTGAGGATACAGCGTGGGCAGTTGGATCCTCCTCAAGGGCCTCTCACTCACAGTAGTGGCCTCAAGCTCTCATAGCTCGCCCATGGCAAATGTCTCCCACACCGATGAAAGCTATTACCCTATAAAAGGCAAACCTCTACAATAATAAAAATTACTTATCCCCAAAGAGGATTAAGCATGTCCTCAAAGCATAACTTTAAACAGATGAAGCTCTGCAAATCTGCATGCACGCTTCAGAGCAATAACAGTTAACTGAAATGCAAACCATCAAAAACACATCACCGAGCAGCCCAGGAACATAGCCATAGGCTACAATATTGCAGAGAGGAAGTTTATATATCAATCTGTTTTGATTCAGCTGATTCTTAGGCCAATAGTTGGCTCTAGTTCCTCTAGGACAGTGTTTCCCAAATTTGGAACGCCGCTTGTTTAGGGAAAGCCCCTGTTGGGCTGGGCCAGTTTGTTTACCTGCCGCGTCCGCAGGTCCAGCTGATTGTGGCTCCCACTGGCCGTGGTTCACCGCTCCAGGCCAATGGGAGCTGCTGGAAATGGTGCAGGCCAAAGGACGTACTGGCCGCCACTTCCAGCAGCTCCCATTGGCCTGGAGCAGTGAACCACGGCCAATAGGAGCCGCGATCATCTGGACCTGCAGACGCGGCAGGTAAACAAACTGGCCTGGCCCGACAGGTGCTTTCCCTACACAAGTGGTATCCCAAGTTTGGGAAACACTGCCCTAGGGAATGTAGGCCATTTTCCCTTGAACAAAGATTATAGCATCCTCAGAAGGCCTTAAACATCTGAGGCCAGAGTATCAGCAGTTGTAAATAAGTGTAATTCTCTTGATTTCAGTGGCACTACATCTATTTATATCAGCTGAGTTTCTGGACCATGGCTAAAGGTGTGTAAGCTACATATTACATATTACATATTAGAAAATCGGCATAAGTAGATTGAAGGAAGAATAATTAACTGTAGACTAATTAAACCCCAAAGAGAGGTGTGTAACAGGAAAAATTACTAACAGGAGTATGTAAGAGGTGTAAGTCAAACCAGCCTCCCCACTAACTTGAATTTACGTATTCTTCTGGATAGTTGATATATAAATTACATAAACGTAAACTTCCTCATACACACTTACTTGTGATTTACTGATCTATTATCTATATTGCCTCTGAATTTGTCCTAGACTTACACTATATCTCATAGTTAAGACTACGATTTAGTCACAGAGATTGCGAAAGTCATGGAATCTGTGACTTTCAGTGACCTCTGTGACTTCAGCTTGTGGTGGTCAGGAGCTGCAGGTTTCCCCACTTGAAGGGGCAGGGATCTGTGGGGTACCCCCAGTGCCTCTGCAGCCCCCAGCGCTCCAAGCCACTGTCGGCAGCAGGGAAACCCCCAGCTCCCAGCCACCATGGGTGGCAGGGGAATTCCAAAGCCCCTAGCCACTGCGGCAGAGGACCCCAAGCCACCAGCAGGAAAACCCCCTGGCTACCACGGGCAGCAGCGGAATCCCAGAGCCCCCAGCAGAGGACCCCTGAGGCCCCAGCTGCCACCAGCAGTGGGGGAATCCCTGAGCCTCCGGCCGCCACCACCGGCAGGGAACCCTGCAGCTCCCAAGCTGCCACTGCTGGGAATACCCCGCAGCTCCCGGCCAACATGGGAGGCGGGGGCCCCCCCACAGCTCCTGGTCCCCATGGGCAGTGGGGTGGGAGGCCCTGGAGTTGCAGGCAGCAGGGGTATTCTGAAGCCTCCAGCTGCTGCAGGCGGCTCCTAGCCCCTGCCCTGCTTCAGGCAGTGTGAGGAGCTGCAGGTCCCCATTTTGTCATGGGTATTTTTAGTAAAAATCACGGACAGGTCACGGGCAAAAATGAAAAATTCACGGAAGTCATGACCTGTCCGTGACTTTTACTAAAAATATCCATGATAAAACTTAGCCTTACTCATAGCCCCTTTCCCCAACACCAAACCATCATGCATCCACACAGGACAGCTAACTGCAACTGTCATTCCCCATTCCTTACACAATTTTAATCTGTCCATTAATTGTCACCTTCTCTTTAGTTGGCCAAGCATCATCAGGAAATGTTAATAGTCTGGAAGCCAGCACATTCGAAGATCCACTGCTATCAATGGTACAATGTTATTTCCAGTACCCCATGAATCAGACAGGTGACACTGGTTTGAGGATGTCACTGGAAGATTGCTTTCCATTGAAAAGAGGGCACAGCTGTCACAGGGTTTGTGGTGCAATCCAGACCAGTAAAGAGTTGTTACTACTTGCCCTGCAAACCTGAGTGCCTTACAATACTTTGCTATAGTAGCTCCCAGTCTGGGATGTCACAGTCAGCCTTCAGGCATGTAGGTTACACCCTGTGTGCTAGACAACCTGATTCAGCAGCTCTGACTCCAGCAGCCTGTCTACAGCCCTACTCTGGCTTCCACCAGCCTTGGTTACAACCAGCAAAGTGACCCCAATACACTCCTAGTCCCAAATTTCCCCAAAACCATGTGCCATGAATTGTCCAATCATCTCCTGACAGCTCAGAGAAATAAGAAGATTTGATGTTTCTTTAAGGAGACAGAAGCACACTACAGCTTATTAACTTAACTGGATAAATACATCCTTCCCTTCAAACACAGCACTGAGTTGGCATATAGTAAAAATAAAACAGAAAACAGTAGAGATGGCTACAAGCAAACAAAAACTCACTTTAGCAAAGTACGTGCTTTGTTTAAGATGGCTTCTTTCACCAATCGTTCTTACCAGCCATGGCTACCTTTCACTCAGTCAGGACCTTTCACAGAAGTACAAGATGCTGGCTGGTGAAAGATCATTGCCTAAGTAGGTTTCTCACCTGTATTCATTTCTCACAGACTTCAACCTGCCTCCTTTATTGACGGACCCATCTTTCTCAGCTTGCAAGAACTCTGTTCCCTTGTGTCTGTCTAGTAATGGAAGCCAAAGATGGTTTCTGTCTTTGCTTATATCTTCCAAAGTTCTTGGTTCAAGAGGCAGGAGGACCTCATGTTGTTCTTCCCTTCCTGTTGTCTACCCATCCCCCTGATGATTTCTATGTCAATGGAGCTTCCATTGTTTCTTATTACACCTTGCTTAATTTCACGGGAGACAAGTAGATAGCTGCCTTCCCTCCTGCATGGGAGAGGCCTGTTTCTCCCTTTGTTTGGTAACAGACTGTAAAACACAATATTTAAGTATCAATAATTCCTTATGTAAAGTTAATACATAAAATTCACAATGATATATTAATCATCAGTGTGTCATAGGCTTTCATAACACCTCATTTGATAAGGTTTTATAATACAATAATATTGTATACAATCAACTGATTCAATTGCTTATCACTTGACATTAAGACCCCCTGTTTTTATAGCCCAGATAAAGTTTCTCTTCCCTGCTGGAAGCTGTCTCTTCCCCTGCTTGTTGGCTTGATAGCTTTGTTTGCCTAATATGTAAATAGACCTTTATTGTCTCTGCCTGTGATGACCGAGCTGCTCAGAAAAGCAAATAAACATTCATTTGTCTATTAGACTTGTTTACCAACTCCCCTGGCATGCCTGGGTTAAACACACTTTAGTTATAATTCCAGCATATATCCATAACTCTTATACATATATCACTCAAGAATATTGATCATCAGTGACTTATTAGTTTTCAAATGATACCTCACAGGGCATATTTTCTACAATGATTATTACAGTAAAATTGGGTGTGACTACAGGGGTGTTTAGGGTTACAACAGTTCATCATTAAATCAAAGCAAGTAAGATAACACATTGGCAACATAGATATCATAATTATATGATTCCACAGTCTCAGAGATTCCTAATGGAGCTGTTCAGAAGACAGACATTCCATTTCATCAAGGATTTTGATATTTGTCTTTATTCCAATTAGGAGCAAAAGCTGAAAATTTCAAAATTCTCTGTGAAAGAAAGTTTCTTCCCTCCCCCTGCCTCCCCTCCCCCCTGCAAAAAAATTGTTCTGGGTTGATTGAAAGAATTTTGTTTTTACAAAAACAAATTATCTCTGTAAAATATATTATATAATACAAAATAGAACTGAAGTGGAATGTTTCAAAATGAAAAATCAACATTTTGTTTCAAAACTGCAGAGTCGGGTTGTTTTTACATTATTAGAGCTCTTTTTCTGTGGTTTTTCTCCAAAACAAAATTTTGGCTAAAGCGACACAATTTCATGTAGCATTTTGATTTTAATGGAACTGCATTCTGTCACAGAAAATCATTCTGTTAACGTTTTTCCAACCAACATGCATTCCTACTATGGATTATATAAGGAATCCTTAGTCATGTCCTTATTTGACTCATTTGGGACAGAAAGCACAGTGCCATACTTTAGCAGTCACCAATCTTGTTACTCTCATGACTTCTGCAATTTATAAGAAACATCCTCTGGCGTACAGAGTTTCCAAGTGGAATTCAATGTGTGTGCACGCATATTAAAAGCCCTAAATTGGTTGGGCAGGGTTATTTGATTGACTACCCTTCTTTCTGTGCCAAATTTCCATAGATGTGCTTTGCGGTGTCACTTGAGTTGGAGTTCCATTGTTATAAACAGGAGGGATGTGCTGGCAAGATGTTCTGCATAAGGGGTCCTCGTTTCTGTAAGTCACATCCAGCATTGGACCACCAGTGCCCTGCGCTTCCTTTTTTTCCAGGTGTTTGGGAAGGAGTTGTGCAGAGGTTGTTTGGTCATTCTGGTGATTTTTATATGATGAGATGTGGGGCGGTTGATTACTGAGGTGCTCAAGTAGTAACATTGCACTTTCTTGCATTTATAGTTAAAATTAATTATACATAATGGTATTCTGAGCTACAAAGAGTAACTGCATCTATATTACTGCCCTTCTCCCTTTTTCTTAAGAAATGTCTTAATTCTCTACAGAGTTGATTGCAGAGTTGTTGTAGCAATGTTCATCCCAGGATAATAAAGAGAGAAGGTGGGTGAGATAATATCTTTTATTGGACCAACTTCTGTTGGTGGGAAAGACACACTTTCGATCTTTTACAGAGCTTTTCTTCAGATCTGGAAAATGCACTCAGAGTGTCACAGCTAAATACAAGATGGAACGGATTGTTTAACATAAATAATTAATACATATATCAAGAGACCATTCAGGGAGAGTTTAATGGATGGGTGGTGGTGGTTGAAGTACTGGTGGAAATGTATGAGGGAGTTTAGATCATCTGTCCAGAGGATGAAAATATCTTTGATGTATTTCAAGTAAATCATTGGTTTCGTGGAGCATTTGTCCAGAAATTCTTCTTCAGGTTAGCCCATGAAGAGGTCAGCATACTGGGGGGCCATCCTAGTACTCATAGCTGTTCCCATAGTTTGGACAAAGTGTTGGTTATAAAATGTAAAATTGTTATGGGTGAAGATGAAATGGATGAGTTTGGTGATTATTTGGGGTGGTTATGTAGATTTTGTCTATTGTCCTGTAGATATTTGAGGCAGGCAGCGATGCTGTCATTGCGAGAGATGCTGGTGTATAGAGAGATGACATCCAAGGTGGCAAAGATGCTGTTCTGAGGGAGGTTGTTAATGTTGCAGAGTTTCTGGAAGAATTTGGTTGTGTCCTGGAGGAAGCTGGCCCTTTTTGTGGTGAGTGGTTTGAGGATGGTTTCTATGAGTCCCAATATACCTGCAGTAGAGTGCCATGGCCAGGTAGGATGGGTCTGCTTGGGTTACCCTGTTTGGATATCTTGGAAAGCATGTAGAAGGTCCCTGGGGTGGGTTTGTGGGGGATGAAGTTGTAGAGTTTCTTTTGGATAAATCATGGTGTGGAGTATTCTTTGAGTTCTTTATAGAAAGTGGTGTCAGAGAGTTGTCAGTTGGCAGAGTCATCACAGTTGGGGATTACAATGGCACTCCCTTAGTCTGCTGGTTTGATCATTACATGGTGGTTGAACTTTAGGGGCTGTGCTGTACTCTTGGTGGTGGAGAGATTGTGGTGCATGTGATGTTTGTTAAGGATTTCACAGTCAATTTTTTCCCCCTGAAGCAATCAATGTAATGAACAAGAGTGTGGTTTTGTCCACTGTGGGGTTTCCAGTCAGAGGTTCTTTTTTCTTATGGCTGTTGGTGTGGACGTGATTATCGTGGATAGTGTTGTCATTGTTGTGAAAATATTCTTTGAGGAAGAGTTGGCAGAACAATTCTTCTGGCTCTCCACAGGTTAGTATGGCATTGGGTTCTTGGTCGGACAGAAGTTCAGATAATTTGGCTCCAGTTAAGGGTGGTCTTAATAAATTGATGTTTGGATGTTATGTAGGGTCCATATAGTGGGTCCTGGTGCAATGGTTACTCCCAGAGGTGGTGATATGGAGTTGTTCTGGTTGGTTCCACTTTTTGTCTTTGTGTTGGATGGCTGTCATCAAGTTTCTTTGATAGTTGTTTTGGGGTTCTTGCATGATTTCCAGGTAAGTTTCCTTTTTTCCCCCTTCCAGTGTGTGGGAACATGTGGTGATTTCTTGTTTGAGGTTCTCCTTTTTGGAGCATGTGAGGTACAGCAAGTGGTTCCTCAGATTTTCTGAAGTCCTTCTGCAAAGCTGTTCAGCATATTTCGAGTTGTGTATAGTGGTCAGAGGTGAGACCTCTAGGAATGAAGTTTTGTTTCTTTCATTTGCTCTTGTAGTCAGGGCCACCTGGGGGGGGGACAAGTGGGGCAATTTGCCCCAGGCCCCAACGAGAGTTTTTTGGGGCCCCTGGAGCGGGGTCCTTTACTCGCTCTGGGGGCCCTGGAAAACTCTCACGGGGCTGGGCCCCTGGAGCTTCTTCCGCTCCAGGTCTTTGGCTGCAATTCGGCGGCGGGGGTCCTTCCGCCCCGGGACCTGCCGCCAAAGACCCCAGGCCCCCTGAATCCTCTGAGCGGCCCTGCTTGTAGTAGATGTCATTGCTAAGTTTTGCTTCCTTTTTTCTTTATTTCTCAAATGAGCTCACGTAGAAAAATTATGAAACAAAAACGCCATATCACTTCTGCGAGAACACTTTTCACAAAGTGATCACTCTATATCTGACCTCCTAGTCCTAACCAGGGGTGGCTCTAGATGTTTCGCCACCCCAAGCAGGGCAGCATGCTGCGGGGGGGCGGCAGGCGGCTCCGATGGACCTCCCGCAGGCGTGCCTGCGGAGGGTCCGCTGGTCCCACGGTCTGCTGGTCCCGCGCCTGCGGGAGGTCCACCGGAGCCGCGGGACCAGCGGGCCCTCCGCAGACACGCCTGCAGGAGGTCCACCAGAGCAGCCTGCCGCCCTCCCAGCGACCAGCAGAGCGCCCCCCCCCCCCGCAGCATGCCGCCCCAAGCACGCGCTTGGTGTGATGGGGCCTGGAGCCGCCCCTGGTCCTAACCTTCAAAGAAAAGCTGCATAACTCCTTCAAAAGACAAGCCTGGGAGCTTAATTTGATAACCTTGCTAGAGGGCTAGCATTTGCCTGCTAAACCCAGGGTTCTGAGTTCAAACTTTGAAGGGACCATTTAGGGAACTGGGGCAAAAATCTGTCTGGGGATTGGTCCTGCTTTGAGCAGGGGGGTTGGACTAGATGACCTCCTGAGGTCCCTTCCAACCCTGATATTCTATGATTCTATGACACTAAAAATCATAGACATAATAGAGATACTGAATTTATCGCTTATTATAACAATCTATAACCCACTAATCCTCCCACACCCAGCTTTTTTCCCTCTCCTTTCCCCTCTCTGACTGGAGAGAGGTATTAACTAGCCTTGAATGGTCCCTTCAAATATGTGTTAGATACTTATGCTGAACAATCTGTTACACCTTGTATTTAGCGGTGACACTCTGAGTACATTTCTCAGACCTGAAGAAGAGCTATGTAAAAGTTTGAAAGCTTGTCTCTCTCACCAACAGAAGTTGGTCCAGTAAAAGATACTACCTCACCCACATTCTCATTTTAATTCCCTGCAGCTTAATACAACACAAAATAACATATATGAATTATAAGTACATGCATTTATAAATGACCCATTCCCATAGTGTATGAGTGCCCTCTACATTATATTGAAGTACATTGACTACTCACAAAGGAAGGTGAGCGCTCCTCAGGTCCCTTCTCAGAATCTCAGCCCATGCTATATAGGAGGTCAGACCAGATGATCTAATTGCACCTTCCGGTCCTAAAATCTATGAATCATCTTCATCTCCAGTGAGTATTTGCTTGGCTCCACAAGTTAGTTATCAAAAGGTCTTCACTAATGGCTGGATCCAGTCCCAATAAGTGGGTGTCTTTCCAAAGACTTTAATTGGAAATGGATTGAGTCATGTGCCCGCAGTTTCAGCACCATGCTCATTCTGCTCTCGGTGGGAGGAAATTAAAATGCATGTTTAGCCTTAGACACATGCTTAAAAGTAAGCTTGTGCTCAAGTGCTTTATTGAGTAGTGGCCTGAGAGCTGAAGCATCCTGCTGATCACAACTGCCATTGTAGGTTGCAGAGGAAGAGGCAGTCTCTGGGGTTGTCAGGCCCCAGTCCTTGCTTTGGACCACAATATAATTGGCAGCCTTTGTGGAGTAAGGAGCAGGAGCACTGTACTTGTTTGGTTTTGCTTAATTTTACCCTTTATCACTTGTCTATTCTGAGCTTGGAGGACATTAATACAGCACCAGTGATTTTGAAATTCCTTACAGTACAAACTTGAAGTCCACCTAATGACCATGCAAATGGCCAGCTATAGTGTCAAGCTTAGGTAATCCATACATTTGCAGTCTTCGAAATCAGGCTTTCTGAACAATAGTGTGTTCATGTGCTTTATGGAACCGAATACAGGCTACATTACCTTGAAACTTAGTAAGGATATTTTTTAAGAAAAATTAGTCACAGGCTTCATTTGAAACTGGATTATTCAGTCTCCCATCTGTAGTTACAAATCCTGATTATGACTATAAATCAAGGTGCAATGCAGTTTAACTGTTGCAAGCCCTCCTTGACAATGTATTGATGTCGTAAACTGTCAGTACTTGACCATTTGAGTGGAATGCACTGACCTGCTTCTTAATCTGAAATTCAAACACAGTGCACTGACAGCCTGTGTTTCTGTGCATTTATTTCAGTTGAGAAGCACTGCTAGGCAATGTAAGCCTTCTGATGTTTTATAATTTATGTAAATTCTTTAAACACTCATTCTGTTCTCAGAAATCAACTGATAACAGAAAATATTCCTTAGATTCCTAATTTATGTGCTAACAGGTTTTCTTTCCTTCTTCCTATTAAGAGATTAGCTTTAGCAGTGGCTAGACCTTAGTCTTTGAAATTGATCTTCTAGTATTTTTCCTGAGAAGATATGTCACAATTCAATGAAAATTAAGCTGCTTCACATAGTGGAATGTGATGATTCAAAACTCAGCAAAAAATAATTTGTTCGTCTCTTGCAGGATTAATAAAAAGAATGCTATACACAGCTGTGCAAAATTTGAATAAACAAATGTAACTGCATAGCAAATTTCTTCAAAGAATCATAATAAGAGTACCTTCAGAAGGAGGCCATTAGGAGTGACAGATAATTATTGGTCAAAATACATTCCTCAGCTTTACTCTAGAGCTGTTATTTTTCTATCATTTTGGTAATTACCAGTAATATCCTCATATATCACATGCTATCATACTAAATGCTTTGTTGATTTAAAAGGCTCATTTTCAAAACTGCTTGAAAGAGCAGGATGAATAGCAGTTATTAAAGTATCCTTTTTATTACTTTTTCATGCAGAAGGAAAAGTAGAAAAACCACTGGTTTCAGATACAAAACTGTCTCTTCATATATATAGACCCAGGCAAGTTGGGTACAGCGGAGTAGTCAAAGGCAGATATACTGGCCACTGGATAAGTAGTTTGCTGTTCCCTGACTGACCAGAGCAGGGGCTGCTCCAGGCTAGGGTGGACACATGACTCCAATTAACCTGCAGAGTCAGGTGAGGCTGTTAAGCTAATGTGAACACCTGACTCTAATTAAGGCCCCTCTGATACTATAAAAGGGCTCACTCCAGTCAGGCCAAGGAGAACCAGAAGAGAGGAAGTGCAGCTGAAGGGCTGGATAAGGAAAACATCTCAAACCACTGGTAAGGGTGAAGAAGGCGTTCAGAGACAGAAGATGGGGAGTTGTGGGGAAGTGGCCCAGGGAAATGTAGCAACTCTGGCAGTGAAAGGTTGGCTGCCAACAGCTGCTGCCATTAGGGTCCCTGGGCTGGAACCCAGAGTAGAGGGCGGGCCTGGGTTCTCCCCAGCCTGTCACTACAGAAAGGGGGAAGACAGGCCCCTGTCAGGAGAGGAGGCTAAACTGTTCTTGATTAAGCCCATAGGGACAACAGGGATTGCAGGAGTTCTCTCACCAACCTCCTTGCTGGCTTATGATGAAAAGGGCTCAGTAGACTGTAACCCTGGCCCTAGAGGGAGAAGGGCTACATGGAGGGTCGCAGTGAGCCTCTGAGGCTAGCGTAAACCGCCTGGAAGCACAGGACCCACGGGGACAAGGTCAGAGCTCTGCCAATATATATACATATAGTGTGCATGAGCTCTGTAACATCCAGGCTCTGGAGTAGGGACTTTAAATTTGGAGTGATCTGGTCTTACTTGTCTGACTGGGCTGTCCTTTTGCTGTCCCCTTGGAAAAACTGCCCAAATTTACCCAGTCAAGCCTCAGAAAATCTCAGTTCATCCATGCTCAGTAGAGAGCATGGCAGTTTAGAGCTTGGCAGTGAAATTCTCTAAAGTTTGCATCTGTATTGAACATAGTGCAGCTCTCAGGGCTACTGGGACTGAACAGGATTTTCCTGACATTGCTGTCCCAGGAGCCACTGTGGTGCCAAACGCTGAAACTGGTTTTAGGGAGACTCTCTTCTGTGCTCTGAGGCAGCAAGGAGAAGAGCAGGAGCCAGGCTGACTAGAATGCAGAGGAATGAGAGGAGCAGCACCTGAAGGTTGTGGCAATGCGGGAGAGTGCTGCAGAAGGGGTCAGGCTTTGTGGAGACAAAAAGCAACAACTAGACTACACTCCCTTCAGAGCCTGGAATACAACCCAGGATTGCTCAACATTCCTCTGCTTTCAGCAAATAGCCATGAAACTATTTGCAAAATGTGTCCCTCATCTCTCTCTAGTGACTGAGCCATATAGATGTTGACAATCTACCTACTACTATCAGTTGTGCTAGTGGCAGAGCTGTGGATGTAAAGTTTCTAACCCTGCTGATTAGCCATACCCATATATATACAGTTAAAAATGAAGAAACCTAAGTCAAATAACAATACAAGGCATGCTTTGGATTCATGTCTACTTCTGGAAATAAATCAAGACTTCTTCACTTGTGATTGCCTGAATAAATGATTGGTTTCCTGAAAATAACCCATGGTATCCTGAAACTTGTAAGGATAATAGTCTCATTACTACTGATATTTAACTAAATGGCAAACCTCCCATTGATTTTGGCAAGTTCCAGATTAGGCCCAATGTCCATTCTGCTTCAGAAAGCATTGTCTACGTTTTTCAGTTTCTCACTGTAATAGGTTTAGCCGTTGTTGCTATTTTAATCTTAATTTTATTTGTCATGGAAGTGTACAGTTATCTCTCTGGTGTGATACACAAGGTCCAGGAAGAATTGAAAATCCAGTCGTATGATCTCTTCTATTGCTTTGAGTATTTTCTCCCAAATTTCCCATATGATTTCACAGCTCTCCAGTTTTATTTCTTTTTGTCTCTACTTAAGAATCCTCCTTTCTGCTCAAGAGTTGTTAGCAATACTCACCAACAGGTCACCACGGTTTCTTTACCAGTGAAAAAACATATTATTGGGGGGGAGGCACAAATCATCCCAGGATGAAATTACCCTTTGTGCAGAAAGCTAACATCTCTCATAGAACTTTAGTGATACATAGAGTTTTGTGCAGACAGAACTTGAGTGAATTTTACTATTGAGGAATATCACATGTTCAGTGGAATTCAACTTAGACTCTTTTTGTCTTCCTTAACCTTGATCTTTAATCTTCTAAAAACAAAAACAACCTTTCCTCTTTCTAAAGCATCAAAATCATCTTCAGCTCACAGCCCATAGGCCCCATCATATGAAGTCAATGGCACTGTTCACGTGCTCAAGTTCTGCACATATTTAAATGCTTTGCAGGATTGGCACCTTACTGGGAGAAATTCATTCCTCTGCAGGTCAGCAGAAGACCAAGGCACCACTAAAGCCCTGATCATCTGAAGATTTACACATGTTATTAACTTTATGCGCTATGATCAATTTCATTGAAGTCAATGAACCATTTTCCAGCTAATTTTAAGAATGTTGACTTCAACAGGACTAGGCATATGCTTGTTACTTGGTGTATGAAGCGTGCAAAGTTAAATTTGGAGGGTCAGAACCACAGTTCTCACATAAGCCTTATTTTGATAGCTTATGGGACTTGAATGCTGAATATGTTTTGTGCAAAGAATGGATGAACTGAATGTCTCACAGTTCTTATTTCTATTATATTATTCTTTATTTTATTATTATTAGCAATAACTATATTAAAAAGCACTTTGTAATCTGTCTGAATGAAAAACACTATCATTAGGTATATATCCCAAAGTTCTTTATAAATGCAACAACCTTTTATACAATCTATGCATAGGGAAGACTTAATGAAATGCAGTCAGCTCTGGGGTGGAACTTAACTCTAATTAGCATACACAAGTTTAGGGCAGGAACAGAAAAAGACTACGGTATCCACTTAAAATTGCAAGGGGGAATTTAGAGAGGCAGAATGCTAGAGCTTTTCATCTGAGTTTACTCAACGATCAATTATAAACACCTAAGTGTTATGCAGATGTTATTAAATAAATAGTGTACTTAAGTAAGTGTGTCAAAGTAAGGTTGATGAGAGAGAGTTGCCTAGCTGAAAAGAAAACGGGAAAAATGCTGTTGAATTAATAAGACCTGCTTTGGGTCAGTCTGAACTTGTGTCCCAGCCATTAATATTGATGTTTTTTGACTCTTAAAACTAGTCTGTTACCCAATAAATATGAGTAATGACTTCTGTAAAGCAATCACAAGGTATTCCCACACCATATGCATACACATGCCACAAATTATAAATAGTAATGCCTTCAGTTTTCACTTAATTTTAAAATGAGATTCTACATTGAAAATTGACTCTGTAAAAATGACATTGTCTATGTTATTTCTGAATCAACTATGCTCATTTTACAAGTAACAAGATATGTTTACTATGTACAAGCCCTGCACACTTACTTTTTAAATCTGAAAATCTGTCTGTGCTCTTTCTTGCTTGTGTATTATCACTGCTACTACTGAGTCAGTAGACCAAGTTCTGCCCTGAGTTACACTGTGCTAGAACAAAAAATAAAAATATAATTTGTCATATGCATTAGTCAGCAATTGTTGTCAAATTAATTTGACAGATCATTCTTTGTGGACAAATAGTATTTGCTGAATAAATTATTCAATGAACAACAGTAATATTAATTGAATAATTTATTCAATGAATATTTGTTTCCAGTATTCAGTCAGCTCTACATGGTACTAGCCCATTGGGCCATATCTTCTTATGTACAGAGATCTGATTTAGCTGTATAGGTATAAGTGAAAAGAGAATTTGTTCCATTGTCTTTAACATTGACACACAGGTATAACTGAGTCAATGTTGGGCTCTGAAGTTGGAAGTCTTTGTCTCCCATGCTTCTACCCCTGGATCTGGCTCATGGAAAGGAGGAGATAGTCCTAGAGCATGCTTCCCCCTTTCTCCCAAACCTCTGGAATCCTTGTTTTTTGTGGAACTTCTAAGAGTTCCTTCCAGCTCTGTGGATTGAGCAGGGCCTATTTTTCAGCCAGCCGATCTCTGCCAAATTCTGCACTCCCAAAACCACAAAGGTAAGCAATCCTCAAAATCAATGAGATTGCTCACATAAAACATTAGGCTTTTGTCCTATTAATAGACTGCTGACCTCTTAGCTTTTAAGGCTAATGGTCTGACCACCAGTATAACATAGTATTGCAGAGATGCTGGCCCTTTTAAATGAAGTAGGTCCACTCCCCTGTGCCAGCAGATGCTCTGTCTGGACAGTTAAGCGGGTGGGAAGCACTTGGGGTATAAAGGCTCAGGTAGAATCAGAGCTGTGAGGAGATTTTTGAAGGACGTTGTAAGAGGTTCCTGGGGAAGGCTGAAGGCAGGAGAATAGCAGGAGGGGTTTCTGGCTTACTTCCAAGCCAGAGAGGGCTGAAGGCAGGGGAGCAGTGGAGGAGCTTTTCTGCTGATGTCTCCATGCTGCGTTGGGGTGCAGGAAGGGGCAAGGGCTCTGGTTGGGGGTGTGGGCTCTGGGGTGGGACCAGAAATGAGGAGTTCAGGGTGTGGGGGGGAGGTCTGTGGCTGGGGTGCGGGCTCTGGGGTGGGGCTGCGGATGAGGGATTTGGGTTGCAGGAGGGTGCTCCAGGCTGGGATCGAGGGGCTTAGAGAGTGGGAGGGGGATCAGGGCTGGGGCACAGGGTTGGGACATGGGGAGAGGCTCAGGGGTGCAGACCTTGGATGGTGCTTACCTTAAGTGGCTCCCAGAAGCAGTGGCATGTCCCTTTCTCTGGCTCCTATGCGGAGGCACGGCCAGGTGGTTCTGCATGCTGCCCATCTGCAGTCACCACCCCTGCAGCTCCCATTGGAGCACTGGAGGGGACCATTGGAGCACATAGGAGCTGGAGGGGGGTCATGCTGCTATTTCTGGGAGCTGCATGGAGCGCCCCCTGACCCTGCTCCCCAGCTGGAGCACCAGAGTGGGGCCATGCGGCTGTTTCCAGGACCTGCGTGGAGCAGCCCCCGACCCTGCTGGAGTGCCAGAGCTGGGCAAGCCCAAGACCCCACGCCCCAGCAGGAGCTTGAGGGACGGTTTAAAACTGCTGGTGGGCCAAATACGGCCCGCAGGCCGTAGTTTGCCCACCCCAGCACCAGAAACACAGTTAAAGAATCAGAGGGTTGCGTCTGATGAAGTGGATATTCACTCACGAAAGCTTATGCTCCAATACATCTGTTAGCCTGTAAGGTGCCACAGGACTCTTTGTTGCTTCTTACAGTTAAAGAAATTTATTTAAATATATCGAAGTCTGTTACCACTGGCTCCCAGTGGTAGAAAATCTACCACTTGCGGTGGTGAAATGTACTTCACCCTATCCCATTTGAGTTCCTGAGTCAACCAGCAGAGTCCAGAAAGTGGCCAGTGCTGGCTGCCGAGGGGACATGGCTTGAGCGAGCACATCCCCCAAGTAAGCTGAACTTCTGGGACTTCTACTGAGCCCCATCTGTAACATACAGTTTCCCTGCACTGGCAGAATCCCCAGTGCATGATGGCAGTGGAAATGCCAATTGCCATCCCCTGGAGGACAGTGGCCCTGTACCAGTGAGGGCAAATCAAACCTGTAAGTTGCATCTGTACAGCATCCCTTTAAAAATATTATGAGAGATACATTGAGTGAAAATATGTTTTTAAGAAAACGTAGTTTACACAGCATTTTAAAGCACAGGAAACACTGTACAAGACAGCACTGGGTGATTGTCCCTGAGTAATGAAATATGGTGAATGTTTTCCAGCCAGCCTTATCTTCCAACCTCTATTAGTGCTGTAGATTGCCAGGGGTCAACTTCTCCAGTGGGCTAAGAGCTCCAGATTAAAGTACATGGCACAATAAATGCTGCTAGCATTTTTTCATTTTCTGTAATGTTGCATTTCTCTGCCAAAACTGCCACCATGCTGATAATTATGTCATCCATCCTTTACTTTGTACTGCAAAGTAACACTTCACAATGTACGGTGGAAACTTGTATACAGTACAATAGCTAGTTCCATATGGTTCTTCATACATTTATTTTTACTTTCATTGACGAATTAGAGTGACATTGTTCATTATATTTCAGATGTTAGCACAGTTGGAGCACATCCAAGGATGTGTATTTAAACTGTCAAAGAATGAGAGACTGACATCGGGCACGACTCGTTACTGAGCTATTGATGGGAAGAGAGTATTTCAGTGGGAAATCAGCTCTAATCAGTGTCATCAAACATCACATAATTTCCCAAGGGATGACACTTCATCAATTCAACAATGAGCAGACATTCTGGGTGGTGTTCTGCCACCATTTTGTACAGCACTTGTCCTGCATTGCTACTGTTTTGATAGTGGGGACGAGGGGGCAAGAGAGTTTTCAGCAAAGGAATTAGTCACATAGGGCAATATTCTGCCTATGGACTTTGATAAGCTTGCACTGTGGGTGTAAATCCATATTTTCAAGAGCACTCATGAATCCAGTGAGACCTCTGTTACAGATCGACCTGTTTATAGCTGGGGAGACACCTTCAATTGAAGGAGTGCTAAGATTCTATTCTAGTTCCTCAGAGCACCCCTCCTTCCCTCCCTTCTCCCCCCATCCCCCTGCACCACCAATAAGCATCCTCTTCATCTTTTCTGGGTTAAGCTTCAGTCTGCTGTTTTTTCATCCACATCTCAGTTTTGCAAGACTTTGGGAGAGCCTGGTGATAGTGGTGGAAAAGAAGAGTTTAGGATGGGTATCAGTGGAGTACTGAAGACATTATAACATGCATTATTTCATGATCCCTCCCTCCCAGGAGTTTCACACAGATGTCAATCATAGGGCATGACAGAACTGAACCCCATAGGACTCCACAGCTATGTATCATTGGGGAACAGGAACAGTCACCCATCAGTAACCTGTGAGATTCATCAGAAAGGGATGAGTGCCACAGCTTGAAGATAATTCTGTTCACTCCTGCTGGGTCATGCAATTGTGTCAGCAAATTTTGTGATCAAAAGTATCAAAGGCTGCTGGAAGATTGATAAGTGTCAACCAGGGCTTCTGTCTTCAACTCACTGTCCTGGGGAAATCACTGACTATTGTGACAGCGCCGTTTCTGGAATCCAAGGACCTCAAGTATGTTGGACTTGGGAGATTCCCTGGCACTATCTTAAGAAGCAGAGATGTAGATCAGGCAGGCAATATATGGCCAAGATATTTGTGTCCAGAGTTGGTCTTGTGAAGAGGCCTGATTATGGATTGCTAGAGATTTTCTGGCACCCTGTTGCTCTGAGGAGAGCATTAGCAATCCTTTCCAATGCAGCTCCTATGCATTCCCTGCAGGCTTTCACCATCTAAAGGAGAAATATGTACAGCTCTCATGAGATTAGATATAGGTCACTTTAAGTGCTGGCCAGTTTCCAGAATGGTAATTATTAACCTGCTTACATAACACTCCCCCCCTTCCCACCATTTCAATTGTGTGGGGGGGGGTAGGTGGGAGATATTCTGCCTTCCCAAACTGTTGTGTAATATTGCTGCTATGCATTGTTAAATAGTTGCCACAATTCACCACAAAGTTGGCTGCATGTTTCTGGTGGATAAAGGGATTGTTGCATATATTTTGCATGTAATACTAAAACTCACCAGTATATAATGCTTCATATGGTCATGGTGCTAATTAACTAAATACTGCTCATAACTCCTGAGTGAGGTGGTTGAGGTACATAGGGATTGCCATATTGGATAAGACCAGTGTTCCAGTCCAGCATCTTGTCACCATAGTGGCCAGTACTAGATACTTCAGAGGAAGATGCAATAAAACCTGCAATCAGGGCTGGCTTTAGGCCTAGTCCTCCGAATCGGACCCCACGCCTAAGAGGGCCCCGCACCCAGTGAGAATCCCTTCCCTGGCTAGAGGCGCCTTTTTAATTTTTACTCACCTGGCGGCGCTTCAGGTCTTCAGTGGCACTTCGGTGGCGGGTTCTTTGCTTTCTCTGGGTCTTCGGTGGCAGGTCCTTCAGTGCTGCTGAAGACTTGGAGCGAGTGAAGGACCCGCCGCCGAAGTGCCACCAAAGACTCGGAGCACCGCCCGGTGAGTACAAGCCCCATGTGTTTTTTTACATGTGGTGGGTTTTTTTTTTTTTAGTCATCCCTGCCGGGGCCCCGTCGAAACTGTTCAATTCGGGCCCCGCACTTCCTAAAGCCGGCCCTGCCTGCAATTATGGAGTAACCTGTGCACAGTGGATGTTTTCTTCTAATCTCCATTTGTCAGAGGTTAGTTTATGCCCTGTAGCATGAGGGTTTATATCCCTGCCAAACTCTTGTTTGCTGTTTTGTTGTGTATGTAAAATTAACTCTTCTAACTCTGGATATTCCTGTTATCTATATAAATGTCCAATTGCTTTTAAATCTTGCTATGTAAGTATCACCACAGCTATTTTTCAGATGGACAAGGGACTTGCCAAAGACCACAGAATGTGAGTGGCAACCAGGATTTAGAACAAAGGCATCCCTGACTCTCAACTCCATGCTCACTCCTGTGGTCTGCACAGCCTTTCAGACACCACCATACATCGATTTGTTTGTAAAGCACTTCAGGGTCCTCTGAATGAAAGGAACTATATTAAATGTACAGTAGAAACATTATCTTTAAATGTGTATATTTGAAATTTCCTGCTGTGGCGTTCTGACTGCTAGAAGGAACTTAGCCAAAATTGTGAAAAATCTAATAAACACACTGGCATGTCATAAAGACAGTTAAGGGACAAATATGGTTAAAACATTTCATGTATTTGAAATAAAAAGTCAAATTATAGTCGAGTTGAGAAATAAAAGGCTATTTTCTCCCCAAGATGTCTCCAGTAGAAGCCCAGACATGAGGGCATATACTCATTGCATGATTTTCAAGATTAACCTAGTAGTAGTGACAGAACGCTGCTGTATAATTGCCATTGTTTCCAAGGTGTTACCACATATCAAAACACTATTACAAGAGCCTAGTTTAAGTGCATACCCAAGAGAAATTAGGACAGGTTTTGTTTCTTTGCCTTTCTGGAAAAGAAAAAAAGGACCCTACACCAACACCCTGGTAATTCTATTTAATTTAATTTTGCAAATTGCATTGAAATTATACCCCTTCTCTCTTCCCCATCCCCTGCACTCACAATGTTTTCTCTTTTTGGTAGTAATAAGCAGCTCCTTTTAGCTGGCTCATAGAAGACATTTAAAAATAAGGAATATGCCTCTGAAAGGCATACATGACTGTTACACACAGATGCACCCCAGAACAGCAATCCCAAAACACCACCACCAACAACAAAAAAAGCAAGACACGCTGGTAAGTTGTCAATCAACACGTAACAGTCATGAACTGGTTAAGTCAGCAATAGTCTGGACAAAACATAACAGTCCAAAAGGCAGATATTTTGCAGCAGACCCTGAGGAATTGTGTAATACCAATGCCGCAGTGTCTCTCTCTCTCTCTCTCTGTTCTGGGAGCAGGAACCAGCAAACAAACAGGAACTGGAAGTAGGACAATTCACATACACCACTTGTCACAATGACAAGAATAAATATAAATATAAATCCATGGTACGCCCACATCTTGAATACTGCGTACAGATGTGGTCTCCTCATCTCAAAAAAGATATGCTGGCATTAGAAAAGGTTCAGATAAGGACAACTGAAATGATTAGGGGTTTGGAACGGGTCCCATATGAGGAGCGATTAAAGAGGCTAGGACTTTTCAGCTTGGAAAAGAGGAGACTAAGGGGGGATATGATAGGGGTATTTAAAATCATGAGTGGGGAGAAAGTGAATAAGGAAAAGTTATTTACTTGTTCTCATAATATAATAACTAGGGGCCACCAAATGAAATTAATGGGCAGCAGATTTAAAGCAAATAAAAGGAAGAAGTTCTTCACACAGCGCACAGTCAACTTGTAGAACTCCTTACCTGAGGAGGTTGTGAAGGCTAGGACTATAACAGGGTTTAAAAGAGAACTAGATAAATTCATGGAGGTTAAGTCCATTAATGGCTATTAGCCAGGATGGCTAAGGAATGGTGTCCCTAGCCTCTGTTTGTCAGAGGGTGGAGATGGATGGCAGGAGAGTGATCACTTGATCGTTATCTGTTAGGTTCACTCCATCTGGGGCACCACTGTTGGTAGACAGGATACTGGGCTGGATGGACCTTTGTTCTGATCCAATATGGCCATTCTTATGTTCTTAAAAGTCATCCACTGTTTTTACTGATTGTTGTTTATATTAGCTAGGCATCTATAGGCTCGCACTGAGGCCCATTGTGCTAGGCGTACATTCACACAGTAAGAGACAGTTCCTGTGTTGCAGAGCTTTCAGTCTAAATAGACAGGCTCTCGGGGCTAGAGAAAGTAAACATTATTTTTAGAGCTGATTGAAAATTTTCAGTCAAAACTGTTTTTCAATAGAAAATTGGATTTTTCAATGGAAATATTTTATGGGAAGTAGAAAATTTTGACTGTCCAAAAAACCCCTTTCCATTTTGGAGGTTCTTTTTTATTATTTATTTATTTATTTTGTGGCAAACGGCAAACATTTGCCATAAGGGGCAGGGGAATCTGACCAGTTCTAAGTATTGTCCCCATTGAACAGATGGATAACTGAGTCACAGAAGATTAAGTGAATTGTCTATAGCAGAACTGTGAACAGAGTCCAGATTCTCCTGAGTCCCAGACAGTTCCTTAACCACAAGACTGTGCTTTCTCTCAATATAGTTCTATCTATGTCTCAAATTGTTGTTCACTTGCATGCAGAATATGTTAGGTATCCTGGGGTAAAATAAACAACTTGATCTAAAAGGTTATCACAATAACAATCACTGTGCTGCAGGCACTGTGAATAAATAAGAGACCATGTGATCTAGAGTACTGGAGCTGGGGATGCCCCGACTGCAGCATGAGGACCAAGCACAGTTTTAAAGCATATTATTTGTATCCCTTGTGTTTGCAAAATGAGGACAAAGCTGGTCAACTGCACAATTTTATTGCTCAAACAGCAAGCAATTTAATCTCCTGTGGTAGATACAAGTTCTAGCAAAATATTCTCGCTGTCTGCCTTCATTGTTGTTGTTTAAAAAAAATTGTGTCCCCTCAGATGCCAAGCAAACTGTCATTGTGGCGCTTAGGGCCACCGGCTTTTAGGGAAGGGAAGCAGTGGTTCTAGGGTGGTATCAGCCTTCCTGCAAAAGTATCCCTGTGAGAATCCCTCCCTTCCCCACCACCCCTAGTGCCTGGCAATAAATCTGTGGAGACTCTCACTGGTTAATCTCGGTCAAATTACTTAAATGTCTTGTGCCTCAGTCAAACCACACTGTAAAACTAGAGGAAAAACATTGTGCTTTACTGACTATCAGATACTATGACTGGGCTGAGCTTTCCAGGGTAAATAAATTACATACTCCACTCCGTCACATGGAAACTAATGGGCAGCTTCAGAAAATGACTGGCAATTAAAAATGTTATTTTAGGACAGTAATAGAAGTAATTATCTTTTGTGCCAGGAGGGGGGGAAAAATGTACTAAGAGGCCATGATGAGTCCACGAAATCAGTCAGTGAAGGAAATTTTCTAGAGTTACTTGACCTGATTACAAAAGATGATGTTTTAGCAAATGTCTTTAGGATGTAGTACATTGTAAAAAATGAGCTGATATCATCAACAGGTCAAGCCTAAGACAGAGTGAAAATGAGTGTGGTGATGATAAATGAATTTATAATGAGATATTGGGAACAAAATCAGCAATTCTTATAAGCTGAGATCTAAGATACACTAAATGAAACTGGCATTTATAAAAGCATCCTGAACCTTAGAAGTGCAGAAAGAAAGGTTATTGTGAAACTTGCACAGTGAGGACCTGTGGTTTGGATTTGACCAAGTCAGTAATGATCAAAAGGTTTTCCTTACCACCTGACAGTTATTCACTGACTTTGTGGTCTCAGTGCAATTCCTAATGAGGAGTGGTCCCTATGAAGAGCTGTGCAAACTTAAAGATATGTGAGTATGTACAGTAGCTCCCTTGTAAAAGTCTCTTTTATTTAGGTGATTTTCCTCATGACAGTCTTGGAATGGTGGGTTAACTTTTTATCTATGAAATTTCTTTCAGTGGCTAGTTTTATATTAAAATTTGTAAGAATATATTTATGCTTACGATGGTCCTTCTTCACCAGCCCATGATGGCCAACAGCCCATACAATCTGCATCCACTTAACAGGTCACTTACTGTATCCCCTATCTGTTTTTGTCCCCTTTGGATATGGAGGGCCATTTGCCCACTTTCCCCATCCTGCGTCTTTGGGGAGGAGAGCAAAAATGAGAGAATAGACACTTGGAATTAGTAATAATACAATGATATAATAACATAGTTTATAATTTAGGTCCTAAGCTAAATCTCTTTGAAATCAATGGGATCCTTTCCATTGACTTCAGTTGGCATTGAATCGGGCTCTTAATGCATTACATTACCAGTGCTCAATATACTTCCACATTTCCCAGTTCATTGTGGGTTTTAGTTCAAAGACTTTAAAAGCATGCTCTTATTTATGTAAGCTGTGACAAAATCTTGATGATTTAATTTAGAACTAAGATTTCCCAGAGATGTTTTAATGTAATTGTGGCCATTTCTGGGTCAAACAGTTCCCATGACTTAAACACTGTTGGCGAATCAGAGTTCCTGTTCAGTTCAACAGGATCATGAAGCTTTCTCTAGTAATGTAAAAAAGTCAAAGAGGTCTCAACCTGGAGCACATGTAACGTTGTTTCTGATGAGTACAATGGGCACAAAGCTGATGTAGGAGAGTCCAAGGACATTCTCTTTTAGATATTTGCCTTTAAAGAAATAGTGATTTAAATAGTGACTCTGGTGCTACTTTGAGGGAGGTTTTATTGTTTTTCTTTGACCTACAAAATGTCTTTGTCTTTCCTAAATCACTTAATCTAAAATTTCATGTAGATTCTGTACTGCATTCATTTTGTTCCATGCAGACAAAATAACTCAGTTCTGCACTGTTTACTTATTCCAAAGAGATGGAACTAATCTTTTTAAATATCTTTCTTTTTAATTTTGAAGGGTTCCCAGGAAACAGAGATTTCAGAATGCTGGCCACTTGGAAGGTATTAGGTGTGCACTTCTGTAAAACCTGTGCTATCTTTCAAGTCAGTTCCTGCCTCTGGGACTCTCAGCTGCTCCTGGCCCTGCCCCGCCCCCCACACGTTGGGCCCTCCAGCAGCAGCAGCTAGCCATTGACTGTGCATGTGTGCTGGCTGGTGCACGCACCCCCCCCCCCCCTGGACCCCCTCCCTCTCGACAGGCCCCCCCCCCTTTGCCTTGTGCCCCCCCCGTTGCCCCCCCCCCCCTTCCCCCCCCCCCCACCCCTTTTGTTTGCCCCCCTGCCTCCCCCCTCCCTTTGTTTTGTTTGCCCCGCCCCCCCCCCTGCCCCCCCCTTCCCCCCTCCCCCCCTCCCCCCACTCCCCTCCTCCTCTCCTCTCTCCCCCTCTCCTCCTCTCCCCTCCCTCCTGCGCCCCCCCCATCAGTGTGTGCCCTGCTGCCTCTCCTCTCCCCTGCCCTCCTGCCCTCCTGCACTGCACCCCCCCCCCCCCCTCCCCCCCCCCCCTCCCTAGAGTGCAGCTAGAGATCTGTTTTTACCTCCTGACCTCGAGTCCCCCCCCTGTCCCCCCCTTCTCCCCCCCCCTCTCCCTCTACCCTCTCCTCCCTGCCTCCAGCCTGGGGCCTAGTGAGGGGGAGACCCCTTCCCCCCCCCCCCCCCTCCCTCCCCCCCCCCTAAAAAAAAAAAAAAAAAAAAAAAAAATTTTTAATAATGCTTATTGAGAAGTGGTCTCATTCTGGCTTTGACATGTCATTGCCAAGCCAGTTATTTCTTTTCCCCAACCCAGTTTTTAATTCATACTGTGCAGTAGCTGGTAATGCTTGGTGTCTTTGACGAGTAGTTCTGTAGCCAAGAGGAGGAAAGCCAGTTCTCTGACAAAAGACACAGAAGAGCCTATCGGTGTCTCTTGAGTGTCTTGAAATTGCAGTGAGACAAGGTAGGTGAGGTAATATCTTTTATTGGTGAGAGAGAAACAAGCTTTCACGCCGCACAGAGCTCTTTTTCGGGTCTGGGAAAGGTACTTCCAGGGTCACAGCAAAATGCAAGGTGGTGCCGATTCTTTAGTGTAAATAGTTAGCACATGTTGTAAGGGACCATTCAACACATAGTGCCCCCCCCCAACCTCCCGCAATCATAGGACAAAAAGAGTGAGTTACTGGGTTACAGATTGCTATAAGAAATTCAGTGTCTCTGTTCAGTCCCTGATTTTTAGTGTCTAGCAGAATTATGGATTTAAGCTCCCAGGCTCATCTTTTGTAAGTACTGTACAGGTTTCCTTTGAGGATGAGAACTGATAGATCAGATATAGAGTGATCGCTTTGTGAAAAGTGTTTTGTCTTTTATCATTTTCCTGTGTGAGTTCATTTGAGAGAGTACGGATTGTCTGGTTTTACTCATAGTTGTTATAGGGGCATTTAGGGCACTTGAAGAGATATAGTACATGTGGTAGGCATGCGTAGGATCCATGGATGGTGAAAGGTCTGTGTGTGTGTGCGGGGGGGTGTTGTAGCAGTGGAGATATGTCTGCAGGTTTTGTATCTGATGTTCTGACAGGGTTTGGTGCCACTTTGAGTTGGTGTGTCCTGGTCTGTGGGGAGCTAGCTTCTGATGATGAGCTTGGAGATGCTGGAGGATTGTTTGAGGCCAGAAGAGGGGGTTCAGGAAAGATTTCTTTCAGGATGGGGTCCTCATTGTGTATGAGTTGTAATTGTTTAATGATACCCATATGGGTTCCAGTGTGGTGTGGTAGGTGACAACCAGGGGTGTGGGGTCAGAAGAGGTTTTATTTCCATATTAAAGCAGGTTCTCTGGGATTTTGGGTGGCCCTTTCATTGATGTGATCTACTCCTTGGGTGGAGTGTCCTTGTTTGGTAAAGGCTGTTTTGAGTGTGTTAAGGTGTATACCATAGACTTCCTCCTTGGAGAACATTCTGTGGTATATGAGTGTCTGGCTGTAGATAACAGATTTTTTGGTGTGTTTTGGGTGGCTACTAAATCTGTCAAGGTAGGTGTGGTGACCTGAGGGGTTCTTGTACATGGTTGTCTGTAGGTTCCACTGCATTGAAATTGTAGTGTCAGTAGTCTAGGATACTGAAGTAACCACAGTTTCCAATTTAGAAGCAGAAATAGCAGAGACAAGATAAACTCTCTCAGCTGTATCTCCTGTCACTGATGCTTAAGAGCCTGACTCCAAACTGGCTCTCTCTTTCAGGAAAGCAATCAGAGAAAGTTTTCAGATTTGCCCATTGTAATCACAGACTGGATTAACTTAGTGCTATAAACATACATGGGGGCATAGACCTAAAGGTGTTGGTCATAGCCCTTCTAAGTACTGTTATAATGGTAAAACGTGTGCTAAGAGAAACCCTATCAAGATGCAGTGTTAGAAGAGCAAAACACTATGTGGGCAAATGCTCCTGATGAGCCTCCTGGAAGATTCACTAGGGAAAGGAAATGTATCAAATCACAGCACACCTTAGAACCCATGTCCTGACGCTTCATTCATGGGCACAGAGGACCCCATTTTCAGCAGAACTGGTTCATTTCTACTGCCTGGGAAGGGTGTTTGTGCAGACTTTGGGTAACCTGTGCAGTGGGTGCTGCTGATTCCAGCTCTGCAAAGCTCCCTGTGCACTGCTAAATAGATTTAGGAGTGAAGGATGCTGGTGGTTGTCCTGCTAGTGTTAGGCGCAAGAAACTCAGTCTATTTAGCGTAATGAAGAGAAAGTTAAGAGTGACCTGATTATAGTCTGTAAGTGCCTACATGGGTAACAAATGTTTAATAATGGGTTTGTCAGTCTAGCAGAGAAAGGTATAACATGATCCAATGGCTGCAAGTGGAAGCTAGACAAATTCAGACTGGAAATAAAATGTAAATGTTTAATGGTGAGAGTAATTAACGATTGGAACAATTTACCAAGGGTCATGGTGGATTTCCCATCACTGACAATTTTTAAACCAAAATCAGATGTGTCTCTAAAAGTTCTATGCCACTTTTTCCAAGGGAGCCCTGAAGTCCCAGATGAAAGTTTTCCTTGACCCAATGCTATAGTGCTGCATACTGTGCTCCAGTTATCTGCTTCCTCCAAGCAAACTCGATGCCTTTTAATGGTGCAGTATGTGTATAGGGCCAGATTCTGCAACCTTTACATGAGTAATTCTTACTGATGCAAGTAGTTCATTGGCATCATGAGTGGGAACTACATATGTGAGTAAGGGCCTTCCAAGAACAGAACAGACCAGTGGGTCCAAAACCACTGAAGTATATGATAATACTTGTATTAGTTTGAATGAGTTTTGGATTAGCCCTGTAAGTGCGTAATGTGCTTTGGTGTTCTTTGGGATGAAAGGCGCTACATGAATGTAGAACATTATAATGATGATTCATTCTATTGCTATTTTCCTCACTCATTGTGCCTGAGAGCACTGTCCTGGGCATAGGGCTATCCCCGGCACTTTGTTTCTCTCTGTTTGATCTGGCATTCCCTGATTGTGACATGTTTCTTGTTCCAGCAGCTGACAGCAGAGGCAGGATCATGTGAAGAACTTGTTTGTTTTATCAAACATTCAGTAGAGATTTTACCAACAAAATGGCGCCTAAAGGAAAAACTGTAGGTGCCTGCTCTGCAGGATTTAAACAAAAGGCAAGAGAAGGACAGCGATTCTGGGTGAAGCCAAGTACATCAAAAACATCCTTTGGCTGGCAGAGGATAGCACAGCCTGTGACTGGCAAGGAAACACCCTGTAACTAGTGATGGAAGAAGCACGAACTTTTAAGTTTAGTTGAAAAGGGTGATAAAAGCAAAGCAATGAAAAGTAAAAGGTTAAAGGCAGCTGCCTTGTGAAGAGTTTAGAGCACTGCCTGCATATGTGGTTTAAGCAAATCAGAAGTGAAGGTACTTCTCTATGTGGAATTTTAACGAGAGCAAAGCTGAGTGCTTTGCTAAGCAGATTTATGGTCTGCATGGTAATTTGCCAGCCTCTGACAACTGATTGTGCTGTTTCCAGAGATACAATGACATCCTCAAATTTAAAATTGTGGGAGGAAGAGAAATCAGCTGTTGATGAAGCAGCTAATGTGTTTGCCTCTGAACTTTAAAAAGTCATGAGAGATTGAAATCTGTGTGTGCTTAGCAGGTTTACAATGCTGAGAATTTGGCTTGTGTGGGAAATTGTTTTCTGACCATAAATTAGCAGAGAGGAATGAGGAGGTAGCATTCAAGCATTAAAAGCAGATGAAAGACAGACTAGCTTTTTTATGTGGACCTATGCAACAGCTTACCAAAAACATTAAGCTTTTCTCTGTCAGCTGCTAGGGAAACTCCTGGTGTTTTTAAGTGCATTAACATGTTTGGCTGTCTTCTGAAATAGAATCACTCTGCAAACAGCTTGGTGACATGAATGCTTTATAGGTAGATATAAAAAAATTAAACTTTCTGCTAAAAACTTTCCCTCCCACTACATTATGCCTTCCAAAGCCTTCAGTTTGTAGACAGCTGTCCAACCCAGCAAATAATTCTTCCCATGAAGACATGAGCTGGAGAAATCAATATTCTTTCCTTACCCATCACAAGCATGTCCTGGGGCATCAAGTATCCTGATCTTTCATTTGGCAAAAAGCAACATTTTGGGAGAAACTTCATTCTGACAGTGTTGCAGAATGTTGAGTCTCTTCTTTTCAGAGGAAATGAGGGAAGAAATGTAAATGAATTGAGCAAATATGAGATGAACCATCGTACAGTAGAAAGAGTTGGATAAAATGGTAAAAGGATTTGACATGAGTGAAAATGTGTTTGAGCCAATCCATTTTGTTTGTTTTGTTTTTGCGAATAGAAAATTTGTCAAAAAATGCATTTTTCCGGGCACCAAAACTTTGCAAAATTGGGTTGAATTCAGCAAATAGTTTCAGCTGGGGAAAAAATGGAAATTTATTTTTCAAAAAAGTCAAAATGGTTTGTTTCTAAATGATATTTTGCTTCCAAATTTAGCTATATTTATTTTTAAAATATTTTTGTAAAACACCTGAAAATGAAACAAACTTAAAAAAAAAAAGTTTGTTTTTTTTTCCAGGTGTTTTGTCATTCTGTTTCATTTTCATGGTTTTTTTTCTTGCCCTTTCATTTCTGAAAGTAAAACTAAAAAAAAAAAAATTCAACTTTAGTTCAAAGCAAAACAATTCCCCCCTACCCCAATTTTTACCTTTGAGAGCTGAACCAAACAAATAATTTATTGATGCAGGTCTTCTCTGAGCTAACCTCAAGGAAATGGTTGTAGCACTCGCAAATATCAGTAAACCCAAGAGCAAGAAAACTGATGAAGTGAAGGACAATGAAGAGGTACTATAACACTATTTAAAAAGCGACAGAGTCCTGTGGCACTTTATAGACTAACAGAAGTATGGGAGCATGAGCTTTCGTGGGTGAATACCCACTTCGTCAGACGCATGTGGTGGAAATTTCCAGAGGCAGGTATAAATATGCAGGCAAGAATCAGTCTAGAGATAACAAGGTTAGTTCAATCAGGGAGGATGAGGCTCACTTCTAGCAGTTGAGGTGTGAACACCCAGGAAGGAGAAACTGCTTTTGTAGTAGGCTAGCCATTCACCGTCTTTGTTTAATCTTGAGCTGATGGTGTCAAATTTGCAGATGAACTGAAGCTCAGCAGTTTCTCTTTGGAGTCTGGTCCTGAAGTTTTTTTTGCTGTAAAATGGCTATCTTTAAATCTGCTATTGTGTGTCAAGGGAGGTTGAAGTGTTGTCCTACAGGTTTTTGTATATTGCCATTCCTAATATCTGGCTTGTGTCCATTTATCCTTTTCTGTAGGGATTGTCCAGTTTGGCCAATGTACATAGAAGACGGGCATTGCTGGCACATTATGGCATATATTACACTGGTGGACGTGCAAGTGAATGAACTGGTGATGTTGTGGCTGAGCTAACCTCATTATCTCTAGACTGATTCTTGCCTGCATATTTATACCTGCCTCTGGAAATTTCCACCACATGCATCTGACGAAGTGGGTATTCACCCACAAAAGCTTATGCTCCAATACGTCTGTTAGTCTATAAGGTGCCACAGGACTCTGTGTCGCTTTTTTCAGATCCAGACTAACATGGCTACCCCTCTGATACTATAACACTACTTAGTGATCTGGAAACTGGTTAAAAAGAGAGCATGTGAGGTTTTTTTAAAATATAAATGGCCGGAGAGCAGTTAAGTCAAGGCGCAAGTTGTCAGTGAGATGTTGAGAAATGAAGACAATCAAAGTCAAGTGAGCTGGGCAGCTTGCAGGTGCAGACAACATCTCACCAGATCAGATATCACATCTATAAAAATGGCAAAGTAACGCTAGAGACTTCTTCAGAAACAAACATGAGCAGCCAGTAGTACAGCAATGGCCATATATAAGCATAAGAGGATTAGTTTTGTTTTGAACATTGTTTAATGTGTTCTATATCCATAGGGCAAACAAAACATAGAAAAGTGAACTTTAATTTTTGTTTATATAACTTAGAATTAAAGATGTCACAAATACACCCTACTGCTGGACAAGGTTCTCTTGCTGTATCTTTTTGAGAAACAAAGCTGAATTGCTGTAATGCACAAAATAATTCAACTTTTTTATTAATTACATTAGAATGAAAGGCTCAAATAATGTTACAAAGTAAACAGTCCATAGTAAAAATGAAATGGTATTTGCATACTTCTGTCAGTTTTCAGGCATATCAGTATTCTGGACAAATGAGGATCTGAAACAAACAACTTACCATTGTGTTATTACTACTATTATTACATCATGATTTTATACATTAAATTTGAGGTAGCATTCTGGACTGGCTTCTATCTCAAGGGGCTTACAGTAAGTGTAGAAATGACAGATTTTGCATTCTATGTTAGCAGACAAAAGGATCTTTTTCTTTTTTTAGGAATAAACACACCGCTACTAGACACAACTGAGTGGACTAATGCTCTCCTGGAGACTGCCATAAAATGAGAAAGCTATACACGTACAAACAAATGCCATATACTGCGTACAAGCAGATTTAGCAACCTTTTACAGATATATGTAGTGTGTGCTGATTGATGGTATTAGACATTAGCAGTATTCTATCCCATAGATATACTAAGCTAGATTAGATGCTTATTGAAACATAGAAGATGTATAATGTCTTCAGATTGCATTCACTCACCAATGTCCTTCACCTTCGGTAGTCGGCTCCCTGATGACACCTGGGTAGTACTTTCTTTTTAATACTGTATTTTTTTTCTTTTTTCTTTTAAGCATATCATTTGCTTTGGAGAATAATAGGCTTTTGATTGGAAATTTGTTTGCATGACCTGTCTGGGATTTGGTTAGCTGAGCTTCTTAAGGGCTTGTCCTGTTTTTTATTAATGGAGTAGTGTTGTCTATTTTGGTCAGAACACAGAACTGGGAGTCAGGAAACCTGGCTTCGATTCCTAGTTCTGTCACCACATGCGACCTTGAGTAGCTCAGTTTCCCTATTGAAAATGAGGACAATATTGACCACTTGAAATCATTTAATAAGTGTTCTTAGTATAAGGCACGTGCTTTTTATAATACTTTTATTAAAAATACATATTGTGATTTGAGCTAGAGATTAAAGTTAGTGCAAATGTTCTTTATTTACATGTGTATATATTAGATATCTGCATATAATATGTAGATACGTGTATTTGAATGTACATGATCTGGTGCGTGTTTGCATGTATGTGTGTACAATTATATGTATGATTTATAACACAAACCCTGATTTATACAGAAATATATCAAGTGCAACCTACTGTTCCCAAATGTTCATTATTTTGCAGAATGTTCATCTAACAGGATGATATTTTTCCAGGCCTGCTCTGGCTCCTTAGGTGACTTTTGTTTTGAAAGTTTGAGCAAAAACAATTTAGCTGTTTTGAGCAGTTTGAGTGAATTTGAGTGAATACCATACAGTTTTCCTATTATAAAAAACTTGTAACACTTTTGTTGGTTTTGATAGTTCCAACACTGAAATGTTTGAAAATGTCAATTCTTGTTGGCATCCTTTTGATTGAAAGAGACGGTGGGAATTGCAAATTTCAATTCACTCTGTAAATATTTACCAACAATAACACTTCAGCAACATTACAAGATAAACTGCTTGAGGCCAGGTCTCTCTTCTCAATATATAGGTAAGGTTCCCAGAAAAAGGGGCTCTGATCTCTGATTGGAGTCTATAGGCACTACCGCAGTATAAATAGTGAGGTGTGAGGCACATGTGTGTCTGGCTAATTTAGCTGCATAGTCAATATGCACACCTCTTATAAGGTGTACATAATCAGCCAGTTGCTGTGAGTGGGGAAAGCTCCATTTGCTAGCAGTCAATGGGTGAAATCCTGGTACACACTGAAGTCCATACAATTTTTCCATTCACTTGGTGGGACTAAGATTTCACATAATGGGATTACTGATGTGAGTAATACTACTCGTACTTAAGAGTTTGCAGGACCCATGCCTTATTTGGGACAGTTGTGCACTATTCTTGTGGAGGGGGTGTTAAGTACATGCAAAGAGTATTCACTGCAAGTCAAATGTAAAATTCATGATCCATTGAAGCAGCAAAGAGTCCCGTGGCACCTTATCGACTAACAGACGTATTGGAGCATGAGCTTTCGTGGGTGAATACCCACTTCGTCAGATGCATGTGACATTCACCCACGAAAGCTCATGCTCCAATATGTCTTAGTCTATAAGGTGCCACAGGACTCTTTGCTGCTTTTACAGATCCAGACTAACATGACTATCCCTCTGATACCTGATCCATTGAGTTACTTTTATAAGTGTTATTATGAAGTGGAGCAATGCTATCAAGGCCTGTATTACAAAGTCCATTACATTAGCCACTAACAAATGGTAATATTCCCCAAATCAATATTTTTGCAGTGTGTACACAATAACAAGCTGCAGAGTTTATGAGGTCAAACTGCCAATAGTTTTATTTATATTAAAATAATAGTCTCAGACTCACTTTCATGCTGAAAATGCTCCAGTCAGTGTAGAATTCCATCAGGTTAAAATGTACAGAATCCGAAAGCAAAATGGGAAACCCATACAAATGAAAAATACATCAGTATCATCGTGTATGGTGTTTCTGTCTGATCCACACAAAAAATTATGAGTTCATGCTGGAAATGTGAGTAAAAAAAACAAAAAAATCAATATAGTTGCTGTGATTTATAAAGGTGTAGTCCCTTTATTTCATGAATACTTCATCAAGGCAACACTGAAATCATCAGATTATATCTGAGCTCATCCCTCAGTCATGTGTGATTAATTCATAAATGGATAGATATGCATCATTAATGAAAACCATTCATCATAGGAATAGTACGAGTGCTAAAAACAAACTCCTGGCTGCTCAGAGGTATTGAGGGCAAATGGCCTGGGCAAATGGTTAGCACACAGGACCACTGTGAGGTTGGTAATGAGAAAAGAGGGCTAGAATAAATTGTTCCAACAAATAGTACCAAGTGGCATAAAAACTGCTCAGCAAATGTTGATGTGGCAAAACAAATTACTTCCCTGGGGGCAGAGCAGGCCAGCCCCTTAACCATTTTCCCTCTGCCTGGTGTCCTGGCAGGCGTTCCAGTGGGACATCCACTCAAATGAATGGAACATGTCAGGGCCTGGTTGGCAGTTTGGCAGTACTATTAAGCTCTGGATACAACTTGCCTTTGTCTTGCAGCACTGAAAGAGTAATATGGACTCAAAGAGCCCAAAGCCTTCTGTGAGGAAAACTTGAGCCAGCTCTGAGTCAAACAATAACACAAAAAACAGTGGCACAATAAATATCCATTGATATTGGGCCTACAGAGAGTAACAGAAAGCACAAGTTAAATTAGAGCCAGGTGAAAAGAGAGGCCTATTCAATACATAGCTCATGCAGAATTTTATGTAAATTCCATGTAAGCAAGCAGCCTGATATAGCTCATTTCTAAGGTGAAATTCACAAGAAAATGAATCATGGAAACTGTGGGAGTTTTCTCAGTTTATAGCTTTAGAACGGGCACATCACAATGGCCATTAAAACAATATAGTTCAAAAGTTTTTGATGTTTATAGATTGAAAAAAAGCACATAAGACTTTTTGATAACGATTCCAGATGGGTCAGAAGTTAATTTACTAGCAGTAGCATTCAGTGAGCCAACCTGTTTATCTTCAGAGGAAATTAATCAAGTATTTGAAGGCAGCCTTTCCAGATGTCTCCTTCTCTCCCTGAACCCTGCCCCCCAAAAAACCTAGACAAAAGCTATGCAGGTGCTAATGTCTCCATCTGTGAACTCCTGAGCTGAAGTGAAAAAAGGGTTCTGTATGGATTGACGTCAGAATGCCAGGCACAAAGGGCTAAAGACACAGGAAGGGAATAAATACAATTAGGAGGAATGAACAGAGCAACAGAATGAAAAGTCTGTGTATATGAGGGGGGAAATTTATATCTGAGTCATCTTGGTCTTTAACAGTTTGTTTGTTGGAGGAGGAGGCAGGGACAGGCGAGCACTGGTTTTCTGAAATATGACCGTTTTTCTCAGGAAGGTCCTTCTCATCTCATCCTGGGAGGCGGTCATTTTGGCCGGCCGCTCTCTCCGCGCCCGCGGAGCCTGCAGGTCCACCGCGCCGGGGGCGGCGCGCCGCGGCCGCCCGCGGCGGCCGCGGTCCCGTCTTCCAGCGGCTCTTGAGAGAGCTCCCGCCGTCATGCCGACGACTGGTCCCCCCGTCCCGCGCTCGGCGGGACTGCCGGCGGCGCGGGCGAGCCGGGAGGCAGCCCGCCGAGCCCCGGGATCCCAGGACCTGCCGAGAGGACCCGCGCGGCGGGGAAGGGCGGCGGCGCCGCGCGCTGCTCCGCGCTGCTTGAGGATTCTCTTCAAGGATGCTGGGGTGTCCTTTGAATCTAACGGTGGTGTTTTCAAAATCCCTGACACTGTTCTGTAAGTCTTTAAGAAACAAAAAAGTGGGGGAGGCAAATGCAAAATCCATTGCTTTTAACGATAACACTATTTTAACACAATTTGAGAGGGTGAGCAGAGCTCTTGGGGAGATATGAGCTGCAGACTTCCTGCCGGGTTAGTGACAGCACAAATGCCATAAGCAGAGTTTTGAAAGACTTAGAGATGGGCCCAAAACTTTACTATCCACAACTTTGCGATGGTCAAAATCCAGATTTGCATTGAATCCTTATCTAGGAAAAACCCCGTTCCATTCTAACCCCCTCTCCTGATTCTTTTTGCTTGTGGGATATCATCAGTTATGACAGAGGAACCAAGAACTCTGAATTTTCCTAATCTGGATATTTAGAAGCAAGTTTTTACTTTAGCAAAAATTTTCTAGTTCACCATGAAAGGAGAGCCACAAAAACAAAATGTTTTGGGGCACTGAAAAAAATCCTGTCAAGTGCAGCTAGGCTTTTTATGGCACTGAGGTCTTTTCAGTTGCTTATTTAGTAACCACCTTTTATCAGTCATTGATTATTTTCACATATGACTCATATCAGCCAACAGAGAAGACTAACAGAGCAGTTAAACACCTGAGGCTGGTCTGGTTCAGCTACCTCAAGGTCCTGGGGCTCTGGCTGTGGGCCTATAAAATTGTGTTTGGCCTTAGGCTGCAGCCTGAGGTCTGGGATTCAGCAAGAGTCCCAGGCCCTGGGATCCAGCTCAAGCCTGAATTTCTACACTGCAATTTTATAGGCTTGCAGCTTGAGCATTGCAAACCCAAGGCAGTTGCCATGGGCCAGCTGTGGGTGTTGTGTCGACATACTCTAAGGATCTCTCAAACACTAAAAATGTTCCCACGGCAAATGGCCACATAATAAATGAATCAGTTCTCCCCTTCCCTTAATTTTTGACAGAGGGCCACTGAGTCTGCATTCTTTTCTAAAGGTATGTCTACCCTATAGCTGGGAACATGCTTCCCAGCTCAGTTAGGCAGACACACACACTAACTATGTTCAAGCTAGTGGTCTAAATATAGCCATGTAGCCAGGGTTAGCATAGGAGGTGGCTTGGACTAGCCATGCGAGTACAAACCTGTCCAAGCCCCTGATACATATTTAGCTGTCTAGGCCAAGGCTTGCCTCAGGCTACACTCATGGGTGCTGGCAGCTCACCCAGCACCCCTAGTTCCAGCATCACTGGCTACATTGCTGCTATTAGTGTGCTAGGTGAGTAGAGCTAGCGCATGATTGTCTACCCATTCTGGGAAGCACTCTCCCAAATGCAGTGTAGATGTGTACCATAAGCCAGTGGAATTCTCCCTATGAGAAAATTGACCATGTGACTATGGAAGAGTGGACATAAAAAATGTGACAGATGACCAATAAGCAGCATGGGCTAGTGAATTGAGACGGGGACTGGAAGGAAGGAATGCCTGAGTTCTGTTTCTTGCTATGCCCATGACTCACTGTGTGGTGTCATCATGCAAGTCATTTAGGCCAAAATTTTCAAACATGTGTGTGTGTGTAAAGTTAGACATCTAGCTCCTATATTTAGACACAAGTGACTTTATTTTTAGGAGATACTGAGCAACTACAGCTCCCATTAGATTCAGTGGGATGTCTCAGTGCTGAGCATTTCTGAAATGCAAGCCACTTTTATGTAGGTGTTTAAATAGGGGCTTACATCCAGGGCTTTGCACGTCCAAATATGGTAAGTTGGACCCAAGCCACTCTGTGTCAGTTCCACTTTCTGGCCTGTTTATCTGCATGTTGTCTTGGTGTGTTTAAAGGGTTCAGAGGGCCCCTAAAATGCATATACAAACATTGCCCATCTTGACCCAGGCTGAGTCTTTGTTGCCCTCTAGCAGATGGCCCACATGTGTTTGCTACAGTTTGCAAGCTAATGGAGCTGGTCCCTTTGCTTTTAGCCACAAAGGTCCAAGGTTCAATTCCCTGCAGATGACCAAGCCGGCGGTGTGGTTACAAGTACGTATGCGAGCCAAATGAAGCTCTGACCCTGCAGTGAGCTCTATGCAGGTGGATCCAGGCACGTGTTACTTCATTAGGGCTATGTGCAGGTAAAGGGACCCATCTGCATGTACAGAACTCATTGCAGGATTGGGATGTAAGTTATTTCTGTATCAGCTGGACAATACAGAGTCACTTCCTTGTAACATCTATGGCTTTGCACAACTGCCAAGGACATGTTCTGATGAACAGTCATCAATGGTCAACTCACTGCACAAAAAAGCACTTACGTTTTTGTTTTGTTTTCTTTAATTGACTGCAGAAATACTCTGTGTATAAATATTGATGGGCAAAGTACAAAAGCACATTAAACAGACAGATTGTCCTACTTCATGTCATCCTTTTGTGTGTCTCTGCATGGTTTTGCATTCTCATTTGCTTCACCTATCAGATGCCAAAGATCCATGTTAGTTTTTTCATTAGTAAAATCCATTTTAAGGTCTCCAGGAGGTAAATTATTTTTAAAATTAGTTTTTATTTTATTAGTCGGGTTGCATAGTGTCAAAACTATGCTGCAGTCAGTGGCACTTCACTGAGCTTATTAATATTGATATAATCACTCTCTGCCTCAATGCAGTGCGACCCTGTTAACCTTCTGAGATAGATTTTTTTTTAAAGACAATAGCTATTTTTTTAACTAATTACTCTAAAATAAATTTTGGAGCTTTCTAAAATTCCTAATGGTTTTATGCCAATGAGAAATAGGACATAAGCTTCAACTTTCAGACTGTTTACTAGCCCAGGATAGGCTCATGCATATTATTCTAGATAATTATCAAAACTAACATCAAGCTGATGTGAATATCCTTCCAGATGCAGTGGCCATTGCTCTGGCCTGCATTACTGTCAGAATAGAAGAAAGAAGAGCGTAAATATGGTCAGTGAAGATATGTTCAAAGCAACCTTCACTATTTTGGACTAGGGAGAGAGAGCTGAAGACTTGGGATAAAAAATTTTTAAATCATCTAACCAGGTTAGGAGTCTGTATACCGTTAGGTCCTTCTGAAAATTTTACTCTGGTCTCATGTCAACCTGCTCATGGACCTGACAGTTGTTCACATTCCAAGTTGATGTGTGGCATAAAATATCTAAAGAGAGTGCACACGCGAGAGAGATTTATATTGTTACTGTTCGCTAGTACTAGTTTTCTTTTGCAAATCTGCCACTTTTCTGCTGCGTGTAGAACCAGATTGATGGAGGAGGTGATAATGACAGATAAATCAATTCTCATTCCCACTCTAGACACTGACAAATAAATACATTAGTAAGGTCGTTAATATCATCATTGTAGAAGAGTTATTCCTTCCCCCTTGCTGCAATTTCTGCCGCCTTCTGTATCAGTCCCCCCCAAAATGCTCACCTACAGAATCATGGTAACTTTTTTCCAGTCTCAGAATGCTGGGTGAGGTGGGCATCCTCAGGACGAGCAGTATTGGGTGATGGTGTGAATTTGGCACACAGATTTATTTTAATGGGGTGCTGGGACGTACTTCCCCGTGGTGCAACCTAGAAGTGGGGTACCGCTGAGCACTCTGGCATACCAATCTGGACCCCACACACACACTGTGAGGCTGTGACAAATTGCAATCCTCTCCAGATCTTGCATGTATACACAAGCAGCAACACATTCAGCTGCAGAAAGCTTTTTGCTAGTTACTCATGTACCAACAATAGAGAGGTTTCAGCCAGTTCCCCCCAGCTCATCAGCCTAGCAGCCCAGAGCTATACCGGCTTGCCCTGGTCAAAAGACTGTCCAGTATAAGTTTATTACCTAGTCCCTCTCCTCCTCCTGAGTGGACAGTGACAGTGCACCAGCATTGTTTCTTTTTTTTTTTTTTTTGAACACCACCACACTTTTTTTTAAAAAAAAAAAAAAACAACTTATTTAACTAGAGATAGATTTTAAAATAAATAAATTAAAAAGTGTAGTGTATAGATAGTAAAAGAAAAAAAAAAAAAAAAAAAAAATCTAAAAATAAAACTAGACAAGATTTGAATCAGGTAGTCCCCTCCTAGCATAGTTTTGTTTTTTCAGATTCTTTTCACAGCACAGGCTGACCTTTTTTTTTGGACCCACACCCCCCCCCAGTTTGTTTGTTATTCAGTCAGGTTGGTTGTGAGTGAGTTGGTGTGGAGTGAGTGGCGGTGATTGCTTTCCCTTTTTTCTTTTTTTCACTTGGAGGAACTGGATTTGTCCCAAAAAAAAAAAATAAAAACCAAAAGGAAAGTGCACAGGGCAGCAGCAGTAGCAAGTACACAGTCAGCATGCCTTTGCACATGCATGCCATGCACAGTGAGTGAGTGCAGGGGCCATCTATAACATTCATTCTAAATAGAAATAGTCTAAAAAAAAAATCATGTGAAAATTTCATGTGTTTCTTTTCATGGCCTTGTGTTTTAATTTTTTTACTTCAATGTCACAATTGTGGTGGTGGTGGGGGACTGTGGGTGTGGATGCCACCCCCAGGATGCCACCCATCTGAAATGCACATACATAATGCTGTATTCATGTCATAACTTCATAACTTCAGCACAGTGACAGCAATCAATCATGATACAGAACAGATGTTCAATTAGAGATTAAGAATGATTTACACATACTTTACACAACATACCACACAAACAACATATATCATAATTATATGGGGGGGTGCCAGGTGGTTGAGGGTTAAATGTTAAAATGAAAAAAACAAAATGCTGGAAAAATGGATGGAGTGGGTATGTGATATGATTATGCTAATGGTATATTCAAAAAAATAAAACTCAATAAATTCAGTGGAAGATTGTTCAGTGGCAGTGGTGTTTCTCTGCTGCAATTCTCTGGCAGAGTGGAGAGAGACTAATATGAAACTTTTTTTTATTATTGAATTTAAATAGGAAAATGAAATTTAAAATATGAATGAATCAATCAATACAATACAGTTTTGATTTTTTTGGGGGACATGGGGGGGGCAGTTGGGGGGAGGGTTTGAATAAACTATTAAACTGGATAGTCCTGAGTTAGTGATTAGTAGATTAGTAGTGTAATAGTGTGGACAATTACATCTTTAGGGTTCAGAATCGAAAGGGCTGGTTTACACATCTTAGAACTGTTGTCTCAGGCTGTCTACAGACTCAAGTAGTTACCATTGCATTTGGTTCATAGTTTCAAACTTATTTTCAAAAACATGAGGGCTAGAAACTTAATCGTTATATAAAAACTGAGATCCTGGAACACAATTGTGTCTGGAGGAGTGGATTCTACAGCCAGGGTGTTCTGAAATACACTGCCCCCCTGGGTAATTTGCTGCACCAACCCATTAGGCACAACTATGGTATATGATGTTCTAAGGTTCACTTACATGCAGCTATGTCTCTTGACATCCTCAGATATTGTTACCTTGTCCCCCTTTTCACAATACATCATTTATCTGATGTATTTTATGATCTTCAGGTAGACTATCAGAAATTTAACTGTAACTGCTTACAGAGCTTTTGCCGTCTTACTTAATTTCAGTTTATAATCAGTGGGTGTATAGTTCTCTTTCAAGTCACTCGTCTCTGAACAAATCTGGGTGTTGTGTTTGATACAATAATGGGCTTTCCCCATACCAGTAAAAGTGTTGAGCCATATTCTGCCCTTTAATGTGCACACACAACTCCCAGTGAAGTCGAAGGTGGTTGTGTGCATGTATCTGAAGGTAGAATTTATTTTGAAAGGTTTCTGAACAACGTTTTTCTCTGCATTGATAGTTTCATTGTGAACAGCATGTCAAACCCAGTGAAACTAGTAAAGGTTCTTTATCTTTGTCTTCAAATTTGAATCATACTCTGAAGAAAATGCAAATTCAATATTCATATTCTGAATAGTCAGGGTATATTCACATACGGAATTGAATACAGAGCAGAGACCTAATTATTTAAATTCAGAACATTCAAGGTAATAAATAAATCATAAGTTATAGAAATCTATTTGTTGCTAAAATTTGAAAAAAATTGTTTTGCTCAAATAAATAATTACAAAAGCTCATTCTTAAAGTCTAAGAGCTTGATTCACCTCTGATGCTGGAATTAGCTCAGTTTGATACTGGAATGACTCCACTGACCCTAATAGAAATGCGCTGACATGAAACTGGAATAAGACAGGGATTGAATCAGGCATGGACTTTGTAGGCACAGATCTGATCGAGTTTGATCGCTGAGATTTTGTCAAGATGTTTTTGGCGCTTGAATTTCTGTTCTTCAGATATTAATTTTTAATTATTTAAAAATAATTTACAAAAATAGCACAGTGGGCAAATAAAAGATTTCTCTTTCACTTTTCTTTTTCTTTACATTTAATAGGAAGTGTCAGCTCCCTGAGTGCCAGGTTCAGATATTCTTACACCTTCACGAGTAGCCCATTGACCTCAAGGTGCCCCTCAGTGTGAGTAAGAGATCAGAATCTGGCCCAAAGAATGTTTGCTGTAATTAACTGTTAATTCCCCCCCATCCCACAGACACCTGCCAGGTACCATTCAATGTGTCCTGTCATGGTATATTAATTAGTAATATACGCAAACCACAGGCAAGTTTGATCAGATCCACCAGATGTGCGTATACTCTTTGGAGTGTGACAGAAAAGCCACATGCTTAACCTGATCCTGTACTTGAAGACTGTGCAAAAGGCATATGAACAAGAGAACAGAGTTAAAGTATCAGATTAGCCCTTAACTTTGGCATTTCCAGACTCCTGGTTGCTCATTTTCCAACTTTAATGTTCTTTTAATGTAGCGTTTTATATGAAATATTAAGTAACAGTTAAGTGTTCATAAGAGACTAAACAACATGTGAACCACTATTTAAAATTGATTGGCTTCCCATGTTCTTTTGGGAAAAAATTATCATATTGTGCTGATGAAGGAAATTAAAACAAAATAAAGACTGACATTCAGGAAATATGAATTAACGTCTGACGTTAGCAATTGTGATGCCACATGGATTTTTTTTCCAGGTTCTTTTCTGTACAGCCTCCATGTAAGAAAAAGTATTCTTTATTCTCAGTGATGCTCAGTTCAGCTGGGGAAGATGTTATGTAGAGGAAGGTTTTCAGTATGGTTACCAATGTGCTCCACTTGAGTGACTATCTGGACACATATCTAGAATAAAAGACTCTTGTGGGTTTTCTTAAATATCATGTGCATGAGCCACTAGTGCAAAGTGGCTGGAAAGTTCTCTTACCCAGCTATCTCAGGATTCCTTCAGCGTAGGGGTTTTTTTTTACAGCACATATAACTAGTACACACTGGCTGTACATCTCATCCTGACCCCCGTGAAAATGGTTCAGTCACTTCCATGCACAAGGCTACTGAAAACCAGATAGTTTTGCCAAATTTATGCTTTATTTTTCCTGTTGTTTCTTGATAGAACTCTAATACCTTTGTGCCAGACTTGAAATATGGTTGCAGAATGATCCTGAGATAAGAGAGAGAGACTTTTTTCTATCACTATTAAAACCTAGCTAGATTAGAGTTACAAGCATCTGAAAACTCTCCATGTGCATATGCTCTGTAGAACTTGAGAGGGTTGCTAGTAAAAGCTCTGAATAGTTCATCTGCACTGAGCATGAGGCAGACCAAGGCATGAAAAATTTCAGCCCAAATGGTTAAAGTCTGGCAAAGTTATAAGCATCTGAAAACTAGGGCTTATCATGGGAAGTGTTAGGAAGCCTTAACTATAGGTGTTATTGCCAGTTCTGCCTGTTATAAAAACAAAAATTTTGTAAACTATTGTATGCCACTTTAAAAAAAATATTAATTATTTTTCTTAAACTGCTCCCACCTATACCTCTGCCTTCATTTTCTATATCCTTGCTTTTCAGATTTAAATAAATAAAAACATTAAACTGTCTCTGGCTGTTTTACGCCTCAGAATCAAGCAGAACAGTGGAAATGGAACACAGAGAGCTGTTCGCATTCAAACCTTGTATCACAGCCAGAGCAGGTAGGAAGTGGCTCAAAGTTTTTATCATGTTATGGTTGCTTGATGTGTTATATAAAAAAGCCCAAGTTACCTTAGTCTAGTGTAGTAAATTGGTGTCTGGATCACTTGCAGGAGTTGTGCGGTTTCTAGGTCTGTGACTGGTAAATTTCATAAGCACTATAACAAATTTAGGTTCCACAGAATAGATGCTAGTATGCTGCCCCATTTATAATTTTGGCTGATGCAAGAAGCATATGCTTGGTCAGCAATTCTCTGCTGGAAGCATATGGGATGTTACACTTAAACTCTTTCTGTGAACTTACTTTCATACCATAATTAGGGCAGTGATTTTGTCACAAAGATTTCAGTTAACAATCCCAGGCCTGTTACAAGGTGCCTTCAACATGAAGGAGATGAGCGGAGGAAGTGTGCAGAAGCCTGGCATTCGATGCCAAACTCTTAAAATAACTCCTGAAGAAGGAAGCAGTCATAAAGTTAGAATGGAGAGCTTCTTTTTGTGTTCAACAAGAACTTCACTTCTCCAAGAGCCCTTCTAAAGTGTGCTTATTTTGAAGGCTCTTATTTATTTTGTGTCTTTGTAATTCAACTGATGGGAGGGAGAGAGGGGAAATCTCAGCCCCAGTTCAATCAGTCGGAGTTTGGCAATGGGCTTCAGTGTAATCAAAGGGTCCAAATCCCGATCCCTGCCCCCAGCCCTTTCTCCCTAGACTGTGGAGTGGCTGCACAGCCACTGTGCAGGAGATACAAAAGCCCAATGGCTTGAGCGGTCTCTGTAGGGTTTTGTATGTCCTCTCATATGATAGGGTGGCAAGATTTTCAAAGTGAAAACTAGGATTGCCCTGCTCTCAGGATGCAGAAGGGTAGGTGAAGGACCATTTCGGTGATCATCAACAAGGTGCACCTAAGATATGTCGTCCACTTCTTCCATTTCTCAGACAAGTAATACCCCCTCTTCCCATGCACGTTTGCTTTTACCTGTGAGCACTGTCAGATAAACACATGCAAGGTGGGACAGGGTCCCCTGGATGGTGGAGGTAAGGTGTCTAGGATGAGGTAGTTCTTGAGATACACATGCACTCAACCTGCCTGTCATCAGTTTTACCGGTTCAACTGGACTGCAGCTCCTTAAAGTAGACATTCTGCAGTGTCATGATAAAAAACAGCAACAAAACAGTGATTTTGTGAAAACAACAAAGGATCCTCACACAAACCCTGAATATACAGACATTCATGTTTCTCAGAGATCACCCTCTCCATAGGAGGGATAGGAAGATCTGCACGGCTCATCCCGTACACTTTGTTCCCCCCTGAAACTCTACTCAACAGCTAGTTCAGAGTTTTAATCTGAACTACCATATAGTATGGTCTATCTCAGACTCTGCAGCAGGCTAGCATTTGCTGTGACTTAATGAAATGTTCAAGGCCAATTTCTGCTCCCAGTCACTGCAGTGTAAATCCAGAGTAGTTCCACAGATTAATCCCTAGATTAAGTATGATATCATGGGATGTACCATGACATCAGCTCCATCTGTACTCTCATCTTCTCCCCAATGCAAATATGCTCTTGAGAGCACATCTGCTACTTTTAAATCCTTTCGTGGTTTATAATCCAGTTTGTAGTTGGTATTAGTGGAGTGTTAACAAGCTATCTCTGTATTCTTGGTGGAGCGCTGCTTATCAGAAGATTTCCAGAAATAGCCCCAAGCAAATTGTGATTTGTTTCTTCATGCGTGTCTTTCTTATAGATGTGCTGATGAAAATGACTTCAGCCAAATAAAGATGCCAGTATATTTCCTTTTCTAGTAAAGCACAATTTTGGTGGGCTACCTGTGATACATATGTAAACAGGGGTGCCAAATAACTTTAAACACTATGGGCCAAATTCACTGCTGGAATGAATGGATGCAGCATGAGTGAAAGTTTACACCAGTAGCGAATTTGTTCCTGATCGCTTATTTTATGAAATCTGTGTCCAGTGGCAGGAAAACCTTTCTTTTATGTCAAAGCACTTAAAAAAACAAGTATTTTCATTAGCACTTTCTGTTCATAATGTGGCATTTCATGCACTGGCATCCTGATAAACTCTTGTTCTGTCTCTAACAATTGTCACTGTGATGTAATTACGGTTGATGTTATAAAATTTGTTATAAAATGTCCTCGGTGTGTTATCATTCCAAGAAACCTTTGCAAATCTGTCTTGCAAGTGGCAAAGTAATTTCAAAAGGTTGTTGCTATATTGGTGTCATCTAATTTCAACCTTTCCTTTGTCAAAATGTGACTAAAATGTTGAATCTCCATTTTCCCTTCAGTCTCCTGTAGCGGAGTGTGTTGTAGCTCCCCTGCGCTAAAATGTAACTAATGTAGCAGTCTCAGCTTTCAGAGTTCTGCTGTACTATGATATATTTCAAACCTTGAGCTTATTAACCAAGTGGGATCTGGTGAACCTGAATCTTCTATATGGTGTGTTTAAAAGTCTAGCAATTTAAGTTTTTTTTCATCCAGATGAAATTGCCAAATCCCACTTCTGGCATCTGACAATATTAATAATTCTCCATTTGCAGCTTATTGGTTATTTCTTCAGCAATAGGTGGTTAGAAATGCTCAAGCCTTATTCCTCTAGTTACATTTCTATAGTCTAGACAAATTCTTACTTCACTCCTTCCAGATTTATCTACAATTACTATTGCGTTTACTCAGGTTACAGCTTCTTGCACTTTTGCTATCATTTGCAATTCTCCTGTACAGTTAGTGTCCTTTCAATTCCCGTTGTAATGCCACAATTACCTTCCTCAGTGGTTGCTCTCCTAATATAATATTTGAGTTCATTTTTATGGTTTATTTTCCTGGAAAACACCCAAACCTTCAAATACAGTCTGGTGTTCTGTAAACATGTCAGCATTTACTGCTTCTCGCTTTAAAATATTGACTCTGCATTTATGTTTGTTACTATTGGCAAACCCAGAACTGTTCATGAGTCAGACTCAACAATATGAAACTCAGTGTTCTCGTCTATTCTTTCCTTATACAAAACACAGTTTAAGTTAAATGGCCCAGATATTTGTACTTATTATCCTAAATGAGGGCTCGAGCCTAAGAAGGGTTGAGCAGCGGTAACTCTTATTGATGTCAACATTTTGCTCTTTCTTTGAAGCCTCACACCTCAGCATGTCTGTAACTGATACTGCAGTGTCTTAGCGAAAGTACCTTGTCATGCTATAGCTCATTTAGATGAATAATTGTATTTGCTACAATTCCGGTCCTATTGTTCAAAGGATGGCAGACTATTGTCTTAGAGGATGGTTTTATTCGCAGCAGCTGAATTGCTATGCCACCTTGTCAGGTTCCAGTTTGCATGCTTTTCACTGAATTGGAATACACAATTTCCTGCCCTTATTTACCCTGTATTTGTCCTTCTCGGAGGTTTGGTGCATCCTTTTTGGAATGTAATGAAATGAGTAATGGAGCTAAGTTATAGGATGTTTGTTCTTCCTGCTTGTTGATCATAAAATTAGTTCAAGACTGGCTGTGTGCATGTGTGGTCTCACTCTGTTATATTTCCCCAAGAAAGCCTTTTGTTGCACAAAATGTGCAGTTCCTTCTATTCATGTGGTTGCTCTTTCATTTTTGCATCCTCTGCAAATATCAAGGGCACGTTGGATCCCATTTCTCTTAATAACTTGGCATGCACTGGGTCTGATATAACTCCATATATCATAAAATGATTCACAAAACCTCCAAACTCCACATGACTTGGGAACTAGTTTCAATGAGTTACAAATACATCAATAGCTGCACCATTTTTCTGATTTCTTATGTGAGAAAAATCCTTTGTGCCTGTGCTATGCAGCGTTCTCTCTTGGTGCACAGTGTGCTTCTAATTTATCCATGAGCAACATTACTTTTTAAAATCTGCTTCTCTATCAAACTCAAAACATCTTGAGCTCTAATTCTGCCACATGGAGAAATAATGTCCTTTACTTTCTAGCTGATGCTTTGCTGAAAACCTTACTTCTATTTTCTCATATTTTCTGTAGAATTTCATTCAGAGCTTGATTTTCCTGAAGGTTTGGCTGGACCAATTTTGTTTTAATCCTCTTTTGCAATCATATAATTGCTGCTAGTTTCTGTTGTAAAAGAAAGACAACACTGTAGATTTTTTTTGTTTCATATATTTTATCAGGAACACAACCTGTGCCATCTGCATACGGACAGAAGCAGTCCATGTGCTCGCTAGCCCAGTCGACTGTTTGTGATCAAGATCTAATCTTACTTCCAACTTTAAAGTTCTGTCCTTGCAGCTCTTTAATCATGTGTGGAAGCTATCAATAAACAGCTACTTGGATGGCTCATGTTTAAAATATTGCTCTTGATACACATACATTGTGTGTCTTTTTAATGCATAGGGCCAGGCCATGATAGCGTTGGTTATATTCTTCCTGTATTGGATAAATGCCAGGCAATGACTGATTCACATTGGCAGCATATGTAGTACTGCAACTGCCAGTCCCTACTGCATTCCTACTCCGGTATGTCAAAACCACAAGCCACACTTCATGGACCCAAAATGCCTGAACAACAGAAGAAAGTAAGATATAGCATTCCCAGCCTCATCTGGCTTCAGAAGCTGCACATTATTTGGCTACTTCTATCTCATGTAAATGTATGGGATATAGTTTGGCTTGTTGCTCCACGCTAGTTGGGGTGAGAATGGGGTCATATCTGTGTGTGGGGAGGAACCAAGTGAAAAACAAACAAACAAAAACAAGGATGTGAGACATCCAGTTTGACCATTATGATGTGCCAGACTAAATTTTACTATTGTCTTGATAAAAAGGGGCAGTCTTTTTGTATCAGTCATGTAATGTTTTACCAGTGAATTTCTGTTAACATCCTATTCATTGGGCTACTCAGAGGAATGAAGTAATACAAGTATGGGACTTTGTGACATGAAATTTCAGTATATTTAAGTACATTAAAAGTCCTACGCAGTATATCACCAGTAAACTGCTGTATACCAAATGTGCCACTATTCAACGTTCCTTATATTTTATTAATCATTTTACTTTCAGTAAACCTATAAATGTTTCATTGTAGCTGAAATATACATTCATTATACAATAAATGATTAAAGCACTGTAATGGTTTTTCCCTTAAGCATAATTTATGATTTGCCTTGGCAAGCTAATACCTGAAAACTGTTTGCTTCTTCTGCTGAAACAGCATATCAGGACAAAAAATAGCACTATATGTGTTCAGGAGAGCAAGTGGTAAGTATTTAAAATGTTAAATTATAGCTTGAAGTGCACTAAGGATAGATTGAGAAAATAGGCTGTATTGGACATTTAAAAAAATTAATTGAAATGGCACCACTCAAATGTTGCTGCAAGAGCAGGTGTCATGGGCTGAGCAGTGGCTTTCCAGAACGAGCTAAGGGAGTACAGTTTAAAATCCCAGAGGAGCAAGTGACAAACTACAGCTATAACTGGCACTAATTGACACTCTCTTTGGCAGTCACAGCAGGATTTTATATATCTGAAGACTTAAATACCCTTTCACCCTCATATAACGGTTCCTTCAGGTCATGGTTGAAACCTGTCAAAATGGCACTGATGCTCTGTCTTTCCTACATAGGATTTAAGTCTATATTGTTGTCTTGCAACTTTGGCCAGCACTAATTTCACTTTATATATGAGCAGGGGCTGCTCTAAGAATTTTGCCGCCCCAAGCACGGCAGGCAGGCTGCCTTCGGCACCTTCCTGCGGGAGGTCCCCGGTCCCGCGGGACCAGCGGACACTCCACAGGCAAGCCACCGAAGGTAACCTTCCTGCCGCCCTCACGGCGACCAGCAGAGCACCCCCCACGGCTTGCCACCCCCAAGCACGCGCTTGGCGTGTTGGTGCCTGGAGCCGCCCCTGTATATGAGACACATGAAAGCAGTCTTGGGAAATCTGGAATGCTCTGACTATGTGAAGGATGGAGCCCTGAGGCAGCAGAAATTATATATACAGCCTTTTGTGCCTTCAGATCTTTGGGATGGACCCCACAGAGCTATTCAATAACAACTTGGCCACATTGTTAAATAATGTCTTAGATTGTAAACTCTTTGGGGCAAGGACTGTCTTTTTGTCCTGTATTGGTACAACACCTAGCACAGTGGAGTCCTGGTCCATGCCTGGGGCTCCCAGGCACTACTACAGGATAAATAATAAATAGGTTTTATACCAGACATGTCCATGGAGTCATCTTGGGACAAAGCACTGTTTTGCTAATACAGACTCCAAAGTCTGTCTTTCGGCTTTTGTTTTTAAAGGGAGGGGAAGTCACTGCAGAAAAGAAGCTGGAGAAAATCCTTATGCTTTACACAGTTTGGATTCTGTTCTATTCTGTCCAGGTTCTCATACCATCCTCATAACAGCATCTGAGTGTCTTCCTGAAGTGCATTAAGCAATGTGACTAATGTCCATCATACGTAGTTCAGCCTTTCTCTCATCCTCGTCCCCTGGGGAGAATTGTGCATGAAGTGAAGTGCTGTGCTTTGACTGGGTAGGGTTTGGGGTGATTGTTAAAAATGTGCACTCTGCTATGTGCTTATGCTAGAGAAGTCAGGTCAAAGAGTGATGCTGGAGTGTAAGGTGTGAAGCTTGTGATTGTCTTTAGTTCCTGTGGGAGTTTGTTCCACTGTCTCCGGCTGGATTCAAGAACCCATCTGCCAAGCTGCTCTAACCATTTAAAAAGGAAAGACTATAAAGGGGAAAGAAGTCATAGCAAATAGCTTCTGAGATACTAAGAAAGCTCTATGTGAGACATCTTTTCAAAGTTTTATTATATTAAAATATTGCTTTCACTTTAAGAATTAATATAATTCCTATATTTAGAACTTTTATCTGCAATATTTCCCATCATGTATGGTTCTGGAGTGTGGGTGAAATTGACCCCTTTGCTTATTGTCTTAAGTGAGGTGTTGGTGGTTGCATAGACTTTATGCTGGGGTGAATTTTAACCAGTGAGCACAAGGGTACTTCTCTCACTCTAACTTGGGCAGGGCCACTCTTGTGACACAGCATAAGAGATTGAGATTGCCAAGGGCCACATGAATTTATCTTGGAGCTAGACATGAAATGAAGCAAAAAAAGGGGAAAAAGGTCATACACTACATTCACAGCTCTTATTGAGGTCGGTGAGAGTTGTAACATTGTCCTTTGTACTTTTTTATAATGACCAATTTATTTATAATCAAAAGAAAGTGTAAGTCTTCAAACAAATATTGGGCCCAATCTCGCTCCCGTTGAAGTCAATGGCAGTTTTGCCTCTGAGACACATATTGTATTTAGGCAATCCCTACATTTCCCCCCAAAAGGGTGTAGCTTAAAACTATGTTCAAAGGTTTGCATTACAGTGTGCAGCTTTTTCCAAAAAGTGGAATCCCCTCACTAGACAAGACATCCTATCTAATAGGCCATAGTCTTTTCTCTTGACGTCAATGCTTTTGTACCAGTGAACCTGAGGAAAATCTGACATGTAACTGAGTAAGGAATTTGGCCCATTGCGACTAACATGGGAAGCTACAAAATGATGCTTTGAGATGTGCAAGATTGGCTGCAGAGCATGTATTCAGCAAAATAAATAAATAGCTGTAATAGCTCTGTGGTATTTGTCCAACCTTTCTTTCGTTGTCTCCAAAAATGTATAAAGTCTTAACATTGTTTTTCAGTCTAGCAAGGGAAGATAAAGTAAATGATGCTATCAGGACTCTACACATTCATTTGCTCATGGTTTCTCCATTAAAAAAATCTCTCACTCACTCTCTATTCTATTTATATAGCACCAAACATCCTAGTATAGGAGTGATCACTTGATGATTACCTGTTCTGTTCATTCCCTCAGGGGCACCTAGCATTGGCCACTGCCAGATGACAGGATACTGGGCTGGATGGATCTTTGGTCTGACCCAGTATGGCCATTCTTATGTTCTTATGTATGTTCTTATACTGAAATACAGTAAAATAAGAGGCATCCAGGATGGCCGTATCCTTTGTCCCCCTAGAATACCTCCCCCTTATGTGGGAGGAGGCTGGACAGGGCTGGATCCATCAGGTTTAAAGCTGCTTTGCATCCCAAATGGTGCAAATTCGCTGGCGCAGTCTCAGGAATCAGGCCTGCACTATATGTGGCTACCTCCAACTTCTAGTAAAGACTCAGAAATCTCAGAATTTACATTTTAAGTTACTGATGCCAAACTGCTTCAGATTGTGTGTGTTGGTTTTAGCACTTTCATGGGGGAACTGATTAATTTCACACTTCAGTCCTAAACAATTGCCTAAAGATCAGTTACTGAAGTGTCTTCTCTAAAAAAAAACAAAAAACCTGTTTGCTGTTTGGGAGCCTACTACGAAAATAGGAATCAGACTTATTACACTGAAAATAACGAGTTCTGCTGCAGTATTTGACTACTGTCAAGATCTTTGTGGATAGCAAATCTTCAGAATGACTCATTTTATGATGTTAAGTGAGGGAAAAAAATCAGAAGTACCAAATATGGTTGGCAGGTTAAAACATTTTTAAAGTAATTCCTTTAAAAATGAAAAAAGCGCTTCTTATGGTTAGATAAGTAATTTGTCTGATGTCTATTTCAGTACCTAAAGTCGTGGGGAGGAGGTGCAAGCCTTCTCCCAGTGAAGTCAGTGGAAATGTTGCCTTTTACTTCAAGGTGAATTGGGCCTTTAATTGCTTTTCAGCAGGGGTACATAGACAAGTGATTCCCAAACTGGTCTGTGGACTACCCGTAGGTGGCCGATAGTCTGCAGAGAGTTGGATAGTGGTCACATGGTTCTTCCCTTCCTCCTAATTTCCAGCAGCTAAACTGCATTAAACAGTAGCTGACAATGCATTAAATACTCTATTAGTACTCCTTTTCCATGTAATCAATTGCTTAAATTTGCGCATGCATGCCATTCAATTGCCAGTGGGAGGGAAAGTCCAGCCACAAGGCAATCTTTCCATTACGGTGTAGAACACACTCTAAAATAGTTCCAGAACCTCTGCCATTGACTAAGCTATTGAGTGAATGGCCATGTTACTATTGGGAGGCAGTGTTGCCTAGTGGATAGAGCACTGGACTGGGTTCTATCTCTGGGTCTGCTACTAGCCAAGTTTGTGACCTTGGGCAAGTCACTTTAATCAGTTGGTGCCTCCATTTCTCCAACTGTAAAATGGGGATAATACTGACCCCTTTTGCAAAGTGCTTTGAGCTCTACTGATGAAAAGTGCTAAATAAGAAGTAGGTATTTATTTATTTGCTAGCAGTAGCTGGGACCAAATGAAAGTGTATGCATTCTCACAACTACATGTGTTCTAATAACTGTTTTGGTTTTTTTGGTTCATTGGTCAAATAAAAAAGGCATTTCAAGTTCAACAATAGGTTTAACCTTTTTTAAAAAAACTAAAAACCAAAAGTTGACTTGAATTGAAAAATTGAACCATTTCATTTTAAAAAATGTTGACAATATAGCATTTTGATATTTGTTTTCAGCAATTGTCCAACCAAAACAATTGGGTGAAGTTGCTAGGAGTTTGCAAAATGTTTTCGTTGACCTTAATCTGCATTTAAAAAAAAAGTTTCATCTGAAAAATATCACCCACGTGTATCACACTAATATTGTAGCATGGCCCCTTTTTAATTACTACTTTAATTAGTCTGGTTTTGTCTGCTGAAGAAATAACTGATAGTGAGAACTTTTGATCTCTATTCTGCTTGGAACTTCTCCATTTGAACAAATCGTGAGGGCCAAATTCTGATTTCCTTTGCATCAGTGTAACCCCAGAGTAATGCCAGTGAGTCTAGTGAAGTTACTCTGCATTTTATGTTAGTGTAGCTGAGAGAATAATGTGGTCCTCAGTATTTTGTTAAGGAAATCCAAACAGGTGCCTTGTAATTATTCCCAAAACAAATAGTTGTCTAAATCTTGCGCAGATTTTTAACAAGTTTCATTTTCCTTAATCTGCCATGTTAGAGGCCTAGGACTATAGCATAATGTGTTCCATATGTTTTTACATCATCTTGACCCAGCTGAGAAGGGCATCGCACTGGTTTTTATTTCCCTTGCAAAAGTCAGAGCACTGCAACAAAAATGATTCTTGTATAAAATGTGTTGCTTCACCATACGTGTTACAACAAAAATTGGCCGGTTTGGCTGGTCTGCAGAGGTCTGACGTAGGAGTACGTTTTGGCACCATGCTATCCAACCACTTATTTTGTCTGTCTGGACATTGCAGGTATTTTCCTTTCTGCATGGCAGCAGGGAATCCATTAGCATTTGCAGAAAAAGCCTGCTCCATGCAACAAGTGGGTTCAAGGAGGCAACCCCCCCAGCATCTGGGGGGCTATCCTGGGAGGGGTATCAAGTGATTGCAGTATCAAGCGGTTGATGCTCAGACAAAGGTCCACAGTTGGAGCCAAAGATACCCCTGACTCCCAGTATGGAATGGGAGCTGTATCAGGAAAACTGTAGAAAAAGCAGAAAAAGATCTCCCTCTTCTCCTTCCCTCAGCAATGGAAGACATAGCAGACTCACCCTTGCATGCACATGGAGGTGGGAGATACAGCTGGAAAGCTGCACCATACAGATGATGCACACAAGAGAAAGCAAAGGCACAGAAATCAATGAATGACATGTGGAGACAGAAGAAAGCGAGAGTAGAGAATAAAGAAATGGAAAGCACACATAAGTAAATGGACACAACTTTAAGGGTGGCACTTTTTGGCACCTTTTCTGGCAGAAGAGGGGGAGCTGAAAGGGGAAGGAATGGCCAGCTGTGATCCTAGAAAGGTGCATTATAATGGGTTGAAGGTGTCTCAGGAGGAGGCGGCGTGGTCCTGCCAGTGGAAGCCTTTTAGGACTTTTACTTTTCCGCTTCGAGCAACCAAAGGGAAATATAATTTGTCTGCTCTGAAAGCGCCTTAAAATGGTATTTTTTTGGATTAATTTGTTTGATTCCCAGCTTTTCAAGCAATTGAGCATGTGTCATAAGGGGAAGCATTCCAAGAAAGTTCATGACATCCATTACATGAAGTGCATAGCCCATGCACATACCTGATTAGACAATTTCTGACCACAGAAGGAAGCATTAAAAAGCTGCCCAGCTGAATGAGATGCTTTATTATGCCAACTTCAGTCTGCCGTTCCCATCAGCCCTAATTATAGCCAACTAATTCCATTAGCTTCTTAAACACATTTCAAGATACAGTACTTACAAGAACTACTACCCTGTAACAGAATTATATTTCCTATGTCAACCCTCTTGTTCTATCCAGCAAAGTACACAAAACATTTGCAATTAATGTTCATATGGAAACTTAGGGTTTGTGTCTTTTCTTGTATTAGATTACTTCAAACAAAGATTAAATAGCATTTTATTTACCTGACAACCTTTGGGAAGCATCATCAGACCAAAATAAGATGTGGAACATAAATTAGTTCAAAGCAGCAATGAAAAAGCAGCATGGTAAGGGATAGAAGTCAAGGTGGTAAGCCAGGGATCGGCAATCTTTCAGAAGTGGTGTGCCGAGTCTTCATTTATTCACTCTAATTTAAGCTTTTGCGAGCCAGTAATACATTTTAACGTTTTTAGAAGGTCTCTTTCTATAAGTCTATAATATATAACTAAACTATTGTTGTATGTAAAGTAAATAAGGCTTTTAAAATGTTTAAGAAGCTTCATGTAAAATTAAATTAAAATGCAGAGCCCCCCCGGACTGGTGGCCAGGACCCAGGCAGTGTGAGTGCCACTGAAAATCAGCTCACGTGCCGCCTTCGGCACCCATGCCATAGGTTGCCTACCCCTGTGGTAAGCTATAATGATTGCTGTGTTTTGCACAGTGTTAGACCAAGAGCACTTTGGGGATGGTTTTTAAATATTGCTCCACTTTTCAGAGATGCTGATATTCTCTGCTGTAGTCAATAATCAGGTAGGTCAGAATGAAATTCAATAATTTGTCCTTTTTTTAGAAAGCAACTACGAAATTGAAACCATAAAGCAGAAATGAGCCTGAATCAAAAACCTTTATGTGAAGAAGCCATAACTCTGGGGGAATTCAGATCTAAATATGTCTTATAACTTTGTAGTTCAGGCACTTCTTTACTTAAAGGGGGAGTGGGGGAAGCTACATTCACCACAGTACTGTAGATTTCTCCCAGGAAATATAGGTTAGTACAATGTTGCAGACTAGGCTTAAACTATTGAGTAATAAATGCATTTACAAATTAATAGCACTGTACTTGTGCTATTTCTTAAAGTCCAACTTTTGATACCATTATTCATGTCAAATAGTACTCTACTTCTTAGATCTTCTGGCTTATGGCTTCTGATGGCACAAACAATGAATTAGGTGTTCGGTCAATGATGTGCCCACTATCACAGCAGCAACATCCACAGACATCAAGCTTGTCTGTCACATTGCCTGGAATGGTTCATGACCACGAGTGCCAGTCTCAGGGCAGACTGTCAAGAAGCAGGGCCGAGACCCCAAACTGCTTGTATGTTCTATAATTAGATGTAACCAACCCAGTACCAAGTGTGAACTCCTAAAACACGTCCTATAACAGTCTGACCACAGAGTCACAGACAGTCCCCGTGGGCATTCCAGGCTATCTTGCTACCCAGGCAAGCTGGACTTAGTGATAGTTGGTTGCAATACAAAGATCACAAAAGATTCAGGTTGCTTCGAGTCCCAAGAGACCAGTCACTAACCCCAGGTCAATTTGTAATTCAGGTCTCACATCACTTGTAACCAATCCTATAGTAAACTAATTAAGGAAATATATATTATATAGGAAATAAGAGTTCTTTATAGGTTAAAGCAGGCAAACATAGATACACAAATATTTCAGCTGTGCCAATGTAAAGTCTCCTGCATTGCTGCTCTATGCCAATGAGAGAGAGCTCCCCCACCAGCATAATTAAACAGCGAGCGGCGGTAGCTATGTTGGTGGGAGAACGTCTCCCACTGACATAGCGCTGCCCTCACTGGTACTTTGTCGGTCAGAGGTGTGTTTTTTCACTCTGAAAAAAGTTTTATCGACAAAAGTGCTAGTGCAAACAAAGCCTTAGACAGGGTAGTTAGTTCCATGGTAGTAGTTGAACCATGGTAGCTGTGGTGTACAGGAGGGGCAATGATTGGGAGAGGCGAGGCAGGAGAACTTTTCTACTTATGCTAATTTTTTTGTAACAGTTCCTTGTAGAATGAGGTCAGTGCTATTGTGCATTATATCCTCCTTTTGGAGCCCCTATTGAGAAATTATCAGAGCATTACAGGGGTATGAAAAGACATGAGGTATGTTACAGAAGCTCATCATCGTGTAGACCAACATCACATTCAGAATATTCAAATGATCTATAGCTGAGACACAATGCCATGAGTTGCTGCGTCTACAAGATGTGTGTCCCCCCCAAGGCTGTGGTTCTTTACACTGGCAAGGCAATTTGTGAGACCAATATTGGGGATGGCTATGCTGGTGGTGAGGCCATTCTGAAAAGTTCTCAGAGAAAGCCAGTTTTTAAGAGGAGATTTCGAAAGTTGGTGATAAAATAGTATGTAAAACCAGTACTTTTTGTGGTGCTTGATAGTGATTTAGGCACACGGGGTCCATTCTGTGGTGAATACGTAGAAGCTTCAGCAAACAATACTGTTAGGGTATTACATTGTTAATTCTTATATTCCTTTCTCTCCTCAGGCCTTTGCAGGGACTTGGAGCTCTTTCAATCCACTTCAGAAGCCAAGGAACACAAACGTGCCCATATAAATGCTGGGAAAAGTAAACCAAAGGTCAATCCAGAAAATGAATGGGAGAGCTTAGTAGTGAAGGTTTCCAAAGAAAGCAAATGGGCATCCAGGAATAGAGGCTGTGCAGACTTGGTTCCAGCAGTGAGCTGGCAGTTAGCTGGGGATTAGCTACACCAGTCTGACACCCTTTTCTGCTGCTGGCTATACACCTTGCTGCTGCTCACTCTCTGTGACTCAGGGTTCTGTGTCCTCATAGCCTGGCCTTGCGGCCAGGTAACTCCATGTTTTACCCTTCAAGGGTATCAAAGGCTCTTCCTCCAAGATGGCAGCCTTCCCTTCACCGCCCAAACTGGGCCACTTCCCCAGTGGCTCATAGGGGAACCGGGGCCCATCTTCTACTCTGGGTTCCAGCTCAGGGACCCTTTAATCAGCAGCAAAGGTCTGTGCGCTTTTAAACCTTGACACCTTTTCCCTGAGCCTTTTCCTATACGCTTTCCACCTAGTTTCCCTTCATTCTGTCTCAACTCTCTAGAGAGTGGCTACAGGCTCCCTCACTGCAGCTCCCTTCTACTGCCAGATTCCTGGCTTTATCCTAGCCCTGCCTGTTCCTAGCTGGTTCTATCATTATTCATGAGTTAATTAGGCCAGCTAATTCCCCTCAGCTGTGGCCTATCTGGTTAAATGGCCTCTGAGCCTCATTAACTCCATCTAGGCTGGTGTGGGGTGAATACCCCATCATACCCTTGCTTAAACCAGTTTAACTTCTATTGACAAGTTCAAATAGTTTTTGAACTTCCTTCTTTTTGTTTTCAACATTTCTTGAGAGATTGCTTCTCTCCCCATCATGACAGCTGAGAGTGGCAGAGGCTCTGAAGCTGAATCCCAATTTAGTGTATATGAGAAGGGACTGCCAGAAGAGCTCTCTCTATTGGGGCCATGCAGCTTTGGAGATTAGTCTGAAAATACCCTATCATCTGGCTTTCAGGAGTCATTGCAAAGCTCTTCTTCCATAAGAATTTGAAAAGAGTGGGGAATTGTAATGGTGGGAGTTCTGGAGAGGGATGGGGATTTGAGCTTTTGAATTGCCTGGTTTGTTGTTGTTGGGTTTTATAGCCCTCTACTGATGCATTTTCATTATTTCTGCTATTAATTTTGTTATATTTTATGTTGCCAAGGCTGACTAGAGTTTATTCATGGTTGTCTTTTTTTAGTGCTTATTTAAATAGAAACACAGAAGTCAAGTTTTCTGGTGGAGTATTTCCCTAGAGACCTAAAGATTTTGGCATAGGCATGCAAAGTTTGCTTATTCACTTTCAGATGCCACCAGCTTCCACTAACTGGTTGCAACATCTTCTTACCCATCAGGAAACAGAAGAGTATGTCATCGTATGAATCTTCTGAAATACACAAGGGCCTATGTCTGAAGTCCTTATTTATTTTCAACTCAGGCAAACTCGTGTTGGTTTACAGTGGGACTTTCATAAGTGTTCAGCATTGGTTAAACTCTGCTTTCATTGCTGTCAGTGGTAAAACTCCCATGGACTTCAATGGGAGCACAGTTAAGCCAATAATAAGTGCTATTGAAAAATCTCACCTGCTCAGTTTGCTCTTATTCAGTGCATCAAGACTAAGCCCTGGTCTACACCGGGTGTGGGGGGGGTCGATCTAAGTTATGCAACTTCAGCTATGTGAATAACATGAAGTCGGCATACTTAGATCTACTTCCCGGGGTGTTTTCATTGTGGTAAGTCTATGGCTGATGCTCCCCCATTGACTCCGCCTGTGCCTCTCACCCTGGTGGAGTACCAGAGTTGACGGGAGAGTGCGCGTCAGTCGATTAATCGTGTCTAGTCTAGATGCGATAAATCGACCCCCACTGGATTGATCGCTGCCCATCGATCCAGCCGGTAATGTAGACAAGCCCTTAGTAAAATGTGAGTCAGGACCCCAGAATTTGTCTCCCTGAATGTAAGGCAAAATTCTGAAAGGGTTGGTGGTCTTTCAGTTTTGACATGGAAAAGTATTTCTCAGTAGTAAATGTAATAATGACATAAAATATTCCAGTATGAAATTCTTTTCTCTACAGTCACTTTACTTGAATTTGTTGGTCGGATGGAGTGATGTCAGGCCCAAGGAGGGGATTAAGACGAGGAGGTACCCTATCATAATCTCAGAAGGTGAGGAGTTGGGTATCTTCTTTCTCTTTGTGATTCTTCATAATGGCTTTTCTTCCAGCCTGTGTCTCTAAGATGCAGATTTTGTAATGTTTGTTGTTTCAAAAACTTTTCTACTAATTTAAACTTGCCAACTTCTCAGTGAAATACATGGGGGAGGAGGGGCGATGCCTGTGCTCCGTCCTTAGGTCTCCAAGGAAGTGTTCCATCAGAATGTTTGGCTTTTTCTTTCTTTCTTGACTTCAGTGGGGCTCTGCATAGTCTGCCACACTCTATCCATTATAGGATTGTAGACATTCACTGCTTTCTAAAATTAATATTATCTATCTATCTATCTATCTATTGGAAAATATTTTAGCTATCACCAGGTCCAGATGTCATGGAGGATGCTTTTAGCGCAACTGGGAATGTTGTTACTATCCGACAAGTATGGCTGAATATTGAGGCTTTGGGATAATTGACGTTCTTCCACAGAATAAAGATGGAGTCATCATTCAGAAGATGCTGACAGTGATAAGTGAGAGTGGAATGTCAAATCGAAACAAAAGGCTACAGCACGGTGAAAAGGTGGAATCCTCTGAACAGGAAACCAAACTTGTATGTAACTTTTTAAATTCCATATTCATAAATCTGCATTGTTTTGGTAATTTACAAAGAAGGATTCCCCCTTTTTGCTTTAATCTCTGTCCCTTTTGGTACAGACATCAGCACACGCTCCAAATATCACATATCTTTAGCAAGAAACCAGATCTGCCCTTTAATTCAATTACTTGCATGGTGAGGATACTGTGACTGATTGGCAGACTGCTTATCAATAAAGCTATAAAGTAATCAATTAGTACTGAGGAATATAAATTCTGTGTGTGTTACATGACCAATTTTTTCCATGAAACTCTTGCAAAAAATTAGTCTTATGTGAGGTATCAATTGCATTGAAATAGAGCCCGTAGTGCACATCAAAACACCACAATTTATAACACATGGTCAGGTCTTTGTATCTGAAATTTTGTTATGTGACAATGATATCATAAAGTTTGTAAAAGGAGATCTTGGCTGGAGGCTCTGTTCACAGGGCCTTGGCAGCCGTACATTTTCTGGTAGTGACAGAAAAACATCACAGCTGGGACATTGTCCTGATCTAAGTATCACATAGCTGGCAAATGCCAGGAAGAAAAAAAAACACAAATCCCGACCTCTCTGCTCCCTGTTGGTAATAAGAGTCTTTTACTTCAGAAGAGTCACAAAAATCCTAACCAATATCTACTGTAGTCCCGCTAACAGCAGACTCCCTGAAAAGAGCCTGCTCAAAATAGAGGAAAGTCAATAAAAGTAAAGTGTAAGTGTACTGTTAATGGCAGGTTCTTGTAGGCATTTTCCCCCAAATTATACCATTCCTATTCAAATACCATCTCAAGAGTCTCAGACAGTGTCAAGTGCAATCATTGTTATTGCAGTTGCCAAGGTAATCAATTGAAATCATAATGAAGGGAACAGAAGGAAATCAATAGAGTCTGAAATTACAAATAAAGAGAAGCTATCGTTTAAAAGCATTTGGCTGAAATCTTCCATATTAATGGAGTCAGAAATGGCTGTCATTCACAAGCAGTGTGGTGCATAATTCACTTGAGTGCATTATAACACCTAAAAGCTACAACAACAATTAGGGCTGCCTACCAAGAAACTGTCCACCATAGAAGCATCACGAGTTGTTTATTATGGTTCCAACATGTTTTTCATGTTTAAAAATTGTAATATTTTTTCCGAGACAGGAGGTAGGGTGGCATAATCTGAGACATCAATAACACATTTTAAGTCCAATTCAACTCTTGCCAGAGATGTATATCTAATCATCAGTTTTGTTCTGGAGTTTTCTTTGCTCTGGGGAGCACTCCTATCAGGGGCCTCAGATATAAGGTGCAGAAGAAGCAGGCTGCATGGTGTCAAACATACAAGACAATAGCTGGGAACTTGGAAAGACAATTATTTTGGTTTACACATCAAAAAGAGGTTGTTCTGAGAATTGTCTCTGGAGCAATAACGAAGAAGTTCTATAACTGGATCCATTAAGAGTCAGAAGAAGGATAGTCCAGTTTGTAGGGTACTAGTCTACAACTTGGGAGACTGGGTTTGATTCTCTGCTCTGCTGCAGATCCCCTGTGGGTTGTTGGATAAATTGCTTTGCTGTGCTTCATCTGTAAAATGGGATTAAAAGCACTTGCCTATCTCATGGTGGGTTGAGAAAGTGACTACGTGTAAAACATGTAAGGTGCTCAGTTACTATGGTGATGGGGACTATGTAAATTCTATAGAATAGGGAAAGAAGTAGAAGAATAACAACTGAGTTTCATAAAAGATTATTGGAACTGCACATCCTGGTGAAAGCTGTCACTGTCTCAGCAACTGCACCCAAGTTCTCAAACTAGCCAATAAAACGCAAAGCAAATGAAATGTTAGGAGATGTGTCCTATCATCAGAAATATTATTACTGACTAATGCATGAAGGGAAGTGAGCACTGCCCAGTGTTTGGTCCATTAGAATGATCATTTCACCACAATTATTAAAATATCAGGGATGAAAGGCAACTGGCAGACATTTTTCGAAAGTCATGGTGGTTGACTGTGATCTCAAACACATGTAAGTCAGGAATAATTTAGTTAACGTCAGCTGAGGTAAACTGGTGTAAAAGTGGGTAAGTGAAATCAGAATCAAGCTCACAGTCCTTGTCCAATGTAGTTTACTGTACAAATTAGACAAACTTGGAACACGAAGATAGACAACAGAAATGGGTGAGGAGAGCAGAGATGCTGATTAAAACAAATCAAAATGTACTGAGTGTGCTCATGTAACAAGAATGTCACCTAAGTTCTGATATTTGAAGTAGAGCAAGAGGGAAGGAGCAGAGAGCACAGGACTGGAAATCAGAGGTGAAAGCAAGGCAAACAAAGTGCGGTTTGAAGAGGAATATGAAAGAGGAAAGGCCCAGATCCTCAAAGGTCTTTAGGCTCCTAATCTCCATTGAAATCTGTGGAAGTTAGGATCCTAAACGTCTTTCAGGATCTGCGCCACAGTGAAGATGTTTTGCATATTAGAAAAAGGAATTTATTCAGGGTGTAGGAAGCATCATGAAAGAGGCTGGATAAGAAGAGACTGTTGGAGAAAAACAGTGAGAAGCCAGTGCAGAGTGCCGGCAAGCCCTCCCAGATTGAATAATGGTGGAGTTGAATTTTCAAACCTCCCTTCCACTCCTAGCAGCCGTCTAAAAATTCATATAATACTCAGGGTGGCCAGGGAGAGCTCTGTTTTCTCTCACCGTCTGCCTATCTTGCCAGCTATAAAAACTCCCCTCCAAGTGGCTAATCATTGCACAAATTCCTTTGATATTCACGCTGGCTTATACTAAAGGGAGGCAGTTATGGTGCAAGCGTGAGAGCAAAGGACTGGAAGTGTGAAGATCTCAGTTCTCTTCCTGACAGCCCTTGACATTGCTGTGGGACCTTGGAAAAGGTGCATAAACTTGTAGATATATTTCCCATATATTAAAAGTTGGATGATGATACTGTAGCCACCTATATAAACCGCTTTGAGATGTTCTGCTGAAAGGCAATCTATGGCAAAGTTACTGCTATTTGTGTGTAGATGTGGTGTTATTGCTGAGGTGTTAAGTAATGTAAAAGAATTCCTACTGAATTCATTCAGCCATCTTCTGATGTCATCTAGTTAATGTTCTATCACTAGCATACATCAGCAGCATCGTGACACAAGTCAGAATTGCAGAATTCTGCACAAGACCTCACGGTTTGAAATATCTGCTGCCTAAAGAACAGAGTTCCATCATCCTGCCAGAACAATTCCCTATCTTGTCAGCGTAGCATACCAACACTGTGTAAATGGCTCTTCCCTCTCTTTAGCACTGATGCCTCCTATTTCCTCTGGAGGCAAAAACTCTCATTTGTTAGATTTTTGTAAATACAGAGGAAATTGTAGTAGGGGTTTATTTCTTTCCTCCCACCATACTTTTCTTGTATTTCTTATCTTTTTTGGCCTATGGATCTTTTCTTCCTTCCACTCAATCAACTGATACATATGCGTAAAGGTGATTTTAAGTAAAAATCTAATCTATTGATGCATTAATCAAGTCCTTGATCGCAATGATGCCCAAAGTGCTTAAATACCATGATGATGAGCATCAATGACTAGATTCACCTGGTATGCCAAGCAATAGCATATGGATTCAGCATTCTTCCACTTTGTTTCACTCAATGAATATTGAATGACTAATGATTTTGGATAAAGGAGCATGGTCAGTACAGGAAACTCTGAGGGAATACAAAGAATAACAGTGCAGTGAGTTCCAATCTACATGGTATCCACAAGGGGAAGATTAGTATTTTTAAAAAGTCTGTGTATATCTGTCCAATAGCTCCACCATATTGTATCATGTTTGTAGTGCAGCCTTTGGTGCTTGAAGTCAAATTTCCTAAAATTGGGACCTCCTTTTCTGGTAAAAGGACCAGGAGAACCTCCCACATCAGCAGAAGCACATGCAATTACTACACCAAAAGATTTCACTGAAGTTTGCCAGCAGAGACTTTTCATTCTCTGCACAGAAGTTTAAAGAAATTTACCCAGACATGGCAGGGGCAGAAGTAGGGCTACAGGCTTGGAAACAAGGAGATTATGAGGCAGGAGAGGAGACTATCATCCACCTTGTGATTAGATTACTAAATAAGGGAGAGCACAGATATTAAAACAAAGTTCCCATCATTTACCACTAAAGCACTACGTAGAGTCTTTTATATGCTTTAAGGTTCTCATTGCTCTTGTACTCTTCCTTACCTCAGCACAATGCTACTTGCCTATGTTAAGCAAATTGGACCTTAAAGTAATAAAGCAGCTGGAATGTGAACAAAAATTAAAAGGTACTTCCCTGGCCTCTGAAATATTGTTAGAAAAATGCCTGAGGCCTAGGCAACAATGGAGCTTTCTTCCTCCAAATTATCGATTGGCTCTTGCATGACATTTAATAAAAACTTTCCATTACCAGTTACATAACAGCAATTAAAATCCTCATCAAATCTATCTTAACTGCTTAGAGTCTTCCACTAGGGAGCATTTTCCTTGGCAAACATCTGCAATAAAAGGCTATTTAATCTTCATAACTGAAACAGTCAGTTATGCTAATTCATCTCTTTTATTGTCAGTTTACATTGGAATCTCAAACAGATCTGGCCTTCTGCACAAGGTGCACTAAGGCACTCTCTGGCTTGCTCTGAGGAACAAAAAAAGCCCTTCAGTTTTTTCCAAAAAGCAGCTGAGACTTAAGCTGGCCTCACAGTGTGCGGCAGTGATGGATTTAAACTATTTTGCTCTGCAGCCTGTAGCCTGCCATTTCAAACATATTCTTTAGCTTGGATGAATTCATTTCATGATTAAGACCACTGAGTCACCCCAAACCTAGGCAATAAAATGAAAATACAAAATCATTTCCCTGACACTATAACTGTACAATAGCTAGTATTTTAGAGCTATTCCCAGGTCCAGTTTTAATGAAAAAGTTATTCAGATAGAGCACCTAAAAAAGCCACCAAATCTTTTCCTGCTCTCTCTGACGTTATACAAGACACGACAGAGGGGAAACATTCCTTCTCATCATCATGCCCTCATGCCATCATAATTCTCCTCCACCCCATCACCACTTTCCAGGCCTTACAGAATTCTGCTTTACCTCGCATTGCGCCAGGTCTGTGATCTCTAGGCTGTCCCTTTAAGAGCTTCCAAAGGAACGTTATCAAAGGCGAGGATGTTGCAGACTTTGAAGATATGAGGCTTTGCCTTCTAGTGTCTCTGGTTTTGTCTTCTGGCATCTGGCTGCAGATTTGAAGCTGTGAAGCTTCTCTCTCAGCCTTTCCTAGTTCTCAGTTTCAGCTTTTACAGGAACACCTGCCTCTCTCCCCTCTCCACTTTGCTCCCCCCAGAAGATTTCAGCCTTTAATGATGAAACCGGAATGACTCCATCTGTAAGATAGGCCTGGGTGCCTTTCCTATTGTTAAAATGAGCCTTGCTAAAGGGGAAAACAAAAATCTTACAAATGTCTGAATAAAGGTCAAAAATAAATCAAATAGGTATTTACACTTTAAATAATGTGCTGAATGTTTCTCTACTGTAAACTCTTCATAGTGGATCAATACCATTTACGCAATTCACTTGCAACAAGCAGTAAAAGTCTTTCACTTTGCCAGTTTCCAGCCATTTAACATTGTTAAAAAGACAGCTAAAAACATCAATTGGGGGTGTTTTCGCCTAAACTGAAAATGGATCAATTAGTCTTTTTGATGTTCGCTGTGGAGAAGCAGCATCTAGGACAAAATGAAACATACTTTTATAAGTTGATAAAATAAGTTGCATACTTGTGTTCAGCAAGTCTAAATCCCATCAGAAAAGATTGACTTTGTTACAAAACCATGTTAATAACTTGTTCACTTGTAGTATGGATTGCTTTATGTATTGATTTAGTTGTAAGTATGCAAAAGGGAACAATGGCTTTGAGATTCTGGCCTGTGACATTTGTCTTGTCAAATCAGTTAAGCTGCTGTGTAAATTGGTGATCAATGCCATTTCAAAGGGAATAGGTATTCATTACTGGTAAACACTTCAAGAGCTATACAAGGTAATTAAATAGAAATTGTTTTACTGTTTTTTGGAAGTAAAAACCAGACTGATTACTAAATTCAGCTAATTAATGCCTCCGTACAATCCCAAACCAACGGTGTTGTTAATAATGTATAGAAATACTAAAGTGGGCTGTAAGCACCAATTTAGCACCTAAGTAGCAGAAGGCTTTTACGAAAAAAGATGCAAGGAAATTTAATTCCAAGGTCTTCTGACATTGGTATACTGCCCTTCTCTTTTTCTTTTTTTTTTTTTTGGTCTTTATTTCTTTCCCTGCTAATTTTTAAAAACAGCCAGATTTTTATTTTAAAGCACTTTTAAAACAATTGCTTCTGGGGCTTTAAAGCCCTAGCTGAATATTTAATATTGGGATAGTGTAAGTCTTGTTTTTGAATGTAATATAGAAAATCATTTTTTCACCACCACAAACAGTTATGTGGTGTTGCTGTGGCATTGTTAAACAGCTGCTATGCACCACCCCACGGCTTGTTGCATTTCAGTGGTGGACAGAGAATTTATTTATAGACAGAGAGGTATAGGTAGATCCTAATCTTGAGATACATAACTTCCATTGGCTGTTGAGGGTCCTCTGGGATTGAGGTGTTACACAGATATCAGTATATGTCAACATGTTTCCAATCTGAAAAACAAAATTAAACCAACCATTCAGAGTCAAGGACCCACATTCCAATAATGAGCAAACAGGTTAATTACAGAGACACAGCAAGCTTTGTTTTCTTCAAAGATGCTTACATTTCCTAGGGGAAAAAAGACCCAATGAAATCCTGAGATAACACAGGTAATGAACTGTTTTGCGTAACATTAAATTGTTATGCCTTGGCTCAAATTAGATTATTCCCACTATATCCCATTGGTGTTGGCAAAAAAAGTGCCAGAACAAGTGACCTAGAACTAAGGTTCTCTTTTAGCGCTTGATACTGCTCAGCATCTGTAGAGTGTTGAACATCACAAGGCAAAAGTGATGAGAGGGATGTGGAGCACAGGGGAATCTGATTCTACACCACTGGGAAATAAAAGCGAATCCCCAAAAAGGCAAAGTTATAGCTGACATGCCATCACCTAAAAATGTATCCTAATTGATACTGTTCCTTGCTATTATAAAAATGTGTTGCAAATTCACACCTGAACCTATAATCCAAAAGCTGACCTCCTTGTGAATTGCTTGAGACAGTGGATTTGAGGAGCACAATTTGGAGGATCAAGAGAGTCTATTGACCACACCCCCTGTTGTTGTACTGATGTTTCCTAATCTGCAGCCATCTCCACAGATGCCAACCGCTATGGTCCCAGTGGAGTGCTGCTTCTGTTGTCTGGAGGTTGACTGGAAGTGCACAGCATATTGTTCCAGGTACCTTTCAAATGTTGATAATAAGTATGCCCAAATACGGAGACAATGTATGGCAGGTGCCTGAGGCTTGCAAGATGTTTGTAAGGCTTTGGTAGTTTGTAACTAACAGTGGATCACAAGCCATTCATATGATTTGATAAACAGTAAAGCCCAGGACAAGGTGCCTCTTGCTGATCATGAATTTGATGACGTTTAAAGCTATTGAATGTAGACAAAGGATGAGCCTAACACTTTATCTGGGAGCACTAATGACCACCTCCAAAGGTTTGGGATGATGTAAAAACACATATGGGAACCATTTTGAGTGGCCTGCCAGTTCCACCCCAGCAAATAGCCAGTAGTGTTAATACACAACTGTAAGCTCTGTGTAAGTTCACAAGGGCATGATAGGCCCAGTTGCTAATTGGGTGTCCCACACTCAGCTTCTGACTTCTGTACAATGAGAGGGAACTCTCAGAAACTGAAGATCTAATTTCCAACCCTATAGATTTGGAGGTAGAAGATTGAATAGTTCATGGGATAGATGATGGACTGCAGAGATCTTCATATGAAGGTTACGTGCAGTGACAATTCTGGATTTAGTTATGTATATATTTATGTATTTAGTAACTGATCAGGTGCCTTTATAAAATTGGTTGATGATCTCATTCCAGCTCATACTGCTTATTCTTGGATCTTTCTGCAAATGTGGCTACCCAGCTACCATCACCATCAGGCTGTCATTGTACTGACCTCAGAGATGCAGAGACTGATCAGAGACGGTTAGCTTCTGCACAGCCTTGTGGAGAACAAACACAGAAACTTTCACCCCAGTTAAACCTGGCATCCTTATTGTCATTCTCAGAAGAAAAGCAAATACAGAACTCGTGGGCAAAACTTCCATCTTCTTCCTCCTTCCTTCAGCTCAGGGTTGAAGCGCTAAGGAAAGGCCAGCGCTGGACTTTGGTTTCCATGGCTGTCAGTCTGGCATTGTTCGGAGGCATTAAGTTTGCTAAATAAAAGAAAGCTAGTGGGTACTTTAGGCCTGATCCAAAGATCACTCAAATCAGTACGGTGACTCCCATTGACCTCAGCGAGTCTTGGATCAGGTGCTTTATGTAGCCCTGCCAATATTTAAAAACTAACAGGAACATCTGAGGAGGAAACCAGGAATGCACTCTGTAACAATATTGCAATATCATTCTATTAGCTACCTTTCACCAGGCTATCTAGGTTCATGGCATTCAATACATTTAACTAGTAGAGTTTCTTGTAGGGACAGTGTATGAAAGTGATACATATTTTGCTGAAACTAAGGATTTCCTCTTCTAAAGAGAGACAATTGTCGTAGTGCATAGCGAGGGAGACAGTCTCTTCTCAGTGCACCCATGAAGTTGTTATTGTGTGTGTTTCACATGTGCAACATGTGAAGTAGCCTAGAGAATACCCCCCTATGTAGTTATAGTGCCTTGGTTTAGCATCCAGACCTGTGAGATTATGTCCAGGTGCTCATAAAGCAAATAGAACAGGGGAAAGAGGAAACTTTTGAGCTTGATCCCACTCCCATTGACGTCCATAGCAAATGTTCCGCTGGACTCCAGTGATAATAGATAGAGGCTGTTTAGTGAGGTATAGTAGCTTGTGCTTTTATCATGCACCCTGTGGTGCAAGTGAAAGGATCTGACTTGGCAGGTCTGCAGGAATCCTCTGCTTCTTTGATTTTTCAGGCAGTGGAATATGTTCTTCAGAGGCAGTACGTGAATAAAACCTTATCATTTCCATATTCGACATCTCAACCATCGCCGTGTAAAGCAGGGCCACCCAGACGATTCAGGGGGCCTGAGGCAAAGCAATTTCGGGGGCCCCTTCCATAAAAAACAAGTTGCAATACTATCGAATACTATATTCTCGTGGGGGCCCCTGTGGGGCCCGGGGCCTGGGGCAAATTGCCCCACTTGCCCCCGCTCAGGGCAGCCCTGGTGTAAAGTTGTAAATATATCTTCCACAAATGATTGTTACAATGCACTTAAGAATGTGTAGCTCTCCTCATCCGCAGACCTTACCCACAAGACTAGTTCCAGTAAAATCAGTGAGATCTTTGTCTACATAAGGAGTGGAGGATCAGATCCTAGCAATGGAAATTGTTGTATTTGCACATAAAGATGACTGAGGTGCCTAGGAGATGCAGGTATTCAGCATATCTAAGGATCAGGCCTGGAAGCTGCAAAATACTTTTGATATGTTCCATAGAGAAGTCTATAAATGGATGCTCTAATGAAAGACTTTCTGTAGTGTTAATCACTGTCAGTGTTTACAGCAGAATGTTTTCTTCACCTGTATCAGCACTGGACAGCATTCAGAAAGCACATTAGTTGGTTACAAATTTTTCTAAATAAGATTCCAAATCTCACTGGCTTTGTTAGTGGTGGTGTGGGATGGGACCAAGCATGCTATGAGAAAAGAGATGCATACATTATTTCTTATCTAATTTTAGTTGAAATTAGATGCAGATTTCATGGATTTGGGTCATGAGAGATCATATTAAAATGTGTTAACTGCTTCCTTCTAATGAGTTTAAAGGGGAACTACTTCATTTTACTTTGAGTTTATTTTAGGTTATTAGCATTGGGAGTACAACATGATAGCTGAGAAAAATGTCACCAGACTATTGCTTCTCATACTTATATGTAAAAGGAAATGCCCCTTAGACTTTGAACTAGGGTAGTACTTTGTGCCAAGCTTAACTTCAACAGAAAATTCCTCTTCAAGAACTCAACCCTGGTATGTTAGCAAAGAGATGAGCAAAGGTCAAATCCTCTGTCAATATAAGTTTTAGGACTATTGCTCAGCAAAGTGTTGCAAATATTCTTCTTGCATCTCTTTGCCCTACCATCGCAGCTACATGCACACTCAGACATGGTGGCATTTTAATGATTTTGAAAGCCCTTAGTCTTTTCCTACAAGTTCTTTGCAAACTTGGCCAGTATTTCAGGTTAAGTATAAAGGTCAATCAGCTCCTTTTTTAAGATGCATTGTTAGTCTATCATGGAAAACTGTGTGACAAAAATCAAAGGAGTAGGCAAATAAGTAGCATACTGTCATCCCAATGAGACACCCTCATTAAAACAGACATTTTCACACAGATGAGTAGTCTCAAAAAAAAACCTTGATAGGAAAAATCCCCAGCCTGGAATCTAAAGGTCTTTCACTGGCAACAATGCAAAACAGTTGAGTGTATAGAACTGTATGTCTAAAATAAATCCCTAGTACTATCATAAAGGACGTGTTCTATATTTGTATGAAACAAGGGCAAAGTTCATCAAGAAAAAATTCCTTTTTTGTCTCTAAGGATTGTCACATACCTATTAAAAATGCAAACGTCTTATTCTATTTTTTAAAACCTTTTATAAATACAGGTCACAATTATACTGAATTTGGGCAGAGGCTATTATTTGAAAATATAAATCAGACAAAAGGACATTCACAATTTTCTTTTCCATTTAACCTCTCACAAATGCCAACTCCCCACTCCCCAAACTACCCTTTCAAAAAATCAAATGTTTAATTTGTATAACTCTCTGTGCGTGCATGCATGCGAGAGAGAGGGGGAGAGAACTACTAGCTGCCAAAAGCTCTAGCCTGGATTTCTCTTTAGTCTTCTTGCTCCTTTATTTGTCAGGAGGAGAGCCTGCAGTAAATGAAATATAAAACCAAGTTCCAGACCACTTTTTGGAAGAGTAGGGTTTTTTGTTGAGTGTTCAGATGAAATTGTAGCTAGAGCAATTACAATCCAAATACCTAATTTCTTGTTTGGTTTTACTGGATGAAGTATTCTTTACTTCCTGCCCAGCATTGCTGTGCAGGGGATATACTGGCTAATAAAAGAAAATCTTTGATGACAAATGAATTATACACAAGTGTTTGTTTATATGTACGTTATGTACTTTATCACCAGTTATGGGGTAATGCTAAGATAAGGTAGACTTTGAGAAACCTTATTGTGGTGCGCATGGCTATAAAAATGTCTTCTGTGTACTGCGTCTTTAAACGTAAGGCATCTGCCTGTCTGTGTGTCTTGCAGGGGCAGATCCCAGTGCAATTCTATGGTTCTTTCTGCAGCAGTAGTCTTGGTTAAACATGGAGCTCTCCAAAGTCTAACTCTCACATAGTCCCCAGATGCAAATCCTTAAGCCAAATTTAGGCTCACTACAAACTAGAAGAACAGAGCTTTTTGGTTACTACCTAGTTCACAAAACACCTTAAAAAAGAATTGACTTTCATGTTAAAGACAGTCTTATTTTCTTAACGTGTATGTTTCTATCACTAAAGTGTACAGAGTTTCTAAAGTATCAATATGTACAAAAGTCTTAAGTTGGTAAAGACGACTGCTGTTTATTTCTCAGGCTCTCTGGGCTTTTGGTATGAGGTTTGGCATAGTATGGTCTAATGGACTAAGCATGGCAATGGTATCCAGAAACTTCTGTATTCTAATTCTGACTCTGCAACTAATTCATTGGGTGGTCTTGAGCAGTTTACGTAGGGCCAGATTTTCAAGAGTCCAGCTCCTATTAAGGCAACTGAAATGGCCAGATTTGCTCAGTGTTCAGTACCCAGAAGTTCCCATTATTCTAAATGGGAGCTGCAAAGTGATGAACATTTTTAAAAATGTGGCCCATAATAACACCGGCTTGCTCACATGGGCAACTAAGTGCTTCCACCTCCTTTGCCCTGCCGCTGCAGTCAGTGAGAGTGCTCAGCACAGCCCAGGAACAGGACACTATATATCTGAGTTTCCCTAAATGTAAAATAAGGATAATACTACTTAATTGCCTAACTCACAGGGGTATTGGCAGGGTCAATTAGTTAATGTTTGTACAGCACATTGCATATGCAAGTGCTATGTTAGTACCAATTATTATTATTGTGGTGATGTCTGTTATGTAGGTTCTTGTATCTTGAATTCCAGAAATGAAAATTAGACTCTGTGTGTGTGTGTGTGTGTGTGTGCGAGAGAGAAAGAGAGAGAATGAAAGTGCAGTTCAGTGAAGCACTGCAAATGGTTTTAAAACAGCCATCGCAAACCCGTCACTGGCATGGTCAGCAGGTAAGAATTAGCCAACTGACACTAAGTGGGGCTCTACAGAATTATGGTATCCTTGGAGATTTAGCAACGGATCATTGATGATTAATGAGACTTGGGAAGTTGCTTAAAAAAAACCCTTCCATTTTGATTGCTAATTACTCAAAGAAAGACTAAGAGCAGGAGTCTCGCACTGCAGCAGGACAACACATTTTAAGCAAAAACAAGAAAATTGATCACTCAGTTAGTATGCAAGCAGCTATGGAGAGCAGGGTTGGTTGTGCTAATTCAAGAGACAAGTTGGGAGTTTGAGAGCTTTTGCCAGAGCCAAGTAGCTTATTTCAAACTTTCAATTAAAGATGAACTGAACCAGTTTACAAAAGTTCAGATACCTCTGGACTGAGATGTCCCCCCATTCACAGAGCACTATAATTGTTACAGCTGTCTGTTTTCATTGAATTGGAGGCTGTGCAATAAGGGCTTCATTATTAGTAGTATTTTACTATTTGCATAGCGTGCAAAAATGCAATTTCCGGTGCTAAATGCTTTACAGACATAAAAGGGTCTGACATTGTTTGAATCAAAATAGACAATACAGACAAAAGGGGGAGCACTCATTTTTCATTCCTTTCCCATATTTGTTCTTTTTTTAAACCCTTGCCTAATATTTAGCCTTTGTCATATTGACTAAGATACCTCCCATCTCCTAAATCTTGTAACCACAAGACCATACTTACTCTATGTATCAACTTCTGTGTATCAAAATCTACCTTCACATATGCACACACAATTCCCATTAACGTCCTGTGTGGGGTCATGTGTGTGTATTTGACTGTACAATTTGGCTGTAGGTTATTCTATCCTAGAATGGATATTTTCTACTGAGCAGAGCCATGAGTGGACTGCTTTGCCCATTTGCAATGGGTACTGGCTATTGAAAGTACGCCCTGTGAAGAGCAGCATTGATACTGGCTGCCAATCTAAAGATATTAGTGTTATTATAACAGTGCCAAGCCTATCTTTTCATATTCTTACATTGTCTCTGACGAGACTATTAAAGGATCAATAAGAGCTGGTCTACTGATAACAAGAGCCAGAGAACTCCTGCTCTTAATCTTTCTTTGAGTAATTAGCAATCAAAATAGAAGGGTGTTTTTTAAGCAACTTCCCAAGTCTCATTAATCAGTGTTTAGTTGGCAATAGTGGCCGCACCTGGTCCAATACCTGGAATTTTCAAAGGAGCCTAATAGAGTTAGCTGAAAGACAATGGGATTTGGGGATCTAATTGCTTTTGTCTTCTTTGAAAATCCCTCCCAGGGAATATCTGTAGACTTCTAGTTCCATATACTAAATCTCTAGACTATATCCTAGATCTTTAGCTAACAGTTCTGTTCTCTGATTTGAACACATGATTTCATTTATTATTTGGAAGTACACCAAGGAATGCCAGGTACAAGGCCGTCCTTAGCCATAGGCAGAACAGGCAGCCGCCTAGGGCACCACTAGGTCTGGGGGCACCGCTCTGCCGGGAGCCCGGACAGACGGAAAGCAGTAGAGCATGTAAGAGCAGGGCTGCTGGGTCCTAGAGAGAGCCGAATGCAGCACAGTCTGAGGGAGGGGATTGGCTGCTGGGAAGTCTCTGGGAAGGGGTGGGGGAAGGAACTCACCTGTGAGTGTGACTTTTTCCCCCCGGCGTGAGGGCTGTCAGGGCTGGGAGGGGCGGGGGTGTGGGAGGCTGGCTGCCTACCTGCTGAGGAATGACAGTGAAAGTAACTCACTTCCTCACAGGCAGCCAGGATTGGAATGGTCACACACGGCTGGGCTGGGGATAGCCAGATAGCATGTGTGAAAAATCAGGACAGGGGGTTGGGGTAGGGTGAGCAGATGTCCCACTTTTATAGGGACAGTCCCAATTTTGGGGTCTTTTTCTTATATAGGCTCCTATTCCCCCCCAACCCCCGTCCTGATTTTTCATACTTGCTGTCTGGTCACTCTAGGTGGGGGTAATTGGTGCCTATATAAGACAAAGCCAATGGGCCAAATATCGGGAGTGGCCCTATAAAATCAGGACATCTGGATCTGGTCACCCTAGCTGGGGAGCACGTCTCTCCCCTGGGATGGCAGTGATCCATCTCATCCGGGGGGAGCTGCACAGGGCAGGATGAGCTGCTGTGGCTCCATGGGTGCCCCGTCCCTGAGATCAGATGCTGTGCTAACTTCACCATGGTCTGTTGGGCTGGCGGTGGTGCCCATTGGCGTGTGATCAGATGTGAGGGTTTGCTGCTGCTGTTGCCACTCTGCACCTCAAGAGGTGGATTTTGGGGTTCTTCAGTTTTCCACCTATCTCCTCCTCTAATGCAGCTGTTGGACCAGCAGGCTGGGGGGTGAGCCAAGCATGAAAGCAGTGCTGTGTTGCCATTTTGATTGTCATTGAGCAAATTTGTATGCCAAAAATGCTTGCTAACAATCCTGAATTCAATTTCAATATATTTTTTAAATCAATATCTTAGCCAAAAACAGAAAATTAAGTTGACGACAATTATTTGTGACAAGTTTGGTATGGGGAAGGGAGTGGGCCAGTTTTCATCAGAGAAACAAAAAATGTTGACTGACTTTCCTATAGCCCTGTTACTGCTAAATAGAGCCCTCCAACAACTGTAATATGCTCATCTCCTTACTAGTGTATAGAGCAGGGGTCGGCAACCTCCGGCACATGTGCCAAAGGTGGCACGCGAGCTGATTTTTGATGGCATGCAGCGGTGGGCTGAGCGGCTCAGCCCGCCGCTGCTCTGGGATTCTGGCTGCTGCCCCATTGCCACCCGGGGTCCCGGCTGCCAGCCCCACTCAGCACCCACTGCTGGCCTAGACAACCCCAAGGAACCCCAGGCTGGCAACGGGCTGAGCAAGCTGGTGGCTGAGACCCCAGCTGAGCCACTCAACCCGCTGTCAGCCTGCGGTTCCATTCACTCAGCTGGAAGTGGGCTGAGCAGGACTAAATTCAACGAAATAGGGAAACAAGAGCAACTAATGACAAAGTGCAAGAACCTAGAGCAGTGGTCCCCCACCTTTTTCATCTAGCAGGTGCCAGACAAAGGACCGTGGTGGCGGACGAGCATCCGCTGAAATGCTGCTGAAATTCAGCGGGCTTTCGGCAGCGATGCCTCTGGATGACGCTGCATTTTGGCGTTGGTGCCAAAATGCCGCCGAATTTCGGCGGCATTTTGGCAGATGCTTGTCCTCCGGCCAGTACGCGGGTGCACTGAGAGGCCCCTGTGGGCACCATGGCGCCCGCGGGCACCACATTGGGGACCCCTGACCTAGAGAACCTCCTGAAGCATGGTGATCATTTTGATTTAAATGAACTTGAACTGTATGAAGAATTGAGTTGTTGCCACATGCAAAATCGATGATGGACATTGTACAGTTTATTCATACCAGCAAACTTGTTGACATATATCCTAATGTGTACATTGCCACTCGTATTCTACTGACAATTCCTGTAACAGTAGCATCAAGAGAACAGAGTTTCTCAAAACTAAAGCTCATTAAAAACTATCTCCGCTCTACAAGGAGTCAGGAACACTTGACTGGTCTTGCTATTCTTGCAATCAAACAAGACATCACTTTGTCTTTGTCATACTATGACATTATTACTGATTTTGCAGCCAAAAAAGCCGGAAAGATTGCTTTTAATTAAAAACTAATCCTTGTTTCAATACCTCTTCATATAAATTTCCAATAAAATGTTGACAAATTAAAAAAATTATATTATTTGCATCATTCTGTCAAATCAGAATTTTTTTCTATAGTGCTACTTTTTAGTGCTAGTCCATCAGCATTACAGTGTGCTTAATTAACTTAAACATAAGCGTACAGTATTGGAAAACTTGCCACATGTATGTTATTAAAACCAATTTGTGTTGCTAAGAGCAAGACAGGCACAGGGGCACCAGTTTAATAATCCCGCCTAGGGCACCATAAATCCTAAGGACGGCCCTGGCCAGGTACTTTAGAGAAACAAGATATGGACCCTTCCTCAAAGAGCTTATAATGTATGTTCACTATGACACAAAAAGTAAGGATCATAAGTAAGCCTAAGGACAAAAGTGACACTATTTAGATCACAAAGTTATTCCTCAAAGTTACTGCATCTTAATGCTTTTGTTTGACTGGGGGGGGGCAGGAATGTGTTGGTTGGTTTGTATTCACTTTTTGTGGGGGGGAAATGGCAGAATTGAGATTTAAGGAGGGATTTTAATCAGGAGAGACAGAGCTTGGCAAACACGCTTTGGGAAATCATCCCCTGCATAGAGGATGGTCTGGAAGAAGGCATGCACCTACGAGTAAGAGAAAGGAATGAAGGGGATGTTGGCATCTTGGTGGCTCAGAGGAGTGATGCAAAAGGTTAAAGATCAAGGCTGGGGCTGAGTTTGGCACAGCTGAGAATTCAGCCAACTGTGTCATCCTGTAAATCCAGGCATTGTAAATCCAGAATTTCAATGGCACATTTATGCTCAAAAGCCAAGAGCCTATCAGTAATATTTCAGACTACACTGGAGAGTTCACAACTAGCGGGCCTTCTCAGATGGCAGATAGGAGTAGAAGAACCTATCTGTCACAACATCATTAAGCTGCCAGGTGCCCATCTGATACGAGCCAGCAGTACAATTCAACAACAAAACCAAGACCACATCACTCTCCATTTCCCCTCTGTCCCTGAACAAAGTGAAAACACCAAGCCAGGAATCTGCTGCAGAGCTAACAAGAAGTAAAGAACTTGCAGAACGCTACACTCAAAATCCCAGATCAATCACTCTGCCGCTTAGCCGAGGAAATGGGCATCAAAATTAGATTTGACTGTGACCAGGATTTAGGAGAAAAAGAGAAAGTGGCTTAACCAACTGAGCCTATTAGAAATATAACCAGAGCCATCACATATGGACAACTCTTTCTGCTTCTTTACGTGATCATCCTTCTCCTGCAAAAACAAATGTGGCTACTAGAAGACTAGCTAGGAATTACAAGAAAATAGGTCCAGCTAAAAGAGTGTAGGTTGAAATTCCACTGCAGCATATAGAATCTGGCAGTTGTTGGATTTAAGAGGGTTTAGAGGCAGCTTCAACTGTTAGAAAGCATGAACGAGATACTCCTTCTCATGGAAGGTTAGAAGACTGAATGCTGATCAGGAATAACTCCACTGAAGACATTCACATTGATGTAAAAATTATTTCATTAAGGTCAAAATCGGGCCCATAGTTCTTTTTTTTCCCTTCTCTTTTCTCTTTGTCAGCCTCTTTCATTTTCTTCTCCATGCTATGCTTGTGGTGCAGGATGCAGTGGAGACAATCCCTGGAGCTTCCCTCAGATCCCGGTTCACCGTGTGGAATTATTGCTAAAGTACTGTTTGTCCTTTGGCATTCCTTGTAACGAGCTGTATCAGCAACGATTGGATATAAGACTCACCCACCTCTAGTTCTAGCCCATCATGTTGCTTTCAGTACCACAGGTCATTTTTGCTTAGAAAAAGAAGCTGTGATATATGACACCAGGTAATAGAAATGATGTTATGCTGAATGAGGGTTACAAAAGAGCACATTTTTTCCCGTCAAGTTATTCATTATCATTTGGGAGAGCAGGCATCTACTGCACAACAGACAAGATCGAACAAAGCCAACTGATCTCAAAAGTGGTCTCTTGTGCTCATAGCCTAACAAACTTTGCCATCTGCTGCCCTCTGACTATAAAAGCTTTCTTGATCTATTTCAGTGCTTAAAGCAAACCTCACAGATAGTTGTCTCTGTACATTTAGGAGGGAACTAGTGGTGACCTAAGTCCTAAGGCAATTATCACAGCTGTGGTCTTATTTGTTCATTTGTTTAAATATTAATCTTAGAGTAATCTACAACTGAATGGGAAATGTGTGGCACTAATTCAGCTAAGCCAAATCCCAGTTTGAAGAAAGGCGCTAGAATGCAACGGAAAAAATATATTAGCAAATAAGGACATTGGCACTATGCATTTCAGTGTTGCAGTCTCTCTGCTAGAGGTGCATGAATCATAATAGTCTAGCTCCCTTCACCTCTTTATACAGTATTATACTTCACATACAGTTAAATGTGTTGTAATCTAATTTATATTTTTTTCTCTCAGCAAGTCGTTCTATGGTAGAACACTGATCAAAAGTGTCGAACATCATTATGCTGACAGATTACCAAAAATCAAGCAATCGGCAGTGAAAAGAATAAAAGGATATTATGTGCATTAAAATAAATATGGTGTCATGATGGCAAAAACACATTCAGTTTAAGTAATATCATTTTATAAACAGAATGCATTTTTAACATCACAGAACAGTTCAGGGACATGCAAAATCATCAAAAAAGAGTCAAGACTTCAGGAATATATCTAGATGGCTTTCTCCATTATGCTAGTCTAGCATGCCTGTTGTTTTGTGCTGCTTGATCATTTTGTATGACGTTATAGCTCAAATATAGACCTGGAGATATAGAAATTGGATCCTTAAGCAGTTTGAATAAAATAGCTCAGTAAAAAAACTGTAGCAACGTCTGTGCAGGGTATTTATCAACATGAATAGAGAAGTTGTTTCAGAATTACAGTTGCAATCTGCTTCTTGCATTTAATAAGTGGGCAGCCACATTTGGCACCCGTGGAGGTTTCAATGTGGTCATCATAGTGGTAATGTAAAATATGGAAATCCGGTCTTGATTTACTAAAAACGTGGACAACCATGGAGAGGTCAGTAGATGAAAGAAAAGGATGCAGCATGTTTGCCAAGCACAGATGGGGAAAAACTTCTTTCTTTCCTGGACATCCTGGAGAAAGTAGCAGCATTTAAAAGGAATGAAGGTATTTTATATGAGCAATCACATTCCCCCCAAGGTTATAAAACTGAGTAACAAATCATGGGCACACTCCCTCATTTGAGGGAGCTGTCACGGTTTCCACCTCTTAAGTTTGCATCTCCTAGTCTGCCAGCATATCAATTTCTTCCAGCTTGAACCTCAGCCAATTAGTCTGTGCAATACCAGGGTAAATTGCACTCTTGAAAGTGACAGGATCTGATCAAATGAAAATGTATAGCTGGGTATTGTCTGCCTATTAAAAAAGCTTCAGCCTAAACCCTTCACTAACCTTTTCCCTGCTGACCCCACAACAGCTCCATTCTGAGGGAGTGACCAATCAGAACCTTGTGAAACCTCACATGAGAGACTCCTAGGCTCAGCTGAGCCATCCCCTGATAATGCACTCTAACGCTTCCACTGCATCCTCCTCCCCACACTTCTTAACCCAACCCAAATTCCAGCTACCACTCACCTCCGTGAGATTGGAATGGTCACTATATCTGTGACTTACCAGGGTACAATCTAGACTAGTGAGCACCCTGCCATGCATCCTTGGGTGCTTTACGATGGTTTGCTGGAGTAGCTCCTACTTGGGGGTCATTCGCAAACAACCTTCCAGCATGCAAGCCACACCCTGAGTGTCTGTGTATAACTGCGGCCTGCCAGCCATGCTCGGGTTATAGTCTGGCTCCCACACCCTTGGTTATACTACAGGGTGACCCCCAGTCTTAGTTCCTCCCCCCCCCCCCGCAGAAATGTATGTCCTGTATTGCCCAGCCCTTTCCTGGACAGTGCAAGTTTTATTAGGTCTGTTATTTCTTTAAAATAATAATATGCCTGCTTATTATTTCAAATAGTTTTTCAGATACTTCAGTTTAAATATGCTGGATTGGCTAAAACAGTAAAATAAAGAGAGAGATTTTAAGTGAGTACAATTAATAAAGCATAAAAGCCAGAAATGGTTACAAGAAAAATAAAGATAAAACACAACTGGTGCCTAACTTAAACTATGTAAAATTCAAAGCAACATTTTCTTGCCACATGTTTTCAGCAGTTGAACTGACCAAACTTCCTAGGTCAGGACCCCTTCTCCCAAAGGCCAGTGAAGGCTTCCTTTGTTGCTTCAGGTGCAGGGAATGTGATGGACAGGAAGAGAAAGGGGCAGGGGACCAATGGGGTATTTGTCCCTCCTTTTATAGTTTCAGTCCTGCTCTTGAAATACATTTCCAGCTGGGTACCAGGAGACAAAAAAGTCTGTGGGGGATGGATGTTCCCTGTTGCTTTTTCCTCACTTGTTTGAGCTTCCCTTGTGTCCCTTCCTTCTTGATGACTCTGTTTACTGCTTAAATGCAAATGAAGCAGGGCATATGTGCCTTTGTTTAGGATTAGGACAGACCTTGTTTGCCAACCTCAGTAACACTATGCAGTGGAATATTCACAACACAATGTTGTCACACACATTTTATCAGGACAATACCGTTCAGGAAATTATGAGTTTTCAAATGATACCTTACAAGGCATACTTTGTTCCAAAGATTATTACAATTAGGGTGACCAGATGTTCTGATTTTGTAGGGACAGTCCTAATATTTAGGGCTTTGTCTTAAATAGGTGCCTAGTAGCCCCCCCCCCCATCCCAATTTTTCACCCTTGCTGTCACACTAACGTGAACACAGGGCTGAATTCTGTCGTAATCTCCAGTGCCACTCTCCCTGTCAGGCCAATGAGCTGGAGCATGAACTGCAAGGAAAGCCACAAACCTCTATGAAAAGATAGAAAGGCCCTTTCACAACAAACTGATTCTCCACCCTAAAAATCAGTCTTCACAGCATAGACCAATGCCACAAAGTGCTCCCCTCCTCTCAAGTCACACAACAAAAACTCTTCTCCCCCATCCAGGAATATGGCCATCACCCAACAATGAAAGCAGTCAGCCCTCCTTGTATCAGACCCAAAATAGGGCTCCAGCCTTCCGTCTCATAATCAGCCTCTGGAGCCTGCTGGGCTCTGCAGAGGAGCAGAGTGTCCACTTAATGAATAGTCTCCATTATAATCATCATGCTGAGATAATGCTGTCACACAATGGCACCCAGACAACAACAACTATCCATTAAACAATAACCCTTTTGTAAATAACTTTGGCAAAGCTTCGTCTCAGAACACTCCCAAATTTTGGCCCAGTTTAGATGACTGAATATAGAACATGTAATGTATTTAAAAACTGGTTTTTAGCTTTATCTTTTCAATTATTTTTGTCACAAGCTTTCATTATTTTCCTTTTCACATCATGTTTAGACAAACTTTTCAAACCTAGGCTCCTTAAGTTGGCATCTAAAGCCATATTTAAGTATCTATGTAACAGATTGTCAGCAGATCTCATTAAAAATACATAAATGGGAATGATGAATGCCCAGCAGCTCTGAAAATCAGGATACTTACTTATGTGGGTGTCTTGTTTGAGGCACCCAAGTCTGAGTGTTTCCACTGACCTCAAGGGCCTTTGGCTCAGTCTAGAAAGGAGGGAGGCTTGAGAAGTTACACACAAGCAAATAACAATGGGACGTGTGACCAGTACTCCCTTTCTTCCCACCACGACTTTGAAACTGCAGGTTATATCCACTCTTGCAAAATCCCAATTTGATCTTGGCCAAGTGGCTAACTTTTCCTTTCCCCATGTTTGACTGCAGGAAGGATGCGTTTGCTGAAGATGAATAACAAGCCTGGTGTGTTCCAACAGCATTGCGGGGTGTGATTTCATACAGGAGATATCCAGCTGCTCACTAGTTATTTTCAGAGAGAATAGCATGATGGTTGTTGATGTTTTTACATTTTTTATGGTTGGATATCTATGCTACTTCAGAGCACCATTAACAGAGCATTTTAATTAAGTATTCCTTTGCATCATGCTTTGATTTTTTTTTTTTTTTTGGTAAACATTCTGAGATAGCAACAACTTTCCTCAATGCATTTTGCTCAGCTTTTCATTTTATTATCGCCATTTGTTACTGTTCTGGTCTACAAGGATAGCTGTTGCCTTCTTCTCCTTTGCAGGCTAGATCTCCTGTGAGCTTTGTTGCTCAGAATTTTGGTAGAACTGGAAACCATAGTGTCCTAAACCTAAAAGCAAGCTTGATGCTAGAAATGCACACCAATGCCTGTATTAAGTCCTATGGAATATTTGAACCTTAGGACCAAATTGTGATCACTTGTGGGAAGGCAGTGGGACTACCCATGTAAGAAAGGCATTAAGAATGTGCCCCTATAATGGGATGTCATTATAGGAATAAGTCTTCTGGTTTTCAATCTCAGAGTTCAAGCTCAGAGTCAAAGGCCCACTTATGAATGACAATGACATACAGACCCTTTCTCTTGATCTTGCAGAAAGAAGGTAATTAACATGATGTAATTCAGCTCAACGGGAGTATTAGATAGCTTAATAAATACATGATTGATAACACAGCTCTAATAAGAGTCAATCCTTTGGGTTATCCTGGTTTGAGCATTGTTATTGGAGTACTCTGTGTGTGTATATATGTAAATAGTTAATAGAAAATGTCGGATGTACATACAATTTTACACACAAGGCTAGACTTTGAAAATTTGGACCAAAAGTACCTCCTGCTGCTGGTTTCATTAATATTCCTGGGAGGGTACTTGCATTCTGGTGTGGGAGAAGAAAGCCCCAGGATAGGTGGTTAACATACCAGTCAGTAACTAGAATTGTAGTTTCTCCTGATGGGAGTCTATCTTCCTAGCAGGAAGTTTAGCCTCAAGAAGTGATTCCAGATCCCATTAGAAAGTATAGAAAATATACAATAAAATTGTACATTAATCTTCCCTTTTACCGCATAAGTGCATCAATTTTACTGAAAGGCATGCCCTGCATACATGGAGGAGGGGATTGGATTCACAAGCGCAATTGACATTATCTGTGAAGTGAAAGAGACAGGAAAATTTACCGTGCTTATGGAGAAGCTGTCTGGAATTTGATGAGTTTGTCTTTAGATTGTGGCCTGCAAGGCTAAATTCTTGCTACATTTAATTATATATTTCTAGCACAATTGTCTATTTTGTCTATTATAGTGCGGCTATGTGGAGATTATCTTATAATGTGAAATGTGTATGTATGTATTTATTTATATATTGTGCATTTTCATTTACGGACTTTGTTCTTGCAATAATAATTGCCACATTTGGTATAAAATTGTAACCCCAGGAAAGCCAGCTGTTTTGTTTTATATTGCTGATGTGGAATTCATAGAGTATTAGGGTTTTTTGCTTGTTCACAGATTTGTTTCTGGCATTCAGAGTAGGTTTTTTTTAATTAGTTTTCTTCCTAATTTCAGCCTGTTTTTTCTTTGCTCTGAATATATACCAGTTGCATGTGTAAATCTATTTTTACTCTCTCTTTAAGATCTTACGGTGCAACCTTTACTTCAGTGATCATTTATTCATATAAGTAGTCCCAGTGATTTCAATTCATTCACTGATGGTGCAATCTGTACCCACTGTGGTGAGCACTTACCCACGTGAGTAGGCCCAAGGAGGAAGGGTCACACTATTCAGCCTGTAACATGTTAACTGAGTGTAAAAATTAGGAAAATTTTATAAATGAGGTTTTTTTCCTAGAAAAAACAAAATCCCAGATGGAAAACCAGAAATCAAATTCCGCTTTTAACTGTCACTTATGCACAGGTGCCAATGCTGAAGCAATGCGCAAAGCCTGAATAAAAGGGTTTTGCTCCCATGCAAAACACTATAAACCATAGCACAGATAAGGGAAGGATTCCTCAGCTAAGATTCACTTTAGCACCTGGGAACCTATGTAACCATCCTGTAGCCACTGGTGGTAAGGACGGGAAAGGTGAGTAGTTGGTTCACTGCTTCCTCCCTACACGGGAGTTTAGCATTGATCCTGATTCATCTGTGGGAATAGGCCTCATTCGCCTAGGAACAAATCTCACTTACACAGTTTGGGTTTTCTATTGATTTGCTCTGAGGTGTGGTGGATGTGCTGTATTACACCTTATTAACCATTATAGGCACCCACAGTCTTGGGTTGAATTAGTATTTTTTTAACATTTTTTTATGAAAAGCTGGTTTTCCAAAACAAAATTTTTGATGGAAAAAAAATTGTTTTCCTTAAAAAAAATGAAACCCCAATTTTTTTATATTAAAAAAAATCAAAATTATAGGGAAATGCCCATCTTTTCTCAGTATTTTTACTGAGTTTGTTTTGATTTGTTTTAAATTAAAAAGTGAGAGAACATAACATAGAATAAAATTGAATGAAAACAAAATCTTTTCATTATTTTTCAATTTTTTTTGTTTTGTTTTGAGGGAAAAAACTACCATAGTTTTGACTAGCTCCTTTGTTGGGCCCATAGTCTGAAAGATGATCAAAGGTGAAATTCTGGCCCCACTATAGTCAAAGGCAAAACTTCCCTTGACTTCAGTAGGCTCAAGAACTGGCTGAAATTTTTCAAATGAAAAAATTTCCCATTGTCAACTGTGGTTTTGTTTAAATCAAAATTAAATGCCAATTTGAAAGAAATATTTTGTTTTTGTTTTTTTCTGTCCAGAACATTCAAACTGAACATTCAAAATTCCATTTTGAACCAACATTTGTTGGATTAAAAAGAAAGATATGCACATTGATAAGAATCAATGCACAGATATAGCTTATTATGTGGGAGAAAATGAAGGATCTTCACATGGGGAAATATTTTGAATAATCTTTCTGAAAACTGTAAAGCATCTGAAAGGTAAATGTATTTCATATTTTTTTTCTTACCCTGTTTCTTAAATATCAAAGCTATCGTTGTATAAAAAATGGCTTCCTCCCTCACAACAAGAATAGTCCCTCAGTCCCTGAGTACAGATGGGAAATACCACTGACCATTTTGTCAACAGCAACAATAATAAAAACAAACTACTGCTGTTTTTAAAGTGCGGTTATACTCTGAGGGCCGAATTCTGCATCAAATAACACCTGGAGCAATCCTTTTGACTTTACTAGGAATTGCATGTCAGTGCAAAATTTGGCCCTAAAATGACTACTTAGAAATTACAACATGGAGGTCCATAGGTATTCTGTTTCATATTACTTTGAATCCACACTGGGAATAGGTCTGTTGAGTGAGAAAGTGCTACTTCGCTGGTCATAACTTGACCTATAAATTTTGATGCAGTTTGCATGAGATAAGAGCTGCATCTATAGTAAAAGCCAATTATTATTTATTATTTGTTAAGCATGGAGAATATGTTCTGTGCTGCATAGAAAACCTTTGGTCTGACAATGTGAAGAATCATAAGTACTTGCACACGCTCTATGCGTCTACCCAGCATTTAGACTAGGTTGTTGATTTGGCCATAACATCCTAAGTAGGTTTTAACTGGTGCATAGGGTCCTCAACATTGGTGTGGATCCCAACTTTAAAGCATTTATTTTTTCCCTTTTAATAATTGTGGATGAGTAAGATCATTTTTAATGAGCTGCTTCAGGCACCTGGCACAACTGGACCCACTTCTTCCTTATTCAAATAATACTTAGTTGATGGGGAATGATTTAGGGCCCAGTGAAGTTGATAAGAGCATTTATTCTAATGGATTTGGATCAGGCCCTTAGTGGATGATCTTTCCCATTAAGTGTTCAATAACATATAACATGCACAAACTAGGGAACCATTTATCGCATACAAATTTTCAAACCCTCATTAGTAATTAAGATGTTTGGGCCTAAACACACACATTTTACCTGACAGCCAGGTTGCTTCTCTCCCTTTGGCTTCTCTGCAGGAAGTTACTGGGTTTTCCGTCATCACAGTTTATTAAAGTGGGAGTAAATACATTTGCCCAAAGGAGGGGATTATTGTTTCCTTGCATGTTCTAAGCTTGGCAGGAGGAAAAAGAAGCATAGGCAGAAGAACACTTGGTGTGATGCCCTAATATAAAAAAAAATAATTAGAAAAACTGTGAGAAAAGCTTAAAAAATATTTGCATGCTCAGTGGAATAACATTTGTATATGTTTAAGTACTTCTTAAAGGGAGGAGGATTATATCAGAATGTATAGGAAAATCCCTCTTCTAAAATTGAATATGTTCGTTACTCCTTTCAGTGGTAAAACTACAAGGACTTTGAGTGTTTAATTTTTTTTTAGAACTAGTTAGTTTGTGCTCAGGGAGCTAACCTTTAGCTCTATCATCTGATTTCAAATTAAAATGGAATGACTGCACTGAACAAATCCAGTGTTTGGAAGTATCATTAAAAAGGATTATCCTCAGGACTATCCATTTTCAGCTAGGCTAAGAAAGGAACAAAGTGATGAAAGGTCCCTCATCAGGGGAAAAAATGATTAACTGTTCTTAATAGCAATAGTCAGAGAACTTTCAAATTGCTTTATGGCAATTAATTAATTAATCCCTCTCAACTCCCCTGTGTGGTAGGTATACCTATATCATCTTCCCCAGTTTACAGTTAGCAAAACTGAGGCAGAGATAGATAAAGAAAAAAAATTAAGTGTCTTTGGATCTTGGGTGTCTCAAATTTTGAGTACCCAATCTTAGATATCTGGTTAGGTCCAGCTAAAACCCCTCCAACGCATCATCAGGGATCTACAACCCATCCTGGACAATGATGTCCAGGCCTTGGGTGGCAGGCCAGTCCTCGCCCACAGACAACCTGCCAACCTGAAGCATATTCTCACCAGTAACTGCACACTGCACCATGGTAACTCTAACTCAGGAACCAATCCATGCAACAAACCTCGATGCCAACTCTGCCCACATATCTACACCAGCGATACCATCACAGGACCTAACCAGATCAGCCACACCATCACCAGTTCATTCACCTGCACGTCCACCAATGTAATATACGCCATCATATGCCAGCAATGCCCCTCTGCTATGTACATCGGCCAAACTGGACAGTCTCTACGGAAAAGGATAAATGGCCACAAATCAGATATTAGGAATGGCAATATACAAAAACCTGTAGGAGAACACTTCAACCTCCCTGGCCACACAATAGCAGATCTTAAGGTGGCCATCCTGCAGCAAAAAAACTTCAGGACCAGACTTCAAAGAGAAACTGCTGAGCTTCAGTTCATCTGCAAATTTGACACTATCAGCTCAGGCTTAAACAAAGACTGTGAATGGCTTGCCAACTACAAAACCAGTTTCTCCTCTCTTGGTTTTCACACCTCAGCTGCTAGAAGAGGGCCTCATCCTCCCTGATTGAACTAACCTCATTCTCTCTAGCCTGCTTCTTGCTTACTTATATAATTGCTGTCCTGATCCTGCTCTAAATCATTCATTTTAAATAACTCCATTCTCTGTTCAGCTCCTGGCCTGCTAAACCCAGGATTGTGAGTTCAATCCTTGAGGGGGCCACTTAGGGATCTGGGGCAAAAATTGGTCCTGCTAGTGAAGGCAGGGGGCTGGACTCGATGACCTTTCAAGGTCCCTTCCAGTTCTAGGAGATTGGTATATCTCCAATTATTATTATTATTATTATTACCTGCCCCTGGAAATTTCCACTACATGCATCTGATGAAGTGGGTATTCACCCACGAAAGCTCATGCTCCAAAATGTCTGTTAGTCTATAAGGTGCCACAAGACTCTTTGCTGCTTTTACAGATCCAGACTAACATGGCTACCCCTCTGATACTTTCCATGAAAACATTAATTTAGTGAGAAAACCAGTTTTATGAGAAAAACAGTTTTAATGGAAAATCTTCAGTGAGCCCTATTGCTGAGCTTATTTGAAGACTTATACTTGGGTGATGCCACTGAGCCCTGGTCTACACTACGCGTTTAAACCGGTTTTAGGAGCGTAAAACCGATTTAACGCCACAACCGTCCACATTAGGAGGCACCTTATATCGATTTTAATGGCTACTTAAACCGGTTTCTGTACTCCTCCCTAACGAGAGGAGTAACGCTAGTATCGGTATTACCATATCGGATTAGGGTTGTGTGGCCGCTGATCGACGGTATTGGCCTCCGGGCGGTATCCCACAGTGCACCAGTGACCGCTCTGGACAGCATTCTGAACTCTGATGCAGTGGCCAGGTAGACAGGAAAAGCCCCGTGAACTTTTGAATATTTCCTGTTTGCCCAGCGTGGAGCTCTGATCAGCACGGGTGGTGATGCAGTTAAAAATCAAAATAAAGAAAGAGCTCCCGCATGGATGATGCGGACGTGATCGCTGTAAGGGCAGGCAAATCTGTTCTATCAGTGCTCCGGTACAGAAGACGACATTCAAAATCATTTTTTAAATATCTCCAGACAGATGCCATAGCAGGGACTCAGCGCACTGCTGCGTGACAAGCATAACGGAAAGCCAAAGAATCAAATGGACGCTCATGGACTGGAGGACTCAAGCTATCCCACAGTTCCTGCAGTCTCTGAAAAGCATTTGCATTCTTGGCTGAGCTCCAAATGCTTCTAGGGTCAAAAACAGAGTCCGCGGTGGGTCAGGGCATAGCTCGGCAATTTACGCACCCCCCCCACCCCCAGAAGTGAAAGGGAAAACAATCCTCTCTTGACTCTTTTACATGTCACCCTATCTTTACTGAATGCTGCAGATAGACGCGATGGTGCAGCACTCAACACCAACATCCTTGCTCCCCCCACGCTATGGCTGGCTGATGGTACAAAATGACTGGTACCCGTCCTCGTCATCAGCCTATTGGCACATGGGGCAGTGCAAAAGGACTGGCAACCATGATGACCAGCATCTGTTAGGTCGATCAAGGTCGCCTGGTCCTAATTTTTCCTGGTAGATGGTACAGTATGGCTGATAACCATCGTCGTCATAGCAATAGGGGGCTGAGCTCCATCAGCCCCCACCCTTCATGTAAAGAAAAGATTCAAGTGCCCCTGAACTAGCAGAGAGATGCTGGGCTCCTCTCCTACACACTCCTTACTGTCCTGTCTGGACTATCATAGCAGCTGGAGGCTGCCTTCCACTCATATCTCACTAACAAGTCACTGTGTCTATTCCTGCATTCTTTATTACTTCATCACACAAGTGGGGGGACAATGCTACGGTAGCCCAGGAAGGCTGAGGGAAGAACGGAATCAACAGGTGGGGTTGTTGCAGGAGCCCCCCTGTGAATAGCATACAGCTCATAATTTCTGCAGGATCTGACACAGAGCAGCTGTGCTCTCTGGTTCTCTGATACAGCGGTTCTCTAGTACACTTGCCCATATTCTAGGCAGGACTGATTCTATTTTTAGATACCAAAAAGGAGGGATTGACTCAGGGAGTCATTCCCAATTTTGGCTTTTGTGCCCCTGGCTAAGAGCAGCCAGGGGCACTTATGACAGCAGCAAATGGAACAGTGCAAAAGGACTGGTAGCCATGCCCATCTTATTACCAATTTATGGTATGGTAGATGGTACAGTATGGCTGATAACCATCTCTGCTATCATGCAAAAGCAAAAGCATGCTGCTGTGTAGCGCTGCTGAATCGCCTCTGTCAGCGGCATCTAGTACACATACGGTGACAGTCACAAAAAGCAAAACAGGCTCCATGATTGCCATGCTATGGCATCTGCCAGGGCAATCCAGGGAAAAAAGCCGCGAAATGCTTGTCTGCCGTTGCTTTCCCAGAGGAAGGAGTGACTGACGACATTTACCCAGAACCACCCGCGACAATGATTATTGCCCCATCAGGCACTGGGATCTCAACCCGGAAATGCCAAGGGGCGGGGGAGGCTGCGGGAACTATGGGATAGCTACGGGATAGCTACCCACAGTGCAACGCTCCAGAAATCGACGCTATCCTCGGACCATGGACGCACACCACCGATTTAATGTGTTTAGTGTGGCCGCGCGCACTCGATTTTATAAAATCTGTTTTACAAAACCGGTTTATGCAAATTCGGAATAGTCCCGTAGTGTAGACGTACCCTGACTCACCATCTCTTGTTTGATGTGTCCATAACCTTTGTGAGGTTATTGGTGTAGCTTCTCTAGCAGGACAATCTGGTGTCAAGTCACAGGCCTTTGTGAGCTCACTTACTCAGTACCTCTAGCTCGTTAGACTTATATCAAAAGTGTAGGCTCCTGTGAGAGTAATGGATCAGCACCTCTAATTTGTTGATCTTATTATAAGGCCAAGACTTCCGTGAAGTCACTGGATCAGCCCCCCCTCCCCGATTTCAAGGCAGGGGCCTCTATATCAGTTCATAAGTGCAGTTTTGCGAGCTGATATCAGTGCTCCAAACTCTGTGAGGCAGTAGGATCAGCAGTTTTAGCCTGCTGGGCTGATCTCAAGGTTGTGCCTTGGTGAGGTTAGTGATTTACTTATTGTTATTTAAATTCCAGCAGCACCTAGAGCTGGTTGAAAGTTTTCATCTGAAACTTTTAGAGACAAAAAAAAAAAGATTTGGGGCATATGCGACATTCCACTAATTTGTGTTGATTTTGGCAAATTGTTTTGGTCAAAACACAGTATTTTGACATTTCTGAAACATCTAATTTTGATTTTTCAGGCTAGATTCACACACACCAAAAACAGTGCCCCCCATGACCTTTAGCCTAGTGGTTAGGGTACTCACATGGCATGTGGGAGTCCCAGTTAGACTCTGTACTTTGGAGCAAGGACTTGAATCTATCTTATCCTCTTCCCACATCAGTGTCTAACCCCCTCTCCCCCAGTACTATAGGTATTCTGGGATGGGTCTCTCGCCTATTGAAGCTCTTCCACTTTGTATGAAATACTTTAACAGTTGAGAGGGCAGGAGAGAAGGAATGCTTCTATAGCCTGGTGATTAGGGCATTGGGGTAGCATCTGGGTTCTAATCCCCATGCTGTTGAATATTTAAGCATTTCTACAAAGTGGAGAAGCTTCAACAAGGAGAGATTGAGAAAGGTCCATCCAAGAATGCTCTATAGCATTTTTTTTTTGAGTTTCAAATAAACATGTGAGAGAGCATTTACCCACATCCTAATATCATTATGAAATTCAAGGATTCAGCTACCGCTCCCTAATATATAAAATTCACAAGATTTTGAGTCAGGTCTGAATTTTTCCGTAACATTCACTTCTCTCAGTCAATAATCCCTCCTTTTATTTTGGAGAAGGTAACATCACAGATTTATATGTAATTCTTTCTGGCCTGAAGGTCCCTCATTCTTGCTTCTTTAATCCTTCTCAGTATTACCAAGGAAGCTCAGATGTATAATGACACAGAGATGTTATTGGTTCTGTGGTGGGGAGTTATCTATGTCAGTCTCTCTCCCATTCTAAGCTAGTGTGAGACCTGCGTTAGAAAACATGATGAATCCTAATGTGTGTATCAAGATGAGCTAGCGAGCATTTCTATGTAGAAGGTTTTTAATGTACTTCAGGGACAATATCTCTGTCTTCGTCACAGTGTATCGTTAACTTTCCTCCAACTGAGTGTTTCTTCTACAGGACATTGTTCAACTAATGTATTTCACATTTTCCTGATAATAAGTGGTTCTTCAGACAATGTGGCATTTCAACTAAATCCGAATGGAATAAATAACTACACACATTCCGTTTGTTACTGGAATGTGATTAAGTGATAATAGTCATGTTGCAATGTTTTATGCAACAATGATCCAGTTCCTGAGTGGATAAACCGTGAGCCTGAGCGCCAAGTACTTTATCACAGTAAGGGAATAGGGTTATTGCAGAGTAAAACAGAGAGAGGGTGGCATGAGCTGGTTTATGCTTCAAAATGTAAAGGAGAGCTGAGCTGCTTTTTAACCTATCAAGTTATGGAGTTCAAGGATCAAGTTTTCTCTTGCAACAATTGATGGTGATAATTGTTCATTGTAGAATTGGTACAGGTGGTGGAAGGACATACAGTCACTCCCCCAATTCAATTCAAGCACTGATTCTTATGTATACTTAAAGTTTTGCCTGATTCAGCATCAGTAAACTAGGTACCCTACTGGAGGCCATTTTGTATTTCCTTCCCTTAAATCAAGCAGGCTAGGGAAGTAAACCTTTTTAGTCTCCATCTACATAATCATAAAATATTGATCCATCAGTGGTTCAAATGTAAATTATGAGAAGGTAGGGAAAGAGGGTAACGTGTGATATCTTATGATGTGGCATGGAACACTACAGTGCCAAGACTTATCTGCTTATCCAGTTTTGAGCTGTGGGTTTCATGATCTGCAGAGTGACACTGCATTTCCAACACAGATGTTAAATGCAGGACAAGGTGCAGAATGTTAGTAAGCAGAAGAAAAATGCTTCTGTCTGTTACTGATGGTTGTGTCAGAAAGGAACTGAGGCTTTCCACTCCCCCGTCCCTGCCCCATTGCATAACATTTGGGCTCATGTATATTAATATGTTTGTTAGAGACAAAAAGTCTCAATTTTGAAATTTACTGTGAAATGGAAATTCCAAATAATATTGATTCAGAAACATTAAGACATTTCATTTTTCATAATATTGAATTTTCAGTAATGTCAAAAAGTTTCATTTTGATAGTGTTCAAATAATATTATATATCATTCATAATATTACAATTATTATTTTATTATATTATAAAAATCAAACTGAAACACAACAAAGGGAGAAAGTCAAAACAATTCATTTGGACAATGTTCCTTCAAAAAATTGGTCAAAATCAAATGAAACATTTAGATTCTGATGAAACTGCATTAGTCAATGGAAATCTGTTTAGATGTTTCTACCAGCTCTACTGTTTATACAAATTAGGTTGACTTTTAACCTCAGATACCCCAACATATATCCCTAGGTAGCTTACAGATTTCCTGTTGTGCACAAAAACAATAGCACCAGCACAGTAGTAACATTTTTCTCATTACATACGCATAATGAGGTCGGAACAGAGCTCTTACTGTGGTGGCAGATTATAGGACAGATTGTCAGCTGGTGCATATCATTTTAGCTCCATTGAAGCAGACTAGTGGTACACGTTAATATGCTGTATTTTCAGATAGAGAGGAAGAAGACAGTTCATGGTGACTATTGCCATTAAAGCCTTTCGCCTACATTGTTTATAAGTTACACAAAATCCTGATGTAGAAATACAGACTTATACTCTAGCTTTGCATTGCCTTATATAATAAACAGTGAAGAGTTTTTGGAGGAGGAAAAGTAAAGTACCAGATGGCAAAAAGCACTAGCCACTGTACATTATAGTGGATGGGACAGTGTTAATCTGATTATGTATGAAAACTTGTATTTCAAATAGTGTCATAAACTACAAGGAGCATGCTTTATGTTTTAGGAAACAATTTTATTTCAACATGAACAGTCTTGGTCTTTTGATGAATGTAGAGAACACTTTAGTGTACAGTTTCCTTCTTTTAATGGATAATAAAGTTCCTTGATTTGTATCCCCCTACGGTATAGTATTAGTTATTAGGGATGCTGTTCCTTCCACTGATATAGTCAAGTGCCACTTGTCCTGCCATTCCCATTGTCAAATGACAGACCGAAACAAAATGGCTTTGGAATGGAACTTGACAAACTAATTCTTGGGCTGGTAATCAATTTTGAAAAATGCCAGGTCAATCACTGTACTGTTCACAAACACAATTTTGTTACTTTTGTTTAAAAGAGGAAACTCTGCTGCTTGCATCTTCACCCTATAAATAGAGATCAGATTTGGGGCTGTATTGTTGTTGGCCTTAACTTGAGTGTGTGGGGGGAGGAGAAAGCTGCCCCTTTAAGAGGGTTGTGGGCTCAGCAGCACCTGTGCAAGGTTTGGCCTGTCTCCCCAGGTGGAGGCAATGAGTCCACCTGACAAGGACTCAGGTGACCAGGAACTGAGCCTGCTGGGGGGATAAAAAGGGATTCCTGGGAGAGGAAAGAAACTGGTTGTTGACAGCTACCTGCTGAGTGGCTGCCTTTCTGCTCAAGGAGGAGTGTAGTAGGAAAGTGTAATGCTGAAAGTGGGTAAAGAAAAGTGCATTGTAGCTGAAGAAGTGCAGTGGCATGAGAAGAGACAATAGCTGGAAGGGTGTGCTATTGCTGAAGGAGTGTCTGATAGAAGCAAGGTGAGTCTCTGAGAGAGAGAGAGAGAGAGAGAGAGAGAAGCAGAAAAGGACCCTGAGGAAATGAGCCCTAGCAGTTGGTGCTTGTCAGAGTGAAAAGCTAGCCAGGTAAGATGGTAATATAGGAAAAGACCCTGGGGAGATTGAGTCATCATTTTTGGCTTGGCTATGGGGACAGTCTGTTCAGCTTTTTAGGAGTCCCAGGGCTGGGAATCCATAGAAACAGGTGGGTCTGGGTTCTTCCCCATATGGCGCCACCTGGTGATGTAAAGTAGTGACCCCTCATATTAAAAGCAGGGGCCTGGAGACTGACAAAAGCCCAGAAAGGCTATAGTGGAGCCTGTTGCAGGAGCACCAGTGATCTGTATGCTATGTATATAACCTGTATGCTCAAAAGGCCCTTTGCCTGGACCGCCTGGCCAGTGGTTCGCTGCAATGCAGTTCATCATGCCTTGGGAAGACTTACCTTCATCACACCGTCCATCACTGTGGGACACTTACCTTGAAGGATCCTGACATCTCCAGTGCCGTGCCTGTCCTGGGAGTGTGACTATGAGAGTGTGAGTGTGATCTCCCCCCCCCCACACCCCTCCTGCTTCTTTTGAGCTTAGCTATCAGTATAATAAACATGCTGCTTTCTGCCAAACTCTGGTGGGTTATTAGTCCTCCCTAGCTGGCCCAATTTTGGGTAACAGAGCCCAAGTATGGAGTTGAAGACTTTTCTAACTTTGGTACCCTAGCAAGTGATGGACTTAAGGGGCTTGGCTAGAGGACCAAGTCACCTTGACTATGCTGAGCATTGAGAGAATACCGTTCATGGGTGACTCCCAGGTGGAGTGTAATCCTGCAGGGAGCAGCCAGGAATTAGGGCTAAGAGTGTTGCAGGGAAAAGGATGATGTTAACAGGTTGTGTCCAGTGCTAAGGTCCTGAGAAGAACTCAGTTAAAAGCTCCCTGGGCTGAGAGGAGTCCAGCATCTCAGCCCTCATATACATGTACACATCCTCCTGCGCATCAGCATTGAGGCCAGTCGCAGTGAGGCAGGCAGGGGCTGCTGGCCTTTTTTCCTCCCTACATAGATGAATAGAGAGAGGGAAGAAGCAGGTAGAGCCATGGTTCCACCCATCCAACATGCCATCTACTATAATTGGGCCATCTCAAAGAGGGGGTGGGTGGAAGGGTGCTATACCCAGTGAAGAGCTGTAACTAATTACTTCCCTGCCTGTGTACGCACATGGACACACAACACAGGGGAGCAAGGGAGTCTGAGTCACAAGTCCTCACCTGGTCTCCTCTAGCCATTAATTATCTGTAAGTAAGTATCAGAGTAGCAGCCGTGTTAGTTTGTATCCGCAAACAGAAAAGTACTCCTGTTCTTTTTGTAAGTAAGTAGTGCATGCTACCATACATATAAAAACAATGGGCAAATTGACTATACTGAGGTTATGCCAGTTTAAACTAGCTGAGATCTTGGCCCAAACACTTAACTCTTTGACGAGCCCAAGTAGCAAAAATTAGATCTATGGAATTTTTAAAGATTTTTCTTTTGCAAAATAAACAGAAAATGACACTTTCTATACCAGACACCCCAGGATAACATTTGCAGCAAATTGATCCTTCTGAGACCTATGTCTCTATTGGCTTTTAAAGCTTCCTGTTTTCTTCCATAGCCATCTTTAAATATGTGTAGGCACTGTTGGAAATAGGAGCTGAAATTCCTGAATGCTAGGCAGGCACAGCTGTAAATGTGCCACGACTGGGACATCTGAAGAACACGACACATGCCAGTTGTTTGATTTAATGTCAGTTGGGAAGATGATCCAGAAGAGAGAGAAATCTCAGCACACTTAAGCCTGTTTCATTCTCCCCTTCCTCCTTTTTTTTTAAAATCCTCTCCTGGTTTTTCTGTCCTCAATCATCATCCTTTTTTATGCAATGACACCAATCCTGAATTCTCAGGAAGGATCCTACTCCCTCTGAAGTCAATGGCAAAATTCCCATTGACTTCATAATGTCAGCTATACAGTCCAGCCAATTCCAGATCTCTTCATGTTCCAAATACCTAGCCCAAATAAATTATATGATCTGCTTATAATTATGTTTGTTGCATTTGTGCAGGTCAGATATTTCAGTTGTCACCATCTCTCTTAAATGTATCTGCCCACTGAGATACAAGTGTCTTTGCTTAACATGAACACCAGCTAGCCTCTGTGCCTCATGGCCACATGAGCACAGCTGTACAGAATAGTGCTCAATAGGAAAAATGAAGGAATAAAAAAAATCAGACACCGTTCTATTCAGGTGGCCTTTCTGCCCACTGAGGTAATAAAGTTCAATAGCTATTTGTTTTGCCTTTATGCTGACTTAATAACGTGTGTACGTGTGGTCCCTGGGGAAAGCAAGTCATAGGCAACAGGCATTTCCAGAGAGAGCCAGCCCTGTGATACTTTGCACTGGTAAGAGCACCACGCTTTCACAGGATCTAATGCTAGCGAGTGACTTTCTGTATAGTTCATATCCTCAATTATATCTATAGTGCTTCAGGCCCCTTTTGTTCCCCAGAGGAGTGTGGAAGCTGGGGATAGTGGAGAACCAGCCTCTGCATCTGAAAGAGGGAGAAAGACTATGTTGCCATGGTTTGTAACTGCTTTTTCATAAATGTTTCAGTCAGGTCATGGCCTGCTTGATTAATTCTAAGAGTTCACATTCATCTACTGCTACACAGACAGCTTACAGCAGATGTTCACCGAAGCTATTTCATGCTGACTTAAAACCCTTTTCTTTTTCAAAACCTAATATATGGGGATGGCTGCATTGTGGACATAGAAGTCACTTGGGGTAGTCGCTCACAGATCAGTTGCTGCTTTTCAGTATCCTAGAATTCCAGTGTTTGCAGTCATGGTACCAGTTGCAAAGAACTGGTATTATGCTTTGACTGTCCAGCATAACAATGTGCCATCCATGTTATTGATGAGGTAGATTTTGTTGTGCTCTTTATGCAGCATAAGCAAAATGTTTAGGGAAAGATGGTGATGATTCTTGCATAGGCATGCAGGATTGGGGGGGTGGGGAAAGTGCATGGCCTGCAACTGCTCAAAAGCACCACATAATAGAAATCTCTGCACCCCCTCTTGCTCTGGGAAATGCAAGGACTGTCTGCTCCTACTCCCCCCCACCCAGGAACCGAGCGCCAAAAAATAGGGAAGAGGCAGCCTCCTGTAACGTGGAGTAGATTGTCAGGCTGGAGGGAGAGCCAGACTGAATGTTGGGGGTTGAGGAGGATTTGCAGGACCCTATACCTCACCAGGAGATGATAAAAAAGAGGATCTGGGTATGAATTTTGAGGAAACTGAGACCCAAGAGAAAAGGCGTTCCAAGCTTAACATTTCCTCATGAAACCACGTGAAATTCTACTGTATGGCACAGTTTCTGCTTAAAATTATGTAAAACCCTAGTGTTTTTTGGTTGAGTTTTGACCTTTATTTTTTCTGATCTAAACTTTTCATTCAAACTCAAATTCTAGGGGTCTGAACCAAATCAAACCAAACTCCTGGTTAACAGAAGCACCCACGATCTGAAATCACTGCCTCACACAGTTCTAGTTATTAGTAATTATCTACAGCAGGCAAGAGATACTCTTGCAGAGTCGGTAATTGTGATTAAATGGATAACAAAGGAAAGGACTGCTTTTCTTATCTTGTGCACAGCACTTCTGACGTGACTCTGAGCACTGCAAGAAGACAGAATGCCACTATGGAAAATGACATGATTGCTTGAAATCTGCATCCACCTCAGTAATTCCCCCTGATTTACTGCTTATTACAGTATTATGCTGTAAACACAAGAAACACTTTTGCAAGTCCTGTTTTTCTGAATGTCAAAGCCTCTCCTAAATACCTGTGCCTCCTGATTTCCTCTCATTGTAGCCCATCCCCACCTCAAAGCAGGATTGTGACTTGCCCTTGTGCATGAGTACTAGCTGGGTGTGAGGACTAAAGGGGCCAGATCCTGCTCTCTGCTACACCAGTATAAATCAGGAATTGTTCCACTAAAGTTACAGCAGTGTGAAAAGAGAATCAGGCCTGAGTGGCTCTCCTTTCCCCTCCCAGCCTTTGTACTTGCTGCCCTGGGGACAGCCATAACTGCAATCTCTGGTCGCCTCTGGCACTAACCATACCAAATGGGGAGCGGTGAGTGGAGTGGTACCATGCCTTCACCCTGCTTCTGCCACAAATGGATGGAAACTCCAAAGAGGTTGTTGCAGAGTTATGCACCCCAGCTCCCATTTGGAGAACCCACTGAGGCACTCTGGGTTTCTCAACTCCTGGAGTATGTCAAGTAAAGAATAGCTGTAACTTCACAGAAGCCCCTGACACTGCAAACATCTTCAGGATTTAAGGATAACATAATCCAGATCATAGAATACTAGGGGTGGAAGGGATCTCAGGAAGTCATCTAGTCCAACTCCCTGCTCAAAGCAGGACCAATCCCCAGATTTTTACCCCAATTCCCTAAATGGCCCCCTCAAGGATTGAACTCGCAACCCTGGGTTTAGCAGGCCAATGCTTAAACCACTGAGCTATCCCTCCTCATTAGAAATGAATTTTACAGCTAAGTACATTATTAAAATGGAGAACATTCTAACAACTAAGTTGACTTTTCACCACTCGTGTGTTTACTCTTTGAATTTCACTGAGCTTTGACACTGAAATGAAACTGGTGAATTTAGCTGCTGTTTGGCAGTTTCCTTTGCTGGTTTTTTCCATGTTTTCCTAACATGATGCTGTTGGGTTTGGCTTTTCACAGCACAGAGGAACATAACTGAGGATATGGCTTTGCAATGTGGCTGAGCATAGCAGGAGTAGGCTAACCTGGATGCTCAGACTCACATGCAAAGACATACCCTAACTAGCCAGAACAGAAAAAGGGTATTGGTGGAGGGGAGGAAATACTAGTATCCTCATTTTACAGATAATTTCTGTCCCTCAGTTCCTCAAGTGACTTCTCCTAAGTCCCTCAGGGAGTCTGCAGGAGACTTGGGAACTGAATCCAGACATCCTGAGGTCTGATTTAGTGCCTTAACTACAAACTATCCTTCCTCATGTACTCTAATCAAGTTCCTCTCTTCTTTCTTAAAGGGGCTGGTATATTTCTTTAGTTACCTTTTCTGCCTCATTTCTTAGCTTCTTTGGGATATTTCAACTGGAGAAATAAATCAAAGAACAGAGTTTTACATTTACAAGGTGAGTTTTGGGGTCATTCTGGTCACCTGTGGCATGAATAACAAAGACCTGATCCAGCCACCATGGAAGTTTAGTCTCCTGCCCTCTCTTCATGGCTGATAGTCCCTCAGGAGCGTAACTATCAAGGCATGTCATGGATGTGTTACCTGAAGGTCTTAAACTCTTTAAATATATAATAATTCTTCTGGAATCGAGTTTCAGTGTAACTTGAAGGAGGAGACTCAGCCCACTCCATTGCACGCTGGGCTTGTTTTTGTCAGCATGCACTCCTAATCACTTGGCAATTTCTTATGCAAATTGGAGGAGCAGATGCTGAAGAGTTGCTTTCGAGGCTAACTCTTGCGGGGCCTGCAAAGCCAATAGCTGCAGATTTCCACATTTTGGGGTGAGTTCCAGTAAAGTTTAGTAGAAAGAGCTCAATTCTTCAGTGCATCTGTGCACCACTCAACTGTGATATGAGTGCCTCTGGGTGGGTGGGCCTGTTGTGTTAATTTTGATTAAATAAATGGGCCAAACAAATTAAAGGTGTTAACACGACCCTGTCACTGTCCAACATTAAACAGTTTTAAACAAAGTTCAGGGTTTGGTATGCAGAGACCTCAGTCTGCTTTGTGCCATGGCAAACACACCATTAAAAATCCTTTTAACCTTTTATTAAGAATACAGAAAGAAGGAAAAACAGTTAAAGCATTTGAAATGTTAAGTATTAAATAAGGCTTCCATTTTAATAATATCCTTCGCTTTTTTTGGCCAAAGAGAATCTTTAAAAGAAAACTTCCCTGTTTGAAGCCTTTAAGATGGCATTAAAGATGGTGGTAATTGTACTCTTGGGGAAGAGAGAAGAAACTAGACAAGATAGCCAGATGTGCTGCTGTTGATGATAAAGTCTGATCCTGTTTCCTAGAAGATAAAACAAGACACGTGCACGCAAGAGGAGAGAGGGAGAACAGCAAAGAGAGAAAATGCAGCTTCTGTCTTTGGTGGTGATTCTCACTTGCAACTTTACTGCTAGAAAATCTCAGGCACAACATACTGTTTTACTAGCCACTCCAAGATCTGGCAAGCTTGCACCAGCAACAACGTGTTTAGGACATTTCTTTTAACTGCCTCTTTGGTTATAGGCCTACAGCAATGTTGCAAAATATACAGACTTGGCTGGGTAAGCCTGACTCCCCTTAGACAGAAGGCAAAAGGAGAGAGATAGAAAAGAGGAGAAATAAAGGGTGGGGATGGGGAGAGGGGCTAGGGGGAAAGTGACAAAGTCTCACATCCAAGGTGGTACTTTGGATTTAGTTAGAGCTGATGGAGGTGGTGATGCCATCTGGGTCTCTCTCTCTCTCTGAGCCATTCTGGTCAGGATATCTTTCAGAATCAGGATGACAAAGGTTTAATGATTTCATAAGAATGGCCATGCTGGGTTAGACCAAAGGTCCAGGTAGCACAGTATCCTGTCTTCTGACAGTGGCCAATGCCAGGTGCCCCAGAGGGAATGAAGAGAACAGGTAATCACCCAGTGATCCATCCCCAGTTGCCCTTTTCCCAGTTTCTGGCAAACAGAGGCTAGGGACACCATCCCTGTTCATCCTGGCTAATAGCCACTGATGGACCAATCCTCCATGATCTACTTCTTTTTTTAACCTTGTTATAGTCTTGGCCTTCACAACATCCTTGGGCAAAGTGTTCCACAGGTTGACTGTGTGTGGATCCCAGGAAACTCTGGGGTTGACAGCCATGATGGCTCATTCTTTCCTGTTCTCCTGTCTCTCAGCCAGCCACTATAGTTAGAAAGCTTGCAGGCAGTCTTCCTCGCAAGTTCTTTTTCCTTTAAAGATTCCAAAAGAAATTGATGGGTGGAATAGCCCATCCTCTCTTTATTTTGTCTGCCACTTAGGCTTAATTTTCAACAGGCCAACACTTCTCTTGTTTACCAGGCATGAGCCTAACACAGTCCTTGAGTTATACCAGCAGGCCCCTTTCTTTGGACTAATTCAGTCTTTCTGCCTTCCTTTTTGCACCTTTTCCCATCAACATTATTGTTGTAGGTTATTGTGACTTTTTATGAACTTTCACTCGCTTCTTACAACTGAGTTCACAATTAGAGTACATTTGTAGTTCCAGTTATTACAACAGTCCCTAAAGATTCCTCCTGCTCCAAAGGGCTAGCAGGCATCCAGGGCATGGATAAGGAGGAAGATGGAGTTTGCTGGTTAAATGGGGAAGTAACAATAAATTTGGGATCTTGAGGGGTCAAAACTAACCTCATTGGGGGTCCCCACAAATCTTGAAGAAAGACCCCTTTAATTAAAAATGAGTAAAGTTTAATGGGGTGTCTACCATCTTGCTATTACTCTGAAAATCTTGAAGGCAACCCTGGCTGTTTTACCTGCTGTAGATTATTTAAAGTTATAATTATATACCATGATTCAGTGCTCCCTTTCACATGCATGCCTATTCTGTTGTGTTGTCTATCACAGAAACACACTGTTAAGTAACTTTGATAATGGTTAATAGGTACAGCAAAGGGTTGATTAAAGTACAGCCATCTAAGTATGTTTCTTAACTTGCATAATTATCTTTAATTAAAGAGCACAGCATATAAACTCTACTTTGTGACGTGCTGACCACTGACAAGTGAAATTCCCTGTAGAAAGGGTATTTGTGGATTCTGAGGGATCCTGTGGGGAAATCAATAAAATTTTAATCTGCATTCTGCATTAGACGTTCCTGCAGAGAGGAATTTAAGCAAGCCCATAGAAAACTACAGATTCTTACAGACAACTGAGCATTTTCTATCATATTCATAGCTCCTCATTCATAGCTCATGCCTGCTCAAGATAGTTAAGACCAAAGCAGATTGTGAAGAACTTCAAAAAGATCTCACAAAACTAAGTGATTGGGCAACAAAATGGCAAATGAAATTTAATGTGGATAAATGTAATGCACATTGGAAAAAATAACCCCAGCTATACATACAATATGATGGGAGCAAATTTAGCTACAAGAAGTCAGGAAAAAGATCTTGGAGTTATCATGGATAGTTCTCTGAAGATGTCCACGCAGTGTGCGGAGGCGGTCAAAAAAGCAAACAGGATGTTAGGAATCATTAAAAACGGGATAGAGAATAAGACGGAGAATATATTATTGCCCTTATATAAATCGATGGTACGCCCACATCTCGAATACTATCTACAGACGTGGTCTCCTCATCTCAAAAAAAGATATACTGGCACTAGAAAAGGTTCAGAAAAGGGCAACTAAAATGATTAGGGGTTTGGAGAGGGTCCCATATGAGAAGAGATTAAAGAGGCTAGGACGCTTCAGCTTGGAAAAGAGATTAAGGGGGGATATGATAGAGGTATATAAAATCATGAGTGATGTGGAGAAAGTGGATAAGGAAAAGTTATTTACTTATTCCCATAATACAAGAACTAGGGGTCACCAAATGAAATTAATAGGCAGCAGGTTTAAAACAAATACAAGGAAGTTCTTCTTCACGCAACGCACAGTCAACTTGTGGAACTCCTTACCTGAGGAGGTTGTGAAGGCTAGGACTATAACGGCATTTAAAACAGAATTGGATAAATGTATGGTGGTTAAGTCCATTAATGGCTATTAGCCAGGATGGGTAAGGAATGGTGTCCCTAACCTCTGTTTGTCAGAGGATGGAGATGGATGGCAGGAGAGAGATCACTTGATCATTCCTGTTGGGTTCACTCCCTCTGGGGCACCTGGCATTGGCCACTGTCAGTAGACAGGATACTGGGCTAGATGGACCTTTGGTCTGACCCGGTATGGCCGTTCTTATGTTATGTTCTTATATGTATCTCTTATTATGCACAGATTTATCTATAGGTGACTTGGAAGCACAAACTTTTTGTATGGCCCCTTTTATTTTTTTAGTCCCCAAAGTTAGCAGCTTACCTTTTATATAAGGTTAAATACAATCAGTCTAAAGATTATTTTTTTCTGTCTGATCTTCTAAAGATTAAAACCAATCCATGCATAATCCCTCACTGCTATCCAGAATGCATTTTAAAAATGTTCGTCTAATTATCCAGACACTAAGACTTGCACATTGTATAACCTCATATGATAATATCTGAAGTATTATTATTAACAGATTACTGTGCTGAAAAATACAAAACATTCCCTGTTTGTAACTTTCATGGGTGCTTTGCTGCCTCTCCTTGCTGCTCTTTGTGATTTGTACTTTGAGTTCCAGGATAAATAAGAACAGGGTACTTTCCATTTCCCTCTGAGGATCTGAAAGCCCTTAAGGCTCACAAAACTTCTATGAGGTAGGGACTATAATATCCTTATTTTGCAAATGTACACATTGAATAAACCCAGGTAACAGCAGTCAAACAAACGCTGCCATAATGTCTTGTGCCACGAGTAGAGAGAGGTTCATTTTTTTGATGAATAGTTTATACATTGAAACATGCAGTTTCAGGTCAACTGAAAGGATTCCCGAACTTGATATGAATTAATGAAATAGTTTTCACCAATCCTAAAAAGTTAATGTTTTGGTGACACTTCATTTCAACCCAAAACGTTGTCTTTAGACTTTGAGGCATTTTGACAAAAGCAAAGAGTTCACAGAACTGGGATGGGGTGGTATTTACATCTCCTAGAGTCCACTTGATAGAGCACTCCTCTGGGATGTCAGAGACGCAGATTCAATTCCCTTTTTCTCCCAGATGTGGAAAAAAAGGATTTGAAGTTGCATCTGTTACTTTACAGGATAGTAGCCTAGCTCCTGGGCTACCAAATATTCTGGGGTAATGCTTTCTTAATCTCATCTTTTTACGCTGTTTCACTTTTAATAAAATAGTGACGTAGGAATTTGAGGTTGGGTCGCTCACAGCCTAGGCAAGTGCCATAACTACAAGGCTATAGTTATTCTTTCTGCCCAATGACTATAGTCATTTATAGTGGCAATTTACAGTGATTCATAATGACAATGAATAGCTGTTGGGCCAGGGAAAGAGTGATACTAGCAATTGTACATGTTGAATTTGCATATACAACCACAAAGTGCATGTGCAGTTATGAGTGGGTTTTTGCACACACTTTTTGTGAAGCTTCTTTTTGAAATTAGGCTCTCTTTTTTTTTTTTTTTTAGGCTACCTCTAACCTGAGAGAGTCTGGCAGCTCTGTACAGAATAGATTTTTCTTTGTTTACATACCATTGATTACACAGTTCTTTACAAGAAGTCCCTAAATAATCCTCTTCAGGAATCAAGTTATAAAGAGATTACACTGTAAAGAGAAATTTTAAGATAGACAAAATATAGTTCACTGAACCGTAGCAACGTGTTATAAAACCTTTCATATTATTGTCCTTGTTCTTGCAATTCAATGTCAGACTTCACTTTCTGTGCTCTTTATAAGGATTCCCTAACATTTTAGTGTTTGATTATAAAGTGCAAACAGTATTTTGTTTGGGTTTTTTCAATCTAATTGGTACTGACTCAAACACATCTGTTCTGCTGCAGCCTACATGTGGCTTGGAAGCACTGTGACAGCCAGACACAACCATGAAAGCTCCGTGTTAGCTGAGCGCAGGCTTGACATCTGTACGCAAGCTGGCCCAGGTCTTGGCAGTTCCATATCTGCTGGTCTCAAGTTTGGAAGCTTTGTGCTAATCAGTCCTAAGGTTGAACAAGCAGAAACCAAAGTAAATACTGCCTCTAGTCTAGCCCAATGAGCAAGCCATATCTACTTAGGGCTTGTCTGCATAGTGCAAAACGTGCCCGAGGGTGTGATTTGTGAAGTTCACTAACTTGCTGTGCTCTACCTGCTGCACATAGCCCCTGCTGGCATGCTCTACAAGGTACCTCATTTGTATGAACATGGTCTTTAAGTCTTCTGAGCTTTGTGGAAGACACAGAGCTCAGAATATATTGTGCTATTAGAGCTGGTTTTTCTTAAAAAAAAAAAAAAAAAAAAGGTTTTGTGAGGGATGAGGAGTCTATTTCAACCAAATAGAAATTCTGTGAGGAAATTCGAAGGTTTCAGTTTTTCATTGCAAGCAAAACAAAAATGCACAAATTAAGAAACCAAAATTTTCATCTAAATTGCTTAATTGAAAAATACATTTTGTCCAGCTCTAATAATAATAATCGGGAGCAAACAGTGTGATGTAATTGGAAATAGATCTCCGGGGTTTCTTTCTCCCAGCCTTCAGCTCAGGTTCAAGGCATATTCCTACTTTCTCACTCTTTACACTTGCAGGAATTCTTGTAGTCTCTGAATGTTCTAATGATGATATTTTTGCTCCTTGCATCATATCACACAGAGCAGTTTTAGGTTCACAAACTCCAGACTGAATAACTCTAAAGATACCCACCTAGCCTTTCCAAAATGAGTTAAAGGCACCAGTCCTCTCTGAGGCCAATTAAATGAAACAAATCTGAAGTTTCTAGGACACAGAATTTTTTATCTGACATTCCTAGAATAAGTTAGAACAGCTATTAACTTGTGTAATTCTTCTTCTTTTTTTCAAACCAATGCCTTGTCCTCTTTTCCACTTCTCCCACCTTAAACTATTAAATGAAATCATCAGCAGGATTGTTTTGGTTTGACTAAAGGTGTGCCTGTTGGCAAGGAATGTGAGGGTGAGAAGTCTAGTGGAAATGTTGATTCTAGTGGAAAGCAAGGCATAATCCCTATTATGAAGCTACACATTTTGGAGTCAGCCTTCAAAAAGGTGGCTTTCTACTTTTGACCCAACAAAATATGTGCCTACATTTTGCAATCATATTTTGTACCCACAGAAAGGAGAACTGTAGGCAGAGGTGCAAGCATTTTAATTTGCACCCACAAGGCACTTCTATGAGTGCAAATTTTACCTGCAAAAATGGAGCCTAGATCTCAGCACTTTGAAAATGTACTTAGAGAAAGTACTAGAGCTATACAAATTGGCCAATTTAATGTTGCTGTTGGAACTTTAACTTTTGCATAGACTTCTTATGTTGTTTAAGTAGCCTCAATTAGTCTTTGACGTTCACACCTCATTAAGGCAAATGGAGTAGGGGAGAGTTGATTTCCAGCTTTTGCTGCTGTTTGGTTTTTTGCAGCACTTGATTAAAAAGACAGTTGAAGCACATTGGGATGGCTGTAATTTCACAGCAAACAGCTTTTATTTTGAAAAGGTTTAGTAATTGCAGGATATTATAGGATGCACATGCAGATTTGGGGGTTTTCCTTAAGCACACGATTTTCTTCTCTCCCCTGTGTTAAGATAGACTTTCTATTTTGGATAGAGTGGTGTGTGGGTGGGTGCATAGAAACTGCCCCAAGAGCAGTCTCTGCCTTTTCCATTCCCTTCCTTATGCCACCCAAGGAGAATGAGCATGATTTAGCTCCCACTGAAGTCAATCGGAGGTTTGCCCATGATCAGTCCGTCTGTTAGACAAGGAAGCTGGACCTCATTAAACTGTGTTGAATTCTGAGGTTTGTCTCTAATGTGCATATGTACAGGGGAGAAATAAAATAAATACTCAAAAGTGACTTTTCTCACAGCTTCTTGTGTATAATTTTTTAGCCAAACCAAACATAAGTCCTGCATGAGAAATGTCTCTACTAAGTTTCACATTTTAAGCTGTTTTTAGTTGAAGCCCTGTTCAAACATGGATGGTTATGATTTTCTTTTACAGTGGCAGAAGAAGTGTATTTTTCTCCCATAACTCTAGTTCAGCTGCAAAGATTTTGCTCAACCATTTTGTAAAAAATTCATCATGAGTCAGTGCTCAAGCATGAAGAATTTCTGTCCAAGAGATGAATGTTTCCGGAAGTGATAACCATGTAAAAACAGAGGCTTGCAATGCAAATATGTTCAAACTTTACTGATAACAGGTGTGATAAGCTCAAGTTATAATAATTTAATAGCACTATTCACCCAAGACCTTCAATGTTCTTTTGCCCATTAATTCTCATAGTGCCCCTGTCAAGTTGGTAAGCATTATTATAGCCATTTTTTATAAGTTAAAACTCTAATAAAATTGCTTTCTACTTTTGCCAGACCTGGCTTCCACTCCTGATTAGATGGCCAGACAGAGAAAGTTTTCGTAGTTTCATCTCAGATCACATTTAAAAAACACAAAAAAACAAGTCCTGTGCAGTTGGCAATTTCTGTTGCGAAGAGATCCAGGAGTAGACCAGCAGAGGTACAGAATGGTGAGACCAAAACAGAAAGTGAATTCACAGACCTGTATGTATGGCAATGGCACCTCGTCACAGTCAGTGCCATTAGTCTCTCCGCTGTTAAGCACCAAAGTCACCCACATTGTGAAAACAGGATTTAAATAAAAACCACATTAATTACTATTTCAGTAAAGCCCAGGCCATGTTATAGCTCTTTCATATTAATCTCAAATAAACCCTGCATAATCCATTTGAGGTACCATACAGCTAATGCTCTGCTGCCTTACTATTGTTGTCATAACTCTTTTGTTTTCTGTTATACTTAATTCCCAGGTAATTCCCAAATGTCTGTTAGTCTATAAGGTGCCACAAGACTCTTTGCTGCTTTTACAGATCCAGACTAAAATGGCTACCCCTCTGATACTTGACTCCCAGGTAAGGATTAGTCATGGACTTGTTTGAGCAACGAGCTCAGACATTCCCTTTCCAGTAAAACTGAGTTGAAGCGATGGCTAATTCTCTTTCCAGAGCAAGGAGCCTGATCAGGCTTATCCTTACATTGCCATACTCACACATGTACTCCTATTGATTTCATAAAGGGTTTGCATAAACAACCCAAGATTCCAATCCTTCTTAGAGATGAGCTATGTTTGGGGTGGAGGGAAATTTAGTCAGAACAATATCTATCCGAAACGTCAACATCCTAATATGCCTGTTTGGGGATGCATCCAAATTTTTCATGCCTCTTTGGAGCAGCCAGATATTTTGTCACAGCCAGATATTTTGTCACATTCCCTTTACTCTTTCTCCTACCATCTGTGTAGCCCTCACTTATGCATTTATCACATGAATATTCCATTGACTTCACTCATGTAAATTCACAGCTATGAGCGTAAGGGTTGTACAATTACGTCCTAATGGAGGTGCTTTACTTTATATGTTGCTGCTCCTAAAGGATGGAAATTTGAGTTTTGGTCTCTTTCTTGTGGGGTTTTTTTTTAAGTTGATAGTCACCTTGTTGTACAGCAGGAGCTAACACACATAAAATCTCATAAAGAAGATCAACTGTAATGTAAGAAATTGTTCAGCAAGTTCAAATGTTTGGTGTTTGGTATTTCTTTTAAGAAATGTGTCATGCAGCAATGAAGTTTATAACACTTTAAAGGGCCAAGTTTTAGAGTTAAAGAGCAAAATTTCTTTCATTTTTTTTAAATGAAAGAAAATATGGACATAGCAAAACCTAATATCAAACTATATAAACTGAATAGTTACCACGTTTAAAACAGTCCTGTGCCATTGTCTGGATAAGATCTATCACAATCTGAGAATTCCTTTATTGACTAACAATAATGCTGGTAGTTTTCATGCACAGATGGCTTGTTTCTGACATGTTTTCCTCACATGACAGCTGTACAGTGGGCTCACAGGGACACACTATTACGCTCACAGAGAAAACAATGCACAATTAAGTGTAGGGACAAACATCTGCATCTTCAAGCCACCAAAAGAGCAAAACATTAGCACAACTAACTAGATCTTTAAAAATTTATTCTATCCTTGGCATTAGCAGCCTTTCCTTGAAGAAAGGGTGTGGCAAATCCACTCCTCCATGCGGATAAACTATAAGAACAGAAATCCCTTAAATGTATACCATTTCAAGATCCCCTCCTTTTCTAAATGAGCAGGATGGGGAGAAAGGCTCGTTAGCATTTCTAGAATGGAAAATAATGAGACCAATATACATTTTGTTTCTTTCAGTTGCCACTTAACTCACTTCTCCCTGATGTTGCTGATTGACAACACAGAAGATAGTCATTCACATAGGGCTAGGTATTTCTTAACATGACTTCATTCTTTGGTATGGAAGCTATAGTTTTTGAAGTGCTAAGTGAGAAGATTATATGCTGAATTCAGGAGTGTGGTGCAAATGATGCAGGGTATTTGGATGAAATAAGAATTGAAATCCATCTGATGGTCAAGCATTAGTTATTATTTGCATTCTGGTAGTTCCTAGAGGTCCTAGTCGGGATTGGGGCCCTATTGTTCTGGGCACTGTATGAATGCACAAGCCGACATGGCCCTCCTACCTCCAAAAAACTTGCAATCTAATTTGAAACAGGATTCAGCAAGTGATTATTATAAACATCAGGAGGAAAGGAAGAGACAGGACAAAGGCAACTGTGCTGACACATACTGATATAGATTAGCTCAGTGCACAACTTGTAGGGTCTGAATAATATAACAGTCTTTTTTTTCTTTAAATAAATTTCATCTATTTCTGACTGCTCATTTTGCAGTCATTGGTTGGCTGAGTTCTTGTAGGCATCACAACAGAAGTGGGTTTTGAGGAGGCTATTAAAAGTAGCTATAGGGACTCATTTAGGGAGGGTATATTCCATGACTAAGGGTCAGCATGGAGGATAGCATAGAATCATAGAAATGTAAGGGACCTTGAGAGGTCATCTAGTCCAGTCCCCTGCACTTATGGCAGGACTAATTATCTACACCATTGCTGACAGGTGTTTGTCTAACCTCCTCTTAAAAATCTCCAATGATGGAGATTCCACAACCTCCCTAGCAATTTATTCCAGTGCTTAACCACCCTGATGGTTAGGAAGTTTTTCCTAATGTCTAATTTAAACCTCCTTGCTGCAATTTAAGCCCACTGCTTCTTGTCCTAGCCTCAGAGGTTAAGAAAAACAATTTTTCTTCCTCCTCCTTGTAACAACCTTTTACATACTTGAAAAGTGTTAGCATGTCCCCTCTCAGTCTTCTCTTTTCCAGACTAAACAAACCCAGAACCGGAAACAATACTCCACTTAAGGCCTAATCAGAGCAGGGTAGAGTGGAAGTATTACTTCTCATGTCTTGCTTACAACACTCCTGCTAATAAATCCCAGAATGATCTCTTTTTTTGCAACAGCATTACACTGTTGGCTCATGTTTAGCTTGTGATTCCCACTATGACCCCCAAATCCTATTCCACTGTACGCCTTCCTTTGCAGTCATTTCCCATGTGTGCAACTGCTTGTTCCTGCCTAAATGGAGTGCTTTGCATTTGCATTATTGAATTTCATCCTATTTACTTTAGACCATTTCTCTAGTTCGTCCAGGTCATTTTCAATTTTAATCCTAGCCTTCAAAGCACTTGCAACCCCTCCCAGCTTGCTATCATCCACAGACGTTATAAGTGTACTGAAGGAAGTTGTGGAAGACGCGGGAAAATGAACTCCAGGCTCGTATCACTAGAAGAGGTGAGAGATTGGCAACAATAAAAGAAAAGTGGTTAAGCATGGAAGATTGTGTTGTGAAGGGCCTTGAAGATGGGTATAAGAAACTTGATTTTGATTCAGTAGAAAATGAGAAGCCAGTGCAGAGGTTCAAATGGGGTTAAACACAATCAGAGCGACAGGCAAGGAAGATTGTCTGAGGAGCTGCATTTACAGTGGATTGAAATGTCCCCAACTTGTATAATGACATGTTAGTGACAGGAGCTGCACTTGAATGGCCTGAAATGTTCCTGACTTGCATAATGACATGTTAATGACAAGCACTTTGAGGGTCAGAGCAGCATTCTTATCTGTCAACCTTCTGACTTCCATGAATTTTCCCAAAACCAGTGAATTCACCATGGTTAAAAGTCTCCTCAAGGGCAGCACATTCTGCAAATTGAGCAATATGCAGGCTTGTTTTGCTATAATGACCTAAAATTAACAAAATGTCTACTCTCCAAGAGATTGTATATTTAGTGCTTTAGGTAAAAAATAACTTAGACTTTATTTATGTAAAAAATAAAACCCACTTTAATGTAGCAATTAATTATAATTGTTATAAAAATGAGACACAAAGTGGTGGATTAAGGTTCCTGGATTATTTTAACTCAACTTGGTTCCTTTGGCACTCAATATGATCACAGTGCAGATGGCTTTGATTGGGTCCTACAATATTCTATAACATAATCAGTTAAGTTCTGTAGGGCAGACCTGGCCTGCACTCTCTGTTGGAAACTTTTTTTCACATCAAATGTAGACTGAAAAATGTGCAGACCATCACTGTCCCATTGTCAGACAACTCCTGGACATAAACTATACATGGAGCTCCTTGTTCCTTTGGAGGATGTTCTTGTAAGTGCTAATTTCACCATCCCTACACATGCTTGATTAAATGATAAAATGATCTTTCTACACTTTAGCCCAAGATAGACTTATTCTAGAAATTGTTCAGATTGCCTGGAGCTAAGTTTGACCATGAAAGTCAGGGTCATGTTACTGGAAATGGAAACATGATTGAAAAAAAATTAAAGGACAAAATACTTATCAACCATAGGGTTGAATTTGCCAAAGGAATAAGGGGCACATAATGTTCAGTTTGGGGAATTCTAGTAAATAAATGGAATTCTGCCCCTCAGCAACACTCAAAAATAGATAAAGGTTAAATCTAGTGATTTAAACCCAAAGTTCTATCAGCCGTACTCCAGTGGGCAGTGAAGGGCAGAGGGATAGAAAAGGAGAGGAAAAGGGGGGGGGGCAAGACCCCCAACACCAGCGATAGGAGCAAAGATATCTGCAACATGATTTCTCCCCTTCCCCTCCTACACATACAGCAGCCACTTGGAATTATTAACTTGTAGGAGCTCTGTGGATTTGGATCTCAGTTGGGACAGAGCCATGTGTCAGAACTTAAGGGGACAGAACCAGGGTCACAACTTGTCTATGTGGTATTGTCCTTTCCAAAATCTAGGTATGTAGTGGATTCTCCATCACTTGATGTCTTTTCAACTTGATATCTCACTAAAAGATATGCTGTAGGTCAAACAGAAGTTATGGGCTTGATGTAGGAATTACTGGGTGAGGTTCTGTGGCTTGCGTTATGCAGATGGGCAGACTAAATGATCATAGTGGTCCTTCTGGTCTTAAGATCTATGAATCTCTGAAAACAAAAGGGCGTAAATTTTATTAAAAACAAAAGTAACTCCTGCTGTGCATTAGAAGGGATTAGAGTAGAGTTACAGCAGAGGATAAACCTTAGTAGCCAGGCAGACCCTGCCTTAGTAGCCAGGCAGGGAGCATCAGAGTTGGTTTCTGATTTTCCAGGAGCTTCTCTGGCTCAGTGGGATTTGAAGGTTGCATCAATCTCTGAAGTTGCAAATTCCAGCCTTTGAGAGAAGAATGCAGCAACAAGCCTACAACCATCTCTTGGTGGAGTGTTTGATATTTTTCTTATCCTATGAGCTTTCCCATGCAGAGGAGCATTTAGGTCTCCTTGGGCCTGCTCCACATCCCATTAAAATTAATAGACAACTCACACTGATTTCAGTGAGAGTTTTATCAGGTCCACATAGAGGAAAACCCAGCTTTTGTGTATGCACTAGTTTTCTATAAATGTAGAAATGCAGGAGTTTTCATAATAAGCAGTGATTGTTTATCTCCATTCAAGTTTGTACATTTGGAAATAATTACAGTAATATCTCACTATTATATAGTACATAATCTTCCATTCTCTTGCACCGTACTCTCTAGCTTCATGCCATGTACAGATGGAATAAGTGCCAATTACTGAATCACTGTATCATTTCTTGCATTACCTGAGTTTTCACTGTCTCTCTCCTGTCGATCTATGATTAGACTTGACTTTGCTTGGTGTCTGAAAACTGAGAACTTCATGATCCAAGCTACTATGGCTTCACAAACACTCTAGTCTATATTCACTAAACAGTAAACACTTTATTTGCCTATAATCCTGTCAGAAATCTGGTTACATACTTGATAGGAAATATTTTGGACTTCTTTTTCCATTTTTGTTCAACAGCCCCCAAAATGCCCCACCACGGGACACATTTTGTCGTCGGTTATGTAGACATCTCTCATTAAAGTCAATGGGAAATGGGAACTGTGTGTGTAAGTGATGGCAGAATCTGTGAATAACTTGCTAGCTAGCCTGCGTTTCAGACCTATGTGACTTTTTTTGTTTGTTTGTTTGTTTTTGTTTTAATGATTTAGCTCTGATCCTTACAGGACTCAAACTTTTCCATGTTAACTGTCTGCATTATTAATCTATTTATACTGTGTGAAACACTATTCAGCTATTACAATTATGCCAGCTATTTTTATCCTCAAAGTTCCTTTCAATGCTCTTTTACTATATGTAATTTTGCCTAAAATTTTAGGATATAGATTTATTAAAATTACTAAAACAATTGTAAAACTTGAATTTTTCTGTCCAACTATAGTTATTTTTCCCTTGACAACATTTCACATGGTTGCTGAGCTACATGGTACATTTTCTAACCGTGCTTCTTTCCATAGAGAAAAGAAACAAAGGTGGACGGGAAAGAAAGAAAAGAAGATCCGGTACCATTCTTCCTTCCACCCCCTTTCCATCTTCCTTCCTTTTCACTTCATTCTTTCCCTCTGTTCTTCCAAGTCTCTCACTCATCTTCTCTCTCCCTCTTCTATTTCATTGCCTCTCTTCTCAGCTCGGCCATCTTGGCCTCTGTAGTCTCCTTTCAGCCATGTTAATGACAATCTGTGTTCACTCTCTCTCTCTTTCACACACGCGCGCACACACACACATTCTTTATTTCTTCAATATTAGCTCCCTCCCAACATTGTAATAAAGCTCATCTCTCTTGATGAATAAAAAGATCAAATATGCTAATTACTCTCGGTTCAATTTATTTTTCTCTCTTGCTCTTGTCTTCTTCCCCTTTTCCTCTCCCCCTTTTAAATGAGGTTTAGTGTGGCACTGTCCTGCCCTTTTTTCCCCCAGAGATCGTCTAAGGAGATGTGCCACACACAAACATCCAAAAGTTTCAATTTCATTTTTATCAGGGGTTGGCCAGTCCAGTGCCAGACTGTGCACACATTTAAACAACAGCTCTCTCAGGGGAGTATAGAGTTGCAAGCTTCAACATCTATATGCAAATTAGATTTTGTTTATTTGCTATCAGTTACAGCAGAAATTTTCTATTGAGGCAATTTTAAAACTGGCATTGTCTCACTGGCTGCAACACATATAGAAACTTATTTTTAAATGCCAGCATATCCTAAGGCAAGGTTATATCATAACTGAATACTCGTCCTAAAGAAATAGCAGGTAATACTGAAGTCCACTAAACAGAAGTGCAGGGAAAAGATTCACAGAGACATTTGTTGTATGACAAGTGGAGAAGAGGCATTGAAAACAAAGAATATTTTCATAAAATCTCCCAGGCAGAGGACTGTAAAACATACCCACATGCACTCTAATCCACACACTCTCCTAAACTTTAGCATATGTAAACCTGGAGCTAAATCCTGCAAAAAGAAAACATGTTTAACTGGTGACCCTTGGAAACTTAGCAGGTATACTGTTACACAGCTGGGGAGACTAAGCCTGACACTTCAAAAGAAAACCCCTCTTCAGTGGTCCTGGAACACAATATTAAGTATATTCTGCTGCTCTTCTGTAAGAAGAAGAAGATTTTACTCTTACTAAATACTATCTGTCAACTGGATTGTAGAGAGTGACATCAATGGACCTCATAGAAGATGCCCTAGCAATCTCTCAAGACATCCTAAGTGCAGGCAGAGTCTTCCTCTGAAATGTAAATGTCAGTAGACTACAGAAGGCCTTCAAAGCAAAATCAAAACCACTCCAGCTAGCGGTTTTGAGTGGCCTTTTCTCTGCCTAACAGCTCTATTCTTCATGAGAGAATAGAGTGGTGACCTCAGGAACAAATCTGCACTCAGTGGAGAGAATTAAACAGGCCAAGTATGACCTAAAGATGTATTTGAGCAAAAATATTGGTTTTCAGTTCCTGCTCTCCAGAAGAGTCAAATCTTTTAAAAATATAATTTTAGTTTTTGCAATAGATTTAATCAAAAATGGCATTTAAGCCTGAACAACAACCCCTCTCCCCGCCCTCCCCCCTCCGCCCATGGTCAAGCTGAGGGTGGTGGGGTCTCACCATCCTAGGCCTAATGCAATTGTTCATTGCAACATGGCTTCCAGCAAAGCTTTCTGAGATCTCATCTACAATGACACTTAGCCCCATTTTTCAGCCTGCACTATAGCTGCACCAGTGCTGACCCGCAGTGCCGGTAAGGCAAGCTGTGAGTTGCTCTGGTATAGGTTTGGGAACAAATTGATAAAGTAAAGATCAGATAGTATTCACCTGGGACTTATGAAGGACCTCAAATATATAAAGTTACAGAACTACTAACTGTGGTATGTAACCTACCACTTAAACCAGCCTCTGTGTACCAGATGACAGGAGACGTAGGTGCTGACTTCCCCTCTGCCCCATGGGTGCTCCACCCCTGCCTTTGGCCCCACCCCTGCACCACCCTCACCCCACCCCAATTCCATCTCCTTACCCCAAGTCCCCGCCCCTGCCCCTCCTCTTTACCACCTCCTCCCCCGAGCGCGCTGTGTCCCCACTCCTCGCCCTCCTTCCTGGAAAGTCCTAAGCACCAGCGAACTGGCAGTGGGCGGGAAGCGCTGGGAAGGGGAGGCGAGAGGACCCGGCGTGCTCTCTCCCACCGCAGCACCCATGGAGTCAGCGCCTATGACAGGAGGGTATCTAATGTAAGGCCTATTTTTTAAAAAAAAGTCTCCACAGGCAATCCTGGTAATTCCTGGCCTGTACACCTAACTTCAGTACCAGACAAATTGGCTGAAACTATACTAAAGAACAAAATTATCTGCCACATAGATAAACATGATATGTTGGGGAAGAGTCAACATGCCTCACCAATCTATTAAAATTCTTTGAGGGAGTCAACAAGCATGTGGACAAGGGTGAGCCAGTCGATAGTGTACTTACAGTGTCAGAAAGCCTTTGACAAAGTCCTACACCAAAGGCAAAGTAAGCAAAGTAAGTAGTCAAAGGGAAGGTCCCCTTGTGGATCAGTAGCTGGTTATAAGATAGAAAACAAAGAGTAAGAATAAATGGTCAGTTTTCACAATGAAAAGCAATAAAGAGCAAGGTCACCCAAGAATCTGTACTGGGACCAGTGCTGTTGAATATATTCATAAATGTCAATAAATTAAAAATGTCAAAATGTCCCATTTTGGGAAGGGGAACTGCCAAAATGAAAATGAAATATTTAGAAATTGCCAGAAGAAAACATTTTGGCGGATCCAATTTTCTATTGTTAAATTAATTGACTTTTCATCCAGTTTTGAGATAGGGAAAAATTTTTGATGTCTTCAAAATTCTTGCAGGCGGGGAAAGCCATATCCCCCAACTCCCTGCAGAACCCTTTTTATTTATATTTCTGCAAACATTCAAATTGACTATTTTTTCTCTTTATTCATTTTCAAAAGCGTTTGTAGAAAACCACAGCTTCAGAAATACACATGCAAATCCAGTTTGGGGTGAGTGATCACACCTAAACTGTTTGCATGGCCAGGATGTAATCTCTTTGATTTTTGCTGGCTCTCTGGACAAGGGTGGATTTTGCCCATAATGGGTGTTACACGAGAACTATTTTAGTTAATAGAGCTAGATTTGTGGGGTTCTTTTGTATAGTCTCTGCTTTGCCAACTTTTGTGGGTTTGTTTTCCCCTTTTCATCTCCCTACACCTTATGCAATAATACTGTAGAACAGTCACATCTGGCTTTAAAATACAATTTGCTTGTTTCGTGTTGGGGCACTGATGCACAAAAACAATCGTAATGCTAAGTAGGTACTAATTATGAACAATGAGTCACCAATGTACTTTGAGGCAAATGTGGTTTGATTGATGAGAAGTGCCTGAACTAGGGGGAAAATGGTAGCAAAGTTTGGTGTTTTTTTTCCCCTCTCTCATCCATCTTTTTTTATTATTATTATTTCCAATGTTTTTTTCCCATTTCCCCCTCAACTGGCAGTCATGAGAAGTTGTCATGTTACATAACCACTTCTCTCCTTGCCAGATGGAACATGATGCAATTAAATATCTGACATTGCACTCCTCAGCACTGTTGTATTGTGCATGCTATTTGAGAATTAGTTCTACATTATATTCAAAACTGGCCAATTTCTACCCTTGATTAGCCACTGTGATCAGATGTTGGCTGTGTGTGTGTTCTTTCTGCATGCTGTACTGACTCTAGCCAGATAGCCCGTACAGCAGTCTCTGAACGAACTGCCCAATAATCGCAGATTCAATTCGTAGCAAAGGAACTTGGTCAGATTTATTGTCAATGAAGCACAGTCCTAATATCCTGGCTTCATGGTTACAGGTACACTACCACATGTATGCCCATTGCAATGGACTAGCTCAGTTAATGGCGTGACTTTCCATTATCCCCTAGGCCAGCTAAAGCCACTCCCTCCGAGATACCTCTTTAAACACTGATACAAACAAGTTATGTATTACTCCTGACATATCTAGGTGCCACCCTCTGACGTATTTGAGTGCCACCCATTACCCTGTACATGTTGGTTCAATCAAAACATCTCTATCCATCATGCTGTCATCCTGACCTCATCTTTAGGATGGGTCAGTGTGTTCCTGTTATCTCTGGGCAATGTGTTTGGTATCAAGGTGTTCTGGTACCACCTTTCTGAAATGTGTTTGCGTATATATTCGTATGCCTTGCACTACTTAGGAATGTGTGTTTCTGCAATATCAGCCCTGTACTTGCCAGATTATGTGAGCAGGGCCTGCCTCTTGCTCACAATTTAACTTTGCTTTATATCAGCAAAGTTTTGACTACTTTAGTCCAGGCCTCAGGACTCATACCAGGCCTCTGATACATGGGCTTATATTTGAGGCCCTGTTCCTACTACAGCCACCTACTTCCTCCCCTAGACACTACCCCAAATGATCTATGTGTCATTTTATGCTTCTCTGCAGTGCTGTTTCCCACCATTTCTGCTCTAATATGAAGATTCTCAATTTGGGTCCAAAGCAAAACTTGGGATCCCAAACTTTGGTGTGTTTGAAATCTGGATCTGAATTTTTGTAGCTTGGGTATTGGGCATGAGATAACATCTCCTTTGGGGAGGGGTCATAAGGTGCTGAAATGTTGGCATGTTGTTTGCTGTTATAGGTGCAATTCTTGCAATTAGAAATAGGCCCAGACCACAGCATATGGATCTGAATCTGGCTCCAGAGTTTCCCAATATTTGAGTGTATTAGGAAGCAGACTTTTGGTCCAACCCATTTTAAAGATAGGACACAGCCAAAAAAGTTCAGCTCCAGATCCAAATTCACCTGTCTATTGTGGATATTTGGATCGAGGGTTTTGGTTTAAGCCACCTCTAGTTTCATTGCTGGGTATAAAACCTCTATTGTGCAATATTACTTCCAAAAAGATCTGCTTCTTTCAAGCAGGGTTGCACATGCTTGACTGACATTTTCTTCTTGATGCTGTCAGAATGTAGCTTATTATGTGATATGCTAATATACAGATCCCTTGTGTGTATCCTCCCAATTCCCCACCTGTGCCTTCACAGGGGCTCGTGCAGCACCGCTGTATATTGCTACATCCTAATGCCAGGTTCCATCTATTGTGCAACAACCAAACAGAAAAGGGTAGCATGGAATTAGTGCCACCAAAAGACACCGTTAAACCTGAGACCAAGCAAAACTATTGTAAGATTTTAATTTAAAAGTAAAGCTGGTAGAATTACTGATTTTTGGCAGTTGGGGGGGGGAGGATCAGTTAAGCTTAAACTATATGTTCTTTAAATGTTGGCATATTGAAAATGTTGACAAAACCAGCATTTCAGCTTGAATTTTTCTTTTTGTTTCCAGTCACTTAAAAAAACTAAAAGCAAAGGACTAGACTCACAAAATGATGAAGGCAGTGGTGTGTCCTTCCTTATTACCTTCAGCCCAGTGGTTAGGGTACTCACCTGGTTTCAGTTCCCCGCTCTGCCTGATGTGATGTTAGCTTTGCTCACCCGCATTGTAGGAGACTGCCTCAAGCCCCAGCACTATGGGGTGTTCTGGGGAACAGGCGTGTCTCAATCTCTCCTCTTGAAGCTGTTCCACTGTGTATAAAAAATAAAAGAAGCATTGAAGCATGAACTCTGTCTCAGGTCTCTACCACTGTAGATGAGTCCCCAACCAAGGGGGCTAATAGAGTCATTTGCACTCTATTTCTTTGGTTCGTAACGCCTGGTCAAAAAGGGACACTGGCAGCTCCGGTCAGCACAGCTGGTTGGCTGTCTGGTTGGCTGCCACAGGGCAGGCAGGCTCTGTGCCTGGCTCCGTGAGGCTCCCAGAAAGTGGCTGGCATGTCTCTCTGGCTCCTAAGTGGAAGGGCTGCCAAGGGGGCTCCGCGTGCTGCCTTCGTCTGCCGGCTCCACAGCTCCCATTGGCCAGCCCATCTCTATTTAAATGTCTTAATTAAATAGAAACTAAAGATGGTCTCAAAGTAGCATGGTGTAGTGGTTGGAGGACTGGTCTGTGAATTGGGAGAACTAGAGTTTTTATCCCAGTTCTGACAATTACCTATTGTGTGGCCTTGGGCAAGGCACTCTGCTTCTCTGTGCCTGTCTCCCCTCCCACTTTTGTCTGTTTTGTCTATTTAGAATGTAAGTTGTTCAAAGAACAGTCTCTCACTATGTTTGTACACTACCTAACACAATGGAGTTCTTGTTCTGGCCTCAGGTGGGGCACTACCAGAATATCTATAATGTAATAATCTCAAGGTGCATCAGGAATAGAGCAGAAAGGCATAGAATTAAGGTCTCAGCTGTATTTACTCTGACTCTTGTGTCTGCCAACTGATGTCAAGATGCTAGAGTGGATTCAACCAGCTAATGTAATCCCTCCTCTGGAGAATGGGCTTGCTGTAATGTATAATCAGCATTAGAACTAAGACTTAAACTAGGACCCTCATGATTCTAAGCCAGCTGTTCTCCCCCCCGGGGAGGGGGGAGAGAGAGAGAGAAAGCCTCCCTCTGACAGAGCTAGTAGGTGATCTGCTAAACTTGTCTCAGCTGGAAGGCTCTGTTTGCTAATCTTACCCCCACTATTTTTTGCATGGTTCTTTGTTTGATTGTTATGTGCTCTTGTAACACCAGGCCTGAAGCATCCAGTACCTATGTTTGAGGTAAGCCTTCTTTTTCAAAGTCTCAGTTAGGTAACTGTATCATGAGAGGAGGTAATTTGGCAGAAAAGCAAATGCATGCTGTCTTCTAGCTGCATATCTTGCTGGCTGAGTGCTCACAAGTGAACATGGAGAGGGAGAGAGGAATCATTCTGTGATATTTCTGTCCTTTAAAACAGTTGGGACTGATTCAAATTTTCCTCTGCACTTCTGGAGTTGTCAGTCCACAGCAGGAGGGTGGGGAAGGGGCACCCCAGGAAATCAAAGCAAACTCAATTATCTATCTGCTGACAATGACAAAACCATTTCATTCCTCAGCTCTTCACAGAATGTGAGGGGGAAAAATTAAAAGCGTGAACATTTTTAATGAATGCAATTATTGAATCATCAGTCACACAGTCCATCTGCTTCAGAGTGTTCCAGTGACTAGAGAAATACTAAAATACTGCATTGCCTTTTTGTATTCATATAATCACATAAATGTTCTTTAAGGAAGAGCTAATGATATTCATATATCATACCCATCACTTTCAGTAACTCACAGCTCTCCTTTTTTCTTCCTTCACTTTATTAATTACTAATTTTGCATTTTGACACCAACTCACTGGAAATATCCTGGCAAAAGCATGGATAACAGTTAGCCCTGTGACATTAAATACAGACACATGTAATATTCAATTGGAGAGATAAATTTTTCATTAGTTTATCTCAAAGGTACCATTCAGTCTGGAGTTTTGTGAACAAAATGAACTTTACACTGCAGTAAAAGAGGACTGGATTTTAAATTCCTGTCTCTACTACTATCAATCCACTTGGTGCACAGGTCTGGCTGTGACAGTATGTCAGTGAAGAGCCAAAGCTTACTCAATAGAGTTAGAAAAACCTCTGCAAATTTTCAGGATAGATGGGGGAGGGGAAGGTTCCAACAAACATACGAACCTGAGGAATTGTGACAGAACTATAAATCTGGTTTGGCTCTGATAGCCTAAAATCCATCCCAGAATGGCAGGAAAGGTGGAGATTTGGATCTTGAAACACTAGCAGGCTTTGCTATGTACTAACTCATTATTGTGTTAGGATTTGTGTGACAAGCATGTGGCTGAGTAAAAAGGAGAATGGTTTTGTGCAAGGAACATTGTGTTGTTATATTTGTTTGCAATCCCAGCCAATGTAATAGATCTGCAATGGGTAGGTCATGTCAGGATCCCTCTACAATACCCAGCTATGAATTGCCCAGATTCAGTAATGTGCATATCTGAAGAATATTGCCTGAGAAACCAGTAATATTGCTACAGGCACCAAATATCAAAATATTTTAAGGTTTTATCTTAAGCTTTTTTCATTCAGAATCTGTAAACATTATATGGTAACAGTTGTTTTTCTATAGATAATACAACAAAACCACATTTCTGGCTCTCGTCTCAAGCCTGGAAATCCCATTTCTTGTAGCATTGGATAGTCTAGTCATAGGATATGTAATTCATAGCAGCTGATGCCAAACTAATGACCCCAACAAATTAGTCATTTTGAATTATGCATCATGTCCACTCTAATCCTGTCATTTGAGCTAACTGTATGTGTGCTGTATGAAATCCCATTATTTGTTGTCAGCGATAAGGTGAGTTATTGTTTTTATTGTTACATTATCATATTTGCTTTATGAAGTAATTACTTATTACATTTTCAAACCGTATGTTTTATTTGGGAAACCAAGATCAAAGAGGCAAACAGTTGACTCTAATGCTATTGGCAGCATACAGGCTGTGGCTAATTAACATACTCCTAACTTTTTCTCCCTCCCCTCAAGTTAACCCTTGCTGGGGCTACAGCTAGGGTGACCAGATAGCAAGTGTGAAAAATTGGGACAGGAGGTGGGTGGTAATAAAAGCCTATATAAGAAAAAGCCCCAAATGTCAGGATTGTCTCTATAAAATCGGGATATCAGGTCACCCTAGCTACAGCAACAATTTTTGCTATCAGGATGGAGAAGTGTTAAGTAAAATAAATAATTAAGCAATGTATTGCTGAAGTTGTTCTGTTTGGAGGAATATTGGATTATTTTGTTTCTCAAAGTTCCAAATATGGGTACTGACTCTTGCATAGAGCTGTGAAAAAATACGGCCCCACTTTCACAGACTGTTTCCTCAGTAGTAATCTAAAAGTAATCAGTAATCTCCTTCTCCTGTGAGAAAGTAATCACTGGTATGTGGCAGATGACTGCTGAAATCAATAAGTGGTAGTAGATTAATTCTCCCCTGAAACTTTGATAGCTACGGTTAAGGGCTGTCAGTAAATGGGTATGTGCTGTGTCAGGTGTTCTGGAGAAGACTCACCCAACTCAGGTTTGGTTTATCCTTTTGCAAACCTCGTTTACAGACAGCCCCCAACCTGAAGCAAATACTCACCAGCAACTACACACCACACAACAAAAACACCAACCCAGGAACCAAATCCTGCAACAAACCCTGTGTCAACTCTGTCCACATATCTATTCAAGGGACACCATAATAGGACCTAACCACATCAGCCACATCATCAGGGGTTCATTCACCTGCACATCTACCACTGTGATATGCCATCATGTGCCAGCAATGCCCCTCTGCCATGTACATTGGCCAAACGGGACAGTCTCAATGCAAAAGAATAAATGGACACAAATCTGACATCAGGAATCATAACATTCAAAAACCTGTAGGAGAACACTTCAATCTCTCTGGTCACTCAATAACAGACCTAAAAGTGGCACTTCTTCAACAAAAAAACTTCAGAAACAGACTCCAACGTGAAACTGCAGAATTGGAATTAATTTTCAGACTGGACTGATTAGGCCTGAATAAAGACTGGGAGTGGTTGCGTCATTACAAAACCTAATCCTAATTTCCCCAATACTAATTTCCCCCTACGGTTAGTCACACCTTCTTGTCAACTGTATGAAATGGGCCACCCTCGTTACCACTTCAAAAGTTATTTTTCCTCCCTTGGTATTCTGTTGTCAATTGAATTGTCTCGTTAGACTGACCTCGTACATGGTAAGGCAACTCTCATCCTTTCATGTATTTATACCTGCTCCTGTATTTTCCACTCCATGGATTTGATGAAGTGGATTCTAGCCCACAAAAGCTTATGCCCAAATAAATTTGTTAGTCTCTAAGGTGCCACAAGGACTCTTCGTTGTTTTTGCTGATACAGACTAACGCGACTACTACTCTGAAACCAAACCAAGGGTGTGATCCTGCCTACATTTACAAAAGTGAGGAACTTGTCAAGTGAATTTGTGATGCCACCGAGTGATGCCAGATGATAAATCAGTGAGAAAGGGAGAAAAATGAGATTGCATAGAGATCAGGTGTGGGCGAGGTAGGCTTGAGGGTCCTAAGACTTGAGAGGGCAGAGTACCCAGGACTACACCCTGCGATCACAAAACTCCCAAACTACTGCTGAACTTTGGCTAGTTTTGATAAAATGGCTAATTTATAGTTTGGCATTAAATGCCTGACCTTGACATGATATCAAAACAAAAGTAGAAATGATGACTGAACTTTGAGATTTCGGTGATCATTTGAATTCAGTATTTTAAGTGTGAATCTGGGAGCACTAAACCAATGCAAACCAAAATTGAATGACTGCAAAGCAAAAAACACTGTTTCTCATAGCTTATATATGGATTCTCTGATAAAGCTGAGATCTTCTACCTTACTTATTGTTATTATTTAACATTTACATTGTGGATCGGGTTGGGCCAGGCAGTGGTAGGCACTGAATCAATGTATAGTTAATTATAATCCCTGGACCGAAGATCTTACAACCTAAAAGACAACACATAATGGGTGGGTGAAATAAACAAGCCAATGGGCAGGTGGAACAGATGAAGTAACAGGGATGGAATCCTGCCCCATTCAAATCAATGGCAAAACTCTATTTGACTTCAGCGGGCCCAGGCTTTTTACTCAGGAGATTTATATTATGAACTATCCATGAATACAGCTCTAACCTGCAGTAAGCCAATTGGGATAAGCAGTTACAGGAATCATAGCTCACCTCCAACTTTGTCATGATCAGAGGCCAAATTTCTCTAATTGTCATTGCAAAGGTAGGCTGCAAGAACTTGAATATTTGGTCAGTGTGCTTAACTTTCTTTCCAGAACTTCAGCATGCCAGACCAAATTCAGCCCTGACATAAATGGACACAACGTTCATTGATAGCAGGGCTCAATGCGGTCCATTATGAAACCAAGAGTTGACAAGAAATAAAGAGGAGAAAAAAGCTGTCTTAAAAAATCTCTTGTTATCCAAAGTTAACTGCTAGGAACGGTCTATGGTAAAAGTTGTTTACAAAGTACGGTGACAACCAATTTAGAGGGGCTTATTGCTACAGTAAACTTTAATACCAGCAATATTTTCAATAGACATTGGTGTCTGCAGCACATTTTGGACAGTCCTCATTGAAAAACTGGTCAAAATGTAATGGTACTGAGCAAAACTGGGACCGGCCACATTTTAAAATGTATTTAACCTTTCCCACCTTTACCTAATTAATGAACTTTACTTTACCACTTTCTTTACACACAGAAAAAAATAGTTCCTAATTCACCATTGCCATACCAAACAGTTTAACTGTGCAATAATACTAATGGAAGTGGGGGAGAGGGATGGTGTGAGAGAGACAACACATAAATGGTTTCTTTGAACTGTAAGGAAAGGAATAGAGAACGTTAACAAAGAATGTAATTTAATACCTAATCAATTTACTGATTGGATTTTCCATGAGATTAACTCTGAGTCCAGAATGAATTGCACTGATCTCAGAAACAGCTATAATGACCACCAGTGGTATGAGGCTGTAGTGATATAAAAATGATAATGTCAGAGATTTTAAAGAGCTACTATAGTTAATTAAATGTGCTCAGATAACATTACAGATCAGACATAAACCCACAAAAGCAGGGAAATTCTGAGGTAAGGCTGCCAGAAAGTCTGTAATTCTGCCTGTTGTGCTCACATATTTACTGCAGCACATACGGCCTTTTATCTGGGGTCCCAGAGCAGTGGATTATCTTACATACCAAAGGGGTGAAACCTGCCCTCAGATAAATATGCAAAATTCCCCTTGACTTCCATGCATTTTGTATATGTATTGCCAAGAGCAGTATTTAGCTTTATTCAATACCTCTGGGGCAGTTTAAGATTTAAAAACAAACAAACAAAAAACAACATAGCTGTGCTCAGAACGGGAAGGAGGGCGGGCAAAAGTGACTTTTATGTTCCATCTGATACTGGGGCCAATAGGTCATTTTGGCAACCAGGTCCTGGCCAGGCACAAGGAGCCATCTCCCCTGCAGTGGGGGACAGAAGAGGCTATGGAGGTGCTTGCAGTATCCCTGGGCTTCTTACTACCTGGCTTTGGAGATTTCTTTATACCTGGCTTTGCGCTGCTGGAGCAGAGGATTTGACCACAAGACTTATTTTTAACTCCAGGACTACTGGGCTAAATTCCACCTATGTGTGTTATTACTTTAATCTGTAATATGTTAATTTATTGTAGTTTTTAACATCAAATTAACTTGTTTGTTGCTTTCCAATATTAGGTCCCATTCAAGGAGTGTAGCACCTTCCCATTCACATGAATGAGACTTGCTGTGATGAGGATGTCACTGCTCTTACACTATAGAATTCAAAAAAGATCCTGGTGAGGTGCCGTGCTAATGGCCTGATTCAGACAAGGACTTTGACTCCCCCAGGCGTGCTTAGCACTTCTTACAGATTATGCTCTTCTCTTTGAGATCCCATACTTAGATCATAACACAGATTAATTATGGAACATTCAGCTGAAATGTTTGATGTCAGAATTTTATGATTAGTTTAATCCATAGCCAACCATCCCTCTTAATAGTACAGGTTTGAAAGACATGGATCATCTGCAGTTTTGTTTGCTGATTTTTCACTTTACAGTCTAGCATTCACTAAAGCGGTATTTAGTCAGTCCAGACCGAAAGATACAATAACTTCTCAACTCCAGTCACTTGTTGTTGGCTTGATTTTGGCTATGATGTCCCAAAACCAAGTGGACTTCTTTCCATTTCCCTGAGTTTCTGGGATTCCCTTGCTGCCTCTTCAAGAGTGAGGAAACGTCCAGGAGAGTGTAGAAGGGGCTCTCACAACACCATTTTCAAACTCTTGAACCACAGGTTACAGATAGGCTTCCGTATTTTTAGAGTTCCCACCTGGCAAATATAAAAAATGGAAGATCAGAAAGACATCCAGGCTATAAATAAGCTAGAGGAGAATTACTAACTGGAGAAATGTTTTCTCCCTATTACCACTGATTCTGAGAGAACTCACTTGGTGTTTAAATGGAGATTATATGAATTACATTTATTTACAACCTAATGTAAACTGTGAACCATTCCCTAAAAATACAGATGTGAAGTCAAGTATAATTTCAGGGCTGCTGCTGTTCTGAAGCCAATTAACAATGGGCATGTTTTTCTTCAGAGATCCACTAGATGAGAGACTGCCTCCATTCCCCAAAGCAACGCTGAGAATAAGCATCTCTAGTGGTAGATATCACTTAATCAAATGTAAGGTGCTGAAATGGTGTTCATGGAAAATAATTGGCGGAGATACAGAAATAATGGAGAGGGTAAGAGAAGAATGGTTTTGTGTTTAGTCTGGAGGCAGGGGAAATCTAGGGTAAATTCTTGGCCAAAGACTTCCTGTGTAACCTTGGGTAAGTCATTAAGGCCCATTATTGAAAGTGTTTATTAATTTTGGATGCCTTGGAGAAAAAGAAAAAAAATTACAATATAGGCAATTTTTCATCTGGGTTTGAAACAAAATGGAGTCAATATGGTGGAAAGAGGCAGAAAGTCTGTTCTAGAAGAGAGCAGCTACAGGGAAGAAGGTTCTTGTACCAACATTGTGAAGCTGTAGAGAGGGCTAGAGAAGAGATTGTTTAAAGGCCAAAGTCAGGATGTACAGCACCAGTCCAAGGAGTAAAGTTTCATACCCCCAAGTGGAGACTAGGAGAACATCATGGAAGAGGTGGAAAATGGGGTGGGAAGAGTATTAGAAATGTTAGAAGAAATTGTTTTAGTGAAAGAACATAGCAAATGGGGAAAAATTAAAACAGGAAGAAAAGTCAGGGTATGACTTTCACATGTCAGGTCAGTAAAATGTTAAATAAAATAACAAACCATGAATGAATATGTTATGTTAATTTATGTAGATACATATACAAATTAGCCAAGGACTTAGTGCTCCTGAGAAGTTGTTAGTGTGGCCCTTGGTGCCACAGAGAATATGTACCACTGGTTTAGGCCATACATAATATGTGGTCATTCTGGAAGCTCCACGTGCACTGGTACAGTATTATTCTAATAGATAAACAGGGGTCTGATCCAACACAGATTAGCTGTTTAGAGTTCATCTCTGGTGAAGAACTATAGAGAATATAGGCTGTCTATTACTCCATGAATAACTGCCTAAGAGATATGGTACTCAAGCCTAATTCTTTTAAACAGAATGGTGTGTAGTATAGGCTAGCCTCCATGTATCCTGCATGGCATTATCTCTGCAAGTTACTTTGCAAGCGTTGATCATTTCATAACACTATATCTGGAAACGTGGACCAACTTTGGGTACAGGACATGAATGAAATGATCCTAGCAGGTGTAACTTAAAGTAGATAACATTTTGCTTTGATTCTGTTATGGGCTGGGGGTGGGGAGGGGGGGAGAGGGGTTGAATCTGTTTTTTGTGCAGTTGAAATATGGATGTATTCTTTCATTTTGTTTTTGATGTGAAAGCAGTTCAGAATTGCCTCCGGTTATTCTTTTGAAATCTCTGTGATATCATCCAGCTAGAATTATGCACACATATTTTCTAAATTCTGCAAGGAAAAGAGCTGAATTCTCTGTGACGTTTACCTTACAATATCTTGGCAAAATTATTTCTCCTTTTTCCTCAAAAACCTATTTCCCATCTTAAACTCCATCTCCTGGAGTGTTTCATGCCTTTTAAAATCTTTATTACTATGGCCAATACAACAGCAGTATGCAATAATAAATATATAAATTTCTCACAGGGTTGCCACATTTTCCAGACCAGATAGTTCTTCATTTTCTGGAGAATCCTTTTACATGTTCTAAGATGCTGCTTTGTGAGGATCAAATTTTGCCCTCAGATATGTATGTGCAGCTCTCATTGTATTTACTTGGAGATGAACGTGCATATCTGAGAGAAGAATTAGATCCTAATTATTTAGCTCAGTGTGACTTTTCCCATATAAATTCATTTCAGACCGATTCTTCAGATTGATTCAGTTTGGTTGCCACACATTTCCTCATCTGTCATTCCATTTTTAATCCTGCTCAAGGCATAAGTACCATAATTCAATATCTTCAGTTGCTCATAAATGTTTCTCCTCAGCTACATCCAGATCTTTAAATGAATTCTCAGTCATCCAGTTGAGAAACTGAAGCCCAGACAGGTCTCACAACAAAGCCTCTGCATGGTCTCCGCCATTCTAGTGATTATCTGGGCTCAGTCATGCAAGATACCAAGCACTTTGGCCCCACTCTAGCAAAGGACTTATATGCTTAGCTTTAAGCATGTGCGTATCCTCATTGAAGTCAATTGGACTGTTCACGTACTTAAAGTTAAACACACGGTTAAAGTGTTTTACTGGATCAGGGCCAGGGTGCTCAGTACTTCACAGGATTGAGCTCATTATGACTAATTCATGCATGATGAGATCTTGTCTCCCCTCCAAATTCCACACATGCTACTTTAGTGTTTCAGTCCTGTGCGCCATTACTTCCATTTAAACGTTTGTAAATAGCAGTGTGAGCTGGACAAGGCATTCCAGGATGCTGCAAGACAAACGCTATAATTAAAAAAACTGAAAGGACGTCTATGGGGCACAAGACGTTGGTGAAGATAAAATCCTAACGGGTGTCAGTATCTCTGTGTTAGGCTTGATCTTGTAGGTGAGTAAATGGAGGGTTATGCTCCACTAACGGTAAAGTCTGTATTTTTCCCCTCTGGTACTAGTTTAGTTTAGACTAAACAGAATAAGACAGCCCCACTGGGGCCCAAAATAATCCCAACATTGCTTGTGGCCAGTGGATGTCGTCAGTACTGAGGAAAATGCTGGGCTTTCTCTAATGCCTTAAACATCACATATTGTACGTGCTACTCATCTGTATATAGGGCCAGGAACTAGCTCACTCTCGCTAGTGTATATCAGGAGTAAATCCATTGAAGTCAATGGGGTTACATTGGTGTAAAACTGGCATCATTCTTAGGAAGTGGCACATTTACAATTGCCCACATGGCTGCTTTTGCTTGGCAATGGCTTGAGCCCGGCAGATTCTGTGAATTTTGATGCAGTGCACTGTGTAAGCTGGTACTAATGAACTGTGCAAGTTCTGCCTGGTGGTGCAACCAGCAGAAAATTCCAGTTGAGATGAATCTGCCAAGTCCTTCCTGGAATGACACTGAATGGCATCTATTAATGTATAACTGTGCATGAATCACCCCCATCTGAGTCTCCTGTGGGATATAATACCCAGTTTTTCCAGGCACCTGACAGCCAATGAGGACTTGTCACACCTTTCTTGGCATGCAGTGTGAAAATAGATACAAGTCTACCTACAGCTGTATGTCAAGTGGTGGCAAAGTAAAACCTCCACCCTCCTACTGCAATGTAAGAATTTCCTGGGCAACATTTCTTACATTAAGAAATTGTAAACACTTGTCTTCAGTCTATTGTTAATGCTGACTCTGCCTCCATCTGAGAGCAGAAGCAGAGCCTTTGACTTATATTTTAGCAGAAAGTCTTTTTATGATGTCCTCAGGCAATGAAAATTTGACTCATATTTATAAATGGCAACAGTGGCCACTGAATTTGACATTATTTGCCTGAAGGGGATAATAAAGTTTTATGAGTTTTTGCCAATATTTGCTTACTTGCAGATGTGATTAGACAAGGGCAAGTGCCTTCTTAGTACTGAGACTCTGTTGGGGGAAAACAATACTTTGAAGCTTACAGCATATTAATAAAGGAAAAGCTTACAGAGATTTATGTACTTTGAAAGGAGTATTTAAAATGCCAAGATTAAAAGTCTGTACTTGAAAGGTGCTTTGTTGGTGCACAGACTAAGATATAAGCCATTCTCAATAAACCCAATGGCTGATCACAACCCCCTTGGGGGGCAGAGGGGTTATATCTGCTTTCTTTGTATATATCATTTGCTCCAGTGGAGCCATTGGCTCTGACATTCTCTTCCCACAAAGGAATAATAATTTGTGTGTGCTTGCCAGCATTTGTGTGTTTGTAGACACGACCAGACAAGGACAAATCCTCCCTCCTGTCCCCCACCTATTTTTCAGTTAGACACCACTGAGGGGAAAGCAGTGCCCTAAAGGCTGCCAGCCAACTAGAGGATGTGAAAGCGTGCATGTAAGGACAACTCACAGACAAGTTTATTTGCCAGAATTCCAGTTTTCAATTAAAAGAAATCACACTGTACTGTAACAGGCGGGCCATGTTTGCCTGCAACACATCATTCTGTCAGCAGGAAGGCTCCTGATGGAAGTGTTTCCAAGTCGCTGTTGCAAGTGACTTGACACCATCTAGATATGAAAGTCTCCCTCTGGAGAGAGAGGACCTAGGCTGTGGGCTGAGCCACCTGACCCTGGGAGTAGGCAAGCTAGTGGAGAAGGCTTGGGCTGAACTTGTATTGTTTCACTTTCCTTTTTTGAAAGAAACCAAACCCCATTAAGGGGATATGTTTAGACCTGGCTTGTTTGGAGCAGACGAGGCAAACCACCTTATCGTATGTATGTTGAGTGAGACTCGTACTGGCAAAAGGAAGGAACCGTCTTCTTGTAAGACTTTGTTCTGTGGGTACAATTCATTTATTCTGATTCCAATTTTTTGGTCTTGAATCATACTTAATTGTATATTGTGCTCTAAATACTTTACCGGTCCTCCACTCTCCCAATGTGCTTGGTGGGGTTCCTGACCTTTTCTGTTTTATTGGGATAGTTAGGGGCATTTTGCACTACTTCCTTCATCCCTCATCATCCACACTCTACCCACCCCTTTCAGTGCCTCACTGTTGTCCCATGCCTTCTGCTTAATCATTCTGTGTGGCCCTTATTTTAAAGATGTCAATAGAAAATTGGGCCAGCTGTTCCCATATCTGCCAGCTGTGATGAGGACTTGGGCAAATTGGTATGAATAAAATAAACACAGGCCTGAACTTTCATGGAAAAACTGGATTGGAAACACTTTTAAATCCAAAAAAGGATCTCTGTCTTCTCCATTGTCTTTCATTTTCTTTTGCCTCGGTGCTTCCTTATTTCTTATTCCTGATAGGATTGATGTGGAAGTGTCAAAATACTGAGTAGATTTCTGCTTTGAACTGAAGCAGGGAATGCCTAAAATCTCACAAGAAATCCTGCTCTTGGGAAATGTCCAGCCCAGTTTAGCAGACTCCAAGGGCCACATTTTTAAAAAAGACACTGAGGTTTGCATACAATCACACACAACTTCACATGCACATTTGTGCAGGCAATTGGGGTTAATGAATTTATAAATCAAATGATTCTGTGTCACTGCCACTGTCCTAGCTAGCCCTTTGAATGTGCAACCACACAATTTGCATGTTAAATATAACTGTATGCAGAGTTTTTTCGTAGAGACCTTGGACCTTTTGAAAAAACATAGTCCAAAACTTTTAAGATTTGGTAGTTCCAGACTCTTAAGCACTTATCCAAACTGAACCTATGAAAGTGTTGAGGGTTCTTACCATTCTACGCCTCCGTTTCCCCATCTGAAAAATGGCAAAAATACTTACCTAGAGTGAAAAAAGCGCTAAATAGGATTGAGGTAGAGTCTCCAAAGTTATGAACTGTTGCTTCACAATAATTATTTAAAGTAGCTTATGTCTTTCCTTCACCTTTCATTTTATATTGGGGTGTGTGGGGGAGAGAGAGAGAGAGAGAGAGAAAGACAAACCAATACAGACTTGCATCCGAAGAAGTGGGTATTCACCCACGAAAGCTCATGCTGCAAAACGTCTGTTAGTCTATAAGGTGCCACAGGATTCTTTGCTGCTTCTACAGAACCAGACTAACACGGCTACCCCTCTGATACTTGACACCATGCAAGGCACTGCATTTAGCCGTATGGAGTGGAAATCCATCAACCTCATGAAGAATACACAAATACAGACGGATATCATCTTCCTTTCCAAATGTAAACAGATGGACATCATACCTAATGGACTAAAGGTAAAAAAAATCCACTGCTATCTACATACTACACAGACCACAGTGAGAGATTATGCCATACTCTATCAAAGAAACCAATACAGAACAGTTTAGTTTCTAGTTTGGCTTGTATTCACCTAAAATGTCTCTTCTCCCCAGGTGACGGAGTTGTGGAGAGTCTGTCGGTTCACTCCCTGGTTCATTAAAAAGCACACCAGTAAAAGTATAAGTGCTACTAAGGTTTTTGTTAGCTGAAAAGGCAGGGCAGTTGCTGCATAATTTATTATTGATTTGGGGTTTTATTTTTTTAAAACAGTTTCAGTACTTGAAAAGAAATGTTTTTGTCTGTTCAGCATAACTATAGCAATGTTAGATATTTAAAACACTCATTTCAGCATTTAATGATATCTAACTTGTTTAGCTTGCAATGCCAATTAGAGGTGAATGATGAGACACATCATATTTAATAACAATCAAGTGCAATTGTACATTTATTACCAATGTAATTTTGAGTTAAAAAGTAACACGATTTATCCCATAACTGGTACTTCCTAAATCACAACGGGGCTCTTGTAATAATCAATATTTAATTAACTTATAATTACTCACAATAACTGCCTTTTAAATGCAAATTAAATGCTTCTTTGAGACATTTTAAGTGTTACTCATTTCTCCTATTAGATCAGTTTACATAGTGCTTATGACTAAGATTTATCCTTATTGGTGGTAGAGGCATTTGGTGTCTCAGAAGATATGTTTTGCAGAACATTAGTGAAAACCCATGCATATAAGGGCTTACTAATTTCTCCTTTGTATTTATCTTAAAAACATCTAATGATTTAACAATTATAATATTAACATAAAGCATATGCTGTGGGCAATCCTCTTTAACTTGCATACGCACATGCCATGCCCTTGTTCTGCAGTGATTCATTCCATTTAGTCAAAGTGAATTGACAAGAGATATGAAAGTTTTAATATAAACATAAGAACGGCCGTACCGGGTCAGACCAAAGGTCCATCTAGCCCAGTATCTGTCTACCTGACAATGCCAGGTGCCCCAGAGGGAGTGAACCTAACAGGCAATGATCAAGTGATCTCTCTCCTGACATCCATCTCCATCCAGGGCCGCCCAGAGGGGGGGGGGCAAGTGGGGCAATTTGCCCCAGGCCCTGCAGGGACCCCCAAGAGAATGGGTGAATCTCCCGCCCCGGCCCCGGCCTGACCCCGTCTCCGCCCCTCTCCCAGAGCCTCAGCGCATCCAGCAGTGTCCCTGGACGGCGCTGCAGCCGCGCAGCTCCGGCGGGACCCCTGAGCTCCTCCCCGCTCAGAGCAGCATGGTAAGGGGGCGGGGCTGCGAGCGCCACACCAAGCGGAGGGAGCTCAGGCCCCACCGGAGTCACGCTGCACCGCTGTTCAGGGACACTCCTGGATATGACACGCTGAGGCTCTGGGTGAGGGTGGGGCCGGGGCCGGGGGCAGGGGTTGGATATGGGGCCGCGGTGGGGGGGCTGTCAGGGGACAGGGACGGGGGGATTGGATCGTGGGCATTCTGGGGGTCTGTCAGGATTCAGTGTGGGGGGGTGGATAGGGGTTGGGGCAGTCAGGGGACAGGGAGCAGGGATGAGGTCCTGGTGTGGTGGTGGGGGGTCTCTGGGGGACGGTGAGGGGACAAGGAGCAGGATGGGTCAGGGATTCTGAGGGGTGGGCAGTTGGGGGCAGGAAGTGGGGGGGGTCGGATAGGGGGCAGGGCCAGGCTGTTTGGGAGGCACAGCCTTCCCTACCCTAAAGCTCATTCAGCAGTTTGAGGCTTGCAGAAGAGCCAAGCTGTTAGCTTTTCCATTAGGGCTACCATCCCTTTCACTTCTCAAATGCCAAATTATAGTCTATATTTAATTTCAGTGCCATAGGGAGATTCATGTCAGGGGAGGGTAGCTTCATTTAAAATTAGCCACTGGAGGAGGGATCACATGAGAAGAGCAATATCCTTCCCAACCCTACCAAGGGAGGATAACCCCAACCCCTGCATTCCCTGAGGCTTCAGAGGGGTTAATTCAGCGGTTCTCAAACTTTTGTCCTGGTGACCCCTTTCACATAGCAAACCTCTGAGTACGATTCCACCCCCCCTTATAAATTGAAAACACTTTTTTATATATTTAACACTATTATAAATGCTGGAGGCAAAACAGGGTTTGAGGTGGAAGCTGACAGCTCGTGACCCCCCAGCAATAACCTTGTGATCCCCCTGAGGGGCCCCAGTTTGAGAACCCCAGGTTAATTTAATTTTAGCACCCTGTATCCATTCACATGCATCTGCTATTTTGAGCATGTCAGTTTTCACAACATAGGCTCATCCCAGATTCTGGAACAAGCTCAAATGCTCAGTTCGTGGAGTATGTACATAAGATATACTAAAGACAAACCCACAGTAACTGTCTCCAGTTTGTGAGGGACCCCCCATGGAGTCAGTCTCTAGGAAAAAGATAAATGCATGGAGGTTAAGTCCATTAATGGCTATTAGCCAGGATGGGTAAGGAATGGTGTCCCTAGCCTCTGTTTGTCAGAGGGTGGAGATGGATGGCAGGGGAGAGATCACCCTGTTAGGTTCACTCCCTCTGGGGGTCTTGGCTTTGGCCATTGTCGGTAGACAGGATACTGGGCTGGATGGACCTTTGGTTTGACCCAGTATGGCTGTTCTTATGTTCTAACCTAAATGAACCCAAAGTTATGGAGACAGATATGAGTCAAGGAAGCCAGCAGAGTATCAGAAACCTGGGAAAATCTCTGACTGGATGGGCTCAGGCGTTTGGTCACAAGCTGAGGTGGTTCAAAAGTTTTGGATTTTTTTTAAGCAGAATTTGTTATTGTTTCTTTAAACAATCAAACACAGCAAGCAGCAAATATTTGGCCACACACTTCTGAAACCCCAAACCATATTCGTGTTTTGGCAGACTAATTTCAGCTTTTCAATTAAAAAAAAACCACAACAAATTTTGAAGGAAAGCAGACTTTGTCCATGATTTTTTTCTGCTTTTTAAAAACCCCTAGTTTTCAATCCAAAAAAAGTTTTGACGGAAAATATTTGTCCAAACCTTTTAATGAGCTTTAGTGCCTTTTAGCAGTAGCTGATTCTGAGAACCAGTGATATCTTGTAAAGAAGTTTTTTCAAAACTGGGTTTGTGCCGAGATGCGGAAGGTTTATTTTTCCCAGGGCCGCCCGTGTTGGGGAGCAAGTGGGGCAATTTTTCTGGGTCCCGCAGGGGCCCCCACGAGAATATAGCATTGCAAATTTTTTTTATGAAAGGGGCCCCTGAAATTGCTTTGCCCCAGGCCCCCTGAATCCTCTGGGCGGCCCTGTCTCCATCCTCTGACAAACAGAGGCTAGGGACACCATTCCTTACCCATCCTGGTTAATAGCCATTTATGGACTTAACCACCATGAATTTATCCAGTTCTCTTTTAAATGCTGTTATAGTCCTAGCCTTCACAACCTCCTCAGGTAAGGAGTTCCACAAGTTGACTGTGCGCTGCGTGAAGAACAACTTCCTTTTATTTGTTTTAAACCTGCTGCCTATTAATTTCATTTGGTGACCCCTAGTTCATGTAAACCACATCCTCAGATCTTATTCGGTTTTAACTCAGGCAACATTCTCATTGATTTCAGTGGGAATTTGCCTGAGTCAGAACCTCTGGAGTTGGCTCATTGTCTCCTTAATACAGTGTCACACAGGCCACTTTTCAGTGATTCAGGGCCCAGGTAGCTAGTTTTAAATAGATAGTGCAGCATCATAGTGTACTGTGGAAAGCTGTCTGTTTCAGTTCTTGTGGGGTTTGCTGAATTGAACTGCAGATTAGATTTGCAGAGTTGATAGACTTTCAGGTTCACGTTGTGTTTCAGCTTTGCACAAAACCTGAGACTTGAAATGAAACCTGTGTAATGTATTAAACCAGTGAGTTCTCCCCGCTTCCTCCTTCCCCACAAGAAGTTCCCAGACTCCTCTTTTGTGAAGGTATAATTCCATCTCACTCCAAAGTCTTTTGGGGAAAGATAAGCTGCCATCTCCGATATTTGCAGGAGCTAGTACTGTAAGCTCTTGCTCTCCCAGTCCCTGAAAAGGTCTCTTGGGTTGGGTGGGCAGGAGTCAGGAGGATTAGGGAAATTTAAGTGAAAGTTCTTATTCTGGTTCTGATTTTTGACATTTTAAGATTCTCTGAAGTTTCCTTAGTTACCATGTGTGATGGGATTTGGCGCATCTGAGGCCCCAGGCTCAGCTAGGCAGTAAGAGCTGGAGATTTTCCTGATCTTCTGCACTAGGTTGGGTAGGGTGACCAGAGAAGGGCATGATCTGGTCTCATTTTCTAGTAGAGTTAGAGAGCGTTCTGGACTCACTTAAAGTTTAGAGAGTCAGGATTTAGGAAGACCATAAAAGAGGGAATAGCTGTCATTGAGATGGGAAATAATTAAGCATTTTAATGGTGGCTGCAGTTAAGCTTCAGTAAACCTGAGGAAGAGGGTGGGCATGCTAGTAAAAGACAGGTTCTACATCGCAGCTAAGCTGAGGACAAGCTGATTAAACTACAAACCTCACCCCCACCTGAAGGTCTTAAGGTAGAGTTTTAGCCAGGGATCTGAACAAAACCTTGGCACTCTAAGGCCCTATCCACAGTAGGAAATTGACTCATGGTTGATAATGGCTGCCAGCTCCAGGCTCACCCAAACCTATCCTCATCTAGAGTTGAAAACAGGATGCTCATAGAATATCAGGGTTGGAAGGGACCTCAGGAGGTCATCTAGTCCAACCCCCTGCTCAAAGCAGGACTAATCCCCAACTAAATCAGAGGCTCATGCACTAAGCTCCAGAGCTCCCAGGTTCAATCCAATCAAACTGGGGTCTGTCGGCATTACATTAGGACACATTTTGTTTGAATGGACCCAGCTTACTCTGACCCAGAGATGTGAACCGGCGGATGACATAAATGATGCACAGAGGTTTACAGGCATCCCCTGGGGCTGGTATATCCATAATAATTCACCAATGGAGGGGCACGTGAGGTCTCCACTGAGCCAGTAGGCCGCTAATCAGCTCAATCTTTGCAAAATGATGATACTATGCACACACCTTTTTTTTTAGCGCCTGATGCAGAACATGTGTTTAACTCCCTATCAACCACAGAGTCATTTTCCTCATGCAGATGGAGCCTTGGGTTTGATTATGCTGGAAAGGCAAAGGCTTAGTCTCAAGCAAAAACAAAATCCTTTCTGACATCATTAATGACTCTTTTAGAGGGCCCAGTGAGCCAAACAAAAAACCTTTATGGAATAAAGCTATAGGATTTAATAGTATCTTTTCCATAGTTTGTATTTTTATTAAATCATCCTTTAGCATTTACTAGAGAATTGTATCCCTGTATTGCTATTCTATAGGATGGTTCAAAAAACCTATAGAAAGGATCATTCTCTATTAAAGAGATTTTAAAAAAAAATTTCTACAGCCTCCTATACAGTGCTAAAACCCTACCGCATTTTTTATTCTTTTATTCTATTGGACTCATCTATAAAGAAAGGAGTCATTCGCTGCAATTCTCAGAATTGCTGAAGAGACTCTAACATAGGGTCATAGGAGAGGGAATGGCTCAGAACAGCTTATGTGGGCACTGGCTGAAGAATAAATACGGTCATTTTTCAGCACTGAAAAACCAATTAATTTCACATATGTACATTCACTGTAAAGTAACAAAAATTTAAAAGAAACATAACCACAAGTAATTTAAAATAAAAAGAGCCCAATAATCTATGCCAGTTTCAGACTCTGTGTAATATTGACAGAATCAGTGCACTTGGCAGTTATGCATTAATGGAAGCACCTGAGTGACATTCACAATAAATTATTAGCTGAAAAGCATGCTCCCTGCTGGGCCAGCAGGGTTTGTTTTGCTCTATTAGCCTGCAATATTTAAAACATGTGACTGCTGAAAGAGACCCACAACATGTGCATAATAGAAATTAGGTAGGGAATAATGAGGAGGAGGGGGTTGTTTGTTGGCAGCTATATTTTTTAATAAATCTTATCTTACTACAGCAACAAAGGATTTTTCACTGGGATTCAGTTAATTTGCAGATTTAATAAATGAGAGACTTGTGGAAGAGAGGTATATGAAGACAGAAAGCATAGTGACATCTGACTGTGAAAAGATAAGAGATTTCACCTGTTTCCCTGATTGTGGGTTACAAATGGTGTATGTGAACTGAAGTTTAAAAAATCAATTAACTGCATCTTCCACAAGATTGTCCACATTAATTATGTATAAAATACATATAGGCACATAAAGTAAGCTATAAAAACAGAAACAGATTCATGCCTATGTATAACACAGACTACCCAAGTTCAAGGGAAATACACCCTTCCCTTAAATATCCCCCCATCCCCAAACCCAGTGTCTGCTGCACTGTGAAATTTTAATATCTCATCAAGTATATAGCAGCCATAAACTACAGTTCTTTTTTATATAGCTTCAAATGCAAGAAGGCGAACATTCTTTGTAATGACCTAACCCTACCAAATGAAATAACCCTCTGAGGTGTTGAATGCTAAATTATGAGTGATTATTTCTAAATTCATTAGTTTGGCATTTTTATTGCCTGCTTAATTTCTTCCAGCTAAGCCACAGAAGTCATTATCTGTGATATAAGCAATGTACCCATTAGAAAAAAGAATTTCCAAATTTGCTTGGCTTCCAGTGCCAGGGCCACACAGTGGAATGTCACTGCAGCAGACTCCAGCATAAAATATGCAGAAATAAAACAAAGGTTGCCATATGCTTTGCATTCAAGAAACTCCAAAGCACTTTTCAGACATTAATCAGTTAAGCCCCACAACAACTTTCTGAGGGCAGAAGGGGAAACTGAATCAAAAAGTTTAAGGAACATGCTCAAGGTCACAGACTGAGTCATCAGCAAAACAGGAAATAGACCCCAGAAGTTCTCATTCAGTTTCCTGATATAACAGCTAGATATCACTCCCCAGTTATGTTAAGAAAGATGTATCTGAAAGCATTTAGGAATGAATGTTTGTTCCAGGACTCTGTCTCATCTGGAGTGAGGCCACATCATCATCTGATACCATCATATGTTGGTGCACCCATGGAAATCCATTCCTCCTCAATAACAAGGGAAACCACATTCCCTTTGCTAGAAGAAAGAAACCTATTTTGCACTGAAGTCTGAGTCAGGTCCTAGTCTGAGCTACATATATTCCCACTCAGCTAAATGACAGCAAAAGTTTGGGGTTTTGATTAGGGCACATGCAATGGTGTGATATTTGTAGAATTATAATCAAGTAAGCTATTGTAATCAGCTCTTTGGTTTTAGGGAAGATGCCTGCTGGAGCCAGGGAAGTATCCATTGTCCCCCGCATGTTGAGCGCTTCACAACTGACCTATGTGGATTTTTTGGCCTTCCTCTGAAACATCAGGTATTGGCCATTGCCAGAGGCAGGACACTGATCTAATGTGGCAAATCCTATGCTCTACTGAGCTCTGCCCTCAGTGTCATTTTACAAACTGAAGCCAAATAAAAATTAAGATAACGAAGAGCCCTAAAAGAAGCAGGAGACAGAAAAAGCAAACAGGGCACAACTCTAAATATAAGCATTGTAGTTAATAGAGATGGTCCAACAATAATCACCAAATACATTTAGCAAATATTCCCTTTTTATCTAATTTATTCCATCAAGTTCTAAGTCTTAAAAAAAGCCAGTCAGAGTCTATTTCATGAATACATTATTCCACAAATACAGGCAATGTCAATCAAATACAGACTTAGAATTTTTTCTTGCTGTTCAGCCTGCTTTTTTGGGCATTACGCTGGTCACTAGTATAACTTACACTCATGTATCCAAGAGCAGACACATGCTCAAATCAAGGTATCTCTGTGTCTCGCTTCTTCAGTAGCCTAGTGTTTTGCCTAAAGATATGAAGGTGGGTTACATACTATGCCCATATAAGGTGACCATAGCAGCATCCTGCCTTTATTGTAAAGCACATGAATGGCCTTTACTTCACACACACATACTCTGAGGAGGGGGTCGAGAGACTAGCTTTATTGAGCTGCTACTTGTGACTTGGTCGCTAGCATGTTTTTTGTTCATGTGGAAGTGGAGCCACAAATAGCTTTGCCTGGGCAAAGCTCAAGCTGTCACCTGACAACCACAAACTGTTACATGGCTGACGAGAAAGTGGATAGATGAGCTTCCCACCCTGCCCTCTATTATGCAATCCCTATTCCTACAATGCACGTGCGCGCGCGCACACACACACACACGCCTGCCTGCTGGAAGGTGATAGAAGAGAGAACCTACTATGTAGTGCAGGAGAGGAAATTATGCTTCCACAAAAAAGAATATGCCCCCCCCCGCCCTGGTAACTATGATAATTACAACTAGTATATACTGGCCTGGACATGGTCCCGAGAGGTGTAGAATACCTGACACGCCTAATTACTTCAGCGTTGTTCTTCTCACACTAACCTTTAGACAGACCAGCCATGAGTAACTTTACCCACTGAGTCTACTATTTCTGCAGAAAGAATGCTGATATATCAGCTAATTCTTTTGCGGATGTAGTTCAAGTTATAAAATATCAACGCCCCTCTGTGCATTGTAAATTGGACAATCGCCGTATGCCCTGCTTTTATTAATACATGATCATTGATCACACTGTGGCAGATCAATGTTCCATCTGTATTATGCCATGTACTATAACTCAGTGAAATATTTCTTTAAAGAAACGTTAAGGATCTAAAGTACCCTGTTGAAAAAAATACACGTGGGCAATGAAGCATTGCTCTGCTCCTTCTGATGTTGTGGCTAGAAGTATTTCTTTCACTAAACATTAGCAAGCCTAGTCTCTCGCTAAACTGTCACCAAATTGTCATCTGTTCCATATAAATCTAAGGCCACAGTTTGCCCTAGTATGAGCACTGTAACTCCATTAAAGTTGGTGGTGTTACAGTCATGTAAACAAAATCTGTGTTTTGGCTATTGGTAGCCAGGGAAAGTTGCTGTGTGCTCAGCACTATTAAAAATCAGATCATTTATTCAGGTGCTAAAATATGGTATTAGGGGCCTAGCACATGACACCCATTATTGAAAACAGCCCTTGCATCCAGGGGTGCTGGAACTAGAGGTGCTTGGCAGCATGCCCTGGCTTGAAGTGGTTTCCAGCATATACAGGGTTTACAGTTAGGGTCAATGGCTTTTAGCAACTGCACTATATAAGTTGTTCGAATGCCACTGCTTGCAGCTAGAGATGGTCAGATCATTCATAGCAAACAATTTATACAACAAATTTCAGCCTCCTTTCCCCGTTAAATAATTTTCTGTCAACGTTTAATTGTTATGAATTTGTTTCCTATTCGTAGTTAATCAAAATACTCCATGCTGTCAAATTACTTATGACTTGTTTGTGACCCATACTTGCTCTCGGTATTCGGTATTCATTATTTACACTTTAATCAGATGGTCTTCTAGCTGTTCCCTGAGTGGTGAAATATTATAAAAAAACCATATCAAGTCACTAGGCCTTTGATTCTTTCAGGGGGAGGATGGAAGCCATTTGTGAAGCTACAAAGAGTTAGACTATTTAATCCATTTTAAACCTCCTCCTGTTCTTAGCTATTTGTGTCAGGCCTTTTCTGATGCATTACTGCATGCATCTGATACATCCTGGAAAAAATCGGTTATTATAATGTCATGGGTGTGATGCTATCACAGGGGGAGATTTACAATTAATTTTCTTCTTATCTAAGAAATTGTTTGTGATCTCAGCCACAGCTGGTTACAGCCAGATTCCCTGTTTGGGGCAGGATGCTGGTGAGGGGTTTTGTACTGGTGCTGCTAAAGATGTAGTCACACAGAGTTATGTATCCCTCATTCAGCTGTGGAGTCTTTTTAGATGGTGGCAGGCAACCATACTGCAGTACTATCAGGTGACTAGTCAAAATGGCTGACCTATTTGTGGGCCTGCAAACATTCCTGTGCTTGCCAGTACCTAGCAGTTCAAAATTTCTGCTTTTGACCAACTCTAAATGTTTAGCAACTACAGCAATGGTTGCTCACTACACAGCTGAAACGATAGACCAAACGTTTTTCAAGGGCTTCTTCTTCTTCAGTGTCAGTACCCCGAATGGTTCTACGTGAGTGTTATTAAAGCAGAAAATGTTGACTGAATCACTACGTGTTTGAAAAAGTAGTTGCCTCTGGAAATGGAATGGTCACATCCTAACTTGAGGATAAAGTTGCAAAGCCGGTAGAAAGCACAGCATTGAAGTGTATTTAATAGCCCACCACAGATTCACATTTGGGAACATGGTAGTTTTAAATAATAAATAAAACAGTGGTTTTATTACTTCTTAGCAAAATTAATGGAACTATTTTGTAGTGAACTCTCACATGACTAAGGCTCCCTTATTTTTACGGCACACATTGCCAGACATTTATGTTTAATTTATATGGAATTCTATAAAGTATCATAAATATTTTATCAAATAGATGAAAAAAAGGATATTCTGTGAATACTTATTCATTATTTAAATATATATATATTGTTTTGTGTTTGCATATTTACTTATTCACAAGGCCACATGCAGAAATCTTTTTACAAGGTCTTTTACTCGGGCAAAACCCCCTTTGGGGATTTGGTCTAATATTTGCTAATTTGCAACACAGCTTTCAGCCATGAATATGGATTAGCAGAGACTCTGCTTTTAGGATTGAACAAATATGTGCATGTACTTGTGGTTGTGCCCAGCATTAAGGTGCAGATTCTGGTACATGTAAACAAATACGGCACATGCAAACATGTGCAGTCATCTTTGTATGAATTCTTTTAAAAATCTGGCCCTGTAATGCTGAAAATTACAGACTGCTTGATGTTTAAAAGATTAGAGGGATGGTTTTGTAGTTCTTCCTGTGTTTCACAAGCACATTTTCATTGCTGCAGTAAATTTCTGCAGTAACTAGTGCTTCCTATTGTGCATCATGTCAAATAGATAGGTGCGCTGCGAAAAGGGATTACAGGTATGTGAAACGCCAGGTGGGTTAAGCCACTCTGCTAATGTAATTTACATAACATCCAACTGATTATCAGAACCAAATAATCTAAGGTAAGGTATGTTGGAGGATGAAATTTAGGGTGGGAATCTATGTACAGTATCTACACTAAAGTTTAGACAAATCTTTAATGGACTGTGCAAAACCAGCATTAATTTCTATAAAAATTACATTGATTCCAGCCAGTCTTTGCTGAAGCCTTGCAGATAACCATTGCATTGGGGATAAAAGGTGACCAGTCAGGTAGTCTCTTCTCTGTTTTGAGAATGACATGCCAGGCAGCTACAATTCAGTACAGTAGGAGTGATTAGGCTGTGCCATCATCCAAACTGCCCATGGCTGACAAAAGGACGTATCATTGGAGCCGCAGCAGCAGCAGACCCCTCATTGCATTGAGAAAGGGAGGCTGGTGTTGGCAGAGAAGTGACAGAAAGCTTGACTCATCGCCATCTTTTATGAAAAGGCCAAGCTGTAAATGTGCAGTTTTAAGACAATGTTAGTGGAATAAAGACACACACACACACACACACACACGCTCTCTCACTCTGCAGCTCATAATGAAAGAGAAGAGCAGTGCTCTCTCAGCTTGAGTTACTGAAACTTTTATGTGTTCGTATGAGTTTGGATCACAAGACTATCATCATTTCTAATTAGTTTGGGGAAGATCCCAGGGCATCACCAATAATCCAGTTCCTATAGAGGTCCAGCCCTCTAAACCTAGCAGCTTTCTTGTTGCCTCTGCTTTAGGGAGAGCTGCTGGAATGAAGGGTTCTCTTTGCCCTCCCGTTTCACATGGTGGCATTGTAGGACAATGTTTGTGCCTCAGTGCAAAAGCACTGTGGAAATGTTATTCCATGCTGGTGCAAGCTTTTTATCTTGGAGGACAATAATTAAAAGATACAGTAAGAGTATTGGTAACACAGGTATACCTTTAGAACCACGCCTGTCATATTTGGCAGGCACAGCTTCACCAAACCCACATGAATAGTTTGCATGGGTTTTGCTTTCCACATAAAATCATGTGTCTGGCTAACACTACTATTTATTACTAATATTTAGTTATAGTCGTATGTTGACACAATCAAGAGAGCTGTATGAAACGTTTCACAGCAAAAATGAAACTGCTACAGTTTGCAGACATTTTCAAAAAGGCAAAAAAAATACCCTGTCTTGCCATAAGAAGCTTTAATATTACATTTAGAATCATAGAAGATTAGCGTTGGAAGAGACCCTATGTCATCTAGTCCAACTAAGTCTTAGCAAATGTACAAGGGGACTTCTGTTGAGGAAAAAGCAGAATATTTTCAAAAAAAATCTCAAACTATGGGAACATTGTTAAAATGCTTTGAATCTGGATGATATTGGGCAAACTGCTGTGGCTCAAATTGCCAGAGCATTTTGTATACTTTTTCAGGTTCATAGAAAACTGTCACAAAATGGAAGGCAGAAATTTCCCACAAAAAAACAATGCACAACAAGTTTATATTGGTACTTACCTTGAAAATGAACTGACCCTTGACCCATTTACTCAGACTCGCCAAAGATGCAAAAGTGGGCTCCCTTCAAAAGCTACCAGTTTTCTTCAATAAATAAGGGCTTGTCTAATAGGGAATTATTCCAGACGTGCTGTTCTGGATTAACTCCTTGTGTGGATGCTCTTATTCCAGAATAAGAGTGCTTTATTCCAAATTAGCCATTAAACTAATTTGGAATAAGGCACTCGTAATCCAAAATAAGAGCAGCCACACATAGCGTTAATCAGGAATAGTTAATCTGCTTTAAATTAACATCCTATTTTACTCTGGATTAATTTTCATGTGTAAAAAGCCCTAGTATGACTTTACCTCAGTACTTTCAGTAGTCAAAATATTTGGGGTAACGTTATCTATCTTAAACAAAACTAGCAATGGAAAACAACACCTCTCGTGCGTGTGGATAGGTTTGTTTTTCATTGGCTTGAATCGAGCCACCCTATCTATTGGAGCCTAAACCCCATTAAGTCTAATTTTCCTGTACATTTACTAAGGAACAGAATGTAAACTGTATAAAATACAGGATATAGTGCTTGCACTATACAGCATATATGTGTTTTGTACTTCGTGTGAGCTGAGTAAGATTGTCCATGTTAAAAAAAAGTTCATGATTATTTGCAAAGCTCTCTTATATGAGCATCCTTAAACTTGGGTCTCTGCTAATCTTTTTTTCTTGTCTTCTACTTGTATTTGCCTCTCTCTCTCTCTTGCACACACACACACACACACACACCCCAACCATTTCCCCTTAATTGCATTTTGTTTTTTCACATGTCCAGTCCTTTCCCATCCCAGATATATTTTAAACAGAAATGAGCTGGTGTCAGACCACCCAATACCTACTGTCACCTACAGGCAAAAAACTTGAAACCCATCAGTAGCGCAATATTTATTTTAAACAAACAGTTTTAAGTTGGGACATATTTAAAGAGTCCGCTGTTTTAATTATGGTTTTAATCAATAATCTACAATGCTTCACAGTCAAAAATGGTCTCAGTTCATTCAGTTAAATATGGGTCCCTCAGAATTTCACAAGTATGGGAAATCTGCAGATAAATGAGCTGTTTTTGCTTACCCAACCTATCAGGGACCTACCCTGGAACAGCCTTTCCTCTATCAATATACAGGAAACCTGTGGCAAGGTGGTGTTATGTTATATGTAATTTGAGAGTAGAGTTGGTTGATATTTTTAACTGCAAAATTTTTCACAAAATAAAAGGTGTGAAAATGTTTTGATATTTTTAGATATGACATTTCTAAATGAAATTGTGTCATTCCAAATTCAATTATTCTCTCACTGTGTGTGTTTTGGTTGGCTGGTTTAACCTTTTCCTCCCTTTCTCCAGTAGGAGGTGGGAAAGGTTAAGGGAGAGTAAAAAAGGGGAGGCAAACTGAAAATTGATTTGAATGGAATCAAACCAAAGAGGGGTTTTTTTTTTATTATTTTGTTTTGCAATGTTTGGAAATTGCTCCCAAAAATCAAAACAAAAAGTCTAGGTGACATTTTTTTAATGAAATGGTACTGTTGTGAATGACTTTATGGCACTGAGCAATGCTGCCTGGCTATGACATTTTCTGGAGTGACACAGCAGCATAACTCCCTCTCCACCAGCTCTGGAGATACCGTATGACTGAAATTTGGTAGATATCTGCAGACCTCTTGTTTTGCCAGCTTTAGTTAAAACCATTGTAAATCATGGGAGGCCACAACAGTGCCTAAAAATGACGCAGATTGTGCTAACTTCTACTTTGATACTCCAGCATAAATCTGGAGTAACTCTGCTGAGGCAACCCCCATAATCTGAAGGTGGTAGGGCTGTGCCTGACCTGGAAGAAAAAAGAGTAGTGGCTCCTTAGAAACCCCTCAGGAGTTGGGAGGGAGGGGATGGGGGGGAGGGTGAAAGGCATCACCTGAGCTGGTGGGCAGGCTGGCATGATGCAAGTAAGCCATTGGGCCTGCACATATGGAGGAGGGTATATAAATTCTGTCCACCCAGCCTGATCTCCCCCCTCTCAGACCCAGATTAGCAGCTCCCATAGGGTGACCAAATAGCAAGTGTGAAAAATCAGGACAGAGGGTGGGGGTAATAGGAGCCTATATAAGAAAAAGCCCCAAATATCAGGACTGTCCCTATAAAATTGGGACATCTGGTCACTCTAAACTCCCAGCCCTACCTTTGGGATTAGCAGAGAACTAGGGTTTTTTGTTCTGCTGTCAGCTTGTGCTAATCACCCTCTGGGTTTCTTCAACTCCCTCACAGCAGCTCAGGGATCCAGTAGTGTACAGTTCAAGATGTCACAGCTTAGTAGGTGTAGGGTGACCAGACGTCCTGATTTTATAGGGACAGTCCTGATTTTGGGGACCAATTTTGGAGGGGTGGGCAACTGAGAGCAGCCCTCTAGCAGACAGAAGGGATTAATAAAGGATTCATCACCTGCACTGGAGTTATTGCTGTTTAGTACCCAGATGAGTTAAGTAAAAGTTGTGGCCTAATTAAACCACATCTTGTCCTTGTTTGCAGACAAGGTAAACAGAAAGTTTAATGTACATCTTTAGTTTAAAGTTATATGATTGTAAGAGATTAAACACATTTATGATGCAGCAGTATATATTGAAATCCCATAGTGCACAAAAATCTATAATTTTTCTTTCTGTATGACAAAAGTTAATATAAAAATTGACTATGTGTAAAAGCTATTGGTGAATGAAGCATTTTGGTGGAGAAGCATGGAAATGTCGATTACTGTATGTGTTTATGGTCAGACTCTGCCACTTGCCTGCATCTAGGTAGTCCCTTATTCATTGAGTTGGTGAGCTCATTGAGACTACTTGAGTACAGTAGTCAGCATTATTAAAGGCAGCAGATCTGGTGCTTAGTATTTAATGTGCAGAATTCTTAAAAGTCAAGATTCACTTGAAATGTTTCATTTCATACCTTGTGATGCTGCTTATGTTTTGAGGTATCAAACAACGGTGAATGGGGTTAGGCTATTTGATAGCAATGTCAATAAGATATCCATGTACTCTGTTTAATTTCTACTTTCATTATTTTTATTATCATTGCAAAAAGCTTGTGCATCAGCTGCTTAATAATTCAAACACACACCTATACAGCAAAGGCAATCTTGCTCACAATTCCTGGTCCATAAGTTATCTGTCACTTTCAGTAAAGCTGCCTCTTTTTGAAATGTACCAAAGTATCCAGGCCTAATTCAGGTAGTTAGCAAACTTCAGCATCTGCCAGCTGTAGAATATGGCATTGTCTGCTATTCCCTCATCCACCATCTTCATTTAAGATCTGATGTCAACTGAGGCTCCAGGGGGCAAGTATTTGATAAGGGTGTGGCAGTAGTCACATTCTGAGTAACACGTGTTATTATTGAGTTACAAAGAAGCTACACTATTACCTGTGATATAGCTCAATGTGTCAGCTTTGCTTCTCTACTAGTTACCACACAGCTGGTGAAATAGAAACGTTCCAAATACAATAAGAAATCTGGATTACTAATGGATACACTAGTATTATAATTTTTCTATTTATCATGAGGCAAAATCAGGTTGTGATTTAAGGAAAATCAAATATGGCCAATCAGCAGCACTGTTACCGCACTCTGGCTTATGAAAGGCTGTTGTGACTAGTTGCCCACCAATATGGAAGATAACCTAGTGGTAAATAGTGTTTTTTAAATGTTTATTGTAGGGCTCAAAGCCACCGCTCCATGAGTAACACACAACCAAGAGATTCACTGTGAAAAATGAATGAAAGTGGAAATGAACAATGCGAAGTCTAAAATGTATTCCAGACTGATATAATCATGTCTTTGATCCTCAGAGTTATTTATAACACTGTTGCTTTTATGATCTCAATTGCACAAGTTAAGGAAATACAGGCTTTGCTGGCATGAGAAATCTAGGCTTTAATCTACCCCAAAGCACTGGGTCTGATTCTAATTTACACTAAGGCCTTTTTCACCACACTTGCCAGGCTATGTAATGTAATTTGTAATGCAATGTAAATGTAATTTAACCCCAATTTAAGGCTGCATTGCATTACTAAAGTTTTGTAAAGGGACCTTAGCATTAATGATAATTAGGCTCTAAATCCACATCCATAAATGTGGCTACATAGCAATATGGTGAGAGCGTGATTTCAGTGCTCTCAGGATGGAGACATGGTAAGGGTTGATGCTGAGCTGCACTGCCCCCAGAGAACAGCGGAGGCATTCTGACTGAGGCACACCACCTCCTTGAGTTCCCCATTAGCCTTTTTAATGTGTGCAGCATATCATCATCCTCCCCACCTCTCCAGAGGACCAGCAAGCTCTAATTCGATAGCATGTGGTGTGGATAACTCCTGCTCTCCTTTTCGTGAGTTGTTCCCACAGCTTGGCAGCAGCCCCACCTTCTTGGGCCAGGGCAGTCAATCCTACCAGCTCCTGAGGGGTTGGGGCCACAGGAGTGGGGAACATGGGATAGGTTGGGCCCTTACACAGGCTCCTTCCCCTCCACTGCATGGCCATATAAGGGCGGAGGAGCAGTATCTTGCCCACTCTGTTGATGAATCTCCAAAACGTTTGGTTCAGACAAGCACATGCCGGGAGACTGCAGAATCAGGTTGAAAATTCCACACCACGAGCCTGAATCATGGGATTTCATGTTCATCCTATCTCAGACGTGTGACTTATCTGATTAGAGTATGGCCATGCAAATTGCTGTTGCTATCACTGATATATAATTGCAAAGAATCTTATGTAAAGTGTGACGCATGGCCAGAAAGGGTTAAGCAGCTTGCAAGCTAACTGACCCAGAGCCAACCTTTAGAGACATGTTAGAAAAGTGTGCAAGTGGTAATTAGGGCCGTTCCATGATAGGCTGGAACTTTGAAATGCAAGCCTGTAGTGTTAGAAATTAGAGGTGATACTAATTGTATGTGTGTACTCATATCTTGTTAGATGTTAGCCATGTAAATAGACCGTTCCTGTCTGCCACTATAGCTATTGATTCAGAGATCAAAAGGGAATATTAACATTTAAATGAACTTTAAATATAGGCTATCCCTGTGTTCATCTCTCTTGGAAATGTATAGAAAATCACCTGCGAATGGTGAAAAACAAGCAGTTGCCTTAAGTTAACCCATGTAGCCAATTACCCCTGATGCTTCAGAAATAGGTCTACTTCAAAGTCTCCATGATTGCCTACTGTTCGCCTAGGGACTGCAAGCTGTCAAAGAAGACTTCCATCTGTATAAAGAACTCTTTGCAACTACGAAGCTCACCATCTCTACTATGAATCTGATCTCAGAACTGTACTCATGTCTGTCTGTATATTGATCTTTTAACCAATACTTTCTCTCTTTTCTTTCTTAATAAATTTTAGTTTAGTTAATAAGAATTGGCTGCAAGCATGTATTTGGGTAAGATCTGGAATATTCATTAACTTGGAAGGTCATGTGTCCAATCCTTTGGGACTGGTAAAACTTTTATATATGATGAATAAGATTTTCAGTAATCCTCATCATATTTGACTTGGGTGGAGGCCTAAGGCTGGGTTGCTTTAAGGGAACTGGGTTGTTGGCTTCTGGGTGCCCAGTAAGGTATTATAGAAGCTGCTTTGTGCTGGTTCGGTAAATCTAAGTATTGGAATATCCACCAGTTTTGGAGATTATCTGCCCCATTCTTTGCAGTTCACCCTAATTGAGTGACCTCAGTGTGGCTCGCCTGGGACTTCGGTCACAAGAAGTAAAGACATTAACAGCCTTTAGCATAGTATTTCAGCACTTTGATCCATTTCCATCCAAGTCTGGAATCACAGAGGTGTGAACATAGAATCTTTATAAAAGGTTAAGTAACTTTTTCCAAGTAACTTCATTTCTGGTTCTGCCTAACAGTTCTATACTGTTGCCCGTCACTTTAGTATCTGAGCACATTCCATGTAAAATAAATAGCAATAGCAAAGTCCCACGTGACTCTTCCTTTTTTGGAGTCAAACCTCTGCTAGGGGTAAGGGTGTTTTTCGTAGAGGTTTAGGGGCAGAAAGGGGTGTTGGTACTGAGAGTGTTGTTATGGTGGAAATACTTTTCTGACCCAGTGCACATATAAACATAACTACGTACACTAGAAAGCCTGAGGTATCAAACAGAGCAACTTATTCTCATAAATTTTCATATTTGGTGATTCTGATTGTTCCAGTTTGGTCATTTCATATTCTCTTTGACCATATATGCCAGGAGCCAGATGTAACTCAGAACAACCTCTTCCAGAAGCTCCATTTGGGGAGTGAGGGTTCTTTGCCTCGTGGAACGAATTTGGGATTTGGCCCGGATCCCTCCAAAGACAACTTTACACCTTTATTAACTTCCCTCTTTGTTCCTTGTGTAGGAATTGCCACACACTTCTTTAATGTAGCTCCTGATACTGCAGTAAAAATGCTGTGGGGTAATTTCTTTAATCCATGTGTAGTTGTAGGCAGCTGGGGATCATCATGGCCTCTTTTTCTGCTGATTTGCTGGTGAGCAGAAAATATGATGAATCCCAGATGTTTGCCCACGGTAGACTCCACAGGCCTGAAAACAGTGCAGAGAGAATCAATGACAGGTGCTTCTTTCTCACAATCACAAGAGCCAACCTAGGGAAAGGAGGACACATTTTAAAACAAATGGGCTGTTCTGGCAATTTCTGAAATAATTGCAGAATTTTTGTTCTCAGGTCTGGAGACCCAGTGTTAGTGAAATGTGAGTTTGCACAGCTTTACCATAGGATTAACTACATCTGTGTGTGTATTCTAGCATCTCTAAATTCCATTAGTTAACAAAAGCCAAAAAAACCCCTCTGTAATGTATTCAGGATGGTGCTGAATACTTAAATGTTATGATGGTAGGGGGTGAGGAGGAGGGAGAGAGATGCATAACAATTGCATCCAGACAACTGAAGCTTGAGTTAATTGAGGGAATTTTCAAGGTAACAGATAGCCGTTCTCAACCAGTGGGCCATGGACCTCTCTTGGTGTGTGGGTGCTGGCAGGTGGTAAATAGGTTGGTTTAAAAAAAAAAAAAGGACTCCATTATAATTGCAATGCACTTTTTAGTTTTAGAAGTGGGACACTAGCTCTTAAGATTGAGAATCGCTTTAGTAGGTGTTAGGACACAGTCTGGGATACTTAAGGGTCATTTATACCAAATGATTCAATCAGCTACTAAGGACAACATTGGCTAGAAAGGACTAGGACAGCCAAGTACAGTTCTCAACATACACAGCCATAGGATCAGAAGTTAGAAATCAGAATGACCAAATACATCAGTCCAGCTCCCTGCAAGGGCAAGATACTGTCCCCGTCCCCCCCAATATTAACTGATCCTATCACACTCCTGATCTGAGTGAAAAGGACAAGGGATATATCAAAAACATGTTTGCTGAGACTTAGGTTTAAAACACTGTGATATGAAGGTATTATCAGCCTAACTTGAGTGTCTATATCCTGCATCATTGTAACGTGGCAGTAGCGCTAGGGCCAGAACAGCAAACATTTAGGGCTTAACTGTGTCATCAAGCCAAGACTTGTTGGAGGGGGCAGTACAGAGTTGGTCCACCTGTAAGGCAACTCCCAGGAGCACTGTACCTCAGGCAAGCACACACCCGCCAGGCTGTGCAGGAAGCCCTGCCCCACATGCAGGATCAGGCAGCAGGAATATGGTCCTGTTTCCTCCTTGCCCCCCTGTGAAGGCTAGTGCTGGCAGTGGGACTAGCCTGGAATAGCCTGTGCTCAGAGAAGTGCAGGGACGGCCAGTTTGCATAGGGCCAGGTAGACGTGAGGCTCCTTGGTCCTGTCCCTTCATTGCATGCTTGCACAAGGTGAACACCCCAGCCCCTTTGCCTTAACCTTATATTTATTAAACTTTTGTTGTTGTTGTTGTTACAGTGGTAACATTAATTTCAAGCCATTTTCAGAGCCTGGGCTCAAAACGCCATTCATGTGAGGTGTTTTTTTTTTTTTTACTGTCATTGATGATGACCTTTAAACAAAGCGTGTTTTTCCTTCTGAAGATAATTACTTACATAGCTATTAAACATTGGTTGGCATTGCTTTGGTTGAACTCTGCTGTGCGGTATATCCCTTTGTTCAGCTGTCACTGTGACACTGGGCTGTCTACAGCAACTGGTTAGCATTATCCTCACCTTGTGAGCGCTAAGTGGATATGCTGTATTTTACTGTGACAGCTGGACCTTTTTACTTGAGTCTTATTGGATTTGATAGTTACCTTTAGAGAATGTCTTTTTTTTTCCCCCAATTGTTTATTTCCAAGGTCTCCTGTCAGTTCAGAATGTGAAAGAAAAAAAGACAGCCTGAAGTTGTGGATCATGATGCACCCACTCTGGATACCAAATGTTGGGGCACTATTGTTTTTTGGCATGGTGTTCTGGAAAGGTTATCTGTATCATATCAGAGGTGTGGTGAGACAAGAGAGGGAAACCACTTCCAACTTTTGTCTGGCCAAAGATTTATATTAGCTATTTTCTCTTTATCAATAATTCCTTGTTTAGTGCTGAACAAACCAGTGGAAGAAACAGTCTCTCCCCCCACCCCAAATGGAACTCAATCTTCTTATGTCATTAACACGGCCCAAAGTAAGAGTCAATGCATAGACAGAATATCCCAGTAGAGCTCCAGGCTGACTTGCACAGTTCCTTCAGGCTGTGCAAATCTAACCAATTGGGCCAATATGATCCTCTCTCTGTAATCAGCTATGTCCTCTTCACGGACTCTTTGGGGTGGCCTCCAGCCCCTTCCCCTCCCAGGGGCACTAGGAGGTAGCAGTCCTCATACATCTTTAAGGTAGCTTCTGAAAGTAAAATATCCCCCTGAATGTGGGGACTGCGGCTGTGCCTATCCCTGGTGTGCAGAGTGTATGGCCAAAAGATGTACCCCCATTGTACACTGTCCAAGGGCTACCCTTTATTTATAATATTTTAGGATTAACTACCTGTTAGTAATTGTCAGACTGATATGTGGATAGATACTCTAGGACCAAATTCTGTCCTCAGTTACACAGGTGTAACTCTAGAGAAACTCCACTCACTTCAATGGGATTACTCTGGATTTACACCTGTGTAACTAGGTACAGAATTTGGCCCAGTCTCTTATTTAAGGTTATGTAACTTTAAGAATATGAGCTGAACTGACAAAAAGCATCCTCAGAATTGAATATGGATGTGAGAGTTCATTCTATATAGACAAAACCTGAAAGCATATTCAAAGAATGTTCAGTCTCACCACCCAGTTGGGGAAGGGAGGAGAATTTGCATATTACATTTTAAATAGTCACTCAAGACAGGAGGCAACAAACCAAAACCTAAATGGAACAATAGAGAATTTCTTCTACATTTTTCTATTGCCTCCTGTTAGGCTCATAAGTCTGGCAAACACAGAAGCCCTTTCCAAATTAAAAAAGTGAGCAAATAAACCAACTTACTCACCAGTTGGGTTTTCCCAGGATCTTCTACTTCTAGTTCATATGCAGACACACACAAACAAGAAACTTCCAAAATTAGGCCTTCAATTCTATTCTTAACTGTAGGGAATACAAAAGTCGGAGAACAGTGGGATTTTAGCACAGGTACTACATAGACCCAACAGAATGTATAAATGAGAGAGAGGCAGGCTTACCTCCACATTTTGTTGTTGAGACCTGATGCAATTTAAAAATCTGAAGCATCATCCTTTCCTCTCCCTTTCTGCAGGACACTTACTAGAATGGAAGGCAGTATGGCCTAGTAAATAGAGCACTGGACTGGGACTCCATATGTTCCCTGCTCTATCACTGACCTGCTGGGTGATCTTGGGAAAGTCATTTCTCTTCTCTATGCCTCAGTTTACCCATTTGTAAAATGGTGGTAATGATACTGACTTCCTTTTGCAAAGTGTTTTGAGATCTCCTGATGAAAAGCACTATACAAGAGCTACATATTATTATTATTGCTACAACACAAATTAACAGAATGTGGATGCCTGTGGTTTTCCCACCTTTTGGGAAGTTTGAGTGAGAGTACGTCAATTTGTTTGGTTAAACAAGAAGTGTCTCCAACCTTTGCCCAAGACCCACACTGAACCTTTTTTCAGGGTTGAAAAATTGTGGTTATTTCTCATTTGTTGTGCCCAGTTAAAGAGTTAGGGCAAACATTTTAAGCAGCCCAAATAAGCCACATTCTGTCACTTCCCAGTATGAAATAGTCTTGGTCTGTTGGCTTTCAGGGCATGCTGCAAGGCATACCTGTATGTGTGAGCTACTGTGGAACATGAGGTTTCAGGTGGTTATATCTATGTGGGGAGGGAAGTTTTGTATTTGGTAGGTGGTTCAGTGCTGTTGGGTTGGTCCTGTTTCATTAGATTTTTTGTAGTTTGTGACAAGGGAACCTAAAGTTATGAGTAGCTGGCTCTTTTTATTGTACAAATCCAAAAGAATAATTAATGCTAATTTTGTGATTAAAACTAGAGCTGCAATAAATGTTTGTAATGGAACCCAAAATCACATGAAACTTGCCTAACTTGGTGTTTGCTTAGCAACTGGAAACTTAGCTCAGCTTTGTGGAAAGGCTTTTGAAGACGCTGAGGTTTGAAAACATTGGGCAAAAACACAGACACAGTTTTAGTGAACCTGATTTTTTTCCTCCATTAAAACCCATGTGAAACTTACAACTTTGCATGGTTTCAATATTAAACCATGTAAGACTAAGTTGTTTTGACCTGAGTTTCACTTTGAGTAATTGCATTGGTTTGAGCCCCTAAAAACCAATGGGTGTTAGCCTGTGTGATTTGAAAATGGAGAAAACATTTGCATGATGCACTGTGAATGGAAAATGCAAAGCTTTACATAGCACCTACATTTCTATGTGCTTTTCTACCCCTATTAATAATTAGAGATGAGTCCAACTTGCCTAGTTAGGACCCAGCTTCAAATCAGAATCCAAAGTTTGGGGAGGGGAGTGGATCCTGGATTCTGTTTCAACCCAGTTCTTCTAAGAACTGTATGTGTACTAAGAACTGTGCACCTATAGCATCTTTCATGGTGTGCATCCCAAAGGGCTTTAAAATCCCTATGAACTATCTCAAAAGACACTATCCCTGTGCAACTAACAAGCTGCAGAAAACAAGCCAACATTTACTGTGTGTTTCAATCATCTATAACCCAGTACAGTAGCATTTAATAACATGGAGAATGGGAAACAGGAGGGCAACACTGGGCTTTCAACAGATGGAGAGAGCAGCAGGAGAAGCAATATTAGCATTCTACAAATCAACTTGGCAAGAGTAAGTTAATACCAGTAAGTCAATCGATCAACAGGCACCAGAAGGGCATCAAATCCTGCAACAATACAATTTGCAACTGTAACTTCAATTATTACAATTTAGAGCATTTCCCACTTTAAACATTGGGGCTGTATTTAGAACCTATGAATTCTTGGGACTAAGGGAATTTGCTTCAATCTGGCTTAAGGAGGGGAAGCGTCTCACAATTCCACACACAGCTCTGCCAATACAGCTCCACCTTAACCTGCAACAACCCCTTCCCATTCTTTTCCTACCCCTATCCCGAACAAAGAATTCCACTTGATGCAAGGATTTTTTTTTTTTATAAATTACATATATATCCAAGGTAAACTTATGTCCGGGCATCTCAAAAACAAGAATTGGGTCTGAACAGGTATCCTGCCCTGGATAAATTAGTCAGCCTGACATATATTATTAGGTATATCTTGGCTATGAGGAAATGCAGTATTTAACATTGTTTGCTTTGAACAGAAATACCCTAAACTTTCTTGATGCCTGTGGAGTTGTGGAAGGTAGTACTAGAATTAGAATAGGTGATAATGCGTGTGCGTGCAATATTATCCTACCCCAGCAGCTGGTTGAATACAGGTAAAAAGCTGAATAAAAAGGAGGAGAGAGATTTGGAAATTAGCATCATCTTTTCCTTCCTTCGGAGCTCTACAGATGGGCATTTTTAGTGGATGGTACTGGGGGCGAAAGGGAAGAGAGTCGCAAAGAGACCTGGCTTTCTAACAAGTGTGGAATTGCTGAGGAAGAGTCAGATCTTTCTTTACTTTATGACCTTCTCATGCCAAGTGTTTAAATCCTCTCACAGAAAGAATTGGCATCAGACCTAAAAGCAGAGCAGGAAAATGATCAAAGGTAAACATGTCAGCTCTGTTATAAATCACATCTAGTGCCCTGTGGCTGTGACTAAAACTAAATGAACCTTTGAATTACCCAGGACTGCCAATAGCTATTGATGATGTTGCAGAAATACCAATACGTGCTTAACAGACATATTGAAGCATAAGCTTTCGTGGGTGAATACCAGTATGTGCTTGTATCACCTTTGCGGCTTCACCTTCCAAACCATAAGTAAATCGTTTCCTTATCATGTCACAGGGACACAGTTGACTTCTAACCTCAAATGCTCCATTTAGTGATAATATAGAGAATGTTTATCTTCATACTCTAGGAAGACTGTAAGATCACACTGTGAGATCAGGCATTGAAGTCAGGAAATTCCAAAAGTTAAGGTTTCTCCAGCAGCTTAATTCAGCCCTGGTGCACATCTAATATGCTTGCACAGCATATATGTTTTGATTTCCTAGGGAAGGGATAAAGGGAAATGGGGAGGCCTCCACTGAGAATGTCATACCCCCAACCCAGTACACGTTCATAGTTAGGGATTTTCAACACAAGTGCCCTAGTCTGCCTCTTTCCTTCTGTCACTGTGACAGCTGAGGTCAACTGGGGCACATCTGGTGATGATTACTAGATGAAAACATCAGAGGGTTGGAGTTAGGGCATTCTCAGTGGAGGGCTGTCATCTGTGTGATTCATTATACCACTGGTTTGTACAGCTGAATTGTGTTGGTTATCAGGTCATTGTTCTTGATGACGATGAGTTCGGTGGTATCTAGGTTAATTGTGGATGAATTTCTTCCAGTGTTGAAGTTTATCAATAAGATTATTTATATCTATATATACACAGAGAGAGATAATTTTAATATAGTTTGGTGTCTAGAAATATTGTGATGCTTTCTTAAAAATAATAAAAACTTCCTTAAGATTTCATAGGAAAGTAATTGTGATGGTGAGAAGGAAGCAATGCAGGAAGAGTCTTACCCATTGGATGGGTGGTGGTACAAAGAAGGGTTTTGGCCACTGCGGTGGTGGTGGGGGGATGTATATTACTGAAGGGGTGCAGGTGGGGTGTTGAGGACACCATATCACACAGCTAGGGCTCCACCTCTTCCCTACTTTGAAGCTGACATTTGGACCCATATTTAAAAAAATATATTTGTTTTTTTACCAGTTTGACAAAATGTGAGGGACCCGTACCAAATTAATTTGATGCAATGCTCTGCTATGTTTGTAGTGTGAACAGATCACAACACTAAAATATCAGGACACATTGGGGTGCCGTCAGCCCCGCCCACAGTCCACCCCCGCTCCTCCAAGGTCCCGCCCCCTCCCCGCTCTCCCCTCCACACCGTGCCCTTCCTCATCCCCCGGCCCCCGCTGGCTTGCTACGTCCCTCCTCACCCCCCCCCCGGCCTTCTTGCCTCTTCACCCTCCCCACCCGCCACTCACCCCTGCGGCACTGACTTCCCCTATGTGGGGTGGGTGCTCGCCCACCCCTACCTCTTCCCACCCAAGCATCTGCCCTCGCTCCTCCCCATTCCACTCCCTTCCCCCAAGTCCCCGCCCTGCCTTGCATCTTCTCCTCCTCCTCCCCTGAGCGCGCTGCATCCCCGCTCTTCCCCCTCCCTCCTGGAAAGCACAAAGCACCGCCAAACAGCTGTTAGGCAGCAGGAAGTGCTGGGAGTGAGGAAATGGTGCGCTGGGGGAAGGGAGGGAGGAGGCAGCAAGGAGCGGGGAGCTTGTCTGCAATTTTTCCCCATGGGTGTTCCAGCCCTGGAGCACCCACGGAGTCGGTTCCTCCCTCCCGCTTACCTCCTTACCTGAATATCGGGACAAATGGCATTGTGATCATACATTGATCAGGACACGGGACAAACGGTTAAATATCAGGACAGTCCCAATTTTATCGGGACATCTGGTCACCCTATATGTTTGAGAGCTAGCACAACAATTTATGTTAAACAGGTAACATCTGGACTAACAACAAAACTCTTGAAAAATAATAGTGTGTGACACAGGACAATTAAAATGAAACACAGTCATGACAAACACTTACTGCAAGTGGGAAAATTTGATAACTTCAACCTCTTCACAACATATGGTGTCCACATGTGTGTGTATTAACTCTAAATTCAGCAGCGGAGTTAGGCACAGCTGCAATTCTAATCCACCGTTATCTTTACTTTTAAGGATTGATTGTTAAAGAATTGAATGTCAGAATCCCATGGGCAAGCACTTAAGCCTAAGTAATTTGCATTACCCTCATTGTGTGAGGTTTACTAAGTTAGCAGAAAAGATGGCCATTACCTTCTTGGGTCTGAGGACTTTTAGATAAGTGGGGCAAGCTCCACCAAGGTACTTAGTTAGTACCAAGGTACTAACTGCAACATTAAGGCACCACTGGCTTTCTCAAAACCACCACTCAGCTAATGCCTAACCCAAGCTCCCTTGGCAGACATGTGCAAAGCCACCTAAATCCTGATGCCACCAATAGCTAACTTGTTTCTCAAACTAGGTGTTCCCCTGCCTAGCTCCCTAGCAGGGCTCAAATTGGTAGGCATTCACAGGGCACAGTTTGGAACAAGGACTTAAGCCCAGGTCACACCTCCCAGGAGCGTCCCCTCGCCACTTGGCTATTGGTTATAATGGACGGGTCTTTCTCTGACTCTTCGTGAGAAAGAGCTGACCTGGTTTAGGTGCCCATTGCAGAAGAGAGCATTCACAGCTAAGGCTCCCAGTCAGCAATAGGTGCGCCTCTCCACCCTGGCAGTCAGGTGCCTAAGGCCCAGATCAGTGGCAATTAGGCACCTAAGTACCTTTGTGAATCTGGGCCCTAAATCTCACCGACTACTGGATTTCCAATGGTGCCTCCTGCTCTGCCCCATGCCCCGCCCACTGCTGGCTCCTCTCTGGCACCTCTTCCCCCCACTTGCTCCTCTCTGCCGCCTTCCTCAGCAGTTCATTGCTGGCTAGTTTAGACAGCTCCCCACTCAGCTGGTTGACTTCTGAGGATCTTTTTCTTATCTGCCTAATTCTCCCCATGCATTGAGCCTGGATGTCTAGCTCCGGGTTGAGGATTCCACTATGTGGCAGGGTGCCTAGGAGTTAGGCATGGCAATGCCTAAAATCTCTTTGTGAGAGGCTAACACCTGTGTACGTCTAGCTGAGGCACTGCTGAGTCAACCATGTCAGAAACTGACGGGAAAGAGTTAACATAGGTTTTAGTTACAAATATATATTTTATATATTCTTTTTCTGATGGGTCTCACTACTAGTCTAATGTGATATTGGGGTAGGGAGGGGAGCTGGAGTGAGTTAGTTTTTGTGTGGCTCATGGAGCCTTGCAAAGAAGGACTGTCCTGAAGCAATATAAACCAGCATATGCACATTTGTAATTGAGGCTTGCATAAGCAATAAACTGAGAAAAGGAGCCTGGTTATTTTCTGGAGGCTCAATCTGGGCATTTTTACTGTGGGTGAAGCATGACAGAAATGTGAGATGACTGACAAGTGAAGGACAGGCATATTTAAGGAAAGGACGTTCTTTATAGAAACCATCAATACTTGAGTATCAGTTACCAGCAGAAGTGTGTGACAAGTGTTCGTCCACATAATAAAACCATGCCACCAAAACGATGCCATCTCATTGACCTTTTTTCAGTGATGTTCTCGCTCTCCTGAGCTATTACTGTCACCAACATTGCCATAAGAAACAAACCCATTTTTCTCTATTTTTTTCCTCATAGATCATGTTTTCTAGACCTTTAGTCATTTTTGTTGCTCTCCTCTGGACTTTCTCTAATTTCTCCACATCTTTCCTAAAATGTGGCACCCAGAACTGTACAGAATATTCCAGCACAGAGTGGAGTGGAAGAATTACTTCTTTTGTCTTGCTTACAACACTCCTGCTAATACATCCCTGAATGCTATTTGCTTTTTTTTTTTTTTGCAACTGTGTTACACTGTTGACTCATATTTAGTTTGTGGTCCACTATGACCCCCAGATCCCTTTCTGCAATATGCCTTCCTAGATAGTCATTTCCCATTTTCTATGTGTGCAATTGATTATTCCTTCTTAAGCAGAGTACTTTGCACTTGTCCTTACTGAATTTTATCCTGTTTACTTCAGACCATTTCTCCAGATCATTTTGAATTTTAATCCTATCCTCCAAAGCACTTATAATGCCTCCTAGCTTGGTATTGTCTGCAAAATGTACTCACTGTCTTCTTCTTCCTCTTATTCACTCCCAGTGGAGCATAAGGCGTCAACCATTCTCCTCCATTCATTTCGTTCTTGAGCGAGGCAGCAAATTTCATCCCACTTCATTCCCATGCCTTTCATTTCCTCTTCAATGGTCCTTCGCCACGTCCCCAATGGTCTACCTCTCCTCCTTCTTCTTTGTGGTGTCCATCGTAGGGCAATATGAGGGTGTCTATCAGCACCCATTCTCAACACATGCCCCAACCATCACCATCTTCGTTGTTTGGCTTCATCCACTATGTTGTTAATGCCCGTTAATCGGCTCACTTCAACATTGGTGATACGCTGCGGCCAGTGTATGTTAAGAATTCGCCTAAGACACCTTCCTTCAAAACCCCGAAGCTGACTTTCTATCTTCTTGTTGGTCCTCCATGTTTCCGCCGCATAAAGCAACACAGAGCGGACGTTCAACCTGTAGATCTCTACCTTGGTTTTCATTTGCAAGATGGCCGACCTCCAAATGTTCTGAAGTCTACAGAATGCAGTTACTGCAAGACCGATTCTGGTAGATATCTCCTTCTGAATGTTACCATCAGCCAATATGTAACTACCAAGATATTTAAAATCGTTCACCTCCTCCAATTCTACGTCACATACTACTGTCGTCATCGAGCTGGCTGTTTTTACTTTCATTGTTTTGCTCTTACCGGCGTGGATATTAAGTCACACGCACCTTGCTGCTCTACCTACTCTATCAGTCTTCTCTTGGAGGTCCATCTGAGAGCTTGAAATCAGGGCGATGTCATCCGCAAAGTCACAATCTTCAATATGACCAGAGGGTCCCCATGCGATCCCTTGGCCTATCTTCGGCGGCTTTCCGCATCACCCAGTCTATAACCACAAGAAATAGGATGGGCGAAATAACACATCCTTGTCTAAATCCCATTCTCACATGGAACCACTCGCTCCGCTGTCCTTCATGGCGAACACAACACTTATTATCGGCATACATATCTTTGAGGATGTTAATAACTTTCAGAGGGAATCCATATGTTTTTAGGATATTCCAGAGAGATGGATGGTGGACGCTATCAAATGCCTTCTCGAAATCAAGGTAGTTAATGAACAGTGGCGAGTTCCATTCAAGGGATTGTTCCATTATCATACGTAATACAAATATCTGATCAACGCATCCTCTCCCACTCCTAAATCCTGTTTGTTCTTCCCTCAGGACCTCTTCTACTGCTTGTCTTATTCTCTGTAACAGGACTCTGCAGAAAACCTTCCCGAGCACTGATAACAGGTTTATACCTCTCCAATTATCACACAAAGACAAATCACCCTTCTTTGGTAATTTCACAATGATACCTTTCTTCCATGCTTCAGGTACTTTCTCTTCTTCCCATGCCTTGTTGAATAGCTCCTCTAGAATCCCGGCACTCATATTCAGGTCGGCTTTTAGCATTTCTGTGGTTATTCTATCTTCGCCTGGTGCCCTATTTTCTTTTGTCTGTCTAATGGCCTCTTCTATCTCTCGCTCTGTGATAGGCCCTTGTTCTACCTCCATCTGAAAACTCGTTTCCTCTATTTCAACTACCTCTTCAGGATTTGGTCTATTTAGAGTCTCTCTAAAATGCTCTGCCCATCGATTAATTTGTTCTTTCTCTTCTATCAATATTCTCCCATCCTTTCCTCTAACCGCTGTTGACCTATTGCTGAACCCTCCTGTCAAAGTTCTCGTGATTCTATACACAGTTCTTGTGTCGCCCCGCACGGCTGCTGACTGTGCCTCTCTTGACAGACTGGTAATATAATCCCTTTTATCTTTTCGAACACTTCTCTTCACAGCCTTGTTTTTCTCCCTGTATTCTTCATTCGCAGCTTTCTGTTGTTCACCACTTCCAGTCAGCATACGTAATTTTGCTATCTTCCTCTCCTCAATGAGTTTGTATGTATGATCTGAAATCCATACTTTCCGCTCTCTTCTCTGTCTTGCTGGCCTCCACATATACCTTCTCAACGTTGTCACAAATAGTGTTTATATTACCAGTTCGCAAATCATTTAGAAGTTGAAACTTTTTCGAGAGCTCCAGTATGAACTGTGCCTTTACCGACGGTTCTTTCAACTTCCTTGAGTCGAAAATTTGTTGCCCATAAACTTTCTTCGTCTTTCTCAGTTTTATCTGAAGCTTACTCAATACAAGGTGATGATCGCCACGTACATCTGCACTTCTTGATACTCTGGTGTCCAACAAAGACCCTCTCCACTTTCGATTGATCGCAATGTGATCAATTTGGTTCCTGGTTTTCCCATCTGGTGATATCCACGTCAACTTGTGTATTGTCTTGTGTTGGAAAATTGTTCCACCTATCACCAGTCCATTCTCAAGACATAAATCTACAAATCGTTGACCATTATCATTTCTCTCTCCAACTCCTTCCCGCCCCATACATGCTTCATACCCGTCGTTATTGGAACCGACTTTAGCGTTGAAGTCGCCCATCAAAATCAGGATGTCGTGGCATGGGGTCTTAAGTATCTCTTCCTGAAGTCTGATATAGAACAAGTCTTTTTCCTTTTCCTCGGCTTGTTCAGTAGGTGCATAACATTGGATGATGGTGGTCTTCGCATATCTGGAGAAGAATCTCGCTCTTATTATTCTGGAGGTAACAGGACTCCATCCTAACAAACTCTTTCTTGTCTGTTTGTCGACAAGGATGCCCACCCCTTCATGGTGATATCCATCTGTGCGTCCTGAATAAAAAATTGTCTCACCAGAGTCCAGTGTTAACATACCAGTGTCCGTCCACCTCATCTCACTGATCCCAAGGATGTTAATACCATATTTTCTCATTTCCTTTGTTACTAATGCTGTTCTCCCTGTTTCATACATTGTTCGAACATTCCATACTGCTATCTTTATTTGTTTTTTGGGTTTAACCAGAGAGACCATCGAAACAGGGACTTCCTTTCGGCTTTGATCCCTGTTTGTCATATTTGGCATCTCTGGCTGGCTACCCACAATGTTGTGAATTTCTGGAGATTTGATTGACGTTTCTGTGGCACTTGTTTTGTTTTGTTTTTATGTGGTGGGTTGCCAACCCAACGCACAACCCTCCTCCTTTCACATCTTGGGCTTGGGACCAAGCAACGGCGGTACTCACTGTGCAATTATCTAAATCACTGATGAAAATATTGAACAGAACCAAACCCAGGACCTGTCCCTGGTGGACCCTATTCAATTTGCCTTTCCAGCTTGACTGTGACCCAGTGATAACTACTCTCTGGGAACAGTTTTCCAACCAGTTATGCACCCACCTTATAGTAGCTCCATATAGGATGTATTTCCCTAGTTTGTTAATGAGGAGGTCATCCAAGACAGTATCAAAAGTCTTACTAAAAGTCAAGATATACCACATCTACCCCTCTATATACATACATACACACACACACACACACACACACACACACACACACACACACACACACACACACACACACACACACACACACACACACACACACACACACACACACACACACACACACACTTGTTAACCTGTCAAAGATAGCTATTAGGTTGGTCTGACATGATTTGTTCTTGACACATCCATGCTGACTGTTACTTACGTTATTATCTTCTAGGTGTTTGCAAATCACTTGATTATTTGGGCCATTATATTTCTGGGTACTGAAGTTAACCTGACTGGTCTGTAATGCCCTAGGTTGTCCTTATTCCCCTTTTTATACATTGGCACTATAGCCTTTTCCTTTTCCAGTCCTCTGGAAGCTCTCCCATCTTCCATGAGTTTTCAAAGATAGATAATCACTAATGGCTGAGATATCTCTTCAGTCAGTGCCTTGAATATTCTAGGATGTATTTCATCAGGCCCTGGCAACCAAGATATTTAACTTGTTCTTGTCCTATTTTAGCCTCAGATCCTACCTCATTTTTACTGGTATTCACTATGTTTGACATCCAATCGCTACTAAACTTTCTGGTGAAAACAAACAAAATATCATTTAGCACTTCTGCCACTTCCACATTTTCTGCTATTGTTCCCCCCCCCCATTGAGTAACAGGCCTACCCTGTCCTTAGTCTTCCTCTTGCTTCTAATTTATTTGAATAATGTTTATGTCTCTAGCTTGTTTAATCTCATTTTGTGCCTTGGCCTTTCTAATTTTGTCCTTACATGCTTGTGTTGTTTATTTATATCAACATTTCTCAAATGTGGCCACCAGGGGGTTTTCATGCAGCTACAACAGCCTCCTGGGTGGTGATGGGAGTGGGGGAGAAGCATTGGCCCCTCTCATTCCCTCCGTGTTGCTCCTGGATGTGCCACCCTGTACCACCCCTGGAGAAAGGTGGGGCACAACACTGCAGGAGCAAGGTAAGTTCTTGACCCACGTTGGGTGGAGGGGGTTTGAGCAGCAGGCTCCAGCGGTGGAAATTCAGGAACCTGGTCACGTGGCCTCAGGCTCCAACCACGGGTACTGATCCCACCCCCACCCCGGCTCTAGCCATGTGGCCCTGGCCTCCAGCTGCAGGGCTTCAGCCTCTGGCCCCTGGTTCCGGCTGCGTGGCAGCAGGTGCTGGCCCCTGGCTCCAGTCCCAAGCTCTGCCCGTGCAGTGGCAGGTGCTGACCACAGGCGCTGTTGACCCCCCCGTCACAGCTTCATGGCAGTGAACTCCAATCGCGGGGCTTTTGGTACCAACTCCTGGCTCTGGCTGTGGAGCTTCGGTCAGCCCTTGGTCCCCAATTCCAGCCGTGCGGTGGCAGGTGCTGGTGGCGGGCTCCAGCCATGTGGCCCCCGACTCCTGACACTGAACCCCTGCCCCAGCTGCACGGCAGCAGGTGTCGACCCACAGCTCTGGCTCCAGCCCCTGATCCCGGGCTCTGGCCTCAGAATGGCGGGAGCTGGCCCGGGGTGTTGACCCCTGACCCTGGCTGCGCAGCAGCGAGCGCTGGCTCCAGTCACACAGGGTTGGGCTGAATGGCAGTGAGTTCCGATCCCTGGCTCTGGCTACGCAGTTCCTGTCCCCAGCTCTGGGCTCTGGCTGCAGGCACAGAGCTCTGGTCCTGGCCACATGGCAGCAGAAACCAGGTCCTGGCTCTGGCCATGCGACAGTGGGGCTCATCACTCACCCACGTCCACCCTGCTGCCTCCCCGGCCCCGCATCCATCCCACCATCACCTCCCCTGGCCCTGCTCATGTCCCATCATTGCCTCTGGCCCCTGCTGTCTCGCACATTGGCCCTCCCCGTCCAGGGCTTAATGGGTCCCAGGGCTTGCTGAATAAAGTAATACATGCATGTTTGTTAATATCACTTTTCAGAGCAGACTTAGTAGCTATCTGTGAAAAGTGATACTTGTATGTTTGCTAATATCACCTATCATAGCCTCCCAGGTAGCTACTAAGTGTGCTGTGATATTAACAAATATACAAATATCACTCCTGAAGTGGAAGGCAATATTATTTTTATTATCGAGTCAGCCAAAACCCCCTACAAATCTAAATTACAATGATTTGGATTTGTATCTGTGCATATTTAATGGTTTTTCCTAAAGTTAATTAAGTCATCCGAGAGAGTTGGTGGCTGCACTCTGAGGCCATCAAAAATGTGTTGTGAGAACCCCTGGTTTATATTCATCTTTTGTAATTTGACCTAGTTTCCACTTTTTTGTAGTACTCTTTTTAGAGGTTCAGATCACTGAAGATCTGGTTAAGCCAGGGCAGTCTCTTGCCATACTTACTATCTTTCCCATGCAGTTGGATAGTTTGCTCTTGTGCCCTTAATAATGTCTCTTTGAAAAACTGACAACTCTCTTGAACTGCTTTTCTCCTTAGACTTGTTGTTTCCCATGGGCTCTTACCCACCCGCTCCCTGAGTTTGCTAAAGTCTGCTTTCTTGAAATCCATTATCTTTATCAGGGCTGCCCAGAGGATTCCGGGGGCCTGGGGAAAAGCAATTTCAGGGGCCCCTTCCATAAAAAAAAGTTGCAATACTATATTCTCGTGGGGGCCCCTCTGGGGCCCAGGGCCTGGGGCAAATTGCCCCACTTGTTTCCCCGCTCCCCCACCCCGGGCAGCCCTGATCTTTATTGCGCTGTTTTTCCCCCAACCATTTTTTAGAATCATGAATTTGCATTTCATGATCATTTTCATGCAAGCTACCTTCCGCTTTCAAATTCGCAACCAGTTCCTCCACATTTGTAAAAATCCAATCTAGAGCAGCCTCTCCACAGTACACTTCTCATACGACCTAAAACTAGTCACCTAAGTTGTGTCTCTCATTTTTTTCATCTATAGAATAGAGACTTTGATACTTTTCTACCTCACAGGTTTGTTGAGAGGTTCTGTTTGTTAGTACTTGTAAAGTGGTTTCAACGTTGCATGCAACAATTTCCAAGTATTATAGTCCGATTCTTGCAGTCTGCCTAGTCACCAGGTACTTTGGGTCATCCTAGCCACCCTTTTCTCCTGTCACTATTTCTTATTCATTGCATTTGCGCTTATTCCCACTCTTCCGACTGTCACTCCTCCATGAAGCAATTGCAGCAGAAAACGTCCCTCCACAGCAAAATAGTGTCTCTGGATGGTGCACTTGATCTTGACGTCACTCCCCCATGCATCCATAATTTAAGGCACCTGCAGATGACTGCTCTAACAACCTGTTGATTTGTTTTCAATAAGATTCTGTCTGCATGATGCTTATCTGCAGTTGCTTGGAAGTGAAGCGTTGCTGGGGACGCACAGAGCTGCGTGAGCTCCACAAACATGAGCCTGAGATCAGAACCTGCCTGACAGAGAGGGGAGAGATATCGCTGTTTGCAAGCAGAAGTGGGTGAATCCCACGTCTGAACTGCTCTCTAACATGCTGAGGCAAATACTGCTCTTTCAAACCCATTTTAGCTGGGAACGCCAAAGGAGAAATTTTGCATACATTTGTAATGTGTATATTTGACTGCAAGTACTGCACAGGACAGTCTGAAAACAGGCTGCCTCCGTGAGAGGATGGGGGGCATTTTCCCTTCAGCTCCCTGATGCAAAATCCAAGCACAATCCAGACCTACTGCTCTCTTCTGTGTTAAGATTCTGGGCCAGCGAGCAAACTCCATAGCCTCAATAGGATATTGTCAGCATTTTTTTTCTGTTGAATCATTTTGACTTGTACAACCACTACTACACATTCAACGCGTGAGAAATACAGGACATGCCAAATTGGAATATGTTAGTATATTTCTAAGGCATGGAATTCAGCAACAAATCTTGCAATAATCCAAACATCATAGAAATGTGGAGCCAGTTTTATTGATTTTAGTTTGCTCTTTGGCAGTGTGGGCCCAGAAATGGTATAAGTCTACAACAGTCATCAAGTCTTAAACTTTTAGATACACCATGACTGTCTCCTGAAGTCATCTGCTTCATTTTTTCCTGTGCTTGTAAACTGACCGTGAACTTTTATCAGAGGGATTTTGCCAATTTTATTGACATAATTGCAGTGTCACTTTGTAAGCAAAAAATGAGTTTTTTTCCTCTTAGATATCAAGTCTATGATCATTAGTTTCCAGCCCAGTTGATAGATCCTAGAGGCACAGACAATCTGAATAATTCCTGAGATTTTTATCTAAAAATGAAATAAACATACTGGTGTTTTAAGGTTCTGTCAGTATCACATTCTACACCAGGGGTGGGCAAACTACGGCCTGTGGGACCATCCTGTCCGGCCCCCGAGCTCCTGGCCTGGGAGGCTCACCCCCAGCCCCTGCTCTGCTGTCCCCCCTTCCCCACAGCCTCAGCTCGCTGGCTCCGCCGCAATGCTCTGGGCAGCAGGGCTGTGAGCTCCTGGGGCAGCACAGCTGCAGAACCCGACCTGACCTGGTGCTCTTTGCTGCATGGTGGCGGCGGCGTGGCCTGGCTCCAGCCAGGTGGTGCGGCTGTAGCACCACCAGTGCTCCAGGCAGTGCAGTAAGGGGGCAGGGAGCGAGGGGGGTTGGATAGAGGGCAGGGGAGTTCGGGGTTGTGGTCAGGGCGCGGGGGTGTGGATGGTGGTCGGGGGGGTAACAGGGGTCCTGGGGGGGTCATCAGGAATGAGAGGAGGGGTTGTATGGGGCAGCTGGGGCCCAGGGGCAGTCAGGAGACAGTGAGCAGGGGTGTGTGGATGGGGCAGGGGTCCTAGAGGGGCCGTCAGAGAACAAGGAGGGTTGGATGGGGCAGGAGACTCCGGGGGGGGGCAGATAGGAGGTGGGGGCTGGGCCACGACCCCCTCCCCTAACCAGCCCTCCATACAATTTACGAAACCCAATGCGGCCCTCAGGCCAAAAAGTTTGCCCACCCCGTTCTACACTGTAGATGCTTCAGTCCTTTTGTTTCTCACAATGGCCCCCACAGCATTTGCTGTGCCCGTGACATGGCCAGGTTGCTGGAAGTGAGTTACCTTCCCCATGCGGCACTGATCCCCTGTTTATATGATCACTGGATTATTGTGAAGGGAACCCCAGCCTCTGGCTCCCCATGTGTATTAAGCTTTCCAGGTCTCAGAAAGTTGCAACACTGTTTCCTCCCTTGACCTGTCTGGCACATTTCCTGGGCACCAACAGTCTGCTTTCCCTTTACAGAAATGTAGATCCTCAGCCCACTTGCCTTAGGTCCCCAGGCCAGCACTGACACACACACACACACACACCCAAGACAGCCTAGAAGCTAGAACACACCTTCTCACAGAATCCCACTGAAGATATGAGCCAGAATGCTCTCAGGAGGCTCATGCATCTAACACACAGACACTGGGCCCAGATTCTAAGACAATTGCTTTTAAACTTAATCATATGGAGCACAAGAGAGGACAGATCATTCAGAAAACAAACACACTGAATGCACTGCCCCTCATTCGCTCACTTTTCCCTTGGGAGACCATCAGTGTTCAGGAAAGTAGGCAGTGTCTGCTGCCTCGTGCAATGCCTTACATGTTGCACTGCCTCTGACTCCCCTTGAGTTTGGAGAAAATGGCCCCCATAAGAGCAGCTCCTGCCCTTTTTATAACTTCTTGTTCCCTTTGTCAGGTGATCTCCTGTCAAGTTTCCTCGGATGATCAGAGGTCCCTGTCAGGTGACTTCATTGCCCAGGTGACCTCTTCACTGTTAAATCAGATTACCTGGTTGGGAGCCAGTCTGTGAATAGAAGCATTCCATTTTGATAGGAGAGCACTTAATGTCAGTGTCCCTCTTGTTATTCCTTTACCTTTTGGAACTTCATCCCAACAAACAAACAGACAGTAGAGAAGGCAAAAGGCTGCATCTTCAAAATGGAGTTTGCAGGTTGGTAAAGCTACATACAAAGAGTTCATATTCTCTCACAGAATTCAAAATCTGTATAGACAGATCCCCAAGTATCACACAGTACTCTCTTTCCAGAAAACTCAGAGTTCAGTTGTTTCTCTGCCTCAAATACCAGTCACGTAAACCAATTCAGATTCACCCTAACCAAACCCATTTTTAAACTGGAACTTTACAGTAACCAAGACAAACAGAAGCAAAAAGTAAAACATAATGTGTATATGCCTGTGTGAATACTACAGGAAGCAATGTTAGACATGCACTGACCTTCAGATTACAATATATTGCAAGATTATTTGGCTCTAAAGATAGGCAACAATTTGTCGACACCCTTGATTCCAGTCAAAGACGACAGGCCCAGGAGCATACTTCCCGTCACAGACCATTCCAGTGTAACTGACACATGTAGATGACTTGAATCATACCCTCTCTCCCTTCACATAGTGTCACAATTACCACCTGAGCTGCCCTTCTGGTTTCACCTGGACTCTTCAAGCACACACACTCTCAGGGCTCTAGCTGTTAACCTGGATGAGGGTGGAATCACATGATTCGCTCACTTTCAGACTAGGCCCTGGGCCGCAGGCACCTCTGATCAACCACGATTACCTTGGCATGTCTAACTTATGTTCAGCACCTGCCATTCTCTTTCCTCTGGGAGCAGTGACAATGGTATCTAGTTATCAGTCTTCCTTGGTATTATGTAAGTTCATTGTGTCAACGAGTATTGTGTTTCTGGCATCACCATATACTCTCACACAGATTTTAAGGCCAAAGAAGGCTAGTAAGACCCTCTATTCTCACTTAATGTATAAAACAAGTCATAGAATTTCACTGAGCTGTTCCTGCATCAGTTTGAACCAGATCTTTTTTTTCTCAAAATCGTCCAGTCCACTCCAAGTGATGAAGAATTGACCTCTCTCCAAACCTGAGGTAAAGTGTTCTTATGGTTAATTGCCCTCACTGTTAAAAAATTGCACTTTTTTTTCAGTTTCAATTTTTTGGGCTTCAACTTCCAAGACATTGCATTTTCTAATAGCTTTGTTACATTAAGGAGTTCTCCAGTATCAAATGTCTTCTTGTGTAAATACTTAGAGATAATGATTAAGTCACCTCTTAACCTTCTAAATTGATTGAACTTTTTAAGCTAATAATATCTTTTCCAGTGATCAACATAACTAGCCATTTGAGTAGATTAACTTGTTGGGAAACATTCATTCCATCCAATCTTCTATAAATGTTCATTAGCTGGTCCTCTGTTAGAAAATCCAAATAACATGAGTTAATCTTTGCTGAACATATGAACAGACAGTTCCTTCCAGGCATTTGGAAATTATAGATTACAATGTTGTTTATTCAGATAAATACCAGACAGAACAACCTAGGTGGACAAACTTGTCACAGGTTCATCTATCACTACTATTGCATTGATTACAGCAAAAATAACTTTTTGTGGTGTTTTCATACACAGCTATGCAGTTCAACATTACCTTCAATGTGACACAGATGACCTATTTAGGGAGAGATTTACAGCTAAAATACTTCTATTTCATCATCTTCTCCTTACATTTTTTTTTGTTTGCTGAAGAAGTGAAACAGTAGATGACACTTGATTTGCATTAAATTTTGCATGCCCATACATCTTGTTTTGAACAAAAACTAGTGTATTTGAACTCTGGGGCCTGTATATTTTGATATTTTATAAATGTTTGACATATAATAATCACTACATTCATGTTATATTTAGGGAACAATATGAAAGCCCTCCTGTAGATAATTTAACATACACAAGTGGTAAACAAACACTGATAATGTACTGTGTAAAAGGTATGCTTTATACTGTAAGGATAGTTTTCAAATGCAAACCCTGAGGGCTTGTAGATCAGGTGGGGGATTTTGTTCCTCTCAGTATGAAAAATATCACCCAGCTATCAATGCTTCAGGCTAGACCAAGAGCAAAGAGGCTGGGGAGACAGCATAACGGAAGCCTGCTCTTGACCCCTTCAAGGGCTAGATAGAATGCTGGTACTGCACTTCCTGAGCCTGGAGACAGGAGTGGGGGTCTGTCTCTGTCACGGCCATAGGAGCTGTACATTCTATAGGGGATTTGGTCAGGGAAATTGCTTCCTCCGCACACTGGCTATCAACTAGTAACAATGCTGGGAGTACATCCTACATCTCTAAAAAGGTGTGTGCAGAAAAAGCTGTTTCCTCTAGTCTCCCCCTCTCCAATGAGGCTTTCTTCCTGCCTCAGTACTTCTCAGGCAGAATGCTGCTGTCCACTGATACTGGTGCTGTACAGCTCCACACTGCTCTTCTCATGGCTCTGGTTGTAAAAGCAGCCATAATGGAAACCTTTTATTTTCAAACATTTATGGACCAAAACCAAACTGCTTTTAAATAAAACACTCTCTTTGGATTCAAGAAACAAATTACAATACAATGTAATATTATTCAAACTAATTTTCATTACAATTTTCTATGACTGCAGACTTTAGTATGAACTAGGGCACACCAGTTTCTCAGCTATTTATTCTGTACTCACTTTTTTATTAATCTTTTCCTTGCAGTTATCCATATGTTTCTATTACAACCAGGTACCTGTAGGAATGCCCTCAATACCTAATGAACACCTGTACATGCTCTGGGCTTGTACATCCGGTGTAGACAATGGCTGAGGTGTCTGTATCAAATTTCAAAGGTTGTGAATTCAATTAAGGATGTATTTTTTATTAACAGTTGTGTTAGCTTTTTCCACCAGTGTAATTTAAAACTGAGTAACTTTAACTGCTCTTATTAAACACTAGACTATAAACTCTACATAAAGTGCTTTGGAACAGGTACTTCTTTGTTGTACAAAATCTGTCTAGAACCATGGGATCCCAATCCCTGGCTGGACCTTCTACATGCTATTTCAATACAAATATTAGAAAGATGTGACACCTACATTTCAAATGTTAAAAAAGCCAAATTTAAAAGGATTTCAGCCAAATAAAGATTCCAAATTCTACCTCAACCGCTCTAAAAAACATGGGTAAGTGTTCAGTTGTGTTAGTATGAGCACATGATCTCTGTGAAAACAGCCACATTTGAAAACAGTCCAGTTAAACAAGATATATTAGCACAGATTTTTCACTACTGTGCATGTAAAAATGCACATGCCTCAATTTTACAGTCACTGTAATTTCACATGCACTCGCTTTATTTGCGTCTGATGAAGTGGGCATTCACCCACGAAAGCTTATGCTCCAATATATCTGTTAGTCTATAAGGTGTCACAGGACTCTTTGTCACTTTATTTGTGTGCATAATTAGGTCACAAAGATCTGGTCGATTGGTCCTGTTTCTGCTCCAGTTGAAGTCATGGACTTCAATGAGACAAGTGGATGGGGCCTTTTCTCCTTTGCTTAGGAGTTACAAAGCCACACGTCTACACTTTGCATAAAGGAAGGGGAGTGAGATCAAGTTACCCCACATTGTGCCTTAGTTCACTGACTGGTTTAAAATACACATTTTCTAATATGGCTACACACTGGCACATGCGAAATCCTGATGGCTTTACTCAGTATTTGTCTAGTCAGGTAAAACTTATTCAAGTCAAATGGGAATTTTGCTGAGGAAGGACTGGTCTAAAAAGGAGTAACATCTACAAGGATCCGGACTCACACTGTTACATGGCTGAAGTTCTGTTTTAGATCAGATTGTATCAGGCTGATTCTTACTTTGCAAAGTAGCCTTTTTGTTCAGCCTGGTTTTTTTGCTATGCTATTATAAAGATCAGTTTCACATAAACATCCCCGAATGGCACATATAGATAGCGAATACATTTTGTTGACAATGGGGAGCTCTCTCAAAATTGTCCACATTTGGAAATGCATAAAGTGAAGCAGCAGTGGAGTATTTGTATTCTCCTCGTCATCATTCTGAGTTTGTTTTTAAGCACTATGCATTATTCCTTGCGAAGACATTAGTGCATATTTAGAGTAGTTGCATTAGTGTCAGGATAAATTACCATGCAGTGCTCTGAACTCTACAATCCAGCTGCAGCACTCAAATATAGTAAAAGCTGAGGGTGCCATTATACTTCCTCTCCCAGACACCTTTCTTTTCATCACGATTTTTGTTTTCTTTTTTTTAACTGACAGACATGAGGTGCAGCATGGTGCATCCATCTAATTCAAGCACTTTCCAGGACCCAGGAGCATGTCTGTGGATCAGATTTAAGCGGTTTTAGTCTTCATGTTTTGTTTAGAGTACAGATTAATGTGAAAATTAAATACAAACTAGAACAAACATCAAGATTTAATAATGTTATTTAATGAACCATCACATTCTTTAATTAAAATCATTTGCCATATTGGTGTGAGGAGAGGCCTCGTTAAGGCAGAAGCTTCAGAAATAGTTCTGGATGACTAGCCAAATCCTTCCAGGGGCACTAGGGAAATGGGTACTGGAGCAGGAGCTCCACCACCCTCTGAAAACGTGCAGCATGCGACCCTGCTCTAAACCATTGAATCAGAGCAATTCACAAAGATTATCTTAACCTGGGCTTGAATTGGATCATTCCTGGCAATATTATGTATCAGCACCTCTCCTGAGCAACACTCATGTCATGCAGAATCTCTGGGTTTTCTGCTGCTTCTTTTTCTTTAAATAAGCCTATGAGCCTGTGCTGCAGAGATGGGATCCTGTAACAGAGTTAACTGGGTCTCAGTTGGGAGCTGGCCACTGGGATCTTACAGGCATCCCCACATCCCTGTGCTCAAGGTTCCATTTGATGGGCTGCAATTTATGAAATGGAACCTCATTTAAAAAAAAAAAAAGGTCTTTTTTCAGTGTTACATAGTACACACAACAATCTTCATCCTCCCCACTCTCCGCATTTTCATTTGATGTCATTTTTACTCCATCTTTATCCATATAATGTGTCAGAGCAGTCAAGCCATCTGATGTTATTTTTGACACAATGTTGGCATTGGCATGTTAAAATCTTTATGTGATTACATGGACAAGAGATGAGACATGGAAATTCTGACAATTGTGTGGTTTCACAGACCAATTGTTGTACGTAAGTCTTTTTTGCAAGATGCCCTAAGAGCTCCTTTGCACTACTGTGATTTATTCAGAATGCAGCTCCCTGAGTTTAAACAGGGAGCAGGCTTTCCTGAAATATCACTTCTATCCTGAAATCCCTCCATTCGGTCCTAGTAAATCTTTGAACTGCAGATCCTGTTTTTCATTTATAAGAAGGACCTCTGTGGAAAGAGTATTTTTCTTCCTCACCTAGTACTACTAGCAGCAAAATATGTCTTAAGTAACCATGCAATGGATCAAGAAAACACCCTCCACACCACAGTTGCTTGGTAGAAATGGTCTAACTAGAGATCAGATGAAACTGTATTGGAAACCTTAGGGACATTTTAAAGTAGCTGTTTCAGACAGGGGTTGCCTACTGTTTGGCCTTAAGTGCCACACTGTTGCTTGCACAGTAGCTGTTTACTATTCGTTTTTCAAGTGCTCTGGGACCTCATTTAAAGAGAGCTATTGTATAGAAATGTCTGCTTCTTATATTGTATTGTGCTTCATACTGCATTTTGTTTCATCTGCTGCCAGTGCACTGCTCTGGGACTGATCTGAATTTGGTCATATTAAGGAGGCCACATATTTCAAAAGGTACAGAGTGTATATAATCATATTAGAGAGGAAAATACAGAAAAGAATTTGCAGTAGAGAATTCATAAATTGTAAATATTTGGTATTACTTTTCCCCCCGAACCCAAATATCCGTATAAGCATCCCAGTTTCCTGGTAAAGTTCAATATTACATGCATTTGTATAACATCAAGATTAAATAGTAAATATAACTGACTTCTCATCTGTATAATCTCAATTATATATAACAACTGAACTGGTAGCTTAGGAGGTTGAAGGACGGTAAGACTCGGAGTTTAAGGCTCGAAAAGACCACCAGATCATCTCGTCTGATCTCATGTATAGCACAGGCCACTAACACTACCCAGCCACAAGCATACCAAGGCCAACAAGTCAAATTAGATCAAATTACAGCTCTCAGGAGACTAAACTGGCAGGGACCAGAAGGGACCAAGGTGCACCAATGCCCAAGGCCACTGTAATGGCAGGGAAATGATTAATTAAGATACCAGATCCTGGCAAGAGATCTGCACCGCACACTGCAGAAGGAGGGAAAAAAGCAATCCAAGGTTGCTGCCAGCCTGACGTGAGGGACAATTCATCCCTGATGTCAAAAATAGCAAATCAAGCTAGACCCTGAGTATATGAGCAAGACCAGGCACCTTAGAAAAATTTTCAGCGCCACCTCCGAGCACCAGCCCATCCTGTACTGTTCCATCTCCAATCAGGTCATCTCTGGTGCTTCAGAGAAAGGAAACAAAAAAAAAACCCCAGAATACATAGGGATTCCTCCCCCTCCCCCCATTCTGACCCCTGCAGGTAACCAGATGATACCCAGAAGTGTGAGTGTTTAGGAACATAAGACATGAACTGAAAGGGACCCCTAGAGCTGCCGAGACCAGCCCTCCCGCAACACAATAGGCAACCCAGTCATAAATTCCCACTAGGGTGACCAGATGTCCCGATTTTGTAAGGACAGTCCCAATTTTGGGGTCTTTTTCTTACATAGGCTCCTATTACCCCACACCCCATCCCGATTTTTCACATTTGCTGTCTGGTCACCCTAATTCCCACTCAAATTTATCAAGCTCTATCTTGAAACTAATTACATTGTTTGCCCATAGAACTCCTATTGGGAGGCCTTTCCAGAACCTAAAAACCTAGAAAAGAATGCATTTTCCATATAGAATATTAAAATAGGGAGAGAAATACAATGCCTCCATTTTAAATGGATACCTTATAAAGGAACCGTTAAAAGAATAATTTGTTGGTGCCTATAATGATATAGCCTACTTACAGTTGCTGTATGCAAAGATTCAGAATATTAGAATGATGGTCTGGAATACAGTGATTCATTTCACATCAGTGCAACCCTCCTAATGGAAATACTCTTACTGGTTTCAGTGGGCTTTGGATCAGTCCCAAGATGAGTCACCTTAAGGGCCCTAGTAGACTTTTTAAGGAATGGCTTTATAGGGCACACAAATCCACAGAGAATCTCAAAACCAGTGGAAGTTTGTCTTGGTTCAGAGAAGGATTGAAAAAGTTGCAAAATCTAGTCTAGAAAGTAAGTTCGATAACATCACCACCACTTTATATTGAAATATAGTGCCTTTCCTCTGGCATGCTTTAGAGAGAGCCTTACATACTACAGGGGTCACCATTAAAATACACTCTTCGCTGATGTGAGACAAAGTGTCCTAGGCAGGTAGGCTGCAGCCTGTTCCCAACCCTCCCCAAACTCAGTACCTGTTTCCCAGCTGATTGTCTCCTCTCCTCCTCCTGACCCATTTAGTTCAAGAAGCACTTTATTTTAGTTTCCACGGGCAAGTCAGAATAGCTTTGTAACTGAAACTGCAGGTAGATTTTAAGTTAGGAGAATGCAATTTCTTGGTTCTGAATTTGGCCAGGACACCAGACTCAATGCCGTAACTCTTGCAGCAAGTGCTATGGGACTTTTAACGATCACGAGGGGTCAGGCGCTTGGTTTTATTCCTAAATTAAACACTTCCATCAACACAAATCCTAAGACAACGGTGAAGCACTAGTTCAATAAAGACTCAAATGGACAAGTGTACATTCTGAATTTTCACCATTTCCTGCACTGAATGATTTTTTTCTTATATAGTCCCCTTTCCCATCCAAGTATATAGCAGGTGTGACCATGTGTAGCTTCTGTTAACTAATGAGAGCACAGCCTGGTGTAGCATAGGCAGATAAAACACGTGATGATCAATACTTGCTTTCCACACCTTACTAAACTAATACATCATAAGTGTACACCCTCCCTTCAGAATGAGAAAAAGTTATTAGCAAGGGACCAGAAAAGAACACTAGACTCCAGATTTTGTTAATCAGAACCGCCATAAACAAAGTATCAGTGCAGTCAGGCACAGAAGAACTTAGATGGCAAACGCAGTTTAATGCTGACAAATAGCACAATATTTCTTAGGGCGAAGAATAAAAAGAGGAAATATTTGACAAATGGAAAAGCTCTTCAGAATACTGATCAGGAAACAGTTTTTGCAGTAATGGAAGCAAAGGCCCCCAAGCCTTCAGCACAATGTGCAGCTGCAGCGATGAAGGGAAACAGGAGGCTGGGTTGTACTGCTGGAGGAATACATTATCAATCAAAGCAAGGCATACCCAGAATGATTTCCAGGGAAATGCAAGTACATAGCAAACTGTTCTCTTTTCCCCTTCTCTTCATGCACCCCCACCTCCCTTCTAACCACTAGTTGCCTCATAAAACTTTCATCCCAGATACATCTTTTGCCTCTGGCTGATTGTGGTCCATCTATGTCATGAATCCAGCTGTGCCTCTGCTGCTGGCTACTGGGTGATCTAGCTTTCCATATGTGCCTATAGGCCTATCTACCCTGGGAAACCTTTCTAACCCGTCTTAAAATTGGTTTAGCTAAGTACATTTTAAAACCAGTTAGCCATAGTGTAGACTTGGTTTTAGGCATCTTGACTCATTTTAACTGAACTGGGGCACAGGAAGGAGGCAAAAATGTGCACCACCCACATGACAATGGTGTTGTGTGGTGTTGATGGCTTGATCTTGTGTCCTAGGAAAGTCAGGAGACTTTGATGTGACCTAATTCATGTGCTGAAAGAAACAGCTGACACTGAGCCAAGCAAAATCTACTTAGGTCAAGAGCATGACATGACAGCATGCAAGTATAAGACAACAGAGGAATATTAATTTCTGTAGCAAGGAGTAATAAACCTAAACATATGGAAGAGATTATCATAATGGTGATAGGGAGGTAATTATGAGCTTCTGAATGCGAGGAAGCTAAAACTAGGTAAATAAAAATGCGATAAAGCAAATGGAGTTAGACATCAAGGCCTGGTCACCTTCTCCTCCAACAAGTCTGCAGCCTGATACCCAACTCTCCCAAAACTCAATACCTGTTTCCAGGTTGATTATCTCCTCTCCTCCTCCTGACCCTTTTTAGAGCTGGCTTTCCCTTTCCTTCAGCCTCCAGTCTTCTTGGGTGTTGAAACTGCTCCTCTTCTTCTACAGGATGAGCTGGGTCTGCTTATATAGACCTCAGACCTCTCCTACTCCCAGCAGCCTCTGGGAGGAATAGGTAATTGGAGTCATCTGTTTGTTTTTTCCTTCTATATCACACATCCAAGGTTCTGTCAGGAGTTTTCTATGCTGTGTACCCCTCTGGATCCTTAGTTTTTTACTTTTAACCTTCACTTCTGTCCCTGTTTTTTCATTTGTTGTCCTCAGTACTCACTTGCAGCCTGGGTCCATGGCTCCTCCCCTCATTGGAGCGGGCAGGTCTCTAGTTTTGGGCAAGCCTAGACCTGCCTGTTCCAGTACCTGCAAATACCGGTAGTAGTCTCACATCCAAAGGAAACGTTGCAGAGACACTTTATCATTGCATTATTCCTACCACATGGCAACTATTTGATATGAGTTTCTTCTGACATGGCACTTCACAGTACATTGAGTCTGTAGGGTTATGAATGGGAAGCGGAGGAAGCAAAAAAAAAAAAGTTAAGGACCCTGCACTGATGTGCCAAAATGAGCGTTTATTTGCTGAAGTATTCATCTGAGAACTCAAAAGTGTTGTTTGAAAATTGATCATACACCCTCTTTCAAGGAACCTGACACAGTGCTTTAGACAGGGACAAAACTGAGGAAATGCAAAACATTTACAGAAGACATTCAAAGAAATTGCTTTTTACGTGCATACCACTAGTGAAAAAATAGTGCAATTAAATTTAATACAGCAGACTACTGACTGGAAGGACACTGTTAGACAGCTTGCCCAGAGGGGGGGGTAATAGATGACCTGCTGTACCAAAGAAAACAGGATAGAACCAAAAGGTCTCAAAACTAAATTTACATAAAAAGACCTTTCATGAAGAATAACTATAGTGTTGTAAAGCTTTAGTTGTCAATTTAAACAATAATGTAATGAACATTTCATGACTGTATCAGGAAGGGAGAGGAGAGGTAATTCCTCACCTACCTCAAATGCTTTATCCCTTCACTCAGACAAATCCTCACTCCTTGCATAAAGCCTATATAAATGGGATCTCTGAAAGGCCTGAGAGTCAGAATCCTAGCCCAGCTTTTCCAATGCCATCAGAGGCACCCAGAGCTGATATATGTGTGGATGTGGGTTGACTGGTGCATCCATCTAAGTTGCAGATCCATGGCCATGTCCCCATCTCTGTCCTCAAAGCCCCTTCTGCACTACTGCACATGGACCCACCTCAGACCAGAAGGTGTGCAAGAGGCCCTACAGCTCTGTATGATAGGTCCCATGGAACAGAGATGACTCCTTTCACCCACATGAATACATGGGACAGATTAAGGGTCAATGGGCATCTAAAGGGAGCCCAGATATCAAGGTATGGAACATTTTTCCTCCAGTTGCTGCTTTGGTTCTTTAACAAGTTCCTTTTGCAGGGATGCTAGAGGATTTGACATTGTTATAGATGCAGAGACATAACTGAATAGGTGAAAACATGCCAAAGTCGCTTTGAGATCTTAAACATTATGTTCACTGCCCCACTATTGGAATATAGGGAATGGCTGGTTTTTATTTCCTATTTAAGACCAGCTTTCTGAGGACACCCTAAACAGATGTACTATAGGCTTTACCACTGTTTAGCACTTCAGTATCAGTGGTCAATCACCGTAATGGCATTAACCATGACAAATTCACTTGGTATTAGTGGATGTAATACTATGTGCAATGCCACAGGAATTCCCATTCATCTAGCTGACACCTTTGAAATTCTCTGTATTGTGCATGAGGTGTCTTTTTATGGGAGTGAGGGTGGGGTTGGGATGATAAAAAAAACATTGCCTACTTTTAATCCCCAGACATGGTTTCTTTGTGCAGTGAGTATCAGCAATGGGCTCTACTCCACTGTATTTCCTTTGTGAATCAGAAAGGGGAAGGGACAAGTACAGAAGCCAAATAGTATTCCACGGTCACTCTGTTCCTTGGACTATTGCCTCAGACTTTGCTCAGGGAGGGATGATTTGTCCACGAGTAAAGTGGTGGATCTTGATTGTGGGGAACAGACATTCACATCTTGACATTATCATAATGTGTACAAGACATGGTTGAATGTCACAAACAGAAGCCAGCAAAATGGTATATTTTCTTCATGAACTCTCCTGGTAATGAAATCATTTTTGCATGCTATGTGTTTTGTATATTTGGAAGTTCTTCCTTGTTTGGAGGTTGACTGTGCCCAGCACCAAGTAAGGAGAGAGCAAAGGCCAAGTAAAAACATTAGACCCAGCATTGGCACTCTATTGATCACAGGGACTGCTACCTCCTACCATCCTCTGAAGTGCAGGACACCTAAGAGACAGGAAGAAGCAGAGGTAACCATAAGCACATGCAGATATGCTGCACTTCTTGAATGACTGTAGCAGTAAGTACGCTCTCCTGGTAGGCTGGGAGCTACAGGAGGACACTCTGTCAGCCCTGTAAATCCAGCCCAGGATTTCAAAGTCAAACTAGGTGATTTCTTTCTTATACATCATCAATAGGAATAAAGGAACTGTGGGGTACATTATGCCTCAAATTACACCTGTGTTACATGATGGGAGATATCTGCACTAGAAAAATCAGCCAAGGTTAGTTTAGCATGTGTTAATGGACCTCAACCTATTCACAACAGTTTTCCTAGTGCTGGTACATTGCAATGCCTTTAGACTGATGGCATAGACCATGGTGTAATCTTGGTAAAAGATGTTGAAATGTGTCCATACTAAGAAAAAGGTTGTGGTTAGGTTGAAGTTGTTTAACACACCTTGACCTAACTTTGACCCATTTTTCTAGTGTAGACAAGCCCGAGTCTTCAGTGGGGTTCCACAAGTGTAACTTATGGGATCTTAGTAAATTCTGTGGGTGATGCACAAACAAGACTAAAATCCAACTGTCTTTCAGCTGTGTTGGCTCTGCGGAGCTAGCAGGAATGGAATGTCATAAAAACATATTTTTGTCACCAAAATCAGCAGACAGGACTCAGAATACACACAGGGAACTGATCTGCTGAGTAAGAATTTGCCATTTTAACAGAACAGAATTGCACTAGATTAAACACATTACTGGAAGATTTTGTCCTATTGAGCTACTACAGTATATCATCATTTGCATATAGGTTCTGGAGATGAGAACCGGAAAGATTAATATATCTGCTGTAGAAATTAAAAGGTGCTCTAAGAAAGCGTTTTTCCTGTGACAAAACTTGAAATCTGTAATTAATTAGCTACATAGTAATGTGACTTTTTTTAAACTGTTGTCAATATTCTGAAACATCTTTTATAGATTTGTGATTAACTGCTAATTATAGACTAATTACATTGTTCATTATAACAGAAGATCTTGTGGGCTGACACAGAATCCATAAATGATGCCCATGAGACAACAGCAGATTTAATAAATTCTAATCCAGCCGTCTTCTCATACTAACCAACAAAGCAGAGAGAGAGAGATCTCAGCACGCCCTGTGCTCAAACTAGGGGCTATTCTTGCCAACATTAAGAAACTGTGGAAACATTTCAGCAGCTAGAAAATGACACAGGTGAACTTTGCAATACCTTCTTTGACAGAAATGTAAGTAGACTGATAAGAGAAAGAAGTGGGCTACACTGACAGATAGCAGTAGCCTGAATGAGTCACTGCAGTATCTGCTATGGAACAGATTGTGTATCTGTGCTTCAAAGAAACTCATCCCTGTTTCCAAAGAAAATGAAAGTGAAGGTCCAACAGAATTGGAGATAATGGTAATTCTAACACAGATCATATGGTATATGCTATTTTCTGCTTACTTACATGCACTTACTGGATTTAACCTATCTACCCAGGTGTTCCCTTTTCTTTTGTCAATAATACCATCTACTGTTGCTCACCCATATCTCTATAGTTTTATCAACTCTATAATCTTATATGTTGCTCCTTGTTTCACTGGGCTTGACAATAAAAGCTGAAGTTCATCGCCAAATCTTCAATTTGATCAGAATGCAAAATCATTGTCCCACAGTTGCCTAAGAACCATTTGTCACTGGAGGCCACACAGATGCAGGGAGATGTTTTAGTTTGTCTGCTACTAGCTGTGCAGGATGTTAGGTCAGTAAATCACTGATCAAGATGACACTATACAGTGTTTCAGATAGTTGTGATTATCAAAGGGTTGATTCAGGAAAAGACAGTGCAGTGGGGGCTGGTGATCTTTGAAAGTGGGTAGGCAAAGCTCACATGTAAACTCACAAGCTCACATGCTCAGAACAGGCCCAGATGAATCCTCTGGCTGACTAGGCAATATCTATGGAACTGTGTTCCATGGACTAGAGTGCATGAGCAATGAGCACTGATGCAATGACTGTGTGGCTGCCTCTGACTACTACTGGTCCTTGGGGCGGGTGAATTGAAAGGAAAAAAAGTGATATTTTCCCAAGCTTAATCTACAACCCAAGCTAGGCCCACAAAATAAGCTTTGCCCACTTGAGATGTCCTACTGAGATACCATGCACAATAGATGTACTGATGATCAAAATATGATTATGCATGCACCGCTGACCAGAACCGAACTCTTTGAGCCTGCCCTCCCGCACTGGCAGTGGGATTCAAATACCCTCATTCTGAGTCCTCAGACTTAGCTCCCCTTCACTGAACCTCTGTTGCCCCATTGGACTAATTGAATTGGCTACCCCTAGTGTGGGGCTCAGATGCCTTGCTGGACTCTTGCTCCTTGGGATTGGCTGCTTTGTGGTTGGAGGAAAATGCGGTGACCCTTGTGGCACCACAGACACACACCACTCAGAGCAGATTGTGCAGATAGTTTTAATATGATTCATCCTCTCCTTTTTACATGCTTTGATCAGCAGTGAAATAGTTAACAATGTGAAGATTAAACTGTCATAGTTGGGCATCTAAGTTAACACCTCCCTGAGATGAACAGTCACAGTCCACACCTCTCTGTGCTAACATTTCAGCCCTCTGAAAATTCAGGCTGATATGCTGCATCAGATCAACATGTGAACTAAGTGTAAGCTTTTCTTTGCAATTATAAGTCTCAATCTTTTTAAATGAAGGTTTCAATTCAAGAGCAGAAGAAGGCAGCCAGGGAGAGGTGGTGATATGCAATGGCCCTGTGGAACTCTTCAACATGAACCTTGCAGTTGCCCTCAGCACAAAGAGTATCTACTACTGGTATCTGCTAGTGGCTGCTCCAGACTAAAGAACAGAGCTCTCAGACTGCAACACTGATTCATTCTGGCTCTTCTCCCAGCTCAAAGCCCCAGCTGGCAGGCACTAGGAGAAGGAAGAGAAGGAGATATAGGCAATGTGAAATTTTTCCTCCTCAAGAAGAGGGCTGCAATCAGAAAGTCAATGAGTTAATTTTTCTGAGCAGACTGCCCAGCAGCTTGCAGCCTAAACTTACTTTTCTGTGTGGCCAGGGCCCACCCTCAGCTCTTCTCAACTCTCCAACCCCAGATCTCTTTCCATCAGAAATGAAACTTTGAGGATGAGTGGCCACGGACAAGATGGAGAACAGAGGGGAAAGATGGAATTCATGTAACTGAATGGATTTATTTTGAGGGTGAGATATTTGGAGAGTGAGGTGCTAGATGTGTTTTACTTTAAAGCAGGGGAATTATATACATATTCCAGGTGTGGGGGGAAGCATTAATTTTGTTGAAGCAGAAAACATGGCTCATAATTAAAAATGCTTCTGAAGAATAGGTTTGGCTCTTTATTTTTCACCTTTGGAATTGTTAGAAGGGAAAAAGGACGGAAAGGCAAAAGGAGGAGTGAGTGAGTGAGTGAGAGAGAGAGAGAGAGAGAGAGTGTGTGAGTGTGAGTGTGTGTGTAAAGACAAGAGACCCTTATGCTTTCTGTCTCCCTAGGTTCGGCCTCCCTGTCCAGCATCTATCATCTGGTAGGATCCCTTCTCCTGCGAAGAGGACCCCTCCCACCCTAAATAATGAGGAGTCAATTAATAAAGGTAAAATCAAATAAAGGTATTGAAGGGTTTATAACAGGGTTTCTCAAACAGGGGTCACCACTTGTGTAGGGAAAGCCTCTGGTGGGCCGGGCCAGTGTGTTTACCTGTCCCATCTGCAGGTTTGGCCGATCGCGGCTCCCATTGGCCACAGATTGCTGCTCCGGGCCAATGGGAGCTGCTGGAAGCGGCGCCTGTTTGAGAAACTGTGGTTTACAACAAAGAGTGGGGCAAATAAAAGGGGAATAAACAGCAAAATGGCACGATACAGTGATTATCCCTTCAAACTCAACCCTATAAAACAAATATAAAAAAACCTTCTTCACAGATCAAAGCAATGGCAGGTGCTTGGGACCTCAATCCTCTGGCTAATGGCAAGCCTTTGGAGAGGAGCTCCAAGGAGTCCTTTGATGTTCCTTTGGGATCACAGGAAAGCAGAACAGATGGGACACTCAGGAGATATTGTTTCTTCTCCTCTCTTCTTTTTACAGTTGAGGAAGCTGTTGGAGGAAAATCCCTACCCTTCTATCACTTGAATGGATAGATGCCTGCAGATAAAACCTGTGACCCGTGACCATCCCTGGCTGCCACTCAGGACAGCCCTGAGGCCTTGTATGGGGCAGCCTTTTATACACTTGTCCAGGAAACCCCTTAGAAAAGGCAGGAAGCCCCTTCTGGGAAACCCCTTAGGAAAAACCATTCTGACTAGAAGTTGTTTACAACTCCAGGAGAAATAAAAGAGTGTGAAAAGTAATCTATAGCTCATGTGGGCATAAAACTCCATTTTGGAACCAACATGGATTCCTGTAGTCACAAAACATATGAAAATGAACCCAACCTAACAGAATGAACTGGGTGCCTTAAATAGAGGCATTTTAAAAAAGCGTTATAGGGAAGAATATCCATACACCATCAACAACATCATACCTTTAAAAAATACCACATATCCCTCCTTACACTGAGTTTATATATCCCCATTCTGCAAATTATTCATTATTTAGAGAGGTGATCAACAGTAACTTTGCATGAGCCAGTCAAGCTCTGGTCCAGAACCAATCATATTGTGTCTGATTCAAACCTCAAACACTCAAATGAGACTGAGTGCCATATCTTTGATGTGACATGATGTGTTAAAGTAATTGTTAAGAAAAATCAAACTCATAAGTCATTCCACAACCCTATACAGACTTTATCCTCCTCCTGCAACCAGAGGAAACAAAGGCTCCTAAACCATGATCACTAGATGGCACAGAGCATGTATTAAGGGACGAGGAACCATTCCACCTAAGAATCTTAAGGCTTATTCCCATATAGGTTTGGCAGCAGCTGAGCAAAAGATCATATGCTTCCTATGACAAACTGGACCTTCTCAAGGCACTACAAGTTCAACCGTCAGTCACCACTTGATACCTCATTTACTGTTTTGGACTGCGATGTTGCTGTAACTAAACCTTAACTCCTAAGAAATCTGGCATTTAAAATTCTCCATAGATTTCAAAATGATTTTTCCACCTAGGCTGAGTAATTACAACCTGGTGCATCCCACTGTGAGGATTGTTATGCATAACTGTGGAACAGAAGGGAAATTTGTGGTTACCTGATAATTCCATTGATAATTCATGCTTGTAAATCTGACCTACCTGGGGAGTTTCACTGCAAAGTCTGAACTTAATTCTTATTAGCAATTATTTTAAGAGGCTCTTTTCAAATGGACCATAGTGTATTTGTTATTACTGTACAGTTTCGAATGTTTCAAATTAGGAACACTTCGGTTTTGGGAGCTGTTCTCCCCAGGGGACAGCCCTTAGTAATTCCCACCAGCATCTGAAAGCTCTGGTCTCTGATCTCACACAGTACGAAAGGGGAGGATCCACTGTGAGGCAGGAATAATCAAAATAAGGGAACTAGCAGATAAATACACATTTTTCAACCTTACAAAATTAATTCAAACTGGCTGTTATATGAACACTCACATGAATTAAAAACAGGCTGAAGGGCAAAGTATTGCAATGTAGTCAGGGGTGGGGTAGTGCTGTTGGGGTTGGTGTTAAGTCCAAAAGTAATTCAAGAGCTAGGAATGGGTTGGGGATAAATACTACATTAATGAAATATGCAGAAGATACAAAACCAGTGACGCTGTGAACAACGGTATGGAAAGAGCTCCAGTTTGGATAAAAATGAAAGAGAATTGTGGGAGGGACACTCATTTGGATCACAGATATACAGTGGCAAAGGAAATCTGAAAAACAGTCAGCCTGCCTATCTATCTATCTATCTATCTATCTTTCTATCACCCCTCATCTTAGAACCTAGCTGATAATGATAGCCATCAACAAATGTTAAAAGTGGTTAATCATCTCCAAGTATCTGAAGAGGAGTTACTTGGGGCATACAATCAAAACTAATGTGATGAAACTAAAAGAAATAAAATGAAAATTAGGAATACTTCCAAACAGTGAGGTTTATTGGATTGTGGAATCATCTCCCGGCCTATCCTTTGGAACGTTTAAAAAGTAGATTGGAAAACACATTTGAAAATATACTGGAGGGTACAATACTGCACTTGCAGGCAGGGCCGGCTCTAGGCACCAGCAAAGCAAGCAGGTGCTTGGGGCAGCACATTTGCAGGGGCGGCAAGCTGATGCCAAAGTCCAGGTGGAAAAGCTGCAGAAGGTGGGCAAAGCAGGCCCTGGGACTGGGGTCCAGCAGCAACAGCGCATCGTGCGTGGGGGGCACCCTGGGGCCACTGTGGTTCACGCCGCCGGCCAAGGCCAAGCCATCCAGCGGGCTGAGACACATGGAGTGTGGGACACTCAGGCTAGAGGCCACCCCGCGGGGTGCACGGGGCTGCCTGCAAGTGCTGCAGGGCGGCTGCCCCCAGTGCTGCAGCCGGGGCTGGGTGAAGCGTCCTGGCAGCCAGGAGCAGTAGCGGGGCCATAGAGGGGATCGGTGCCCAGGGCACTGCCGTGCAGGGCCCGTGTCCCACTGTCCGGGGCTCCGTTCCCCACCAGCCACTCTCTCTGGAGCTGCCCTGCCCCGGCTCCTCAGCCCCCTGCCGGGGCAGTCCCCCTAACTCTGCCCTCCTGATTCCCAGGACCAGCTGGAGGTGAGGGGGCAGAGGGCGGAGTCAGGGCCCCTATGGGTGCCAGGAAAGAGAGTCACGTGGATGCAGCCTCCACCCTGCTAGTGTCATGAGTGGACTGCTGATGACCTGCCCTGGGAGCGAGTTACCAATGACCCAGGGCTGGGGTGGCAGGAGGGTGCTGGTGGGAGGGGAGAGGCCCAGGGCTGGGGCAGCAGGGGGTGGGGGGAGGTGAGAGCCCAGGGCTGAGGCAGCAGGGGGGTGGCAGGTGGGGGGGGAGGGCACTGGTGGGGGAGAAGGGGGAACCCAGAGGAAGGCAGCAGTGCGAGGGGGGAGAGCTGAGGGCTGGGACAGCAGAGGGGTTTGGGGAGGGGAGCCCAGGGCTGGGGTGGGGGGCAGCCAAAATTTTTTTTTGCTTGGGTTGGCAAAAAACCTAGAGCCGGTCCTGCTTGCAGGGCAGGGGACTCCATTAGGATCATTTTATTAGATCTGATAATTATCTGTTATGAGCTCCTCTCACTCTCCAGGGCTCCAGAAAGCAGGAGGTGGATCTGCCTTGTCCAAATTCCTAAGCACTTGGGAAAGCTGTCAGAGAATCATTCATATGCTAAAAAGATGATAAATTTTAAATGCATCTTTCAGGCTAGGTGGAGAGAGGGAAGAGTGAACCCTTTACTTATGTCCTCTGAGAAAGATTTTGGAGGGATAGGAGCTGTAGAAATATGCACTCAGAACAAATGGAGCCATGAGTTTCCCCACGCTTCAGTCACATACATGCACTGGGTGGTAAGGATAACAGCTCCTGCGACAAAGAACTGGCTAAGATCTCAAGGCATGGATGTTTGTAAAAATTGCCTTTTGTCTTATTGTGGAACCAAAAACCCTTTCAATAGCATGAACAAATCTATTAGCCTTATGTGGTCCAAACCTGGCAAGGAGGCTTGGGGTGGAGTATATATTGTTCTTTTTTTGAGTCACCTTATTAATAAAGCCAAAACTCAGGAAAGGTTGAGCTCAGACCCTATATACAATGTGTATATCCTTGTTTTGGATCAGAATAGGAATCCATGGCCAATTTGTCATAACAATCATGGGGCTGGAAGCGTAATTTACTATATACTATGTTGGGAAAACGTCACCTTCCTAAAAGAGTTCCGCCAACTAAGTAGGTCAGTTGTAAAGGAAATGTCTTGGCTCACATTTACTGCTAATAGTGCCCTCCTCATTATGCATAGAGAGCAATAATGTTAGCTTTTGACAATTATATCTACTCAATTCACTGATCCATTAGCTAGCACAGTGTCCTCCTGCTTTCTTGGTTTGTTTAAAAAAACAACAACCCAAAACACAAATTTACTAAGCACAAAGTAGCCTCTTTTGGTACCTTATGGAGATTATCTCTTACAATCTTCATCCCCAGACATCCTCATCGATGATAGAAAAAAATGTGCTTTCATAATCGCCTACTTATAAAACAACTTAAGACATTACCAGTTAAGCCAAAAGAAAAATGTACTTGTAATAGGATGACTGATTAAAGGATAGGATTTTTGTTTTGTGCTTTATTTCCCTGGAATTACACCATCTGTTAGTTCAACCAATTCTAGAACAATTTTAAAAATCATTTGATGATTGTCATTAGTAGATTAACCAGGCTTTAGGTTGGTTACAGGTTAAATACATTTGTGTCTCATTTTATAAAGTTTTTGAAGTGTATATAAAGTTCTTCTCTGGGAATAACGAAGGGTAAAAAGGTGGAATGAGGATAGAGAAAATTCTGCTAAATATCAGGAAATACTTCCTGGCATAACTATTACAATAAGGAATATTCTCCCAGGGAAATAATGGACACGCCATTGTTTGGAACATTTAAAAATAGACCAGACTGAGCACTAGAAAAAAATCTACTGACAGAAACAATTCAGTGGTGGAAGGAAGATATATGAGATATTAATGAAATAAACATTTAATTCATATTCATACAATTAGTTATTTCTACAGCCCCCCCCACAAATGTACATTCTTTGCAGAGAAGAACTTCAAATTAAGGGCCAAATTGTGTTCATCTGCTCTATGGGTGCACAAGAGAGGGAGGGTGCAAGGATCCTCCCACCCTTTTATGCCTCTGTGCAGCAGCTGGGTACCTTTGCAGTGCTGGAGCCCCCTGTAGCTCAACTCGCTAATCTGCTCACATGGAATCCAATGACAGTCTTCGCATTGGTTGAAATATAAGCTCTTAGGGGTGGGAACTGTCTACTACTCTGCGTTTGTACAGTGCCTTACATAATGGAGCCCTGTTCTTGGTTGGCCATTATTATAATAATTAATACATAGAGGCAAGATTGTGCCCGATACTACGTTCCTCCTTCAGGAATAAATTCTGTTAACTTTAGGGGGACTTTTGCCTCAGCAAGGTCTGGGCCCTTAGGGAAGTCAAAAGGTGAGTCTTCCCGTGCAGTGTGGCTTTTATTTACCAGTGACATTGCCCAGAACCATTCCAGTTATAATGTTACGCCCCAGTGAGCCTTATTTACAATCAAGATCTTATACTTCAACTCCAGAATCAATTGGATTTTTATGGCTTTCACAATAATAGTGTGAGCTGGTTGTGTTACCCGTCAATCAGGACCTCTCCTCGCAGGAGCAGAGGCTGTAAAGACCAGACCATTTATATGTTTTGACAAGGCAACATTACTCTTCTCTCTTTGATGCGCACACACACTTAGCCTGGGTTATACTCCATTTTAGGTGAAACAGAGTCATCCACAGTATAATGGTTCTCTTATATTGGATATGAAGCAGGAAATCTGCTATTTAATGCTGTTGTGATTTTGTCTTTTGTGTCAGGGACACCCTGCCATTCGCCCCTTTTATTTTTGTACAAGTCCAAAGAAATAATAGATACATAAATTGTAATTATTTTAAAGGAATGTTTTCTTTTAAAATTAATTCCAGATTTTTCCAACTACATCAGAAAAATGTATAGGTAACTTTATAATAAAAAGCTTATACACACACATAAGAGACAAAACTTAATTATCTTTACGTTAAGGTTGTTAGTTATTATTCCATTTTAAATATATCTCATTTTTTATTCTCCATCACTAGCCAATTTGTTATTCTACTAGAAGGCAGAAAGACAAAGCTATCATAGCTGCGCTCCCTGTACAGCCTGGAAATCCAGCTATGCGGTGCCTTCCATATTCATCTTCTTAAGTGTGTGTCAGAGATTTCACTTTCCAAACATAGACCACATATTCACCTACACATAATCCAGTGTGCACATATACTGGTAGGCTGAGGACGTCAGAGAGGTTCATCATATCAGGTTAATGCATTACTTATTTGCCAAGGATGATAGAAAGGAGTCTAAATATCTGCAGAATGTGTTATATTTTTGGGTGCAGTAATTGATTTCAAAGCATTCTTGGCTGTAATTATAATATAAGCTATTTCCTATTGTGTAGATGGCTTGACCATTTATGAGGGAAGAGACTAACAGGTTAAGAGTGTTTTTTGACTGTATAATGCAATATTTTATGTTGCATTTTATTTATGAGAAGAGATTATTTAGAGAGCAGTAAAACTCCCTTTCCAAGAATATAAAGCTCCTGTTTCAAGCCCTGGGGGGGTCATGAGATATTGGAACTCAAAGCTGTTTCTGGTCCAGGACTAGCGATTGTCCATCCTAAGCCTCAGGCCAGTTTAATTTTGAGGGGAGAGAAGAAAACACTGCTAGCAAGTTTATTTAAAAAGTGGCAGCCTTTTGAAGAGGTTAAGGAATGTCAGTATAAATCCTAAGGGAGATGGATTTGGGGTAGAGAGCAGAGGTGAGAAAGTCAAAAGCGTATGACAAATGCATTTTATTTTATGGCTTTGTAATCTATTACATGGATATCATCCACATATATGTGCTGTATATACACACAGAGTATATATTTAGGTTGTGAACATTCATCTCATCTGTAATCTTTGATGCACATTTTCAAAAAAAAAGTTACCTTCCTCCCCTCTGTGAAATTCTAGCAAAATAAATCTGTTAATGATGTCCAGATAAACAGGGGAATCTTTTCACAGTCCTAAGTGGTCCATGTTCAATTGATTTTTAACATGCGAATTTCCCAGGTGCATGTCACATTTACACATACATCAATGTTTTTTGATAGGTTAAGCTGGGGGAGGGGGATTTCCCCCACACACAAAAAATCCAGTTAGGATTAATGGCTGTGAATTTTCTACTGAGGTTTATAACTGTGTAATCCCAATTCCATTTTTCAGTGTATTTTTTTTCACGAGGCAGCCCACTGAAATCCAACATAAGCAAAAAAATTGCTTCTATTATATGGGAACTAGAGCTGGGAGAATACTGTGAAAAAAAGTTGTAACAAACATTAATGTAAGTAAAAACCTCAATTTGCTTTGTTTTCTCAAAACATTCCTAGGAGTGATTTTTTTTTTTTAATTTTCAAGGCTTTATTGGAAAGCAAAATTGCACAAATAGTCACGTGAACAGCTGTAAATGCAAAAGGCAAGATTCTCATTTATACTAGGGCTCCTTTACACTGCTTTGTACATTACATTTATACTCTTTTATGCTGCCAGAAGAGTGTAAAGTGGCCTTAGTTTAAATGAAAATCAGTCCCAAAGTCTGTTCATGAAAGTTTTTGCGGTCATCTTAATGTCTCTTTAATTTCCCTTCTGTTTATAAAAGTTTTAATCATCCAGCCTGTCATAAACATATAGCTAAGGGTAGCATAAAATCCCTCCTTTACCTGTAAAGGGTGAAGAAGCTCAGATAACCTGGTTGGCACCTGACCCAAAGGACCAATAAGGGGAGAAGATACTTTCAAACCTGTGGGGGAAGGTTTTTGTTTTCATGTGCCTCTGTTCTCTCCTGGTCAGTGAGGAGCCAGGGCAGGGAAAATACATCTCCCTCAGCCATATCTGAACTAAGCATCTAATATTACAGAAATAGTAAGTAATAGCAGCTGCTCTTGGAACCCACCAGTGGAGAGGCAATTTTTGATTAGTCCAAAGTGGAGCACAGGATCTGGTCCAAGAGGTGAATATAGCTGGACCGCTTGGTAATAGTGACCATAATATAATTAAATTAACATCCCTGTGGCAGCCCACAGCAGCTCAACACTGTAGCATTTAATTTCAGAAAGGGGAACCACACAAAAATGAGGAGGTTAGTTAAACAGAAATTAAAGGATACAGTGCCAAAAGTGAAATCTCTGCAAGCTGCGTGGAAACTTTTTAAAGACACTATAATAGAGGCTCAACTTAAATGTATACCCCAAATTAAAAAACGTAGTAAGAGAACCAAAAAAGAGCCACTGTGGCTAAACAACAAAGTAAAAGAAGCAGTGAGAGGCAAAAAGGCATCCTTGAAAAAGTGGAAGTTAAATCCTAGTGAGGAAAATAGAAAGGATCATAAACACTGGCAAATGAAGTGTAAAAATACAATTAGGAAGGCCAAAAAAGAATTTGAGGAACAGCCAAAGACTCAAAAAGTAATAGCAAAATTTTTTTTTAAAGTACATCAGAAGCAGGAAGCCTGCTAAAAAAACCAGCGGGGCCACTGGACGATCAATGTGCTAAAGGAGCACTCAAGGATGATAAGGCCATTGCAGAGAAACTAAATGAATTCTTTGCATCAGTCTTCACGGCTGAGGATGTGAGGGAGATTCCCAAACCTGAGCCATTCTTTTTATGTGACAGATCTGAGGAACTGTCCCAGATTGAGGTATCATTACAGGAGGTTTTGGAACAAATTGATAAATTAAACAGCAATAAGTCACCAAGACCAGATGGTACTCACCCAAGAGTTCTGAAGGAACTCAAATGTGAAATCGCAGAACTACTAACTGTAGTCTGTAACCTATCATTTAAATCGGCTTCTGTACCAGATGACTGGAGGATAGCCAATTTTTAAAAAGGGCTCCAGAGGTCATCCCAGCAATTACAGGCCTGTAAACCTGACTTCAGTAGCGGACAAATTGGTTGAAACTATAATAAAGGACAATATTGTCAGACATATAGATGAACATAATTTGTGAAGAAGAGTCAACATGGTTTTAGTAAAGGGAAATCATGCCTCACCAATCTACTATAATTCTTTGAGGGGGTCAACAAGCATGTGTACCAAGGGGATCCAGTGGACATAGTGTATTTAGATTTTCAGAAAGCATTTGACAAGGTCCCTCACCAAAGGCTCTTATGCAAAGTAAGCTGCCACGGGAGAAGAGGGAAGGTGCTCTCATGGATTGGTAACTGGTTAAAAGATAGGAAATAAAGGGTAGATAAATGGTCAGTTTTCAGAATGGAGAGAGGTAAATAGTGGTGTCCCTCAGAGGTCTGTTCTGCGACCAGTCCTATTCAACATATTCATAAATGATCTGGGAAAAGGGGTAAACAGTGAGGTGGCAAAATTTGCAGATGATACAAAATTACTAAAGATAGTTAAGACCCAGGCAGACTGTGAAGAGCTACAAAAGGATCTCTCAAAACTGGGTGACTGGGCAACAAAATGGCAGATGAAATTTAATGTTGATAAAAGCAAAGTAATGCACATTGGAAAGCATAATCCCAACTATACATATGAAATTATGGGGTCTAAATTAGCTGTTACCATTCAAGAAAGATCTTGGAGTCATTGTGGATAGTTCTCTGAAAACATCCACTCAATGTGCAGCAGCAGTCAAAAAAGAGAACAGAATGCTGGGAATAATTAAGAAAGGGATAGATAATAGGACAGAAAATATCACATTGCCTCTATATAAATCCATGGTACGCCCACATCTTGAATACTGTGTGCAGATGTGTTTGCCCCATCTCAAAAAAAAGGTATATTGGAATTGGAAAAGGTTCAGAAAAGGGCAACAAAAATGATTAGGGGTATGGAATGGCTTCCATATGAAGAGAGATTAATAAGTCTGGTACTTTTCAGCTTGGAAAAGAGACGGCTAAGGGGAGATATGATTGAAGTCTCTACAGCAGTCATGATTTTATAGAAAGTAGATAAGGAAGTGTTGTTTACTACTTCTCATAACACAAGAACTAGGGGTCACCCAATGAAATTAATAGGCAGCAGGTTTAAAAAAAATAAAAGGAAGTATTTCTTCGCACAACGCACAGTCAACCTGTGGAATTCCTTGCTAGAGGATGTTGGGAAGGCCAAGACCATAACAGAGTTCAAAAAAGAACTATTAGCCAGGATGGGCAGGAATGGTGTCCCTAGTCTCTGTTTGCCAGAAGTTGGGAATGGGTGACAGGGGATGGATCACTTGATGATTACCTGTTCTGTTCATTCCTTCTGGCACTGGCCACTGTCAGAAGACAGGATACTGGGCTAGATGGACCCTTGGTCTGACCTAATAGGGCTGTTCTTATGTTCTTAATTGTACATTGAACAACTTAGGACCACAGGATAGACACCAGGCAGAAAATGCATTCATACCACAGCCCTTGTTAAGTTATCTGATAACACCAAACTTATATTGAAATTTAAAGTGCTTAATTGTTACGTTAACCCAGGTCTTAGGAAATATTATTTCAAATGGTCTATATCATTCCAGAAAGTGATAAAAATAGCTGCTGGCAAGAGCATATGAAGATGATCAACCACTTCAAGGCAGTGAATGATTAATAGAAAAATGGGTCAGAGGGCTTGGTTCAGCCATGAAAAGTACAGCTAGGTAATTTAATGATTAGTAATCACTTGAGGCACCAGGTTTAGCTGTGGGGAAGGCACATCTGTTTTTACCAACTACATAACTTGGATCATTCTGAGTCTGACCAGGTTTCTGGAAACATCTAGTTCACACTGGACATACTCAGAGGCTTATCAACTATTAGCATAGTCTTACCCTACTAACAATACATCATCTAATTTGCATATTCACTTCCATTCTATTCAAATTTCCTACCAATTCTTACACCTAACACAAAAGAAATGTCTATAAGAATCCTGACAGTCCTGCTAATGCTATGTTATTGATGAAACCAACCTTGTTCAAGCCAAGCTAGTAAATACATCCCAGAGAGCTTGAGCAGAGCTGCTCATCATTCTTGGAGCACTGTTTACATTTTAAAAGAAGAGAGACACACAAAAAAGCTCCCTGTGGAACTGGACTGAGTTAGTCTGCTGGATCACTTACAATGGACTACCTACCATAAAGAATATATGCCTACATTGTAATTTATTTATGCATGCACACACACTCACGAAAACTATATAGCCACATTTTGCCTTCAGATAAGCACTCATTAGTCCTACTGAAATGAGAGTTGGATGCATCTGTCCCAAGGCAGGATATTGCTCACTACACAGAACATTATATGTGTGTGTGTGTAAATATATATAGAATCAATTTTGTGACAGACTGACTATATCCTGGACACACTTTACCAAATTAAGTTAGACCTGATTGAATTACATTTAACATCTTTAGGGTTTGTTGTATTAAGAATGCAAATGTTTATGTGCTGTTGTGGGATTGCTCGGAACTTCAAAGGAATTTTTAGAACAATGTGTGTAAAGTGGATTTTCTAGAATGTATATGGAAGGAGGGAACTGAAGATTCTTTTGAAGCTACACCCTGGGGAGAGCCCCATTGTTTACTAATTAGCTATTCCTGGAAACTCCAGGTCAAAGACTCCCTGGGCTTTATAAGGGGACTAAAAACGTTGTGAATGTGCTTGTTCTGAGCTGAAGCTGTGATGAACCTGTGACCACAAAGGAAACTCTTGGGATGGGGTGTTCAAGGTCTGCTTCATTCTGACAGAACCCATGTTAGAGTTGGAGTGATGTCTGGTAAGCTAATTAGCACAGATGTAGGTTCTTCTATTGTTCAATATATTGTTTCTGTAGTGGGCTTTTATCCTTTGAAGAGAAAGCAGGTAGGTGTACTCGGGTAGCCTGTCGCAGCTCAGAATAACATAGTGAAGGCAGGGAACGGTGCAGCCTGGAAATGCCTTTGCCAGAAGGGAGAGAGACATGTCTCTCCACCCAAGAAAGCCAATAGCTGGGGAGCTGGAAGGCTCAGAGTGGATGCAATCGGCTGAACCACTGAGGGGGATACAGGTGCAGTTGCCCTGAACTGTGATAGATTTTGTGTCCGTTTTCAGGATTAGTATGGTTACTTGAAGAGTGGGCATTCAGAAATATTGTGCAGTTCCAGGAACACATTCAGGTTCAGGCTCAAGAAGCCATTCCAAGTGATGTTTTTTACCCCTTTAACTTTAGCAAAATAAAAAATAGAAAGAAAAGGAAGTCCCCAAATTCTGTTTGGGCTTAAAATTCTCAACCAAGGTTTTCAAAAATGAATGCCTGAAGGTGGGCTCTTCAGTCATTATTTAAGTGTCTGAATGAGTGGCCTAAGTTTTAAAGTGCTGTGCTGCACAATGAGAGCATCTGGGTGCTTAGTGCTTTTGAAAATCATGCCACTTATGAAGGCGCCTAAAGAGAGACTGAGAAATCTAACTTAATGCACACATGCTCTAAATTCTTGGCTTTTATGTCTAGTTTCCACTCATAAGTGACTTTCTGTGGGAAAGTTTCAATAAAAATCAGGAAAGCTGATGTTGAGTTATAGGGCTGAAAAATGTATGTTGCCATTCTCAAAAAAATTGTTCTCAGGTTTTTTGGGTGTTTTTCCCTGTCTCTGTCCATAGCTCTAAAAATGATTGCTTTTAAAAGTTCATGCAGTTAATCCGCAGCGAGGACAAGAGCTTGTAATAGGTTTAAAGGGGATTTAATTCTAATGCTTTACTATTACAGAGCTTGATCTTGCATTCCTTGCACATCCAAAACTGCCAGTCACTTTAATGAGAGTTCTGGATGCACAAAGAATTCAGGATCTGCCCAGTACTGTATAGCATGTTTTAGCTTCAAAAGCCGTCTATGGCACCTCTGTGATTTTGGACAGTTAAGGGGAAATGAATCAGAGAAAGGGTAAGGGCCAAATTGTGCCCATCCTCTGAGCAGATCTGCAAAAGGAGAGCGTGCAAGGAGCCTCTCATCACTTTGTGCAGGAACTGGACACAATATGGAACCTTGGTCTCAGAGATTACAAGGATTTGGCAGGGCTAATGTCATTGTTGTCACTAATCTGTGCAAAGCAAGGGTGGGAAGGAGACAGGGTATAGGTATAAAGAAAATAAGAAAAATACAGGCACTACTCAGACAAGGGAGAGCCCTCATTATTCAGTTCTAGGGTCAAATGCTCCCCCTCCAGTTACATGAGTGGAGGGGAGACTGTGCCCCATGTCTCAGCTGGGAGGGCACAGAGGGGCAACCATGGCATGCTGTTCCTTCCCTTCAATTCTTTGGAAGCTCCTCCATGAAGATCTGCAGTTTGAGGAGGGTTGGAGCTTGTTGGCTGGCTGGAGTGTTCCAGTATCTTCCCCCATAATCCCTCACAAGTTCTGTGAAATCTATTAACCCTCCCCACCCGCTTCTCCTGGAATCCAACAGCCACTTGTGAGGGATTCAGAAAGAAGCTCCTAGCAGCATGACTCTTGCAGGGGTTGTACAATCCAAAGGTGTCATAGGGGCTGTGCAGCAGTGCTGAGGCCAGGGATCTAGCTATGGAATCGACTTTCCCTAAAGTCAATCCATAGGCTCTCCAGTGGATGTGGCAAAACCCACCATCCAAGTTGAAACAATTAAAGGTCACACAGAAAGCTGAAAAGCCTCAACTTTCCACTCCTCTATGTGGGAAAAACACATGGAAAAGATATGAGGCTTTTGAGGGGAGTAAATGTGAGATGACGAACGTTTTGTACATTGCTAGCAGAATGGTGCCCCGCTCCTGACAGAGGCCTTAGGAAGCAATGGCCATACAAATATTGTGCCTTCCACTGGTGGATCTTCATGATCATTGCAAACATTAAAGTGTTTAAGTACCTTACAGGATGCTGTGAAGCTTAATATTATTATTTCCATTTTACAGATGTAGAGACTGAGACTCAGGGAGGTAATCTTATCTACAGTCCCCTGAAGTCAACATTGGGTCTTTCCACTAGAAACACCCCAGAACAACTGACCTTAAGGGGAAGAATTTTAAAGGTATTTAAGATACGGAATCAATGGGAGGTTAGGTGCCTAGACACCATTGAGGAGTGACCCTACGTGACTCTAGCAAGTGCTCAGCAGGCTCAGAAATGGAACCTAGATTTTTTTTACCCCTCCACGTGCTTTACCCACAAGAACATCTTTTCCCTCTTGGACCTTTTAATTTAACCAGCAATATGTAATATTTAACCGGCAATATGTAATTCAATTAACATCTACTGCAGAACTCTGGAATAGTTGAACTGACAGTGAAATCATTATTGTCAGGCTTCAGTATATTTTCAGTTTCTAATAAATGTATTTAAATGATAACTGTTTACAAAGAAATAACCGGATCCTGGATGAATAAATTTTGAGGCCAAATGCTAAGGAGTTTATTCAGACCAGGACATGGATATTAATGAGTTAAAAGGCAATACCCTCAAGTTGTTTTCATTATTCTGATGTTTTTAATTAAATATTCAAATTTTAACTGAAAGAGAAGATAAACATACAAACAAAAACAGGCTACCAAACTGCTGTAAGGGAAATTGTTTTAAAGCATTTAAAAACTTTGTTTCCCCACTACTTCACCTCTATCCCTCCCCTTCTCTGCTTCTTCATTTTCATCTTTCCCCACCTACCTATGTCTTACCCTCCAAGTTAGCGAGACTTTTCTCCCCAAATAGCTGGGAACCTTCCAGTGAAAGAAGGCAAACAATAACACACGCAGACCAGTTGTTCTGAGGACAAGACACTTGCCGACCTACAGGCAGAAAAGGGGATGGCTGGTAAGACAGATGGAGGAAGGAGGTTAATTAGTCAAAGGATCTTCCAATTATATTTTTAACAGATTTAATTTCATCTCTTTCAGAGCCCCATGTTAATTTTTGGAGGGGTTCCCTGACTCCCGGCTTCTCTCATATACCTTTTGGAGTTTTTCTGCCTCAGTTGAAAAGAGTAAGCAGCAGCAGTTCCATGTTTGTTGCTGGCAAACAGCATGTATATTTTGAGTGTAGGCGCCTGTCAGACCAGATGGCATGATTTTTAAAGGTGCTGAGCTTTGAAGGTAGTTTCATTATTTCTGAAAAATAAGGCTAAGATCTATAATAGCCAAATGCAGAGATTTGGATATTCACAATACTATCAACGAGACTATACAGCAATTATACAAGTCCCTGTACTCTCATTGGCTAATAATGGCTGCTAGACAATCGGAGTACATAGCTTTGCATAGTGTATGACAATTAAGAATCTCAGTATTTATGCAACAGCCAGAGTGCAAAGGAAACACAACTGGGAAAAATGTGCTGTTATATATCATTATAGTAACTGTACAGCAATCTGGTGTAGACCATTCCATTTCAGTATAATATCCAGTAAGCACTTGGTTTCATCATAAGCTACAAAATATACATTTTTCCACCCCGAATTATATGAATTTTGGCAGGAAAAAAAGACATTAACTTCCATCCCAAGCTGTCAGAATTCATTTTAAAAAACATTTCCTTCTTTGATAAGTCACAAGGGACAAATCTGGAAATATACAGAGCCATGTTTAAGTTGACTTACTCCCGGTCCCACCCCATTAGCTACTATGGTATTGGCTGGAGGAGTGAGTTAACTAGGAACTTGGCCCACAGTTTGAACAGTCTTCGCAGCACAAAATATTCCTTTTTTGTGTGTATGTTGTTGTGTTTTAAAAATTCTCTCTTGACCTGAAAAACCTTTGAAAGGCACAGTTTAATTAGGGACATAACCCAGAGCTCACACAGCCCAATTCTTTTAATTTTGATTCAATAGAATAGGTACATCTCTAAATGAGATGACATGCTTTTCCAAAAGTGGCTTTATCAAATTTTGCTACACTATCAGGAGTCTCAGAACATTAGGTTTTCTACTCAACCCAAAACACCCTCATGAACATTTCCTCTGGAAGTTTGCCATACATTCCAGAAATTTGCTTACAATTAAATATTCTTAGCAAGCAAGTTCAAAGTAGAGCGATTTTTCACATTCCACATTGTGTTGAGTAACATTTTGTTTTGTACTCACAATTTGCTATTGCTTTCCACAGGAGATTGTAATACCATCCAGATGTTGTGGTTTTGAGGCACAGGTATTCAATTTTGGTTCTAGAGATTTCACAATCAATTAAAAAAAACCCCAACAACAATGAAAATCTACAATCAGATAATTCTCAAGACCAACTGGAGTAACCCCAGAAACTGATCTCAGATCCTCCCTTTCCTAAGGTAACAGTTGCTGGATATGTGGGGATAGCAGCTTTGGAGAAGGTCTATCTAGGCTTTTAGACTGTCAGACACTATAGTATCTGAACACCTTGCAAGGTTTAGAGAAACGGAAAGCTAGTCTGCAGCCCTCTTCATCTCTCTCATGAGGCTAACCTAAAGAAACACTTCGTACTTTGGTGTTCTGTTGTTCTTTCTCAGGGCTTATCTTCATGAACTTTTAGTTCACAGCAAGCTGGGGTGTAAATCTACCCTGCAATAGCCTACCGTGCACACTCCATGTAGATCTTGCTGCTGTGCACTCAGAGTTCCTTACTGCACTTTGATCTGCACTGCTTTGAAACAGGACTAAATGTTCATGTGTACAATCCCTCAAAGACATGATACAAAAAACACTGGGGAAAAAAAAGATAGGCACTACTGAAGGGCAACCGCCTTGAATGGCAGCAACAGCAACCACTGCTGGAACTTTAACTGAGAAGAGTTTATATGCTGATAAGTATAATGTAACAACAAATGTAGATATTTGTAAAGGAAATAAAAGTTTTCCTTAGCTGTGAGTTACAGACCGATCTTGAATTTGTAGCATTTATATATTTTTTGGTCTTTTGTTGCTGCTGTTATTTCAGTGAAGGTTGAATATGAGAATAATATTTAAATCTAGTGGCTTGCCTCAGAACCTTATTGAGTCGGGTTCCTTCAAGATGATAGTGCTTTCTCTTCCTGTGCAATGAGCATCACCCATAAGAACTGCAGAAGAAAGAAGAAATGTCATTGTTTGCACAAGATACATTTTCCTCTGAAATCTTTGACACATACCAGAGAGGGCCAGTGGGATTTTTTCTGTCGTTATATCATACTGAGGGTTATGTGTTATGTCACAGATTAGATAGTTTGGCTGTAGTAACAGGGGATTTCCCTAGGGAGTTCACTTTATACTCCACCAACCCATCTGTCAGCAAGTCCTTTATTACAAGGAATCAGAGAGCGGACTCCAGTGCAAACAAAAGGGACAGGGTTTGGGAAGCAAAAGTTTGCTTTGTGTGAGGAAAGCAACATAGCTGAACACATGTATCGAGTGAAATTCAATATGATTTGATTCAGCAAGCCTACCCAAGGTCCTACAAGCCACTTCATCCCTACTTGAGTGGATCTTGAATGTGTGGGGGCTCTGCACACTTACTGGAAGTAGTAAAAGTAAGACCAATTATAGAAATGAGAGTTATCACTTGAGAGATGGAAAATATTTACATCAGTGACAGACTGGCTGAGAAGGCGACAAAATCAAAGGATTCAAATACAGCTCAGCAAACTCTAAGGTTTATTGCTAAAGCTAAGGTTAAATTGGTTCACAAATCTGATGGAATAAAACCAAATACAGGGACATCTGAAGTGCTGTGGATACACGAGACAATTATCTAATGTACTTCTGCATCCACTAAGGTTGCAGTGAAGGACCTAGCACAAAGAAAAGCTTTACTGCTCAGTGAAATATTTTCTCTTGCTTTCAGAAGTCACTCACTATTGCTTGACTGATGGGCTTCAGCACAAGACATTTTTTGTTTCTCTTTGACCAAAAGTCATAAAACTATGGATTGGGGGAGCTGGGTGGAAAGTAACCTAGAAAATTAAAATATAGTGTTAAGTTTTAAAAGTAGTTTGGGGGTGCGTTAGAGGGGAATACTGCAAGAGGACATTTTCCTCTCTTCATTCCATCTGGCTGATTGATAAGAGATAAAAAGGCTTGAGATTAGGAGAGAAAAGAAAGGGTGACAAAAAAAATCCACCCCACCTTAAACCATATTTAATTAAGGTAAAAAGCTTCATAGTTTTTGTCTTGAACTTTTAAGGCAAGGTGCCTTTTCTCTATGCATGTCCCTGTGATTCAGTTTGGGGGCTGGGAGTGCCTAGATCCCTAACGGGTGTGAATCAACATAGCTCTGTGGAAGTCAAGGTAGCTATACATCTGCACTTGGTGTCTAAGGTAGCACAGCAAGCAAATATCCCTCACTTGTGTGGACAGAAATTTTCATTAAATCACTATGTCATCAGAACTCTCGTTAACATTATAGCCCATTCTATATTACAGACACAGGGATACACTGTATAGTTGTCTACTTGTTTCTATATGTGTAAAAAAAGGTTTTGGAAAGGGGGAGTGTAAAATGGGCATGGAATTATATGAATGGGTGTAGGATCCAACCCTCAGATACCATGGAGAAGAATAGAGACAGATAAAGGAGGGACATGCAAAGGAAACAAAAGTGAGCAAATAAAAACTGAAAACTGCACCTCCTATCTAAAGTTATGATCTTTAACCTTTCTGTCTGATAAAGATGGATTCTTTAAGATCATAAGAACATAGACTGACCATTGACTGGGTCAGACCAATGGTCCATCTAGCCTAATATCCTGTCTCTGACAGGGGCCAGTGGCCAGATGCTTCTGTCAGTTGGACGTTTTGGGACATCCGAACTATGGGGTAGCATCCCTGATCATCTTGGCTAATAGCCATTGATGGAACTATCCTCCATAAACGTATCTAATGTTTTTTTTAACCCAGTTATACTTTTGGCCTTCACAACATCCCATGGCAATGAGTACCACAGGTTGACCATGCATTGTCTGAAGAAGTACTTCCTTCTGTTTCTTTTAAACCTGCTGCCTATTAATTTCATTGGGTGACCCCAGTTCTTGTGTTATGTGAAGGAGTAAACAACACTTCCTTATTCCCTTTCTTCACACCAGTCATGATTTTGTAGACCTCTGTCATATCCCCCCTTAGTCGTCTCTTTTCTAAGTCCCAGTCTGCTTAATCTCTTTTCATATGGGAGCTGTTCCATCTCCCTAATTCAGGGGGGGCCAACCTGTGGCTCTGGAGCCATATGCGGCTCTTCAGAAGTTAATAGGCGGCTCCTTGTATAAGCACTGACTCCGGGGCTGGAGCTACTGTCCCCACTCCACCCTTTCCCACCCCCACCCTGAGCCTGCTGTGCCCTCTCTCCTCCCCGCTCCCTCCCAGACCCTCCTGCACACCAAGAAACAGCTGATCAGGAGGTGCAGGTAAGGAAAGGGAAGCACTGATCAGCAGGGCTGACGGTGGGTGGGAGGCGCTGGGAGAGGGGCGGGGGAGCTAATGGGGGGCTACTGACGCATTACTGTGGCTCTTTGGCAATGTACATTGGTAAATTCTGGCTCCTCAGGCTCAGGTTGGCCACCCCTGCCCTAATCATTGTCATTGCCCTTCTCTTCACCTTTTCCAATTATAAAAACAGGACAATCTTTTCCCTAGTATTTGCCCATGGCCAAGTACACCACAAGCACTAACAGCCAGATTTTTAAAGCTATTTAGGAACCTAAAGATGCATATAGTCAATGGAAGTTAAGCACCTAACTCACTTAGATGATTAATGGCAGAGACACACATCTCATTATTGGGGGGGAAGGGGGGGCACAAGACTGTCACACATGTCTCCTCTGGGCTGAAGAGCAGCAGCAGGGCCAGGAGCACCAGGTCAATGGCAAGTGAGTGCCGTGGGGAGCATCTCATGGCAGCCGCGCTCCATGGCCAGGGCCAGCTCCAGAGGGCATCGTTGGCCAGTGCTGGGCTTTTTGGGGGGACAGGCAAGATGCATCAGGAGCACAGCTCATAGCTGTGCTGCACAGCCTGCCTGGGGAGTGCCAAGGTGTGCAGACGTGGCCCGGCCAGTGCCTCGGTTCCCTGCGCAAAGAGGCAGGGGTCCAACCAGCTCCCATCAACTTACAATCCGCCAGCTCCTGGCAGGAGGCAAGCAACAGTTTTCAAACTGTGCAGCATGCCCTGCTAAGGGGTTCACCTCACAGTTTGAAAACCTCTGTGCTAAATGGACGGCAGAAATCTGGGGGGGGCGCATCACCCTGCATGCCACCCCTCACGCATTGCCTGCGACTAATGGAATTTACAAATGTGCCTACCTGCATCTTTAGGCACCTAAATACCTTTGTTAATCTGTCCCCATGTAAATAGCAATAAAGAACATAGCACTGGATAGTCCCAACTCTGCCACTAACCTAGTGGTTGGTGTTGGGAAAGTCACTTCACTTCTCTGTGCCTCATTTTCCCCATCTGTAAAATGGGGATAATGATGCCAGTCTCCTTTGTAAAGTGCTTTGAGAACTATGGATGAAATGTGCTATATGAGTATATATTATTTATCCCCTGCCATGTCCCATTAAATGAGAGGATGCAGTGTCACTTCACAACACAGTGTAAATACTCACAGTATACAGCCACTGTGACTGGAGCACCCCTTCCTGTTTGGATCTACTTCAGCCATGGGCAACGAGACACTAACCTGACAAAGTAATCAAACAGAGATCTTAGAAATCTGTGACTAGACATCATCTCATCAGAGGAGCTGAACAAAAGACCTCAAGGCACCTCTTCCTGGATTTAAGCAGTACCTGGCTCTCTGCACAGGAATTATTTTCACCCAGAAATCTGCTACAGGAGTGCTCTGTAAAACAGAGATGTCACTATACATGTTAATAGATAAAGTGCCAGTAGGTGGAGCTCAAGAATATGCAACATTGTTCCTGTTTTTATAGGTCCAACAAAACTTCTTCCTGGACACTGAAAATAGTTTTTGTATGCAACTCTTTACGGGACACTTGTAACAAACTTAAATGTAATTGGGCCCATTTTTTTTTATGAATCTGTATTTTTGTTGTTTGGATGAAAGTCCACAAATGTTGTGTTTTGTAGCATTTGTCCAGCTCTCATCTTAATCCTGATATCCTGGCCTCATTCTAACTTGGATACCTGGTACCTATCTAAAGCTCACCTGCAATCTCAGCTGGTACAATGTTGTTCACTTCCTACTCTACCTTTTTCTGTAGTGCTGCTAAGCACTGTATAACAGCTGCTGCATTTCAAACTGTGTGCCTACAGCGATCTCTGTGCAGTGCATAGTTTCTATACTACTGTGGGTTATGTTTGTAAAGTACTTGAGGATTCTTCCAGATGAAAGGTTCTGTATAAATGGAAGTTATCACTTGGTCACAAGTTATTCGCTGCATTAGTGTAGGTGGGAGGTTGAAGAAATTAGAGGATGAACAAGTTGCCTAGTCTTTTGTCTAAAGTTAAAGACATATTATTTCAGGAAACCAAAAATATATCCGCCTTCTAGGATTAGACATTAATCCTTGATGCTACTTCATGCCACTTGAAAATTGAGCAAGGGGCAGATTAGCTAAAAATGGCTTGACATTTAGGGATTTTCTATTGGCACTAATAGGATCAGACCCTCCCTAGTGATATGACCACCTCAATACTATCATCATTACACAGCACATTGTGTAATAATTTCTTCAGATTCTCTGTATTTCTGAAATCATAGAAATTCAAACCACCCTTCTACTATGGGAGTTGAAGTCACTTCATAACACCCCTCTATCTACATTCCATTCAGGCCTCAGCCCCTTTAATCATCTACTATGTGTACTTAATTGGTTATCGTTACCAAGTTATCTTACCAGCTGCATAATAAAACACTCAGAGGGTTGTATCACATTCTTTAGTTGCATGTTATGAGTTAACTGGAGGAGTATAAATATCTTCAATATATAATTAACTGTACAAAATTTGTATGTTTGTAATTACAGTTTTATCTACAATCTATTCTAACTTAATATTTCTAAATGCTACATATTCTCTCAGAGATTTGGTAAAATGTTGCCTATCAGACTTCAGTAACAAAACCACAGCAGAAAAGACTAATAGAAGTATTTCGCAATATGAAGAAGGCTATGCTTCCCCCACCTGCCTCAGAAAGACATGCATGGAGAAATTAAATATATATTGCTGGCTTGATTTCATTTATATGGCCCACAAAAGCTTATGCTCAAATAAATTTGTTAGTCTCTAAGAACAAGTACTCCTGTTCTTTTTGCTGATACAGACTAACACGGCTGCTACTCTGAAACCTGTCCTATGTATGAGACACACAACGCCTCCCCAAAGCTAGGTGTGCAGAATTGAGTAGCTTTCTCTCTCTCTGTGTGTATGTATCATATATATTTCCATTAGAATTATTTTCTCCTCTCTTTTAGTCAGGGCCAGCTCCAGGTTTTCTGCTGCCCCAAGCGACAAAAAAAAACCTAACAAAAAGCCATGGCAGCGCGATCGTGCCGCTCCACTCTTCGGCAGCAATTTGGTGGCAGGTCCTTCACTCCCAGAGGGACTGAGGGACCCACCGCCGAATTACCGCCGAAGACCCAGACATGCCACCCCAATAGTGGCCGAAGTGCCACCCCTTTGTATTGGCCGCCCCAAGCACCTGTTTCTTTAGCTGGTGCCTGGAGCCGGCCCTGCTCTTAGTATGTCCTCTACTCATACCATGCTCTATGTTTCACCCTATTTGTTTTTCATTAGAATATTTTCTCCTCCTCATTGCATCTTTCTTCAATTTCTCCTAAAGTAGAGCATGAACTCAAGATTGTTCAAATTCCAGCTGAACTTTCAAAGCTACAATATTTGAATGTGCTTAAAATTGAGCAAAAAAAATGAGTTCACCCTTCCCTAATCTCGTGGCTGCTCAGTGGCTTCTGTGAAATGAACTGGTGATCGCAGTCCTGTTCCTACTGGATAGATGCCAAAGACTGACTGGGCTTTGAGACTGAAATGCCCTCACAACACACAAGATTGCTTCCTCTAGTCTAGACCAGGTCTTAGGCACAAGTGGGGGAAGCGTGCAGTGCTCTTGTGACAATGCTGCCCGTGGGAGCCAGCTGAGGTCACTCAATTAGAGTGAAATGCAAACAAAACGGGACAGACCTACCCCAGAAGCTGGTGGATATTCCAATATTTAGATTTACCAAAACAGCTTCTATAGTACCTCACTGGTTACTCAGAAGTTCAAACAACACAGCTCCCTTAAAGTGCCCAGCCTCAGGCCTACATCCATACACACATCAGATATGATGATGGTTACTGAAAATCTTATCTCATCATATAAAAGAAAGGTTCTTCCAATCCCAAAGGATCAACCACATACACAGGTCCAATTATAACTTAGATCTTACCCAAAATACACGCTTATAGCCAATCCTTATTAACTAAACTAAAAATTATTTAAAAAGAAAAGAGAGAGAAAGTTGGTTAAAAGATCAATATACATACAGACTTGAATTCAATTCTCGAGGTTCAGATACATAGCAGAGATGAGCTTGTATTTGCCAAAAGTTCTTCTAGAAATAGTCCATGGATTATAGTCTAATGTCCATATTCAGGGCGATCCCCAGTCACTGCCTTTTATATACTCACTGCTTAAGGTTTCCCCCTCTTGAAACCCAAACCAGATCTGAGATGAAGAAGGATCGTGTCCGGGGTTTTTATACATTTCCAGCAGCTTTTTGGCCTGAGAAAACAATAGGCTTAACTTTCCTTCTCCTAAACATCATGGTAATTAGTAGAGGGTAATTTATCCATTAAACAGTTCAGCTACAGGTTACCACAACCTTCAAAGAGACATATTGACAATAATACTATTTCACTCAAGTGTCTTCCTAAATGTTAATATTCCTTTTTTGATCTTTGAATCAAAGCTATAATAATAGATAAGACTTGTTTGCTTACCTCACAAGACCTGAGCAAACATCTACCCTTCTATCTCTAACAATGCAGACTTGCATTTCAAAGCTCTATTCATTTACATGTCTTCCTAACCAGTCTCTAAAGTTCTGCCGTGGGTCAGGTCAGTCTGTGAGTTAATTAACGCTTTCTGGCCCTGTCACCTTTCAATGAGATATTATATTACACTTATAACGTCACAGCTCTACTCATGCTGTAGCTCCTGTAGGGACAAATACCTCACTCTCCAAGGCTGCAAGCCTCATGAGTATGACTCTTTCATGAGTATGACATTTTGGTTTAAAAAAAGTCTCAACTAAGTTTCCAAGCTAGGCTGTTGTCAAAATAACTGTGGTCATGGTAAAGTGTTATGTTAGCACATCCACTATTTACTGTGGAGTGGAAGAAATCTTGTGGTGTACATGCAAATAACTCCTGCCTAAGAAGAAGGGCCCTTTTACTTTCCAAATGCCTCTTAATGACAACTTTTTTCCTCAGAGAGGGGAAGGTTCCTATACTTATTTTTCCTTTACTGCCATATATCTTAACAAGCCTCACATTTTGGTAACCCTTCCCTTAGCCAGAGACGACAATGTGGCTCCATCCTTCAGAGTTCATCAGAGATACTCCTGTCAGAGGGAGGCATGTTTTTGCCCTTTGATTGTCTCCCTATGACTGTTAAAAATGCTATTTGTAACTTTAGAGTTTTATTAGCACTGCACATAGAAAGAGAACAACAAAAGGCTGTGGTTTCACCATGCAGAATTCATTTGCCAATTTGTTCATCATAGGGATTGTGCCGAGCGCACGTGAAGCCAATAAAACTGCTGGAAATAAACACTCACTTGGCCTATAACATATGTATATCATTCTTCCTGAACAATAATTGAGAGCTGCTCCAGCGAAATAAAGACTGTATGCAGGAAAACAAATCAGGTCTAAATTACTGCAAAAAAATTACTAGAAATCTGGGGGAACCTCATGGTATCTCATGCTAGCTTGCAATTACAATCATGTCAACATGAGCCAGACTCATCAAAACGTTAAGAGATCATGTAAATTCATTTTGTTTCTGACGTGTACGTTCCTAATGCTATTAATTCTCCACTAAGTCTTACAGTTATTTTCTTCTGTCCCACATTCTGCTCAGATTTCTCCCATTAGCTGTTCAAAGGACCATCTTTACTTTATTTTAATATTTACCTTATTAAATAAAAACCCACAATGACTTACACCTGGCAGACTTTCTAATAAAACAGAGACCAGAGGCATTGTAACTTTTTACACTAAAATATTTTATTCATATTCATCTAATGAGACTTAAATATCCAGTGAACTCTGCTACTCACATATGCATCTTCAATAAGTGCACGTAACACCCATCAATGCACATATGGAAAGGAGAACAGACCCCAAATGAAAGTATGACTTATCATTTGGGGGTGGGAGATAGATTCATATAATGGGCATGTGTTAGATTCATTTAGTCTCCCATATCAACAGGCTATGTATCTGAAAATAGTGATATTCAACCTGTGACAGTTAGTAAGTTAATTCATCATCAGATGGCTTTGCCTTTAACCTTTCATCAACTCAACTGGATTTGCAGGAGGATACAATAATCATCAATACAAAATATCTGGACATTGTGTTGTGATATTTGCACATTATCACATTATAACAGTGTTCTGCATTTCAGGAATCACATGGTTTTATTAAGCTAATCACCAAATCATGGGGTGAAGTCACAGCTATGAGAAAAGCAAGCTCTTAAGTAAAGAGGAAGACATGGAAAGAATGAAGGGTCTCCAAGTGATCCACTCAAAGGACATTAAGGACTGGACTGAGACTCCAGTGAAGAAACAGGAGACTTGATCAAGGGCCTAAGATAAAATACTGCTTTGAGGAACCTCATCACCAGATATGGAAACCCACTTCAAAAGCAATCCCCCTCAGGGGGCATTATGCCTTACCATTGACTTCAGTGGGTGCAGGATAAAGGCCTACAGATAAGCCTTGATCCCCAAGGGGGCTGGGAAAAAACCCTCTTTTCAAACCTGTCCTGGAGAAACTCCAGGATGGAGAGAATTTGAGGCTTCTTGTCAAAGATCAGCCAATCCCGGCATTAGAAGAGTACAATTTTGTAGGAAGTCCCCCTTTTCTAAGAGAAGAGGAGGAACGTGAGGACTTTGTCTGCAACCCCTGGCTTGTCAGGATAGAATATTCACAAGCAATACCTGGAACTTGAGAAAGTCAGGGCTGGAGTGAAGGAACAAGCCTTGAGACACTAGGATTTTCAATTCTGGGAAGAGGAAGCTGATCTACTTTGAAAGATGGAGAAGGTCCATGAATTAGGCCCTTGCAGTCTTGCACATAGTGCCATGGGACCTTCAATAACCAAAGATGAACAGGATGTTGATTTTTCATCTCACTCAAGAGATTGCACTTTATCGGCACAGTGAACCATGTGGGAGTGTTGATTCAGAAGGACAAGTGCCCATTGCAAGGTTATTGTAACAGGTTCCTGTGCTGTGTCGGTTTTCCTTGGAGGGTTACCATCAAAATATTGACAAGGCTTGATCTGATTTAGCTTATGAAGGTTAACGGGATCATAGCCCAAGGTGCTATAGCTAAAGAACCTCAAAACGAGTCCTTACAGAACAGATGATGAAAACCGTGAGAATGAAAGCCCATACTTTCCATTACACCTCCATGATGATTGCTCTGTAACTGCATGTGAACTATTTAATATATTGCCTGGAAAAGAAAGCAGAACTCTATGATTGACACTTAGATATCCAAAATAAAGATATATAAATATTTTAAAGATGAGATTAATTTCAAAGCATTCTGTGGTGCCCTCTAACTCACTGTTTGCTCTGATGAACTATGGCCCCATGTAACCAAATTCTCACTAACTCAGTGGTTACCCTAGCTGATTTTTGATGTTCCTGGGGAGCAAATTAGAAGTGAAACCTTTACATTTAGAAATATAGTATGAATTGGAATTTTTTTCTTTCTCGTGAGACTTTCAAAACCAAGGCCATAAATCATTTCCTGGGACGTTTAAGATTTGTGGTTCTGATTCCTTAATCTGGGCCAAAGATCCCTTTGGCATATTTTGTTTGCAAAGTTTGAGAACTTTTTGATGAGAGATAGGTTAAGCTGATCTAATTTGCAGATTCAGGATTTAGAAGGATAAGAGACACCATCATGCGTCATTGAGTTCCAAAATTAAGTACGGTGAGGCCAGTGCATTTTGGGTCATTTGCAAAGCAATCCATTTTGTTTACATTGTCCAGTGCATGCACTTATATACCAAACAAAACTGTTTAAAACATTCAGCTTCTTTTAAAAGTAACTGCTTTACTATTCTTCTCCATCTTCACTTGGCCATCTACCTATATGCATGTGCCTCTATGACATTAAAAAATTACTCAAATTTCCTTATCTTGCTCATCTGAGAAAGGACTAATAATATATACCTATTTTGCATAGTTATATTCAGGTTTAATTAATGGATTGCAAAGAGCTTTGATGTCTTCAGATGCAAGTATTATTATTATTAATCCCCCAATTATTAATTCTCTCCTCCTGCAGTCTAGTCTCTTTTCTAGTCTCACTGCCCAATCAGAACATCACTAAAGAAAAGCAAACTTCCTCCCCACTTTTTTACATCCAGTGCATCGTTTTAAGTGTTTACCACGTGACTTACACATTTCTCACTCTGCAGAGTACAGAATCGGGCTTGGTCATGCAACATGCCAGAGCACATGATCAATGTATAATATATAACAGGATGTTAATGAGAAAGAAATTCCAAATATTTGATAAAGCTCAGTGTTTTGATGCTGCATTGCTGAGCAGAAGATTTGAATTTGAGTGGAGCTGGTTGGAAAATATGCTTTTTCCATGGAAAATTTCAACTTCTTGTAAAAAATTAGAAAAACAAACATTTTTTCAGTTTTCTGCCAAAGATTTTTTGCTTTCAGCCAAAATTTTTCTGCTGGTTTTCAATGAAAAGTCAATTTTTTCAGGAAAAAGGACACTATAAAAATTCATTTTTACAAAATCCCAATTTTCTACTGAAATAAAATGTTAATGTAAAATTGTCATCCAGCCCTGGATTTGGGGGCAAATTTTCAAAAGAGCTTAGCACCCAATATTCATCTCTCTAAATGTGAGCGAAACACTTGAAAATTGGCTGATTCACAAAGAAGCATTGTTGTTCTCAGTGAACGTTGCTAAGGATCTTCCATATGTGCATCTTCCTAGCCTGCCTGCTAAAATTTGAAAATCTCAGGGCTTGGTCTGAGACTGTGGAATGAACTCCCCCAAGAACTAAGGACCACCACTTAATTGCCAAGATGGCACATTTGTGTGACATTATCTTCTCTAACACACACATATAGCAACGCATACATTTAAAACAAAACAAAAACAAGATACTCCACTGCACACACATCTGCCCTAGTGAGAAAATGAGAGAACGAACAACACGTGACAGATGCTAGTTACATTGCCTAACACACTACTGGGTGTATGTTTTATAGAGTGGTAGTTGGGACCTTATAACAAGTTCCATTTCTCTGTTTTGGTTTGCACTGCATTTTAGGATTGTTGTAAATTGTGGGATTTGGGTCTTACTTTCCTGGTCTGACACCAACTGAATCACATTGTGCTTTCTTGAGCACAAAGTACTTAACCCACCGAAATGCAGTTGATGACAATAAACAGTGGAAAAGTAATCTCTTAAGATCATTAGCTATTCTGAATCATTTATTCACAGCGGTACCAAATGTCTGTCTAATTAATTGCTAAACATAAGCCTTCACTATCACTCTCTCTGCTACCACTGAGACAGAGGCTCTGCGTCACCCACATCCTAAAATACTTAAAGGAGACTGGGAGAGGGGAGATAAAGCCTGCTTTTCCCTCCTTGCTGTTATCACAACTCAAATAAGGCCTTTCCCATCAGTCCTAGTCCCCTAGCCTCAGGATGATGAGGCCAGGCCGGAAGAAGGGAGGCAAAGGTCCCCCTCCCCCAATCCTCCTTGTCACACGATATATACATATTCAGGGTCTTTATTCATCACAGTACAAACCTGTGCGGGAGCTTTAGTAATAAACATGTCCATTGTTTATCTTTGCTCATTTTAATTCTATGTGCTTTATATTTTAGTGATTTAAACAGAATGTCTCTGCCTCCCTTTTTGTTCAACGATGTCCCTTTTTAAAGGAAGGATCCAAAGAAAAGAAGTTTAGGGCAACTGGAAAATGTGTATCAGTGATATGAGGGTGTCTCCCACCAGTGGAGTGGGCATGGATGCAGACATGATCACAGCCATTTGTTAGTGCTTAGGCACATGTTTATATTGCCCCACCCACTTTGCCCTTTTGATACTCTCTTTTTTAAAGAGACATCCGTGAATATAGAGGAAGGCAAGTAGACTGTCTCTGTGTTGGCCTTCCAATGAAAGGAGTCATCACACCACTTCCCCAGTGACTGTGAATGGGAATTTCAAACGTCCTTGGTGATGGCCTACCTCTGCTCCCACTGAATTCTGTGCTTTTGAAAATCCCTCCCACATTAGTAGTTATTGTTGCTCCCATTATTCCAAAGAGAACTGTGGACATGGGTGGGAGGGTTTCCTTGATGTCTCAGTCCTATGCATTCTCTCTCCACTCGCAGCCATTGCAACGGAAGCTACGGACAGAGCAGACCTGTTCTCAACAGTCTGCTATAGGAGTTCTGTCAGACATTTCTTTAGAAAAACTACTCTTGAGTCCCATTCTGCACTCCTTACTCCATCAAAATCATCACAGAAGCACATGGGAGAATTTGGTCCTTCAGTTGGCATTTTAATAAAGGACGACACTTGACTAAACAACATAGAAACAGGGGGAAGTAATGGAGAATTTCGTAAAATCTTCAATATTAGGCTCTTTCACTGAGGCCTTAGCAGGGGTTGAACTTTTTGTTCTCTGTTAAATTCTACTGCTAAATTTAAGCCTCTCATCCATCTTTCAAATTCCTCTCAGGTTTTTCCTTAAATGCTTCTCCATCTGATTCTTCTTTGCCTACAAGAATTGTAACCGTTATCTTAGTGTCATTGCAGGAGAGAGAGTGAATTGTCAATTATCTAGACGGGAAAAAGGAAACATTCATTTTCAGAAGAAGGTTTTTATATTTCCAGACTTTAGCAAAACTAACCAAGTATGAAGGAAGACACTTTTCATCCAGAATTTCTATCTTCTGATTAGAATCTATCTGTATTATTCCGTGCCAAAGTTATGCTAATCAAAGGTAAAAGAAAACATATTTTTGGACTGTGATGATGTTAGAGCCTTTTTATCAGCTCAAATGGTCAATAAGGATGAATTGCTTAGTAAACAAGGTGGTGTTGGTTCGGATAATGATTTACTACCTAGTTCTATATGGGCCAACAAAGACTGCCTAAAATATTGTATGCCAAATATGGCAGTAGCGAGTACTCTGTTTTTTAAAGTGTATTTTATGCCAATATGCAGAAAGGAGTATTTTCTTAGAGTTGACTACAGGGTTTTTTTCCTCCTCTCCTTTTTTAATTCCAAGGTATTAGTAGCATTTGTAATTACTTATTTTCTTTTCCGTAAGAGTTAATAATGCTGTACACTTGTCATCTCCATTGACTGAAATTTACATTGTTGTATATTAATTTAAATGGTAACGTTCGGGGTGAAAATCCCCCTTCCCGCCATTGCAGAAAGCCAGCACAAGTCTTATTCAGCACTTACGTCCCAGTTAAGCTCTTAAAAGAGGACTTGTGCTGGCTTTCTAACTTTCATCCCCTGAGAATTACAGGATTCTTTGGAAAAGTCTCCAACTTTGTTGCTCTTCCTGCTCACTTTGAGTGAATCCTGGCCCCAATGACGTTAACGGCAAAACTCCCCTTGAGTTCAATGGGGCCAAGATATTAGCTTTATATTTTCCCACTGTGATGGTACCTCCCATAAGGCTTTATGGAAATATGCTTAGAATGTGTTTTATGCTCGATATGCCATGTAACATATCCCAAAGGTTATGATCTACTGCATGTATTAATCCTATTTGTATGCATGTATCATTTTTGTATTTGAAGTTATGAATGTTATGAACATTGGCTGTGTACTGGTTTGATTTCTAAATAACCTTAGTAGAGCATTTGGTCAGTTCCTGGAGAAAGGAATGTTGAAATTAAGTACCTAATCAAGAAACACTTAAAGAACAATAGATCTTGGAATGCTCCAATCCACATAAGAAGTCTACTTGAGGATGTTCAAGGTAGCATGTAAACAATGGATGCTACCTGTAAAAACTGTGAGTCATGCATGGACATGTGACTGGCCCAGGTGACTCCTAAACTCCATCTTAGAGCTGGACTTTGCATAGGAGTGAGGAGGGGGTCTCCACCCACAAGGGAAAGTCTATTTAAATCCCTGGGAGACCCCTCCATTTTGTTTTCAACTGGCTAAAGAGAGAGCATCTCCACCCCCCAGGATACTTGGAAGAAACTGGAACAAAGGGCAGTGACTGCAAGGGGGGTGAGTGATTGCTGGACCCAGGCTAAAAGGAGATTAGTCTGTAAAAGGGAGCATTCTGGAACTGGTGAGGATCTTATCTGTATTCAGTTTGATTAGACATAGATTTGCGCATTTTATTTTATTTTGCTTGGTGACTGACTTTGTTCTGTCTGTTACTACTTGGAACCACTTAAATCCTACTTTCTGTATTTAATAAAATCACTTTTTACTTATTAATTAACTCAGAGTATGTGTTAATACCTGAGGGAGCAAACAACTGTGCATCTCTCTCTATCAGTGTTATAGAGGGCGAACAATTTATGAGTTTACCCTGTATAAGCTTTATACAGGGTACAATGGATTTATTTGGGTTTAGACCCCATTGGGAATTGGGCATCAGAGTGTTAAAGACAGGAACACTTCTGTGAGCTGCTTTCAGTGAAGCCTGCAGCTTTGGGGCAAGTAATTCAGACCCTGGGTCTTTGTTGGAGCAGACGGGAGCGTCTGGAGCAAGACAGAGTGCTGGGGTCCTGAGCTGGCGGGGAAGGCAGGAGCAGAGGTAGTCTTGGCACATCAGGTGGCAGCTCCCAAGGGGGTTTCTGTGAGCCAACCCGTCACACCCACATCCTGATAATCATCAAGACCACGGTGCTTATGAACACTACTTCTATATGTAATTGTTGTTTGCCCATATTACACAACTTCTTCTTCCCCTTTTACCAGCTAGCTGGGGCCCGGTTGCTGGATCAGTCTTTTCAAGGCTTTCTGGACCAACACTCTCCTTACCCACTCCAGTCTCCCGTACACAGTCTCTACACAATTTTCTTGACTGTCTTCTCATTCTCCTCATGCCAGCTCTAATCTCAAATGCCTAACAGCATTCCCTGCATCCATCCTTTGCACATGCCCATGCCATCTCAGCATCCTCTGTTGTGGTTTGTCTCTAATATTGCAGACCTTGGTCTCCCTTCTGATGACATCATTCTGCATGTGGTCCAGCAGTGTCACTCCTCTCAACATCACAATTCAATGGCTTCAAGTCTTCTCAAGTGCCTCTCTTTGGTCACCCAAGTCTCTGATCCATACAGAGGAGCTGGTCCTACCATGGTTTTGTATAGTTGTCACTTAAGTAGTCTGTGCAGCCATTTATCATAAATCACTCCACTTTCCTTGCACCAGACTTGCCCCACGCTTAGCAACCCCGCTTGCTCTTCTCTGCTGATTTCTACATTTGCCACTACTAGTCCCCAAAATATTTAAAATGCAGAAACCTGATTTAAGTGCTGGCCCTCGATGTTCACATTCATCTTCCTTGGATCCACACAAGTCTTCCACATAACTTCAGTCTTTTCTTTACTCATTTTGATGCCATAGTTTGTTAGTTCCCTGTTGCAAGCATCAATCATTGGGACCAAGTATTCCTATCGGCCATTAGCAAAATATCATTTGCATAGACAAACTTCAAAACAACTTTCATTTGGATTTGCTTACTGCATCACAGTTATGAATAGTAATGAACTAAACGCTGATGAAAACCTTCATTACACAAAAGAGCATCCAGACTTCTGGGACAGAACCATTATATGAACCCATGTGTGGTTATCAGTGGCTTGCTGTCAAACTGGGAGGGCATATTTAGTAGAGTCCTGCAGGGGACTGCCTTGGGTCCAGTACTATTCAACATTTTCATTAATGACTTGGATAATGGAGTGGAGATTGTGCTTATAAAATTTGCAGATGGACACCAAGCTGGGAGGGGTTGCTAGCATTTTGGAGGGCAGAATTAGAATTCAAAATGACCTTGACAAGTTAAAGAATTAGTAGGAAATCAACAAGGCAAAATGCAATAAAGACAAGTGCAAAGGAAAAAGGAAAAATCAAATGTACAACTATAAATTTGGGAATTATTAGGTAGTCAGGAGTACTGCTCAAAAGGATCCAGGGATTATAGTGGATCACAAATTGAATATGAGCCAACAATGTTGTGTGATTGTAAAAAAGGCTAATATTCTGGTGTGTATTAACAGGAATGTCATATGTAAGACACAGGAGGTAACTATTCTGGTCTACTTGGATTGGTGAGGCATCGGCTGGAGTATTGTGTCCTTTTTTTGGTGTCACACTTTAAGAAAGATGTGGACAAATTGGAGAAAGTCAAGAGAAGAGCAACAAAAATGCTAAGAGGGTTAGAAAACATCACCTATGAGGAAAGGCTGAAAGAACTGGGCATGTTTAGTCCTGAGAAAAGAAGACCGAAGGGGAACCTGATAACAGTCTTCAAATATATGAAGGGCTGTTATAAAAAGGACTGTCATCAATTGTTCTTCATGTCTACTGAGGGTAGGAAAGCAAAAAGGCAGATTTAGGTTCGGTATTAGGAAAAAAACTTTAACTACAAAAGATATTTAAGAGTGGGAACAGGTACCAAGGGAGGTTGTGGCATCCCTGTCACTGGATGATTTCAAGATATTTAGTCTTGCCTCAGCACAGGGGAATGGACTAGATGTCTTCTCAAGGCTCTACTTTTCTATGAGTTTATAAATTGTGTGTCTCGGATATCAAACCACCTTGTATATAAATGATTTCAGATAGAAAAGACCTAATAACTCATCCAGTCCATCTCCCTACCAATGCAAAATCGTTTAATCTTGTAAATGAGATAGTGTTTTCTCAAGTCTAAGTTAAATATACAGAGCAATGGGGCTTTCAGCCACATCATGCCATTTCTCTCAGCACCTCCAGTGAAGCACTCTGGGAACTGGCATACAAGATTCTGAAGAGGACCAATTGTGAGCAGCTCAGTGTGGGGTAACAACATAAAAAAGCTTGGGAAAGCCTTCAACTAAAATCATTATAATTTCTAAAAACAAATGTCCTCCCTAGCCTTCTACCATTTCAGTTCAGTGAGGGCTGTGTGGTCATGTGTTAAGCAAAATAGACCTAATGCTAACTTGATATAAGCAGATATAAGCATTCCCACTCAGATCAGAAAAAATCCACATATGCTGTATAAGGCCACACTTACCTCTTATTGGGGCTTGGCCTAACTGGTATCTCAAACAACGACAGACCAAAAACCTCAGCCCAAACTTTCTTCACAAGCCTGGCTCTTCCTATGGTTTCCTGACAAGACCTCCCTGTCTGTCCCTAGCTCTCTTTGATAAGTGGGTCCTGGTGGAAAAGCTGCCGTGAAGTAGCAGAATTTATTTTGAAGCTCTAGACAGGGTTCTACCTCTTGTTAGCAGGGAGCGCCAACAGCAAAACCTTGAGTCTTATGCTGGGTCTTAGATCATGTTACCCTGTTACATACATTTTCCTACCTACCCACCCCACAGCAATGTGGGTTTATTACGTTCTCCTCCTCTGCACAACTCACTCAAGTCACAACAAACATATGACCAGGATGCTTGTGGCAATTCCTTTTCTGTGGCTAGGGGCATGTCCCATTGCCACTTGAACACACTGTGGAGCTCAGGAGGGATCAGAAGTCTTTCCCTAGTCTTTCCCTACAAAAACCAGCCAGGATAATAAGCAGGACAGCTTTATCTAGAGCCGACCCACTCACCTCCTTTCTCATAAGGGGATTACAGCTGAGGGCTGTATCCATGAGGGCCCTTGGGCACAGGTGATTCAAATGGATGATCTGTAGTACCTCAGGTCTATCAAAGCACTCCCACAAGAGGGGTATGTTCATTAATATATTGTATTTATTGTGCATCGTGGGTTTCAATAGTCAAACAGAGAAACCCAGTAGATTTTAATAAGCATTTTTACTAGGTGGAAAACACTAATGAACTTGCTTTTTGTTTGTTTTGATCTATTCCAATTATTTCCAAATATTACTATATGGTAATTGAATTGTAAGGACATGGCTTATATGAAAAGCACAGTGTAAATGTAAAAAGGTCTCAACATAATTCAGCTCAGCCAAAACATACGTAGACTGGGAATAAAAAGACCACGTTCACACTATCTCCCCTCTGAAGACTTATTTTCAGGAGGTCAACATTCAGCGATGCACTGCCAGTGGAAATTAGAAACATCTATTCAAATGCCCTTTATGAGCACAGACCAACTGTTGAAGCTCCATATGATTGCACGAATCAGCAAGGATGCGGAATAAAGCAGCTGTGCCTTCGGTTGTTTTACTCAGTTAAAACAGTTAGCATTGTTATATGCTCGAACACAGACAAAACTCAAGCATGGGCATCACTTAAGCTTCTTCTGTTGAACTGCTTATTCAGTATCTTCCCTCTCCATTTAAACTGTGCTATGACTGTGGGCGGGGTGGGGGGGAGGGAAGCATGGAAGGGATTTTGCTGTTTTCTCTCTGTCACACATGCAGCTTCCCCTCCGTGCTTCAAATAAAAGACAATGCAAGTTTTTTCCTGGAAGGGAAGTACACTGTGTTGCAACATCAGTTCAATTTCTGTACATTTCTAAGCTATTACAGGAGGAGCTGTTTTTGATCCCAGAGGCATGGTTCCATCCCAAAGTTGAAATTGGTTAATAATAGTTTCAAAAATGCAAAATTCCACTAACATCTAAAAAATGCTATTGACATCCACACAAACCAAAAATGAATGATGCAAAAAAATCCAATAATGGAGGATTTATACTTGAGAAAGATTTCTGAAGAGTCTCTTTGTAAATACACTAATCATTCCTTGTGATAAAAAGAGCCATCTGAGATAAAGCAATGGAAAGGCTGTTCAGGCAATGGCCCTGCATGCTAATGAGCTAGAACTCTTCAATTGCTGTGTAGCGAGGATGGTGCTGAACCTCAGAACTAAACACTAACTGATTCCTCTCCATCGATGCTGACAAATATTTCAGCCTCAAGACCTGATTAAGTTCTAATTGCTGCCTGGCAGTTGAATGCTTTACGTGGCATCTTGAAATGAAAATGAGGATGCTTAACCAACCAAGAAACTCACTAGCATGGCAATGACCTATTTGGAGAGTCTGACGGACATTTAGTGATAGTTCAGCTGTTTTCTTGCTGAGGTGTTTGTAAATGAGTCTCATTTGAGAAAAAATATTCTGTAATGGAAAGGAGGTTGCTCTGATCGTAAAAATATAAATAAAAATAAACAGTTTCCGCAAGGGCAGAGAGTATTTTCATTTAGCTAATTTCCTGCATGGAGGATATTTTGACATATGTTGCACTCCACAATAGGAATCTTGATCATTAATGAGTATGGTTTACCGAAGAGCCATTAATCTTCCCCCTTGTATGAGTGTATATTCAGTAAAAATACCATTGCAGGTGTGAACTCAAACAACATGATATACACAACATTTAATGGGCCACCTAAAAGTAGAGTTGGTTGAATCACCTGCTGCAAATAATTCATCTGAAAAATTCAGTCCATTTTTCTCTTCATGAATCATTTATGAATCCATCCTGATTTTATAAGTATGTTCATTACCCATAAACACTGGCCAAACAGTTTATGTAAACAAATTTCAGCTTGTGGGTTGCTCATGAACTGCTCCCTTCATTTATTTGCTATTCCAGGTGTCTGATTGGCCACCTAAGTCACATGGTATTGTTTCTGTTCCCCTGTTGGATGACAGCAGGATAATGAATAGCAAGTAAGGAACAGAGAATTATCAATAGTGAACAGGAAATACTCTTGTTCATGCATAAATACATTTACTGATACGTGAATATGGATATTTGTATGAGAAACAGCAATTACCTCAACATCTCAAGATGTAATTCTAAGGCAGACAGGCCAAGACACAAGTACTCATTATTTTGATATTATGATATAGGATATGATTTATTTTTAAATTGCAAGTCATTATGCATCACCAGCAGGTGCACAACCAGCCAATAATAATAAATTAACTGGTGCAACTCATTTTCATCCCCATTTTCATCTTTTGGTTCCATATACCAGTGGATGGTTCAGTACTATACTCTCAGCTCACCCCATTCTTTACGTGATGTTAATGCAGGTCTGGATTAGCTGTTGGTTTGTTATAATCTTGCCTTCCTACCATGGATATAGCTGTAGCAAACTATACAGGATAGTGGCTGTTATCAAAGTTTGTTTTTAATTTCACAGAAACTGGTGAAATTGTTGGGTTTTATTTTTTCTTCTCTCTCTCTTCTCCCTCACTCCCTCCAATGAATAAAATGTCTAGAGGATATTCCTCTCCAGATTCTAACAACTTTAATGTAAACCAAATGTGGGGCCCAAACAGGTTCATACTGTTCTTTGCTTCCCAAAGATATTATGCTGAGAAACAGCAGTGACACTACCAGGTATTTCAAAAGCATGTGCAAGACTTTAAAAAAGCAGCATCAAAGCAGACAAAGATGAAGTGAAGCCCTGTGTGAAGGAAATACTGTTCAGTGGTCTAACAAAGTGGATAAAATAGGTTGTTATTCACTATCTATCAGTTGGAAGGCCATATTCAAGGACAATTCCAAATACCATATGCTGCACTGAAATACCAACTGCAACTTTCACAGTTTTATCTTGAGTCTCATTATATTTTGTGTTTTTCTTAAAGCACCAAGTGCTGAAATCAGATTATTAATTGTAATACCATAATTATAATTATTAATAATGAAATCATTTTTCCTCATGGTTTTCTACCTTCTTTTTTTCCTCTGTATTCTATTTTCCCAGCCTCTGGTATTCCTTTACCTTTTTTTTTTCAGAGGGGCACCTCCTGATTTCAAATGCAAAATGTTTAAAATAATGAATACACAGAACGCCCTAGTTATGATTAGTATTTTTAAAGTGTCCTATTGCTGCTATTCTACCACGTATATTTCAATGTAGGGAAATGGGGAAACTAAGATGGTACTTGCTGAAAAACACAAATAGATAAATGTATTTATCAAAGGAAATGGCTGAAGGATTGAAGAACACACACCTTATTATATATACACACACAATCAATTTGGCAAATTTTTTGTCTGAGGTTTTATGATATCTAAACTAGAAGGTCTAGTTTGTTGTTGAACTTTTTACTTTCTTTTAAACTTAAACAATTATTTTCATAAGTAAGCATTTGCTGGAAGATAGAGCATACAATAACTGGTAAAGAATTCCATAAACTCAGAGGCCTCATCATAAAAAAAAAACTTGTTAGTAAACACCCATGTAACTTTCCCTTTCTCTCTGATATCTTTACTAGACTGATGACTAAGGGTACGTCCACACTACCCGCCAGATAGGCGGGTAGCGATTGATCTATCGGGGATTGATTTATCGTGTCTCGTCTAGAATGCTCTGCCTTCGGCTCCAGAACGCCACCAGGGTAAGGGGCAGAAGCGGAGTCAATGGGGGAGCCACGGCCGTCGATCCCGCGCCATGAGGATGGGTGGTAAGTCGATCTAAGATAAGTTGACTTCAGCTACGCTATTCTCGTAGCTGAAGTTGCGTATCTTACATCGATCCCCCCCTTCCGCCCCCCAGTGTAGGCCAGACCTAAAAGGATTACTGGACCAAATTCAGAGTATGTTAGACATCAGGAAAGTGAGTTTAACAGATTCTAGTTAGACATAACCTACATGCCAAAGGGTCAGATTTAAAGGACATAGCAATAAAATCCACTAACAGGTGTGTGTAAGATGGTGTATGTTGACTGAATTCAATACATTAATAGAGTTAAACCATGAATGTTTCTGGTCTAATGAGTCTGAACTAGAAGAGTACTCTGATTATCCTGCTCTACAGTAATATTTAATAAACTCCAATAAATGGTGCCCTGTGAAAGTATTTTTTGACCCAAATCTGGCTTTCGGATAGGATTGCTAGGATTTAACAGGCACATAGCGATGCTGTTGACTATTTTGTAAATATGTGTTATCAAAAGTAGTTTTTCATAGTTAGACAGAGAGGTTCTGGAGGGCTTTGTCATCTTTAGGGAGGGCACTGAAAAAATCAGTCAGATTCAACAAATATAATCCAGACTAACTATTCAAGAGGGCAAATGATTGGCGGGAAATCACCTGTTCCAAAGGTAGAAACAATGGCAATGCTGTCAGTGCCAAAAAAGCCTTTGCAGAGACTGTAGAGGGTAAGTCTCATTTAACTGTAGAGAACTGAATCTGCCTTCTGTAGCTATTCTAATCAATATGAAGCTTATATAACAAACTGTGCACTATTCTCATTAGTGCACTCATTTCAACGAGTACTTTTACACTACCCCCCCCCCCCCGACCACTTCTGGCCAGAGAGTGACTTAATTTGTAGTAGGCAGTCTTGCTTTACAGTCAGAATGAGAAAATGGAAATAAAAGCAAGCTTCTGTGTCCTAAAACATGACACAAAACATTACAGTTTACATGTTGCATAGAATCTACATCTAAAGGCCAACATAAAATGGAGGGAAATGGATAGCTGAAGGGGTTGGAATCCATCTCTTACCATGCATATCACCAATTCAGATTCAGTCCAGTTCAATAACAATCAAAGTGTTACAATCCATGTTGTTCAGTGGCATGTCTGAAATGAGTTTGGTGGATTTCATTCCTGTTCCTATTGGATGTTCCAACACAACAACAACAACAACATTTCAGAGAGACCAAGGACTAAATGGTCATGGAGACCATATTACCCGCTGACCACTAGAGGTGGTGTTTCCATCTGGTCAACGATAAGACATATTGATGGGGCAATGTGGTGAAATTTGAACTTGTGCTGTTTATGGTGTACCTGCACTGTAAACAGGGTTGTAAATTCAACATGTTCCACCAACGCTAAATTCCCATTCACACAAAACTGAACAATTTTAGTGCCTATTTCCCAAACTACAGGATATTTGTATACCTTGGGAGGTAACCCTCTGACTTTATGTAATATGATCATAAGACAAACCTTTCAAGCAATAAGCACTGTGACAGACCCAGACCAGTGGGGTACAGGAGTCTGGTAGAGGGCAAATATACTGGTTACTGGATGAGTAGTTTTCTGTTCCCTGAGTGACCAGAGCAGGGGCTGCACTAGAGTAATCAGGAACCTGCTAGAACCAATTAAGGCAGACAGGCTGATTAGATCACCTGCAGCCAATCAAGGCAGGCTAATCAGGGCACCTGGGTTTAAAAAAGAGCTCACTTCAGTTTGTGGTGTGCGTGTGAGGAGCTGGGAGCAAGAGGCACAAGGAGCTGAGAGTGAGAGGGTGAGCTGAGGAGTACAAGCATTATCAGACACCAAGAGGAAGGTCCTGTGGTGAGGATAAAGAAGGTGTTGGGAGGAGGCCATGGGGAAGTAGCCCAGGGAGTTATAGCTGTCATGCAGCTGTTACAGGAGGCACCATAGACAGCTGCAATCCACAGGGCCCTAGGCTGGAATCCGGAGTAGAGGGCAGGCATGGGTTCCCCCCAAACTTCCCAACTCCTGATCAGACACAGGAGGAGTTGACCCAGACTGTGGGTTCCACCAGAGGGGAAGATCACTGAGGTGAGCAAATCTGCCAATAAGCGCAGGACTCACCAAGGTAGAGGAGGAACTTTGTCACAGCACACACTTACTCTTTCAAAGACTATATGAATATTCTTGACATTTCATTTCATGTCATGTTGTTCCTACCTTTGCCACTCCTTTTGACCAGCTATTCCCTCTGAAGCCATGTCCTCAAACAATTAATGAGTATTTAACTCTGTCCCCACCAGTTGTTCACAACATCATATTCCTCCATCTCAGTGTATGTTAGAAGAAAATTACAAGAAATGAAATTTGACAAAGCCAGGGCAGTAGCTACAAAAACTAAAAAAGAAAAAAGAAAAAAATTACAAGTGGATAACAAAAGCAAACAAGACTCTTTCTATTTTTGTCTTATTGTAGAATAGCTGCATAATGTCCCTAGTGCTAGAGCATATTTGTAATCAGCAGCTTTTGCTAGGTTACAGAGTGGGTAGTTTATGAGATTCTCATTTCTGGAGACCTGGAGTTGAAATTATGACTTAGGTCACACAAATGAAAATGAGTTTGCTGATCTCCAGCCTAATGACCGTTTGTATATATCAGAAAACACCATTCAGCTGACAGAAATGGTAATCTCTAGTCAAAAGAAAATCAGCATTGGGACAGCAAGCCTGCAGGTCAAATCTAAGTGGTAATGTAGAACAGAGAGAGGAAAACTTGCACAGCATCTGCCTACACTTTACAGAATTTTACGAGTGCCCTTTCATGAGCACTAAATTCACTCAGAAATATATAAAATTAAGTTGTACTGGGGCACGTGAGGTAGGGAAGCATCATTATTACTCAAGAAGGAAACTACATAAACAAAACAATAAATTTACCTGACAGCTTAAGTTCTACTAAATGACCCAGTCCTGCAAAGCCTTATTCGTGTGAGTAGTACCACTGAAATCAGACATTATTTTAAAGTAACTGCCAATGTGAATCAAAGAATCATAGGACTGGAAGGAACCTCGAGAGGTCATCTAGTCCAGTCCCCTGCACTCCTAGCAGGACTAAGTATTATCTAGACCATCCTGACAGGTGTTTGTATAACCTGCTCTTAAAAATCTCCAATGATGGAGATTCCACAATCTCCCTAAGCAATTTATTCCAGTGCTTAACCACCCTAACAGTTAGGAAGTTTTTCCTAATGTCCAAACTAAACTGCCCTTGCTGCAATTTAAGTCCTTTGTTTCTTGTCCTATCCTCAGAGGTTAAGGAGAACATTTTTTCTCCCTGTGTAACAACCTTTTATCTACTTGAAAACTGTTATGTCCCCTCTCAGTCTTCTCTTCTCCAGACTAAACCTCCCCAATTTTTTCAATCTTCCCCCAGAGGTCATGTTTTCTAGACCTTTAATCATTTTTGTGTGTATGTCCTACATGTAAAAGTGTGCATGTATGTAGGTATGAAGTCTGTAAGTGCTCAGTAAGTGTGGGTACATGGGTATGCAAAGACAGTGAGAGAAAATGTGTAGTGAGAATGTATATGCATCTGCATGTTAGAAATGCGCTATTTGAAATTGTAATGTTACCAAAAATAGATCTGGAGTTGGACTTATTTTGCCCTTGCAAAGCCAAATGTTACTTGTTCTTGCTCATGTATTTCCCGCTCGAGGAATTTTGTAAGAGTTTCAAAATATATTAATTTAAATAAAGAACTAATGGAACATTCCATGGGGGGAGGGAGGAAGATAGTCTAAAATTAAGATACTCATTTGGGATGAAGGAAATTTGGGCTCTGTTCCCAGCTCTGCCACAAATGGTGTGTGAGACTTTTAGAAAGTCACTGTCTCTTTCCATACCTCAGCTTCCCATCTGTAAAATGGGAGTGATAATAGAACAACACAGGGGCATTGTGATGATAAATTAATTAATATATAGGAGGTGCTTAATTTGGTAAGGAGCACCACATAAAGCCTTTAAACAAATCTGTCCATCTGCAATACCAAAGCACTACAATACAAAGAAGGCTTTAAAATAGTCAAATACCTCTTTATAATGGTCACAAAATGATTAGTATTTTTCTAGCTTTTAGAGCAGGTAGTTGCATAATGCAGTGTAAATAAAATGGAGGGACTCTTAGGGGGACTGCAATTTTACTGGTCCTTAGGATAATTATAAAAACGATTTGTGACTAACAGGGCTGAATTTCATTTGATATTTGTGAATATTCAAACAAATATTGGCTATTCATGCAAACGTTTGTGAATCCAGCATAAATTCTTTCTGTCTAGATACTTTCGTGATCCCCATCACTACAGCATCTCTCTACAGTCTGAAAATCCATATCAAAGTGTGGTATTCACAATTTACTATTTGAAATGTTTCAGTCCTCTAATATGAAAGCCAAAAATCATACTATGTGAGTGAGGTAATGAATCACACATGACAAAAAGTGAATAGCAAAAAACCAAAGCCAATAGTTCATGAAAATTAGTCTAAAAATTGTTTGCTCAAACAGCTCAATAACTACTTACTCATTGAAAGAACTTCAGGGTTGTTCCCGAAAAACTTGTTGATCAAACAAAGGCTACATTTGTATTTCATATTGTTTGTAATGAATGATCAGCTTTAATTGATTAACAAGTAAACATTAGGACTGGTTTCACGGTGTGGCAAAACTACTTCACAGCTTTAGTAATTGCAGGAAGACTCCCAAGAATCCAAGGTCTCCCAGAATAGAAATGTTGTACAAATATAGCTACTTTACCACAGATTTACATCCCCATAAAATTGCAGAATATCTGAAACATGGTAGCTAATTTTCATGTGCATAATTTTGTGCTTTGCCACTTTAGCATCAAAGACAGTAAAAACAATAAGAAGTGGCATTAAATTGTATAGGCCCTGGAGAAGTCTGTCCATGTTGGAAAAGGATAAAACTAACGTTCCCCACCCTGCAAGGAAAATGTGCTGTTCCACATTGTCAGCATCCTGAAGCTGTGCTGCATATCCACTCTAATGTAAATAATGTCTCCATCTAGTAAATAAAGTGATCCATAATTTCAATGATAAATGTCAGAAAAAAGTGAAAGGGATATTCAGAAAAGCACTCTGCTGATAATAATGCATTGTCATCCAGAAGCAGCACCCCGAGCATTTGGGAAGAAAAAGCACCTCCCAGTTCAACCAGGATAGAATGGTTTGTCAGCTCTAAATCCCACATTCTAAAGACAACCCCAAATTTTCCCACTCCCATCCCCTAATTATCATTAATTATTATGAGTATTATTGCCATTTTACCACCCACCCTGAGAAACCCATGAGCAGTTTTGAGTTTCTGGGTTTTTGAAGACAGCTCTCCATTTTTATTGCTTCACCTTATCCTCTCCCTGAAACTCTGAAATCTGCAGATAGATTTGTGTCTCAGTATTGTTAGTCCATCTGGACTATGCTTTAGTCACTGGCTATGTCTACATGGCCCCACAGTTCGGACTGCCTGGGTGTGAACTGCAGCGTGCTCTCCTGTCCTGTGCTGTAATTCACCCATGTGGATGCTGCTGGCACAAACTAAAATGTACCTAATTTGTGTGAACTACTCCTGTTCGAAAGAGAATGATGTTAACATGAACTGGGGAACTTTTAGTTTGCACCAGCCACATCCACAAAGGGGAATTACAGCACAGTAGGTTAGTGTGCATTGCAGTTCAGACCCCTGTAGTCCAAACTGCAGGGCTGTGTAGACAAACCTCTAATCTGTCCCAGTGCAGATCTCAAGAGACCAATACCAGTTAATGCATAAAGTTACTCTGATATGCTCCAAAGGACGTGGCATCTCGCCATTGGCTGCGGGGAGAATTTTTGCAATGTAGGCCATATCTGGTTAGTGGAAGGTATGGGAAAGGCATAAAATAGGAGGAACCCACAGAATCTTTCCACCCCTCCAAAAATGAGATAATCTACTGCTACAGTCTTGTGCCAAGGGTAATTTTAAACTATGGAGAATAGTGTGATTCTGCATCCATATAATAATGCTACTTAGCATTTATATAGCACTTTTCATCTGTTCAGTTCAAAGCACTTTTCAAAAGATGGGGATCATTATCCCGATTTTACATAAGGGGAAATTGAGATACAGAGAATTTAAGCCAAAATTTTGTTATGTGCCAGCTGATTTTGGCTGCCTCCATTTCTAAAACATAAATAGGATCTGATTTTCAGAGGCACTGAGCATCCACACTTGCAACTAAATTAACTGGGAGATACAGGAGCTCAGCACCTATGAAAATCATACCACAGGTGTCTCAGGCTGAGCACCCAAAATTAGTAGGAGCTTTTGAAAAAACAAACAAACAAAAAACAATGATCTACATGACTTTCTTGAGGTCACACAGCAAGTCAATGACAGAACTAGAAATAAAACACAGGTCTCCTGTCTCCGCAGAGTCCCATCAACTGGGCCATGCCATCTCCATTAGGCAGATGGCAGATGTAAGGGAATAGTTCTCTCAGCCATATTCAAAAGCAAGCTCTATACAGTGAAAAAAAATGGAAGACACAATTCACCCCTCTCCATGCTTATTCCATAGCTTATGCTAACAGATATGATTCTAGTCTGCAGATTTATACCCATTGACATATGCATGTACAGTAAGTACACTTCCACCAAATAAGAGGGGGGGGAGGCAACTCGTACAGAAAGTTAATGAAGTGAGTTTACTAATCCTCTCTTAGATTAGAGGCTCCCAAGTTTCTTAGGGCTTTGGGAAAAGAGTTGTAATCATTATATAGAACACTGGGTCCAAACCAAATTTGAAATCCTGTCCCCATTATAACAACTAGTAATGCCCCATCTACAGTAGGCATCTGTTCCAGTATGCAATTCACTACAGAACAGGCTGCCTCTTGAGATCAATCGCATAAGCCAGAAGCAGCTGCTCTTGCTCCTCCTGCCCCTCTCTCTCCAATTCTTTGGAGCCATGTCACTAAATTTCAAACTATACATTTGTTTTATTACTTTATGTTTCAATGGCACTAACAGGCGAGTTGGTGGCAAGGCTTAAGCTGGAACCTGAAATAGCTGAGCAGATAGCCCTGAAGCCTTCCGATTGCAAAGTCGTTTAACTAATAAAATTAATTTGCCTGCTTAAAATGGAAAATCAAGACAAGATGTTTCGATTTTTTAATAAAGTAGGTTGGCATAAATGAAAGGAGCTGATTTGTATGCTGATTGGCCTGGTGTGGAGCCAAACTGCAGATAGTTTGGCCTGAAGCCACTCTGAGTTGTTTCACTTCTACTCTTCCCCCAGTCCCTTATGACACCCTAGATTGCAAAATGAAAGAACAGCAGTGAAGAAAAGGAAGTGGGAAGGGAAGCAGAACCAGAGTCACGTGGCATAGTAACCATCCAGCCATAGTAGTCAGAACAGGCTAAGCATAAACTACATCTTAAAGGTATTGTAGCACCAGTGATAGCTAATATTATTAGTAATTTTATGTCTTATCTCTTTTGCACTGGGAACTGATTCACATTTCTGTCTGAAACCCTTCTGTCAGGTGGTTATCAGCAGCAAAAAGGGCAGGGTTCAATCTATCCACATGTCTGCAATGCGCCAAACGAACAACAGATGAACCCTGCAAAGCACCACAAATTCCTGACTGGCCTTGCAGACTAATGACCAGACTGAAGAACACCATCCAACCAAAGTCAATTGTGTGAGTCACAACCCTAACAACTGTTTGCCCCCAGGATAAGGGGTATCCCACAGAATTAATCTTTTAGGGCTCAGCTGGAGCTTTTAACCAAAGCCTTAGCATCCTGGAGCTCAACCACGCAGAAAGTTACACGGCTGTTACACTCCTTCAAGAGGCTCACTCCCCTGTGTGGCCAACCCACTCTACTGACCAGTGTTGAAAGAGAATAAGGGCTGGGTCCATGGTGCTGCCTCCTCCTTGCTTTGGGGCAACTTGTGCACCCAGGCCCACCACAGCAGAAGGTGCACAAAGAGGAGAGGATTCTTTTTCACTCATGCAGGAATCAGCAACAATCTAATTCTCAATGAAATGCTCACAAACAAACTTGCACTTTGCATGTCTACGTGTAAGGAAATCACTTGTCTGTTGTGGTCATTCCTATGGAATTTTTTTTTTAAACCTCAAACTACAAATTAAAAGAAAAAAAAACAATGGCAAACTCCTGTGGTTTGTTAACCTGAAGCATGTAAATATCACACATTTTCCCCCTTCAGAGAAATGAACCATCAAACCCTGGAATTGCAGGGGGTGGGGGGAGGGAATCAAATCTTCACAAGCTACTACGGCCTGGTCTACACTACGACTTTAGGTCGAATTTAGCAGCATTACCTCAATTTAAGCCTGGACCCGTCCACACGGTGAAGCCCTTTTTTTTTTTTTTTTTTTACTTAAAGGGCTCTTTAAATCAATTTCCGACGAGGGGATTAGTGCTGAAATTGGCCTTGCTGGGTTGAATTTCGGATAGTGTGGATGCAATTCGAGGGTATTGGCCTCTGGGAGATATCCCAGAGTGGTCCATTGTGACCGCTCTGGACAGCTCTCTCAACTCAGATGCACTGGCCAGGTAGACAGGAAAAGGCCCGCAAACTTTTGAATTTCATTTCCTGTTTGGCAAGTGTGTTTGCAGAGCTCATCAGCATGATGTGCACATTGCAGGGCACATTGCCCAGCACGTACTTTGTGAGAAGTCTATAACCATGTCCCTCTCATCACCATGATGCCATCGCCTCCTTGCCTGGTTTTGCGTGAAACAATTATCTGCCGTTGCTCTGACGGAGGGAGGGAGGGGCGACTGATGACATGGCTTACAGGGAAGTAAAATCAACAAAAGGGGTGGCTTTGCTTCAAGGAGAAACACAAACAACTGTCACACAGAATGGCCCCCTCAAGGATTGAACTCAAAACCCTGGGTTTAGTAGGCTGTTGATTTTACAAAACAAATCGGGTCAATTTCTTGTTCTGATCCATCTATCTTTTACATCTTAGGCTGGCAGCAGACAGTGCAGTATGACTGCTAGCCATCGTCATCTCTTCGGTGCTCAGCAGAAGATGGGAATGACCTGGCTGAGTCACTCCCATGTCTGCCCAGGCGCCCTCGACCAATTTACCGAGGTCAGCTAAAAGAGCACCCAGGAATATGACGATGATGGCTATCAATCCTAATGCACCATCTGCTGCCAAAAGGCAATGAGCTGCTGCTGTGTAGAAATGCAGTCCCACGTCTGCCAGCACCCAGGAGTCATACAGTGATGGTGAGTTGACCGGGCTCCATGCTTGCCATGGTATGGCGTCTGCACAGGTAACCCTGGAAAAAAGGTGCAAAATGATTGTCTGCTGTTGTTTTCACAGAGAGAGGGAGGGAGAGGGAGGCCTGACGACATGTACCCAGAACCACCTGCGACACTGTTTTTGCCCCATCAGGCACTGGGATCTCAACCCAGAATCCCAATTGGCAGCAGAGACTGTGGGAACTGTGGGATAGCTACTCACAGCTACCCACAGTGCAACGCTCCGGAAGTCGACGCTAGCCTTGGTAATGTGGACGCAGTCTGCCGACTTAATGCACTTAGAGCATTTTGTGTGGGAACACACACAATCGACTGTATAAAAATGATTTCTAAAAAACCGAGTTCTATAAATTCGACTTAATTTCGTAGTGTAGACATACCCTGAGTGAAAGCCAAACGGAGTTCTCCTTGACGCATGCAGCATTCCCACTGAGTTACATAGTACTTACATGTGCATATCTTCTAGGCAGACTTTAACCCTGAGTTTTTATAGCAGCAAATCTGATGGTTATGAGACTAGAATCATTAGAGGTGTAAAAGATCAATGAAATCATTCATTCCCTCTTGAAAGTGCAGGATATAGTCTATAGAGATATCTAGAGCTCAAATTATTTGTATACTTTAAGTACCTTTGTTCCAAAGGATTCCATAGAGTTTTACAAACACAGAGATCACTTCAGGCCCAAAGGAGAGCAAATGAGTCTGAGGTGAATCAGAGCACAGCATCAAAAGGTTTAGGACAGAAAATGATAAAGGAAGCTGAATGCAATTGTAACAGCAGAAGGAATTTTAGGTAGGCAGAAAATGAGCTCTCAAACAATGGTAAAAGCCATTACCCAAAGTGAAACGAGGATTGTTAATGACCAGAGATGGCTAGGACCTCAGTTTAGATTATCCAAAAGATGGCACTTGTACAATCACATGCCTCAGAAAACTATGCTGAGGCTCTGGTTTGGTTCAGTACTGGCTGAGACAGAAGAGCACTACTACTGAATTACTGAGACCACTTTGTATAGCACCTTGTATTCCTGGGAGGACTCGTTCCAGGTAGTTATTAATCCTGACCCTGCTTACCATATAAGAGAAGAGGTGTTGCTGCAAATACAGTTTAAAATAAATCTTCTGTGTTATGTTTCCTAAGAATCACTTAAAATTTGCAAAGTAATTACCATAAATATTTACTCATTTTAATTACGGAACCAAAGTATTAACAATATTTACAAGGAAATATGACATCCATAAATATAAAACTAAATATATTGCCAAGTACAGGAAATGGAATAGTAGTAAATTACTAAGACCACTATAAGTAATTCTCAAGCACTAACTGCTACTACAAATTTCTTGTAAAAAGGACAAATTATTGTGCCGCTGCTAATGATTTCAATAACTGACTTCATGCAGTTGCAATCTGTGTAGGAGGAAGGATCAGAGAAATATCATTGTGATTCATTTACACAACTGAAAGCTGGGCAAGCACAGCACCTTTAAGATGCAACACAAGGATAAATAATGCTGTATCCAATGCTTATATAGAGTCTGATTCTGAATGATTGAAATCAGTGGGCATTTTACCATGGAAGAAGGATCAAACCAACGATGGACAAGTATCTTACTGTTACTACAACACCTACACTGATAAATAAGCTATAATAGTGTTTCTCAAAGACTGGCACTAGTCCCTGAGATCTCCCTGACACAATTTAGGAAGGCAGCAAGCCGGTCCCGGGTATCAAAAAGGTTCAGAAACACTGTGGTATAGCAACAGCTTTTGCTCTGTTTTAGGATTTCAGTTCCGATATCAAAAGTCCATGAGGAAGAAAGCTATTCTGATGATTCTCCTGGGTTCTTAAAATACAAGTGCAACCCCTTCGAGACCAGTTAACACATCCTGTCTGTCACCTATGACTTATGTCTGTTGTGTTGCTAGAAATACTAAACAAGGTCATCATGAAGCTGTGCCACAGGGGTGAAGAGAGTGAGGACAAAGGAACTGAGGGATTACAAGTAGATTTCACTTAATTTCAGAAACCAAAATCCTTCCAGGCAATTATTCCATTACCTAGAGCACTGCATTATTCTGGGAAGGCCTGTGTGTGTCCCCTCTTAGTTATACCTGAGACTGTGCTTGATATCCATTATGGGCAAGAGAAATCACCTGGAAATTCAGAGCAAGGGGGATTGTGGGAAGGCTGATCATGTTACCTCAAACATTATGATCACTATGTAGTGGGAGATATTGTATGTGACCAGTTTAAAGAGCATGTGCAAAAGAGGGAACCAGATGTCTCAGGGGACTGATCATGGGATATTGGGCATTCAACTTTTAGGTCACTGATTCAATGGCAGCTCCAATCAGTTCCAGTGAATAAACGTTTTTAAAAATAATAGTTCATACTACTTACACCATCTGATCCTAGTAGCTTATGTGAAATGAATTGTGGTCTCAGATCCTAGTTGAATGTTTAGATCACAGTGGGTAATAACTGGTTCTTTTCTTGAGCGTCTCAAACAATGCCTCTGATTGGTACAGGAACCATACTATTCTCTCTCCTACCAGCCTAATCCTTCCCGGTCATCCTAGAAGGCTCCTATCATGTGACTACTGTGCAAGTTCTATTATGTAGCCCTTAATACAAGGCTTCCCTTAACCTCTTTAATTACCTGATTTCATGTTATTTCTCAAACAATGCAATATAACATCACACAAATGTTTCGCAAACCTTAGATACTTGTATATACACATGCATCTATGTGGCTAAACATTACTGGAAAGGCTTCTTCCATGTACCTTAGGAGGATCACAGCAAAGAGTCCCTCTGCTATGAACCTTTGGAGCCTAACAGCTTGGGCTGCACACTTTGCTAGCTTAGTGAAAATATCTACTGTGTATGCTCAATATATGATTTTCAAAGGCACTTAACTAGGTCAAAAAAACAACTCTCTCCAGCAAAAGTATAGGCACTTTTTCTTAGTGAGGCCAAATTCTGGTTTCATCTCCTGTATCAGTGTTAGAGATGTTCAAAAAAAAGCGTGCAAAAATCTGTATCTAATAGAAAAATATATTTCTAACCCTCCTCATTCTTGAATGGTAGATTTATTTATGCTCATATTTTAAAATAAAAATAGCTATTGGGCAGAGACAGAGCACTGAAAAATCCAGCCGCATGTAGCAAGTGAGAATGTCAGAAAGTCGAATGAATAAAAATTGGGGGTTAGAACGGAAACCGTTATGCAATTTTAATTATAGCTATCACTGCTGCTGCTCTTACTATAATAATGGAGTTTGAAGTATTCTAAAAATGTTAGATTTTGACAGTGCTCTGAATCTAACACCGTGAAATGTGAGTGACTTTATAGACTCCATTCTCTCCCTAAGAGATGTCGTGATATACATTTGTTCTCTGACAGAATACATTGCCAGGTGGTAACAATTGGTATTATATTGTGACACTTTATGGTTCAACCCAGAACAGCAAAAGGTTTTGTCACTGCCAACCCTGTAACCTGTTGTTCAACTTTGGTCGAGCATCCTCAGACTAGCAGGATGTTCATAGCACAATAGCCTCACTCTGACTTGCTCATTGGCAGACACTGCAGGTGGTATTGCAAGACAGAGTTGGCCCACAATTGCGGTGTGACAGTTGTCCTTCCTTTCTCAACTGGCATTTTTCTGCGACCAGGCCAAGGCGATTTTCCTCAAAAGTAGATGTTCCCTCTCTGACAAGTCTTCTGCAGTCATCCCTGTCCTGAGCTACTGTCTCCCAGTGTGTGGTGTCGATGCCACATCTCTTGATGTTTATATTGAGGGTGTCTTTAAAATGTTCATTTTGGCTGCCCCATGTCCTTTCTCCTTTGGTGAGCTGGGTATACAGCAGTTGTTTTGGTAAGCGTACATCAGGCATGCACACATAGTGCCCGCTCAACCTCAGCTGATGCTGGATAATCAGGGCCTCAACACTGAAGATGTTGACCCCTGTAAAGACACTGACATTAGTGAGATGATCCTCCCACTTTATGTTGTGGGTCTTCCGAAGAAAGTGCTGGTTCTGGCATTCTAGGTTTTTCAGGTGTTTTCTATAAGTCACCCAAGTCTCACAGCCATAGAGGAGAGTTGGGATTACCACTACTTTATAAACTAAGAGTTTAGTATGTGTTCTGATGTTCTGATTGTTGAACACCTGGAGAGGCAGTCTGCCAAAGGGAAGGCCAGCACAACAAATTCTGTGTTTTCCCTCTGAGAGATGGCTGCCAAGATAGGCAAAGTGTTCTACAAGTTCCAGTTCTTCTTTGTCAATGTAGATCTTCTTTGCTGGGTCTGATGATTGACTGGCTGGTGGAGAACTTTTGTTTTGCTGTTCAGAGTTAGCCCTCCATTAGTATTATAGAAGTGTCAGGCAAGGCACTCAGAAAGACTCAAGAATTCAGATGCTTAATGCATGGCACTTCTGGTCAGTGCCACACACACCCATACCCACTTTTCAGCCTGCTGCAATGAGACCAAATAACCAATACAAATTCTCCACAAACCCATATTTGTTAACAGCTGCCATTCTGAAAGTGACAGGACTAGTCGTCAGCAATTTCTTGAGGTCGAGGATGATCTCTTTCACAGGTTTTATTTTTCACGGGTGATTTGAACATCTCTTAGATCCTGTGTTCTAACGATGACATAGTCTAGGAGGTGCCACTGTTTTGAGTGGGGGGATTGCCAAGTTGTTTTGTTCTTGGTCGTGCTCTGCACATTTGCTGAGTAGAAGGATACCATTGGAATTGGTCTTGTCCACTCCTTCCTTCCCAATGGTACTACTCCACATGTTAGAATCTCAGCCAACTCTTGCGTTAAAGTCCCCTAAAAGGATTATCTTATCTGTTTTTGGAAGAGATGACAAAATGTTATCAAGGTCAGTGTAGAAAGATTTTTTCTGTTCTTCTTCAGCGTCCAGAGTTGATGCACATGCACTGATGATAGTGGCAAATGACTTATTGACCAATTAGATGCGGAGGGTCATAAGGCGTTCATTGGTGCTGATGGGCAGCTCAGTCAAAAGGTTTTTGATTGCAAAGCCAACACTGTGTATTCACCTGTTGCTTGCCGGTTTTCCTTTCCAGAAGAAAGTGCAACTGCTGCCCTCTTCCCTCAAGTGGCCTTCATCTGCTCATCTTGTTTCGCTGAGAGCAGCGATGTCAATGTTGTACCTCGAGAGTTCTCGGGCAAAAATTGCTGTTCTGTGTTTGGGTCTTTCACTTTTTGATTTGTCTATTAGGGTACAGACATTCCAAGTAGCAAGAAAAAATTTTGTTTTTCGACTGCATTGGGAGTGATCCCTCTGGACACAGTTATCCAGTCAGGTATGGTGGGATAGCCTGTTTAGGGCACCTTTTCTAGCCTCTCCCCCATATGGGGTAAGCAGAGGGGTTCCTAAAAGACCTGCTCAGTCATGACTGCAGCTGCTGAAAATGCCCCCCAATTCCAGTCCAGGGGCACATGACGACCAGCTTGCGGTCACCGCCTGCACGTGGGTCTGTGACTAAGGACTTCTAGTGATCACTTCACCTATCCCCATCACCACTCGCCGCAGAACTTTTATGGGTCGGGGTGGGGGAAAAGTTCTTCCTGTGAAAGAAGCCTGTGCATGAGTAGTTTAATGTGGGGGAGCTGTTGCGCACCAGCAGCCACACAAATCTTGCCAGAAGCAGCACCTGTATCCAAAGAGGTCCAAGACTACCAGGGGTTTCCTCCTCCATTGCAGCCTTCGTCCACCTTCCTAGCTGTTGATAAGTGATCCTGCTTCATCCGCCTGTTCTGCCATTGAGGTCTGTAGGATTAGTAATGAGCTCATTAAGATGCAGTGTATCAAGGTACTCTGCCCATTCATTTTCCTGTCTTTCTGGGCAGCGTTTTAGGTTTAGCCAGTTCTCATTCCTGCCGTATCACTCTGCAGTGCCAGCTCATTAATTGTTAGCAATATGATCTGTGGCAGAAATACTCCAGCTCTTTAGAGCAACAGTCCTCTGCATTAGAACTGGTTGTGAAATTCGATTTTTCTCCCTCCTCCCCCGCCAGCCCAAAATGTTCCGTTTTAGTGAAAAACTGAAAACCATAAAGTTTTCAGATTTTTCAGTTAACCCACCCCAAAATTCTATGAAAATTTCTATTTTGGTACACAGCCATTTTCCATCAAAATAGATTTGACAGACATTTTTTTAATTAGCTGTATTCTCCACCATGTAGGATCAGGCCCCCAGCAAATATTGGCCTGATTCTGATCACACCAGATAACTCCATTGACTTTAACAGAATCACTCATTTGCACCAGTGTAAGTGAGAGGAGAATCAGGCCCATTATGTTCTGTATTGTTTTAATTAGATTTATTCATCCCTTGATGGATTAGCACCTTGTGCTCCCAAGAAATACCATATTATAATGCCCACTATCTGTACTAACTGGTGAACATACCATGCATCATTTTTCCCAAGAAAATTAGCCTAAGTTTACATTGTCATTCATTTCATGATATGCAAAGAGTTCTGTGGCACCTTATAGACTAACAAACGTATTGGAGCATGAGCTTTCGTGGGTGAATACCCACTTCGTCAGATGCATCTGACGAAGTGGGTATTCACCCACGAAAGCTCATGCTCCAATACGTTTGTTAGTCTATAAGGTGCCACAGGATTCTTTGCCACTTTTACAGATCCAGACTAACATGGCTCCCCCTCCGATACATGAAATGAATGTCTTTCTTCCTGAGTGTGTTGTGGCCCTTACTCTTTTGTCCTTGGTGACTTTTTACTTTGGTATGTGAAATAAGAGCCATCCTGAAATTTTGCCACAAATGTGAACTACAAAGAATCCAAACATTACAGAGGACAAAAAATCGGAACTAATATAAATACTTTTTTTTTGTTTTGTTTATGTTTGGTTTCGTTGCCTCAGCCCTGTTCTGATTTCAACAGGCACTGGTAGCAGATGTAAGAAAATACCATAAGAAAAAATGTTCTCATCGTATTTTCAGCATGGTCAAAAGCAAGGGAGCTCTGGTAACCTTGCATGAATGCCTGACCTCTCACAATTTCCATCCTACTCTCCAGATCAACAAGGTTCAGCCAAAGTTGGATAATTCTCAAAAATCACATCAAAGTTCTGAGGAGGTTTATCTAATTGCAACTATCACTAAAAGATTCAAAGACAAAGGGCTAATACAATCTGACTGTGGAAGATTTCAAACAATTTTGAGTAAGATTTTAAATGCACTGAAATTACCTACCAACTCCTTTATCACAAGTGGCATAGCCTTTGAACATAAAAAAATAGGAAGTCATGCCAGATAAGTGACATTTGGCATCTTTACTATATTAGGCTTCATTCCTACAACACTCACTGATATATTGAAATCAGCTGGACTTAGGTGAGTAAAGGCTACATAAGTGAGAATGAGCTGCAGGATTTTTTTTTTAATTAAAGGTAAACAGAATTGTTGACAGTGCAAGTTCCTTTCTTATATAACACACTGGTCAAGTGAATCATCGTCAGGCACTACATGGTCCAACCACTAAAAGAGGTTTATGAATTTGTTGTTGCTGCTTCCAAACTAAAGGACCAGGTATTTTAGCCCATGAAGTGGGGGTTCATGAGTTTAGATCAATAGGTCCCAAATTCAATCCCTGCATGTGACCCATCAGAAAAGTCTTACACCTGTGTATGTAATAGAGAAGACCAGATACATAAAATAAGAGCTTATCTCAGTGCAATTTAGTGGGAGGTGTCCACATAACTCTTTTGGGCTCCTTTGAGAATCCCAGCCTTACAGCAATGTAGGTAGCTGGTTACATAGTCCATGAACACAGCACTGGTATTCTAAAAGTTATACCAATTTGGTTTTAATCCATTTCTCTCACTTGCTCCACCTTTCCTCAGATAGATGAGTTGTTAAATTAATACAGGCAGTAAGTCCTACAGTGAAGCCACTTTTGGCTATTGCTGTGTCAAGCATGGTGGGTGTAAGTAGCAAATTCAACTTCCCTTTTATGCAGGGTTTGGCCAGGCGGAATCAATCAGAGCACAGACTCATAGACCAATCACTATTTATGGCTGACATGCCCACCTTTCCTCTTCCATGCTTCCTTTTGGAGACCTTCCATCTCACCATGCTATGCTATGCATGGTGAGTGGATTCCCCTTATTTGGGACCTTCACTACTTTTGCTCTATCCCAATCACATGTGCACCAACTATGTTGCATTCCCGCTGGACTTGGACCTTATGTAGCCACATAAGATAGCATAGGATTAAAACCAATAGACTTATATATATGTTTATCCAAGCTATCCAAAATCCTTAAGTCAGCAAAACCATACTATAAACCTCTTGAGAACAGGCATGGCAGATTTCTGGTACTTCCTCCTTCTACATTTTACACATTAAAATTGACCAATTTTCCAGCTATATAAAATATTCAGACCGACATGCTACAATCTCAGCAATTCCCTACTACCACTGTGCATACTGTGTGACTGAAAGAGCCAATCTGCTGGCAGCCAGCAGGGCTGATAAGAGAACATTTCTGGTCCTGTCGCTGCAAGACATGGGGAGGGGCAAGTAGGTTGGCCCTGGGCTGGGTTGAAGTACCTGCTGCCGCTTTAAAAAAAAATAAGATGGGAGATCAGACCAGCTAGTGATCATCTTGAGGTGCCAGAGAGGTGGTGGTGGTGTAGTAACAGGTGACCAGGCCTCCCCTACCAAGGTTGGAGACTGCCCAGCATCTCCAGGAAGAGTCAGCCAAAATTCATTAATTATAGAAAGATCAGCTCTGCAGGAATTCACCTGCACTTGAACCCCCAGATTCAAGCAAACCTTAAGGGGCATGAAGCCCTGTGTATCAAAGCTGCTGCCTTAGCTTCATTAAAATCCACATGAACTTCAACCAGCAGGCTCTGTGCAACTTTGTACTGTGGCGTCCTATCCAACAAAGGAAGGATGCAAAGGCAGCAGAGTAATCCTTTCCATTATCTTTCCCCCAAACCCAGGGCTGGTGATTATTTACAGCACTGAGAGCAGCTGCCAGCACACCCCATAAAGAAGCAAAAGAATCATAGTGTTATAACATATTTCATGGAAAAGAATGTGCAAATGTATTTTAAACATTAACATTGGCCAATTTTTGTACAATTTCAGTTGGACATATACCACATGGCCCTTCATTACTAATTCCATATGGTTTTGCTCTTGTTTCAGATATAGTTAAAATAGATTAGGTCTTCTAATGGAAGATCAGTGCATGCTTTTTTACTTGCCAAATCTACCCTGGATGAGACTACGATCTAGTCTTGACTGGAAATAGTTGTAATTTCCTAATGTTGTTAAGATGGTTTATGTTGAGACCCGCTCTGCTGAAAAAGTTTTATTTTGGCACTTCTGTTTTTCATCTTGCAAAGCACATCAGGAGTCTGTCTGATGAGAAGCTTTCAGGTTCCAATTTTTGCTATTATAACAAATCTCAAAAAGTTCCCCTTTGCAATTTTAAACCCCCAAATACTCTCATCCCTGGTATTCATTATATAGCAGGTAGTTTATGCAAACAGAAATTAAATCAGGGTTTCAAATCCTCTGTGACGTCTGTACATCTGTTTGGATTTTGGTTATTTCAGAATAATATAGACTGGGTCTATTCTCTGATAGAGAGTTTTCATATCTCTTTTATACATAAAAGTCTTTTATATCTTGACTTTAGTAAGGCTTTTGATACCGTCTCATGTGACTTTCTCATAAACTAGGGAAATACAGCCTAGACAAACCTAATATAAGGGGGGTACACAGCTGTTTGGAAAAGTGTACTCAGAATAGTTACCAACGGTTCACAATCAAGTTGGGCAGAGCCCTACAGGGATCTGTCCTGGGTTTGGTTCTATTCAATATCTTCATAAATGATTTGGATAATGGCATAGAGAGTACACTTATAAAGATCGCACAATACCAAGCTGGGAGGGGTTGCAAGCACTTTGGAGGAGAGAATTAGAATTCAAACTCATCTTGACAAACTGGAGAAATGGTCTGAAATAAATAGGATAAAATTCAATAAGAATAAAAGCAAAGTACTACACTTAGGAAGGAATAATCAATTGCACAAATGTAAAATGGGAAATGACTGCCTAGGATGAAATACTGCAGAAAAAGATCTGGCGTTATAGTGGATCACAATCTAAATACAAGTCAGCAATGTAATACTGTTACCAAAAAAAACTGAACAATATTCTGGGACGTATTAGCAAGAGTATTGTATGCAAGACATTAGAAGTAGTTCTTCCACTCTACTCAGCACTGATATGGTCTCAGTTGGAGTACTGTGTCCAGCTCAGGGCACCACATTTGGGGAAAGATGTGTACAAATTGAAGAAAGTCCAGAGGAGAGCAACAAAAAAGATTATATGGCTAGAAAGCATGACCTATCAGGAAAGATTGAAAATAATTGGGTTTGTTTAGTCTCAAGAAAAGAAAACTGAGGGGGGGACAGGATAACAGTCTTCAAGTACATAAAAGGTTATTAGAAAGAAGAGGGAGATAAATTGTTCTCCTTAACCACCGAGAACAGGACAAGAAGTAATGGGTTTAAATTGCAGCCAGGAAGATTTAGATTAGACATTAGGAAAAACTTCCTAACAGTAAGGGTAGTTAAGCGTTGGAACAAATTACCTAAGGAGGTTGTGGAATCTCTGTCACTGGAGGTTTTTAAGAACAGGTTAGGTAAATACTTGCCATGGATGGTCTAGGTAATAGAGAGTCCTGCCTTAGTATAGAGGACTGGACTAGATAACGTACCAAGGTCCCTTACAAATCTATATTTCTATGATTCCATGATTCATGAGTTTGTGCATTTTCAAACCTCAGTCTTAGAAGACAAAACAACAGTGTCTTAAAAATTTTACACCGTCTCACAGAAGTCTCTGGAGTCAGAAACTTCTATCACTATTTTACTGTATTGTCTTATACGCTACATCAGAGGTAGGCAACCTATGGCACGTGTGCCGAAGGTGGCACGCGAGCTGATTTTCAGTGGCACTCACACTGTCTGGGTCCTGGCCACCGGTCCGGGAGGCTCTGCATTTTAATTTAATTTTAAATGAAACTTCTTAAACGTTTTAAAAACCTTATTTACTTTACATACAACAATAGTTTAGTTATATATTATAGACTTATAGAAAGAGACCTTCTAAAAATGTTAAAATGTATTACTGGCACGTGAAACCTTAAATTAGAGAGAATAAATGAAGACTCGGCACACCACTTCTGAAAGGTTGCTGGCCCCTGCTCTACATTCTGGTCATTTGCTATTAGTATTTCTTAATTTTAATAGCATGGATATACTATTTTATTTACTTTATTTGCATGAACTCTTTCTAGCATACCATTCTTCTATACCATATATTTTTATTGGTAATGAAATTATCTGTTTGTTATTTAAAATTAATAAGTCAATTGAAGACACAAAAAAGCTAAATATAGTCCATCTTTTCTCTCTCTCTCTCTCTCTCACACACACACACACACACACACACACACACACACACACACACAAAGTTCAGTGCCCTGAATCCCATCACATCTGTAAGCAATCCCATTTATATCATCCACCCTTACTCTTAGAACTCTTCCTTATGACATTGATAGAGCTTCCCCACCATAAAAAATACAGCATTATTACTTGCTTTTTCCTGGCATAGCTTTAAGGGTGTATGAAGCACTACTTGGTGTCTTTGGAGCTTACAAATATACATCTACCCTTGGAGCTAGGGGTGTGATTCCCAGCTTGTGGAGACATACTCACACAAGCTCTCATCAAGCTAGCATGCTAAAAATAATAGTGTAGCTGCAGTAACATGGGCAGTGGCGAGCAGCAGCGTGGACTGGCTTCTCTAAGACAAACTCTCCCGGACCCGATGGGCATATACTTAGGGCACCTAGCCCATGCCACTGCCTGTGCTACCACAGCTATGCTATTTTTAGTACATTAACCGGATGATTAATGAGCACTAGCACAAGTGTGCACTAGCACTAACCCAATAAGCACTAGCACAAGTGTGTCTATGTGAGCTAGGAATCACACCCCTAGCTCCAAGCACAGGTATAGCCACAGGTTGAAATCTTGGCTCCATTGAAGTCAATGTAGGTTTTGCCATAGTCCCAAATCTTAGTTAAAATTCAGGCAATCATAACATTTACATGGAGAATCAATATCATGGAAATCTGAGTCTGTGCTGGTTAAGAAATATAAAAAACCGCTCCCACCCTTCTACACTAACTCATTCCTTCCAGGACTCCTCTGCTTGCAGTAGATATTATTAGTAGGCAGTATTTTGGTGTTATAAACCATTATCATCAGCCAAATAGAAGCTATAGGATTCCCGATCACTCATTCTTTTGCTAAGAATGCCATCCAGCCTAGCTCTAAAAATCTCTCTGTTAGAGCAGCTCCACTATCAGTTCTATCAGCATCTATGTTCAAGTGAAGTCACCTAATACTGTCAGAACTTAGATAAAAAGACTTTTTATCTTGCATAGTCAGTAATGTGTATGTCACAGGAACACTACATATTGGGGACATATTCTTTGCTCTTAACATTTCCCCAGTAATAGGTCTGCTGTACTCATCTTGTCCACACTGCTATTATTTAGAAAGAAAGAGGTGCGCCAGGTTCTGCAGAACATTGCAGACCCTTTATGCCAGTCTGGTAGCATAAAGGAGCCGCAAAGAGGCATAAAGAGCCCCCTCAGAATATGCTCAGGGTAAAGAGATTCCCTGCATACTACTAAGCAGCTATAATGGCTCTACACAGTATGCCTCCTGCCTGGCTATGCTCAGATGATGAGTGGCCTCTAGGTGGTTGTTACAAATCAGTGCTATTTAGAGCAGCCATGGGGGTGCTTTGTATTGCTTTGGGAATTGAGCAGGCCCCCAGGCAAGGCCAGAACAAGATTCTAAGGCCTGGCCCACACTAGGACTTTAATTCGAATTTAGCAGCGTTAATTCGAATTAACCGCACACCCATCCACACCAGGAAGCCATTTAATTCGACATAGAGGGCTCTTTAGTTCGAATTCTGTACTCCTCCCCGACGAGGGGAGTAGCGCTAAATTCGACATGGCTATGTCGAATTAGGCTAGGTGTGGATGCAAATCGAACTTAGTAGCTCCGGGAGCTATCCCACAGTGCACCACTCTGTTGACGCTCTGGACAGCAGTCCGAGCTTGGATGCTCTGACCAGCCACACAGGAAACAACCCGGGAAAATTTGAATTCCTTTTCCTGTCTGGGCACTTTGAATCTCATGTCCTGGTTGGACATCGGGGCGAGCTCAGCAGCACCGGCAACAATGCAGAGCTCTCCAGCAGAGGAGTCCAGGCAATCCCAGAATAGAAAGAGGTCCCCAGCATGGACTGACCGGGAAGTCTTGGATCTGATCGGTGTGTGGGGTGATGAGTCTGTGCTTTCGGAGCTGCGCTCCAACAAACGGAATGTGAAGACCTACGAGAAGGTCTCCAAAGCCATGACAGACAGAGGATATAGCCGGGATGCAATGCAGTGCCGCGTGAAAGTCAAGGAGCTGAGACAAGACTACCATAAAATTAAAGCAGCAAACAGACGCTCCGGAGCCCAGCCCCAGACATGCCGCTTCTACGAGGCACTGCATGCCATTCTCAGTGGGTCTGCCACCACTGCCCCACCAGTGTGCGTGGACTCTGACGAAGGGATAGTGTCGACGGCCAGTTCCTCGTCGATGTTCGCAGATGGGGAAGATGAGGAAGGAGATGAGGAGGGGGAGGCAGTCGACAGCGCTTCCAACGCTGATTTCCCCGACAGCCAGGATCTCTTCATCATCCTCACTGAGATCCCCTACCAACCCTCCGCAGCCGTTACCACGGACCCTGAATCTGGAGAAGGATCAGTGGGTAAGTGCTTTAAACATGTTAACATTTATTTCTTAAAAGAACAGGAAAATAGACTAGGCGAACAGAAGGTCTATATACAGGGGAATGGAACAGGCATCTTCCGTGGAGATCTCCAGGAAGCTCTCCTGGAGGTAGTCGAAAAGCCTCTGGAGGAGGTTCCTGGGGAGAGCTGGCTTATTGGGTGCTCCGAGGTAGCACACTTTTCCGCGCCACGCTCTCAGCTGGTACTCCGAGACCAGTGCCTTGACGAGCATCGCAGCATAGGGCCCTGGCTTGTGCTGGCTTTCATTCAGCATGCGCTCCCTGTCTCTCCGTGACACCCTCCTCAGGGTGATCTCGCGCGCAGACTCCTGCATGTAAGTAGAGTAATTTGTGTACTATTAGTATTGGTAGTGCTTCACTGTTCCTTAGAACAACAAGAAGCGTCACTTTAGAGCCACGTGCTGGAGGCTACAGAGTGGCAGCATACAGGGATCTTTTCCAAGGGAAAACCACGAGGGGGTGGAACAGGGGCAGAGTTTATGCTTTCAGGATTGCCTGCAGCAAGAGGACAGAGCTGGACATTGACTTTTAAGCAGCCAAAAGCCTTTGGCTTACCATGCCTGGCTGCTCCACGGATTCAGCTTTCCTGCCCCGCTTGTCTGGTCTGCAGTGCAATACCCCAGGCAATGAAAGCGAATGCAGAGAAATCGAACTTTCCCTGAGTGAGTGAGCATGAGATAGGTGCCGTCCATGGTCTGGTTCACAGACAATGAGTAGACTATGTTTCATTTTTGAGGAAATTTATCTTTGTAAGCAATTCACTCCCTTTTCCCCATCACACAGCTTCAACGGTATCCCGACCTGCTCCACCATGCCCCTCACAGAGGCTGGCGCAGATTAGGCGGTGTAAGAAAAGAACACGGGACGAGATGTTTGCTGAATTTATGGGCTGCTCCAGAGCAGAGGCGGACCAGCAGAGCCAGTGGAGGGAGAACCTCACACAGCAGCAGTGCTCACACAGCGAACGGGAGGACAGATGGCGTCAGGAGGACCAGCAGGCGACTCAAACGCTGCTTGGACTACTGAGGGAGCAAACGGACATGCTCAGGTGCCTTGTCGATGTTCTGCAGGACCGCTGGCAGGAGGACAGAGCCCCCCTGCACTGTGTCTGCAACCGCCCTCCCCCGCCACACACTCCAATACCCACCTCACCCAGAATAACAAGAAGGAGAGGCACCAAGGGCCGTGAAAACTGTCACTGAACCACAGCGGACTGCTAAATTACCCAAAAGTTCACAGTCCCTAGATTTTGAAAAGTTCTTACCTTTACTGTGTTGTCAAGTAGTAAAAGTAGTTTGCTGTTAATTACTGTTTCTGTCATGTTTGTTTGCTGAAGACTTTCTGTGAAGCGGGGAGAGGGGTTTGGTAATTGCATAGGACATTCACCATGAACAGGGTACAGACATGGGGGCAGGATCAACAGCAGGTTACTCACTGAGTGCAGTCACTAGGCACCCGGGTCAGTCTGTGAGGTGGTTTTAATGTTCTGTTCATAGGCGGCAGGTGCCCTGCTCCAGGTATACTTGGAGGTGGGTCTCTCCCCCGGCCCTGCCTGGATCGGGCCCTGGCCCACGCGGGTCTCCCCCGGCCCCGTCAATTCCCTACCTGGAGCAGGTCCCAGCGCCCACCTACCACCCCTCCCCCGGCGTGTCGTCTCCCCCCGCCCCCGTGCTGTGTCCCTACCTGACAGTAGAGCGGCTACCGGCAGAAATGCTGTCTGCTGCCCCAGGGTCCTAGCGCCTGCCATCCACAAATGGCAAGGCAGGTTGCCCTCACCCTGCCCTTCTACCGTAGCCCTGAGCCTCTACAATGCCGCAAACCCTCAGCCACAGCACGCAACCCGCTACGCCTCCTCCCCCTTCCCACACACCCCTCACTCCTTCCTACGCCCCCACCCCAGCCCAGAGGCTGCACCCAAACTCCGTCCCAAAGCCTACACCCCTCACCCCTTCCTGCACACCCACCTGTAACCGTCCTCCCCCCCAGAGACCACTGTAGGAGCAGTAGCCTATCATTCCTAGAGTCTAGAAGCGGTCTCTACATCACTGCACACCCTACCCACCACAGTCCGCGTCCCTGTTTCAACCCTTTAACGCGAAATCATTATTAAAGAAAAGGTTTTTAAATAACAATGCTCCATTAACTTTATTTTTACACGTGTGTTGGAAGGGGGCAAACGGAGTGAACGGGGTATGAAACTGCAGAGGAGAGTCAGCAGTAACTGGGTAAAGAAACAGGGGCAGGTTCAGCTTCTCTGTAAAGCAACTGGACAGTCATAGGTTACGCTGCTCTCTGAGGAACCTAGCTTTCAAAGCCTCCCAGATGCACAGCGCTTCCCGCTGGGATCTTCTAATGGCACGGGTGTCTGGCTGAGCGTAATCAGCAGCCAGGCGATTTGCCTCAACCTCCCATCCCGCCAAAAAGGTCTCCCCCTTGCTCTCACAGAGATTGTGGAGCACACAGCAAGCTGCAATAACAATGGGGATATTGTTTTCGCTGAGATCCGAGCGAGTCAGTAAGCTCCGCCATCTCCCCTTGAGACGTCCGAAAGCACACTCCACCACCATTCTGCACTTGCTCAGCCGGTAGTTGAAGAGTTCCTTCTCACTGTCCAAGGCGCCTGTATAGGGCTTCATGAGCCAGGGCATTAGCGGATAGGCTGGGTCCCCGAGGATCACTGTAGGCATCTGCACATCCCCAACAGTTATTTTGTGGTCCGGGAAGAAACTACCTGCCTGGAGGCATTTAAACAGACCAGAGTTCCTGAACACACGCGCGTCATGAACCTTGCCCGGCCACCCGACGTTGATGTTGGTAAAGCGTCCCCTATGGTCCACCAGTGCTTGCAGCACCATTGAAAAGTAGCCCTTTCGGTTAATGTACTGGCTGGCCTGGTGGTCCGGTCCCAGGATAGGGATGTGAGTCCCATCTATAGCCCCACCGCAGTTTGGAAATCCCATCGCGGCGAAGCCAGCTATGATGACCTGGACGTTTCCCAGGGTCACTACCTTCGAGAGCAGGAGTTCAACAATTGCGTTGGCTACTTGCATCACAGCAACCCCCACGGTAGATTTGCCCACGCCAAAGTGGTTCGCTACTGACCGGTAGCTGTCTGGCGTGGCAAGTTTCCAGAGGGCTATGGCCACTCGCTTCTGCACAGTCAGGGCTGCTCGCATCCGGGTGTCCTTGCGCTTCAGGGCAGAGGACAGCAAGTCACACAGTTCAAGGAAAGTGCCCTTACGCATCCTGAAGTTTCGCAGCCACTGTGATTCATCCCAGACCTGCAGCACTATGCGGTCCCACCAGTCCGTGCTTGTTTCCCGGGCCCAGAATCGCCGTCCCATAGCATGAACATGACCCAGTGCCACCATGATCTCCACGGCGCGGCGTATCGTGCTTTGTGAGAGGTCTGAGCCACTCTCTGACTTCATGTCCTCACCGCGCTGCCGGAGCCTCCTCGCCCGATTTCTCAGCATCTGACTGTTGAAGAGGTGTACGATAAGGTGCGAGGAGTTGACAACGGCCATAAGTGCAGCGATGATCGCAGCAGGCTCCATGATCGCAGTGGAGTGCTGTGGCGTCCGCGCTGTCACTTATAACAGGAAAAGTGTGCGAACTGATTTCCCACCGGCGGGAGTGACGGTTGAATGCTGACAGTTACCAAGGACCACCCTCGACACAGTTTTCCTCCCAGCAGGCATTGGGGGCTATACCCAGAATTCCAATGGGCAGCGGGGAGTGCAGGGACTGTGGGATAGCTTCCCACAGTGCACCGCTTCCAAAGTCGACGCTTGCCCCGTTACTGTGGACTCACACAGTCGAATTAGTGTATTTAGTGTGGATACACAAATTCGACTTCGTAAGGTCGATTCCACAAATTCGACTTAAGTTGATTCGAAATAGTCTTGTAGTGTAGACATACCCAAAGACACATCTTTGTCCACCCTATTCTCCATTTCTACTCTGCACTAGTATTTTCACAGCTCTCTAACACGGACCAAAGTCTTTTAACCTATGGTAGTACCACCCTAACAAAATGGCTACTGTAAGATGGACAGAAGCATATTTTACAATGACTGGTACAGTCAAGTCCAATGTATTTGGTGGAAGTTTTTATTTTTAATAAGCTACTTACGCTCTGTCCTTATTTAATTTAATAGTTTAGCCTCCTGCCCCTCTCTCCCCGCCTCCTGGTAGTGAATTAGTTTCCAGAAATAATGGAGAATTTTATGCATCATCATATTGCTGGTATTGTCACTTAAAAACTTGGGTCGCCATTACCCCAGCACCCCATCCCTTCTTGCTCATTAGCAGCGCACTGTATGGAAAACCACAAAAGATCATTACCCCTGTAGTCTAAAGCCAATGTGCCTGCATAATGAAAAACAATTCCGCAGTTCCCTATGCTCTGTTAGTTGTGTTTGTCATAAATGAGTTGTGGAGATTTGGAGTGAATGATCCATATCATATTGAACTGTCCTTTTTATCGCTGACAATTGAAGGTGACTGAAAAGCTGGGTCAGTGTCAGACTGTATCTAATTGGAAACCTTTCCTCGTTAATGTTCAGTGTTGACTTGTATTAGCTGATGAAATTAGGACCACAGTGGAATAGATTTTATTACACAGAATGAGCTGGTTGAGCTGTCTTCCATTTCAGTGTTATTTTAACCCCACCTCCTGTGGACACAGTTGAAAAAGGAGCCCAGCAAAGGGGAGATTCTGGTGAGGCAGGATTAAGAGGAAATAGAATAAAAATGTCAATTCTGCTCAGGAAATTGAAACCATGTGGATATTTATGCCACATTTATTTCAGCAAATCTTTTGTACAAATACTGCTTTATAGCTCATCGGGGGTTATTCCGTGGGTTTGGGTCAGGAATAGATGAAAAACTTTTCCCAGGTAAAAAATTGAAATGATAAATGTGGGCTTTTTTGCTGAGTTTGTGAAAAAGCAACAATAAAATATGTTTTCCACTGGTGCAGTTACTTAAATGTTGCTATAAGAAAGAGGCAGCGTTGTCCTCAGCAAAACCCTCTGACCCCAAACCTCCATTTTGTTGCTTTTGTAAATTGTTTTTAATTAAAAGGAAAAGCAACATTTTAACAAGTTCAGTTTAACCCTGCATAAATGTAAGGACTAATTTTACAATCCAGGGTATGTTGATGGACTAGACAAGGGTTTGACATTTTGTATATTAGAACCCTCTGGAAATACCCTTCCTTCTAGTTGCGAGCCTCCTCTCACTTGGCAATATTGAAAGGGCAAAGTGGTTGTAAACCCCTGATAGCTCTTCATTGTCCCCAGGCCGAGAACCCCTGGACTAGAAGATCGACTAGGTCTTTCCCATCTCTAAGTGCTTTGTATTTTTGTTCATGAAATGCTTCAAATTTTCTTTAAGCATCTGGTTGATTTGATTAAATGTGGCAATCTCTTGAAACTCAGTTTATATGCAGACTACTAGAGCTAATTTGAATACAGGAGCGGATACATACAACTTCATGATGCTCACAGATTCATTGATAAGTATAAAGTCTATAATTTATTCATAAATATACCACAGCTGGAGTCATTTCCAACATGAATAGCCTGTTGCCGCCTGCCATACTATATCTTGATATCCTCAAACCACTACTAATGACGGATGAACTTTAAAAGGTTTGGGGGTTCAGTAGTTCAGTTTGACTGATGTCTAACTTGTATGTGAGGAGGCTTATATAATCTTATAAAAAAATTGTCAACCTCTAACAGTTGGAAAACTGAGGCTTGTTTCTGCGATTGGCTGAGCACATCTAACACTTTGCTAAACACCCTCAACTTCCATTACATTCGGTATCGCTCAGAAATTGGCCTTTTGATCTGGAAATCTTGCCATAAACAAAAAGCATAAACATGCTCTCACAAAATTTCTACTACTTATGTGGCACTTGGTCATGCCACAGCCATGAACCAAACAGCCTCTCATGCATTATCTCAGCCATTCTTCTGGCCAGAACCAGATGGGAAACAGAAATTTAAATGCATGGGGGAAGGATAGCTCAGTGGTTTGAGCATTGGCCTGCTAAACCCAGAGTTGTGAGTTCAATCCTTGAGGAGGCCACTTAGGGATGTAGGGCAAAAATTGGTCCTACTAGTGAAGGCAGGGGGCTGGACTTGATGACCTTTCAAGGTCCCTTCCAGTTCTAGGAGATTGGTATAGCTCCAATTATTACCTAAAAAAGATCTATGTAAACTTTTTCAAACCTCAAATATGATTCAGTACAAGTTCAGAAAGAATTTTGTGCCATTGTTTATAATTTTAACATAGTTTGTGTGGTGTATTGAAACTATAACTTCAATTTTCAAGGGGGTTCCTGGTCCTGTTTGCAGCCTAGGGGGCTCTGTAGGGAAGAGTGAGATCAAATTAGTTCCGCAAGAGCACCAGTCTTGAGTACGGTGGGCTTGTGCTTCTCTGTTTTAAGGAGCAGTCCGTTTTGTATCTCTCTGGTTTTGGGTTCTTATCTGTTATTGTTTTGAATTCTAAGAAATAAAAGTAGTGTGATGTTGCAACCTTCCTGCAAGAACATTTTGTCTAACTTCTCTGTATGGAAGCGATGAACATAATAGCTTGTTTTACTTGCTTTATCCCACCAAAGAGGTTTGCCCATCCTTAGACATTAGAAACAATGGGCCAGCTCAGTGAAGTTATGCCAGTTTATATCAGCAGAGCATCTAGCCCAAATTGATTACATTGTGAAAAGATATAGAAATATCATAGTGTGGACAGTGAGAGGATATAATTTATTAATATAGCTGGACAAAAATGTGCTGAAAAATTTTTTCAACAAAAAATGACTTTTCTACCACAATGAAAATGTGTTTGAAAATTTCTTATCTTGTTTGAAGTTTTCTAGTGTTTTTTTTTCTTGTTTTGTCTTTATGTGAAAACTGAATTTTGGGGGAAACTTGGTGGATGGATCAGTAATTTCATTTTTCAATTTCAGTGTATGCCAAAAACTGCAGTTAAAAACAACAACAGTTTTTTTCAAAATTACCTGCAAAAAATAATGGGTATTTTTCAACTAGGTTCCATTAAGAAGAGGAAAAAACAGAAAACCTGCACATTGCCCTAAGAAATGTCACCCTTATAACCTTAAAAATTGTATGTCATACATTGTAGGGACAATTTAAGAGATTATGCCTACCTACAAACCTCTAGAGTGCAATTGTTTTCCCAGGGGTGAAAGTAACACATAAGACTTACCGGTATTGGGGCCCGGCTCCAGGGCCCCGGAAGGGGAGGGGTCTCAGGCAGAAGGGGCAGGGCTGGGGGCTCAGCCTCCCCTAGCCAGCCCATCTGCGCTGCCTGGCCCATGCCGTCTGAGATTCCAGCGGTGATTTAAAAGGACCCTGGGATTCAGCTGCTGCTGCAGTAGCAACAGCCGGGAGCCCTGGGGCCTTTTAAATTGCCAAGCCCTGAGGCAGCTGCCTCTTCCCCTCCCCCACCCCCCATCAGTGGCCCTACTGGTAGGGTCCCTACTGGCAGGGCCGCTGATGCGGGCAGGAGGAGGGGGAGGGTCGGGGGGGGGGAAGGTGCAGTGACATTAAAATGCTGCCACGGCAGCTCTTTAACATTGGCTGCATACGGGCAGGTACTGGTGGCCACTTCTTACCGGTTCACCGTACCGGCCCGCTTTCACCCCTGATTTTCACCCAAGTTAAATACAGATTGATAAAATACATTTTCCTTTGCTCATTTTTAAGATCTGTACAGCTCTCCTTTCCCTGCCTGTGTGCATCATAGAAGCATGCTTGATACAATTTGCTACTTCATGTCTAATCCTAGCGCTGCTGGGCCTAAATGGCTTTTCAGATTCAGATTTTGATGTCCCGACTTCTTTCCTCTGATGTTGCCAGAAGTCTTTGCCCCAGCTTTAGAGGACTTCTTTGGCTAAACATAAAAAGACAGAAGAAAGAAGCATACAACTTTAATCTGTCCCCCCAGAGCCAAACATTTGGAGTGTGATGAGTAATTTGCATTACCAAGATAGCATTTACAAATGAACCTTGATACAATGAGATTTTGTGAAGCTTTCCATGTCCCACGATCATATTTAAAACAATTACAGCAGGAATGAAATTCTAAGAACAACTACTAGGTGGTGTTGGTAGAGGTGAGGAGTGGAAGATTACTCTGTAAAAGAAGATGAGAGGATTCTATCCTAGGTCAGAGCAAGTGACACATCACATCAGCAACAAAGAGAATTCTAACACCACAGTGTAAAATATATTTCAAAAAAGAGAAGGAATGACATTAACATCAACAGCGGAGACTGATTAATTTATTTAAAGGCTCTGTTTGTGGCAAATGCAAGGAAGAGACACATTGGAGTGATACCTTTGCAGCCTGCAGGATCCCCAAAGGTGAAATTACTCCAGCATGCATCTGGAAACTGTTGTATTTGTTTTCTACCCACACCGAGAGGTCAACATGGTTGGTTTGGGTCCTTCAATAATGTCTCCCTGCTTCACCTCTACAGCATTTATAAACCCTAATGACTAGGAAATGAGACATCAGATTGTAAAATGGAAACCCATTGATATCTAAACACTGGAAGTTACTGGTTAAACACTACATTGCTTTCCTCCCAAATTGTCATTAAACAACCTTCTGTCTGAAGCATCAGCTGCCGTGGAAGAAAAGGTGCAGACATTTTGTTGGCACTGAACTTGAAATTCATAATGGGCACATTATTTGGCCACATTATAAAACAGCATCATTCATCTGACAAATGAAAATCTTTTAATGGGTGCGCTCTTAATTATAATAATTTGGACGAGAAGGACATCAGCTAAAACTGTAGCAAGAAGGTCACTCAGTGAGACTGTCGTCTTTGGAGTTCCTGTTCACATCAGTATCAACGCTCTCAATCAGCATTTTCTGTTTTGTTGGGGGCGGGTTGTGTTTGTTTTTCCCTTCTAATGTAAAAAGGGCCTGGTGAGGGCACTGAAGCAAAGAAGGAAGAGGGGGGAAATGAGTAATAGTTGGTCTATTTGTGGAAAAAATGTGTTGTGGCATAACAATTGCGGACGCTGTTGTCAGCAAAGTACAACTGTATCTGTGGGTCACTGAGAGGTTAGTGAAGAAGACCTACACCAATCAGAACTCTTGTAGAGAACACCCATTTATGGGCCCAAACTGAAACATTAGACCAGAAAGCGTGCCAACTACCCATGTTTTCAATGGACTCAATCCAAACCCACTTAATCAATGCCCTTCCACCACTGCACAACTTTGGAAAAGTTTAGCTCTTTTACCTTTGTAGATTAACCCCATTTCTACTCTGAACTGCTATTTAATACCACATATTGGTGGGGTTGCATGAGAGTTAGATTAGAGCCTTAAAATTTGTCTTCAAGCTTTGTTTATTTTAATGTCTAAAACAAGGTGTATGTCCTGACAATGAAGATGCCAAAAACTTGTACAGCACTGAAATTAAACAGATGCTTCTGTAGTATTGAGCAAGAGGCACTCTATATTACATGCACGTACAGAGCCTTTGTGAACCAACCTCCCTTATAGTGTTTTGAACACTGATGATTGCATTGATAACAACCCACTTTTAAAATAACAACTTGTTTGGAAACTAAGGGTGACCCGTAAGTATTAGAAACTATTAGGCAAATTCTTGAAAATAATGAATCCTTTTCTAGAAATCAGGGCAGGTTTGTCAACAATTTATAAACAGAAAATATGGTTACACTTGTCAGATGTCTTACGCGTAACTAGCAATTCAACCAGCATTATCAGATATCAGTTTTGGGGTCCTAGTTCACAACAAGTCTCTTATTATGCTGATTTATTGCTAGTCTTGGCCCATAAGGCTCCAGTTGTGGATTTGTATTTATTATTAAAGCCCTTGCAGCTCCCTTTCCAGAAAAAAAGTTATGTATTCTGCTTTTCTAGAATTATTTTATTTAACAAGGAGCTGCTGTCATTTAAATTGTCATTGCTCTGTCTCTGAGTTCACAAGATCAGGACTCTGTCAACTTGATAAAGATGACAGAGCAGATAAAGGGGCAAGGTGGCAAACACTAAAGAGAAATGCGACTTTGGAGACAGCCTATGTAGAAGCCACAGACAAAAAGACCCAAACAGCCAAGTGGGTTATTGAGCTGCCTTCTTGCTTCATTAGAATACATACATATCAAGCCTGTGCAATAGGTCACATTGTGCGAACATGGCAGCAAATAGATATACCCATAGAAGTGTTGCAAGATCAAAGCTTTTCTCTCCCTCTTTTTGCTTATCCTTTTAAAAACAAAACAAAAACCTAACTTTGATCTATGTCTAAAGCATAAATCCAGTTTCAGTAAGGAAGTGCTATCAGCTCATTGCTGCTCCCGAGCAAAGATAACAGAAGATAATTGTTCCATGTCTCAGCAAAGATCTCTTTATCAGGGACTAGTCAATTATTATAAATGCATAAGGCTGACCCCTAAGTAAAAAAAAAAGTGGGGGGTGGGGCAAGAATGAATGTATGTTTGGGATCTAGTGACACCAGAGGAATAGCTATTAGAAAATGAGCTGCAGTTTCAGACTAACATCATGGTAGTATGACTTTGGTTTGGGGAGTATTTACCAAAAACAATCAAATGTTCCATTTAGCATTGAGGAGATAGTTTTAAGATTAAAGGATTCAAGTCTGGAGCTAAACCGCTAGGAGCTGGTTTACAATATCTTATAATCTTACTCTGCTTTCTTTCTGAGCCAATTATCTGGGACAACTTGGCTGGAATTCAGGCTGTGTTTGTGCAAAAATAAAATACATATATACTCAAGTCTTGGGATTAAACAAAAATAATATACAAAAGACTGAAATCTATCAAAATAAATGCGGACTTTTTCCCTCCCCTCAAACGAAAAGTCCCTATTGGCCTATCAGACCCAATCGCAACAACATTGTGATGGAGTGTGCTTGCCATCTTTACACCCATAAACACGTATCATCCCCTCATCTGCTTTTCCTAATTTCATAGGAAACAGGAGTCTATCTGCATGGCCCTTTCATGGCTCATAAAGGCGCAGCTGCTATAAATCAAAGAAGTGATGGCATTACTGGAGGGAGAGAGGGCTGCACGTAGCATTTTTCCTGACCTCTTTGTGAAAGAGTCAAGTCTACAGTTTAATGAAATGAAATCTCTTCCGAGGGAATATGAATGAGGTTGCCTCTGGAGCACTGTTCTGGGGAAATGATTTCAGCTGGCCTCTGAGAAGATTTACACCTAGGTCTCCAGTGTCATAAGCTAAGGCAGGCTGCATTTACTACCTGGAGACCTTTGAAGAAAGTCACTCCTTATCTTAAAGCCAATAGCAGCCTGTGAAATTGTTTGAAGTAAAAACATTTCAGAGACAGAGAGAGATATAAATGAACTAAACAAGAGCCCAAGAAGACTGCGGCTCTCTGGAAATAAGAATGTTATGCTACATAGGAATTTCCTAAACATAAAGGGGGAGAGAGGGTTATAGTTATTATCCACACAATCAGGGCAGAGCAATACAATGAGTTAATTATTACTACTAATAACAATACAGGGAACAACAAGATGGTTCCTGTCCCAAAGGGCTTACAATCGAAGTATAAGACAAGAGACAAACACTTGGATACAGACAGACAGGACAGTACAAGGGAACAATATGACACTACCGGTCAGCGTGATTAACAGAGATCTCAGCACACCAGCAGCCTAATTGTAAATTTTTTTGCAGGCTTCATGGAAAAGGAAAGTTTTAATGAGCGATTCGAAGGAGGAGAATGAATCCCTTTTGCGGAAGTTTGTGAGGAGCTCCTCCCAAGTGTAAGGGGCAGCACAGGAGAAAGCACAAAAGTACTTGTTAAATTTTCAGACCAATGGGTGATAGAGGCTGGCATCACGGGCCTATCTGAAGGGATGAAAACGTGAAAGGTGACATGGTTGAAGCAACTGGCTAGGAAAATGTATTGAGAGACATGGGTTCAAATCCTGCATTAGGCCACAAATGAGACTGAATTTGGGGTTGTCTTTATCCCAGAGTTCTCAGCCTAGGAGTTGTGACCACTGCTCTCTCTGTATTGCTAAATGGAAGGGGGTCCAAGACAGATGGAAGAGTCCCTGCATGGAAAAGGTTAAAAACCACTATTTTATCCTATTCTCTAATTGATATTTAGCCTTAATATAATGCTGACTTAGCATTCTTAGTAGGGAGTCAGTGGAATAGTAGGGGGCACTTCAGGCCAGGACTGACATATAGAGAGATCTGCATGGGGGAAGCTAACACAATAGCCTACCACACTGGCATGAGCACAAACTTGCACTGCAATATTTTATTGTTAGTAGCAACAACCTATGTCCAGAAAAGAAAGCCATTAATCTTCCACAAGTAGCGATTACAGAGACCGACCCAGAACACCGTCACTGTCTTTAATTCCTGTTTAAATGGACTCTTACCACCTTGCTATATGCCCTCTAGTGGCCAGCCTGAAGAGTGGCTCTAAACCTAGCGCCACACCCACCGTACACTGTGATAGCAAACATCCAGAAGTATGTTAAAAATACAGCCGATCAAGGTATTTGTTGCAAATAATTTATCAGACACATTTTGGTTTTTTTCCCTCAAATTATTCACACCAAAGAGTTCATCATCCAAAAAGCTCCAAAGATCGAATAAATTCAGCAAATAATGTATTCAACAAATGTATAACATCAATCAGCATAGAAATTACTCTCGTTTTTTCCCCATTATTCAACTAGCCTTAATTAGAAACACAGAAAAACCAGACTCAGGGGTACATTACTTCAATGCACAACAGCCCTTTCACCTTTGGAGACCAAGCTTCAAGTTATTTCTTCAAATCGTTGTGCAAAGTAATTTAGCTCTCAAGTTGAATCTTTGGAGATCTCTCTGTTCCAGTTTCCTTATAGCTAGAGTTACATACACAAACATACACTTACATTATTATAAGCATTCATTTGGGTATTAACCTTAAAAATGTCAGTGTTTTAACAGTTAAATTGTAGCCCAAATCAAAATTTTACCACTGGGACACGTAAACCTCTGAGTATAGGGATTTATAATGGAAATGATGACAAGCCCCTGAACTATAATAGACCAAGAATCACCTATTCTTCTGTGGTACCGTAAATGTCCTGAATTTCTCACTGGAGAACATAGGCAGAAAGGTCAATAATTATGCAAAATGAATAATGGGTTTAGAGCAATACAGCTGCTGCAAAGTATTCTCTAAATCTGTCTGCCAGGTGTCTGCCTGTTTTCCCTGTGGATATAGCCAGCCCTTTCCAGAACATAATGCAGTAAATGATATTCCTAGATATCCAGGAAAATGCTTAGCAACATGGGTGAAATCCAAAGGGCCCTAGATACAGGTACTGGGAAATATGTTTACTTTGTATGGCTGGTTGGTTCAGTCAGTGAATAGGTTTTTGTATAAACAGAGCTGGATGAAAAGCACACGAAAATCCTGCAAATAATTACTTGAAAAAGAGTAATAAAGAATTTGTTTTGGCCATGTTCTCCCCCCTTTTGTGTTCACTTTACTTGAACATTCAAATGTTCGAGTTTTACTGCCAAACGTTTTTGGAAAATGAATTCTATAGTCACATGCACAAATATTTACAGACATCAAATTTTGAACTCTCAGTCACTCTAGAAATGCATTCACACTCTCCCAGTCAGGGAACAGAAATAATACCATGTGACTTACCGATCAATAACACCACAGCATGAATATTGAATATTCAGTATTCCGTTCACAATGCATCCATTGCTTAGAAAGCTCACCAGAAAAATATTCCATCAAACACCTTTGAATTACAAATATATCTGAGGAAACTGATCTATTCAGGGATATTCTGTGATCAGAAGAAGCTAATGCTAAGGTTATAGGCTAAATTATGGCATTATAGCAATTCCATCCCATGTAACCTCCAACCAGTGAACCAGGCAAATTAGATGTATAAAATTTCTCCTTTTCTAGCAATTAACCATCGTCATAATTCTTCCCTTTTCATTGTGAATGATTAGCCTTATTCTGTTAAAAAAAGTGAGAGACCACAGGCAAAGCCAAACATATTGCAGACAGGTGCTCCTGTGGAAGATTCCTTCAGAGCTTTGTCAAAGCTCCTCAGCTCTAAACTGAAACATCACATCCTGATATTCAAAACTGAGGCTTCTTTCTAACATTCCTCCTCAACTATGGCACATTATGTGGTGGGTTCTGTGATGTGGATTCTAGAAATGTCACCAAGCTGATGCTCAACTCTGTTCTGACCTTATCTGGAATTCAGCACTAATATTCAGAAATGAAATGGAGCAATTGCTAGAGCACAAAGCAACTGGATTGCACAGTCCTTTAACTGAGAGAAATAAAGCTGCGAAGGATGCATAGAAATATCACAGCAGGGTTGAATGGGAAGGGGTTGATATATTGTATAAGAGTCACAGCTTTGTAAAAATGTAAAATAAAATAGATGGGAGATGTATATCCATCCATTCTCCCTGCACTTCCTCCCCCTGACTACAGAGATGCTGGCGAGGGTAAAAGTTGGTTAGTTCTCCTGCTGCCACTTGGACAGCATAGAGGCCACTGAATGCATTATATGCCTCCATGATGTTCTGTCCTGAGCCAAATCTGGTGCACTACAGAGTAGGATGCTTGTGAGGGACAAATGTCTGTTGACATCATCCAATGATCGTGTTTTAAGTCTCTTTTCCTTCCTTAAGGATCTTTCCCTTCCTGCTTTCACTGTGTCAAAGTCAAAGATAATTCTCACAGCGAAGTTAGAGCAGATGACGTTTACAGACCATTGACCAACCATTTGAGAGAGTAGGACCTCTTTAGGTAGTAAGTGGATCTCTTCATTTGACTTGAATTTGTAACATTAGAAGCTTTTGATCATTTGGAGATGCTTCATCTGAATCATGTCCTACTTCCTTTCCATGAGGGGCCCTGGTTCAGTTCTGTACAGGGGCGGCTCTACGTTTTTGGCCGCCCCAAGCAGTCATGCGCGGGAGGCGCCCCGGAGCCGCCGGAGCAGCGGACTTCCCGCGGGCATGACTGCGGAGGGTCCGCTGGTCGCGCGGCTCAGCTGGACCTCCCGCGGCTGCGGACGGTTCGCGGGTTCGGCGGCTCCGCTTGAGCTGCCGCAGTCATGCCTGCGGGAGGTCCAGTCGTCCCGGGGCTCCGGTGGACCTCCCGCAGGCATGACTGCGGCAGGTCTGCCGGCCCAGCCTGCCGCCCCCCGCGGCCGCAGGGGACGCCCCCTAGATTTTGCCGCCCTAGGCACCAGCTTGTTTTGCTGGTGCCTAGAGCCGCCCCTGGTTCTGTAGGTCAGAACACTGACCACTGAAGCATAATATGTCCTCAACTTTGTTTCTCTACTTATCAGGCTATTTGGTTTGCAAAAGACTTTCTTGATGAGTTGCCCCATTACTGACGATACTTTGGCAATGAGATCTTCAAGTTCTTTCTTGATGTCACCCATGTTATCAACAGAGCCAAGGCAGGTGACATCACTGACAAACTTGACTATGTGGTTACTAGATGCTAGAATCTACAGCTTGTTCAAAATCACTGACCAGAAGTATTTTGGTTTTACTTCAACTGATTTTCAGGCCAAGTTTTGCTGCTGACTTCTCCAGAGCTTTAAGTACCACACCGAGTTCATCCATTGAATAGACAACTAGCACTATGTCATTGGCAAAATCGATGTCAGTGAGGCTGAGGTCATCATCAAAATGAATGTTCTTATCAACACATATCAAGAACCCCATTCACATTGCATTTGTGTCTATCAAGGCCACATTTGACTGTGTTGACAGGGGATTATTCTAGTTCATCTTGAAACTCGCAGGCCTCTCTTACAAGTTCTGTAGGATGTTCCATCTCAAGCTGAATTCCTGTAAATGGGAAAAGAACCACCTTCATCCAAATTAGGTCAGGCTTTTGACAAAGGATGCATTGCTACCCCAGAATACTTCAGTGGTGTGGAAGGCATCTAAGGTAACAGCTCTCTGGATTTGGGGGCAGGAGAAATCCATGGCCTTTCGAATTATGGGCAAAAAAAGAAAAGATCAAATATGACATATTGGGGGAATCAGAGTACAGAAGAGTAAACTAGGATGGTCCTTCTAAAAGTAAGGAAAGTGACAACCTTCCATGAAAAAAAATAGCAGTAGTGTAACAGAAGGCTTACACATAAGCCTACGTACTATATCGAGGGATGCATGACTAATACGCTGTATAGACACAAACATAGATAAGACCTATCTCTAAGCAGAAAAACAGGCAACTTAGTGAATTTAAAATCCTTTCACTTAAAATCTGGGCTCATTCGTTTGGGTCACAAATGAAAGTGAGTTTTATGGAGTCATCTGTGTCCCTAACGGAAGTTTTCCTCCCAACACTCACAAAAAAATGATTTATCCAATCAGTACAACTATCAGTCTTTGTTCAAGAACAAGAGAGGCCTTAGACTGCAGGAACGTTCTTGTGAGTATTTAGGTGCACTAAAAGACCCTGATGGAAACCTTGCAAAGTGCCTCTGTTTATTGCACTCTCTGTCACAGGCCATTGCATTGACTGTCCACTTCTTTGAGCGCCAGATTAACCATGACCACTACTCACAAAAATTATCCTTAAAATGTTCATGAAATGGGAAGTGGAGGAGCAGTGTTGAGGAGAAAAACTAAGCAAGGGTGACCTTGGCCTCTTTCTCTTATAAATAAAAAAGAGCTACAAAAAATGTGCTGCATTTACAACAGAAAACACACTCTTAGGTGACATTTTGGCTGTGTGGCTTTCCTCCGGCTTTGTGACAATGAGAACGAGCTTAGCTGCAGACGGTTTTATTTTTCCATAGCCAGAAAAAAGGTCTCACAGCTAAAATGTCACAACCCCTCTTATTTCAATTTCCAGTATGTATTCAAAAGCTAAGGCTGACATTTGGTCCTAAACTCTCATATTGGTTTGGAAACAACAAAGAAAAAGCACAAAGGCATGAGGAGTTAAGGATGGAGTCTCTCTCAGACTTACCTCTGTTGTTCATGGATTTTGTCTGGTCATAACTGCTATTGGGCCTTGGACCACTCAGGACCTTAGAGTTCATGTTGTTCAGGCCGACTGCAGTCAGTTTCTTTGCAGCATCTTTTGGGAAGGAGCACCGCAGGTCCCTTGTCTTTGACCACACGCGTAGATGCCCTCTACAGCTGTGTCAGTGCTAAATTTCCCTCCCCCCAGAGTCTCCTAAAGTGCTTGTGCGCCATACTAAACAGAACCTGAGCTGTGCTCGACAAAGCTAAAAATAAGCTTAAAAAGATGGTTTACAGCCATCTAATCCTAACACTCTTCTTAGCTAATATTATTCCCTGGCATAAAACAGAACAGCCTTAGGACTTTTTACTTACTCTTCTTACTACTAATAATTTGGCAGCTTAAAATTTGAATCCTATTTGCAAGATGGATTTTACTTTCTCCATAATTGCCACTTTTGTCGCTTACTAGCTGCCTTGATTTTGCAGAAGGAATATGGATACAATTTATTTACTTCCTATTTTATGTGCATGAATCCAGCGAGATCACCTCATTTAGACACTGCTTGGGAAGCCTAAGTGAGACAGGCCCCCTATTCAAGCTGAGCCTTATAATAGTATAATACAGATACAGTGCATATAGTAAATTAAATATCATCCATCTTACACATTGGTATTAAAATTTGTGAAAAGGCATATGATTTGGCAAGGGGCCTGAGTAGGCAACTGTTTGTCTCTTTGGCATAAACAAACACATTCTCAAATTGACTAAAGACCCAGACTTGCTCCCATTTGGAGCAGGATTGTGCCTAATATGGAGTATTATCATAAATAATTATAATTATGTTTAGGTTTGGTATATTTCTCCCTAACCAGGAGGGAAGTGGCTAGTGGGGATAGATATAGTGGGATCAGTACAGAGCAGTCCTTCTCTGCTATTGGGAATGAAAGGAAAAGAGAATGCAATCTTCATGCGTAAATTCAGACACCCAGAACAGTTTTTAAATATGGTGATCTTATCATACTCATGTATATTAACCAGGAAGGAAATAAACACAATTGACATATGGTCAGGTGGATTTTTCTTCAATATTAGAAGCATTCACTCAGAGACTCAGATGTTACAATCTGACAAACAGTTTATGGATGAGTTATACTCAGTGGTTTGAGCATTGGCCTGCTAAACCCAGGATTGTGAGTTCAATCCTTGAGGGGGCCATTTAGGGATCTGGGGCAAAAATCTGTCTGGGGATTGGTCCTGCTTTGAGCAGGGAGTTGGACTAGATGACCTCCTGAGGTCCCTTCCAACCCTGATATTCTATGACTCTATAAATTATTGGAGATAAGGATTTAAGCAATGCTAAGACCATCACCACTGTAACAATACAAATAATGCCACCAAAATAAACACCAGGTTTTTTAAATTGCAATCAGTTATATTGTGCATGCATAGCCCTGATTCCCCACTCTCTTCCAGATTTACACCAGTGTAAAATTAGTGTAACTGTGTAGAGAATTAGGCCTCACATTAGTATTTTATTTTATCTTTATTTGGTGTTATTCAAAATAAAAAAGGTTGAGTAAAGATCAAAAGTAATGAAGGATAGAAGTGAGAGGAGGCGGACATTAAAAATTCTGGTCAATCAGAATGTAAGTGCAAGGACAGAGAGAGACAGACCAGATAATTTCCCCTTTTGGGCTTGAACATCACAAGAAGTACAATTTTAACCAGGCCATATCACTACCTATTACTTTGTTTGTTGTCTCTCCCCCATCTTTCAATGGGGATTTGGTTTATTCCTGTTATTATATTACAGCCTCCCACTTCAAGATAGCACTTAAGTCTTACTGTCTAACCTTAGAATGCTACTTGGCACAGGGATGAGGCCCAGTAAAAGTGACACACACCACATGTCAGGCTTTTATCATGTTTTCCATTGTGCTTTATTATGGAGAAAGGAATAGATTAAAAAAGGAAAGGAAAACTGCTGTCAAGGTCACTGGCATTTTTCTAGTGCAGGATTGCCACAGGTGAAATTATTTTAATTTACAAATTTGCAGAGATAAAAAAATCCCCCGCTGTGAAAACCACAATATTCACAGGAGCATGTGGTGCTCCTGAGTTCCACCGTATGACAAAGCAAATTGAAAGCTCACATTTGCTAGACCTTTTCTTTCGGGGGAGGGAGAAATCATATAAAGAGTTATAATGTGGTTAATGATATTGTAGGGCTGATCTCATTTTACAATTCTGTTTTATCCACAGGTTATCATACTAATTAACTACAGCTGAATATTTATCATCTTCATGGAGGGCTTTTGTGTTTCCTTTTACTTCTGTTCTAAAGCTTCCAGTTCGGTGGTCTAAGACCACAATAAGAATCAATCTCTCAAAACAGATGAAACAAGATAATAAGATTTTAAATAAATTACCTTGATAGAAGCACAGCACCAAAAGAAAAAAAAATAGCGTTACTGAATTTTCCAGTTCAGTTCTCAGATTCACAGAAGTGGCAAAAAACAAAAACAAAAAAAAAACAAAAAAAACCCAAGAGACAGACAAATCACAGCATGTGCAAAATACTCTTTTCCATTTTATTATTCTTGGGCCCTACATGATGTAACGAGCCCAATATTTGTATGCTAGCTGGAACCACTGGAAAAGTTTAACATGATCAGTTTAATTAGCAGCAACGGGCCCTCAGCAAGAAAGGCTGAGAACTCTCTCTCACTGGTTGGTAGTGAGATATTCATGTGAAAAGCTGGAGATGAAAGATGGGTGAATCCTGCAAAAACATTTCTGCAAATATTTCTTTCATACATTTCTGTCATATTTTAACTGACTGTGCACTTTTACAGTGCTCAGTTTCCATTAATATTCTGGCAGATAAATTTACTTGTGGATTGTTCACAGAAGGAACACAGAAGCAGATATGGCAGAAAACTCATAAAAAGTTAATATCAAGTTCATAGTAGCAAGTATTTGCAATCAAAATATCATTAAAAATTACATTCAGCCAATCAGGGGACAGAATCATACATGTGCCTCCAGTTGTGTCCAATCAAAAGAAACCAATCTGATATACTCGAATCGATCTCCTCATGAATAATCATCATAACATGAATTTATTTGCAAAAATGCCATAGTAAGAGTTGCAGAGATTTCTGAATTCATTTCTATAGGCCCTGTAGCCCCTAGGGAAATTTCTATTTCAGGTTTTACACCCATCTTTCATTTGAGGGAAATTTTTCCACAAAAAATATTGTGATTTTTCAAAAGTTTTAAGAACTCAAACTGTTACTAAGCTAACTCTTCATTACTAATATTTCACCCTGTGTATAAAGTGTATTCACTTTGCAGTTTTACTGAAAGAGAAGAACAGTGTAAAAGAAACCAAAGCACATGAAATCACATGACAGACATGGGACTGCCAGAGTATATGGCCTGATGAATTATGATGATGTATAAAACAACAAAAGCAAGGACAGGGTGAGGGCAAAATCATAAACGCTTGCTTCGATTCTTTATAGATCCCTGGAAAGGATATAATGCATTATTGGATTTGGACAGTATTCACTTACCTGAAATCAGAGAGAACATTTTCCACTTTGACCTATGGAATTATTTACTTGTATATAATTTCTTAGTTTTACATAACTACAAAAGGAAACCAATAAAAATAATGTTTTGTTGGAGAGGTCAGCTAAGGTTAGTCATCAAGCAAGCTCTTGCTGGTTCTGGGGACTTGCCATGGTCATATATATATCTATATATAGCTGACATCTCCAGCAAAACATTATTTTTGCCTATGATTTTGGATCCCTCAATGGGATTACCACATTACCTGCTGTTGTGGGGGGTGGGATGGGAGGGATGAAGCAAGTCAGAGCTGGTCTCCTTATGAGCACAGATGGAGTCTTCATTAAGGAATATATGTGGAGGACATATACATACGGCAGATGCACTAGTGTGAAATGCAAGAGGAGTTTTGGGTTCCTCCCTCTTGCAGAAGATTTCTCCCAGTTTTAGGGAGATCATAATCTCAGAGTCACATAGAAAGGGACACATTTGGTAGTATTCAGTCTGTGGAATGAAGGTTTATTTCTGCAAGCTGAAATATGCTGACTGGCAGGGGCTAGTGGTTTTATTTTGTACAGTATTGGTGCCATGTATAGGGCTGATATTTGTTAGTATAGCTCCATGTTGTGTAAATAAAGCTGTGGTCTTTACTTTCCAATATTGGTGTCTTAGCGAGTTAATGGAAAAGGCAATACTGAGGGTTGGGAGTAAGAACAAGTCATGTCAATGTTATATTCTCTGATGCAGTAAGCTTTGGTTTTATAGATATCTATCATATTGATTCCAAGAGCTTATCCACTGTTTCCTGTGAGTAAGCTACAGGAAAGGAAAATGTATAACCCTGCTTGCTGAAAGTCCTGGCTCTTGCGCAGTTCAACTTCAATCCCAGAAGATGGGTTTCAATACAACAAATATCTTTGCTAGGCAGGATCTGTAAAGTGGGGTATCCCAGAGGCTGATATAATCTCATAAAATATTTGTGTGGGCAGATCTATTGAGTGGCCTATATTAGGGCATGTCTATGCTTACCAGTAGATTGGCACTGCTGAAATTGATGCAGCAAGTGTCAATTTAGCAGGTCTGGTAAAGACATGCTAAATTGATGGGAGAGCACTCTCTTATTCACATAACTGAAGTTGCATAACTTAGATTGATTTACCATGGTAGTTTAGACCAGCCCTCAGTATCAGGACAGAAGAATATTTGAACAACACATGCTTTGTATACCATCATCATAGAGAAAAAAAAATTGAATGAAAAATTCAATGCAAAGGATCTTAAAAGTGCACATTAATCTCTTCTTAGATTAAAGAGAAGAGGACCAAAAAAATTTAGCTTGCTTTTCATTCAACAGGCTTAACCTTAGAAGGTACTGAATGGTCTCATCTCCCATGGGGCTGGTTTAGCATGTTGCAGCATCAGGCTCTAATTGCCTGGTTACATTATTTAATTAACACTGAGAAAACTCTTTTAGGGGATGCAGCGAAGGGACATTTAACCAAACTTCCCTCCAAGAGAAAACCTTGGCTGGCATAAGCTGAGAGGGAGGAGAAAGAAATTGCCTCATCAGAAATTGTACTGGTGACATTATGCAATGTGATGGAGACTCAACGCAATATTTAATTTGCATACATTCCCTTTCAACCTATTTTTAGATATATTAAAAAAAATTTAACTACAACTTGTGTCCCTAGAAACCCACTTTTGAAAATGACTGTTTCTCATTCTTATTATACACAAACCTCTGCTTTCTTTCCAACTATTTCTCATCAATTGCTGCCAATGAGGAAGAGGATGAGAGCTGACGGTGTTGTGAGCTGACGGTGTTGTGACACTGTAAATATTACCCGGAAAGGGGTCAATTTGATTCAAGTGTCTTCTCAGGGGAGTAGTAACAGACAGTTTAACCAGCAGAATTACATTTAGCTGGCTCTACAAATATGAAAATGAATGAGATGGTATGAAATTTAAGGTGATCCTACTTCTGAAACAGCACACAGGGAGGGAAAACAAAGAGCCACCAAAATGCTCCTTCAAGTGAGCCTCAGAGCACAGAAGGATTTGGTACCATATATCAGGATTCTGTACATCATGCACATACGATTTTCAGGCAATGCTAAGTAACTGCATTAACTGTGAACATCAGCTAATACAGTACATATTTAAACAGGTTCAGAACATCAAGTCTTAATGAAAACTCCCAAAAATGCTGTTTTTGATTTGAAACTGGGGGGGAGGGGAGGAACTACTGCAGCAATGCCATTTACTATTTCACAGAGCAGCTTCACAACTCAGTCCGAAAATTTTAAAATCATTTGGGTTAGTGTGGGGGTGGGGGGAGTTTTTAGCCAACCATGTAATGTTTTTGGCATATCAAGGCCTTGGAAATGGTTTATTACTTGAGAGCTGATAAAACAAACATGGCATCATAGCACCCATGAAAGCTACCATAGGACGTTAGAGAAGTCCAGGGTCAATAGTTATCCTACACTGAAATTCATGCGGGCACGAGAACCTGGGTAATCTGAAAGTTTGCATGGCTGCGTCTTTTTGGTAGCTCATAACATGTCTGCTAAATGTTAATATCCAACATTTGGGTCTTGTTTGAAAGATTTTTGATTATGACATTAAATAGAGTCATTACTGGCCAGGCCAACCAAGCAGGAAACACCCTTATCTCCCTTTTGAAAGTAGTAAGACAACACAGCAGTATTTTACCACTTCCCTCATACAGACTTTGTCTCCCATTCTTCACTGTAGAATAGTAGTATCTATTCTAGGGTAGGACAGTATCCCACATACACAGGACAAATTCATTGTCATCTTGGTTGAAAATGACACTCCCAAGTTCAATTCAGACATAGTCAGTTCTAGGTGGCAAGTCCCTGTGGACATGCAGAATGTCTTGTACAACACTGCACACACTATCAGTTCTATCCAATGTACCAGATATTATGCAAACATTCATAAAAAATTGAAAGCTCTTCCACTTGCAAAAACAAACTATTCCTCATCCAGCTACTCCAGACCCCCAGAAACAGCCTGGAAAAAAAAACACGCCTTCCTACGTGTTCTGAAGGTAACCAAATTCAGCCTTTGGCAAAGCAAGAAGGCATTAATGTTACAAAGTTGAAAACCACTAAGCCTGCCACCAGCCTTCTCTGCTTAACTCAAGAGGATGTTAGCTTGAGTGTCTCAGTTGTTCATTACTCCTATGATATCTCACAAGGAAAGTAGCTTTCACTCAGGTAGCCAAGACACAAAAACATTTATTTAGGGTTTTAATCAGTGAAAATCAGTATCTTAAGCTTCAACAGGAAATCTGTTGGAAGCCATTTTTGATAGGTAGATGGGATCCAGCAGAAGAATGATCACATGGCAAAATATATCTTTTCTTGCTAACGGTAGCATAACAGTCCTTTCTTTCACTGTTGGTCTTAGATGTTGCAATCATCCACAAGCAAACACGGGGTTAAACGGCACCTCGGCCAGTGAGTCGCTAGCTAGGTTTTGTCTTATATGTTTCTCTTGTGCAGCCAAAAGCAGAAAAAAGCTATCGTGCTACAGGAGACTGTAATTCTTCAGCCAGGACTAGAGGCCAGATTTGGCAAGTTTTGACAAATACAGTGTTCCAGAGGATAAAGCGCGTCACTGAGCTATACCAATGCTGTACTAATCTCAAATTGTGCTCTGGCCCCTTAGAAGCAGTTTAAATTAGAGCAGCCTGAGGGTTCCACTACATTCTTCTGTGGGGACCAGCCATGCACACAATAACCTTAGGATCAGGGTGAGCTTTATGCCACCTTTGCATGCCTTTTCCTATCTTGCACTTTGTGCAGAGTAGCCAGACCCCATAATTTGGCCCAGTAGTCCTAGAAATACTGTTTTATGGTGAAGAATGTGTTTTAATAATTTGGACATAGACCTGCCAATTTCTTCCCTTATTGTAAAATTTCTGTCAAGCTGTACTTCACAGGAAAAGTTTTTGTTATAAAACAAAATAGTAAAAAAGACTGTAGTGTAAATATAATTTCCTAAAGTGTTCTGTGATTTTGCTACCCTTCTTTTTCTTTCTGGGCCTATTGTTTATTGGCCATTAGAACCAAATATGAAGTGTGGCCTTTATTACTTCACGCAAGAAGATATTTCAAGATGTGCAGTATAAATCCTCTGTTCCTTCTCTACTTCAGATCAGTCATCTGAATGATAAATAAGCTTATGCTGGTATTAGGGTTTAGCTAGCAATGAATTTCACTTTATTGCAATATTTATGAAAGCTTTTGAAAACGTGGTTAAGTGAAACCCTTACAGTGGGCTACAGTCCATATTTCTTGCACAGGACGACGTTAAAAGCTGTGGAGTTTAACCTTCTTTTTTTGACACCTCACCTTCCTCTGTCTTTTTTCTCTTCTACTGTTCCATAGAGTCCAGTTCTCTCTGTCATAATGATTGGGGGGTGGGGGGGAGGTTGTGGTTGCTTGCTTGCTTTCTTAGATTGTTTATCTTACAGTCAAAACTAAAACACCCAATCAGCTTTGGGAGCAGGGCCAAGAAACCTGAGTCACAATAATTAACAATTCCAGGCCGCTGCTATGTCTTTCCATTAAATCTGTATAGCAATTATTAGTAGTGTTATACAATAGCTGTGAGAATTGCTATTTAACCCTATCTAATTGCAGTTCTGACTCATAAGAATGAGTTTGTAAACAATTTTGTCCTTGAAGACTGTTTTATGGGTTTGGTGGGGGGGAGGAAGGGCTGTTTTCCTCAACCTTTTTCTGTCAAAATAAAACCTCTCAAATGTGTGAAGGGAAGATGGGGATTGAAAAATTAATGTTCTCAGAACAAGACCTTTGTTTGAATATTCACATATAAGCACAGGCTGATGCGTTTGGGTCTGATCCTATGAGCGTTTTCTGCAAGAACCTTAGTGTTCAATAGGAGGGAGGGTGGCTCAAAATCTTCCAGGATTGGATTCATTTTTCTGGGGGAACAGTACTGATAATCTCCCTCTCGGGAGTGTAGACTATGACTTTAGGCACAGCCTGGAGCAAGAAATGGTGCATAAGCGGCACCTGGGAGAAGTCCTGGGAGGCTTTGAGAGTCAGACACAACCCTCTGTCTCATACTAGCCTAAGCCAGAAATGCTTTCATGCTCTCTATTCCTGTGATGGCTCAGCTGTTCTGGCCAGAAAAAAAATGGGGGTGGAGCCGAGGGTCAGCCCATTCTCTGGCCACCTGAGAGAAAGTTAGGAGGCACGTAGCCTGCTTACTCCTACATGCCTGGTTTCAAGGTACAGATAGCCCACGTAGATCCATCCCACATCCTTACGTGGGCAAGTAGCCCAATTCAAAATCTGGGCTCAAGTGCCTGTTAACTATTTAACTCAGTCACAATGGAGCCTGGACTGCTTTAAACCCCACTCAGTGAAACCAGGGTTTGTGAAATTTAAATTCCCTTGCAGATGAAAGTGTACCTAGTTGAGTGGGATGAAATGGGCATAGCTCAGTTGCCCCCAAAAGTCTGAGAACCACTGATCCACTTGAACAGAACAGCCACATTTCAACTTGACAAGGACACGTACAGCAGCTTGAAGAGATTAGTAAAGAAGTTGTTTTCTCAACTTCTCTCCCACTTGAGAGGATAATGGCATCAGGATCAATAAAGTGTATGTGAACCACCACCAGTATGAAGATGGAACTTCTGTCTGTGCTGAAACCCAGGAGGTATACAATTGGTAAATGCTTCTATGCTGTCTTGAAGATACAGAGCACTACATAAGAGTCAAGTATCATCATTATTGCTAGTCAGAAAATACAAACAAAAATAAGAAATGTGGATTTAGGAGAGTAGACAGAGGAGAAGATATTAGTCTAGCTCCATTGTAGAAGAAACAGAAGAGAGCACAATGGATGGAAAAGAACTAGACACTGTTAAGCACTACAGTAATTATGGAAACATTTTAGTCTTTCCTTATGTTGAATCGAGTCTTCCATTTTAATGTGTGATCCACACACACACAAACAATTTCTCCAAAACTAAATTAATCCACTTGAAATTCCACAAGCATGATTTTGTGCCCAGGGAGAATTTTTCTGAAAAGTTTAAGCTGAATTGGCTGACATTTCTTGGAGGGAAGAATCACTAACCAAAAGGGATCTCACTTCTTAGATACATTCCTAACACAAACATTTCATAAATCAACATTATCATATGTCCAAAAAGGCCTGGTTTAGAGCCTCCAAACTTATTTAACCTGATGGCCTTGGTAAGGACTGGTGTTTTTGACTACCTTCGCTGGAAGCGGAGATTGCAGAGGGAACCATTTGGTAACTAAAAGTACACTATTAATCCCAAGTAGTGTCTAGCTCACGTGGATATGAAACAAAAAAAGAAGACTGACATCTGCATGGCCATCTCAATGTAGACAAGAGTGTGGATAGACCTGATATGATATACAAGAGGGTTAGTGGCAGGAAGCAAACAACATGGAGAGTAGGAAGTTCATCTGGGGAAAGGAAGAATGTGCTAGGTATTGCATAGGGATCTAGTGTGGGGAAGGGAGGGAGTAAGTTACATGAGAAGTGGAGAGAAGTTAGGGGAGGAGTATGGTCCATTTCTGTAAAACTGGGAAATTCCACAGGGACTTCTGACAAATTAAAAAACTAAGAAATTCCAAAGCATGATTTTAATTAAGATGGATTTGAAGTTGTAAATATCTATCATTTAAGAAATCTATTATTCATGGAGGTACACTGAAAAGAATATTATAACTTCCTCAAAAAGCACAAAGGTTAGAGCACTTAGAAATTCAAAGTTAAGATTACACATAAATAACAAGCATCAAAAAGTTTTAAAATGCACAGGTGTGATAACGCAAACCATCTTAACTCTTCCCTCAGCCCTTTATCATCACAAAACAACTGAAAAGCAGGAAATACTCTTATTCTCAAACAGCACACATCTTAATTGCACCAAGGACTCCAAAAAAATAAATGTTCCAAGTGGACAGCTTAGCCCTGTGCTACATTGATTATGCATTACTGTAGTATTTAGCTACTGTGGTCCTTATGAGGCATAAGGAAGAATAGAATCCAGCTCATTCTTTCTTAGGTGAGTTGAATCTGCAGAACTAAGTAAACAGCATCCAGATAAAAAGTCAGAACTAGGATCAGATACAACCTGCCCTTCTGTTTTATACCCAAAGGCTTCTGGGAGTCTTAATGAAAATTAATACAATTATAAAATATACATACAAAGGGATATATTCTGAAATAGTTAATCACCAGATATGGAGCAGCTAAAAAAAGAAAAAGAACCATTACAATCTGTGCTCCTACTCCTGCAGAACTTAAAAGATTAAAACAGCTCTAAAATAAGGCAAGAACAAAAAGAATCTTTGATCTTGCCAGAAAAGGATCATGGTGGATTATCCAGGCAGATATAATTCTGGATGTACGTGATCTTGTTGAAAAAGGCCCTGCCTCACACTCTTCCGAAATTACATTTTGGGGCCTTCTTGAGGTCCAGCTATCACAATTTGTTGGGCAGCAGTCAGTAATGCCAACACACACCTTCACCTTGGAGAATTTCACTGCAGAGCGAGGCAGTAATGTTAATGTGGTAGAACACTTATGTGCTTGTGCTATCTTATGCAGAAGCTAGCTGAGTGTGAGCAGTAAGTAATTTTCTGGACTATAAAACAGCATGAAACAAATAACTTACCACTACTACCAATGAGAACCGCCACCCCTAGCTGATAACTGGGAGCAGACACTGAAACTAAAGTTTTGCCTACATTCCTCCATTCCCTAAACCTACAGAGATGAATTACAGAAGGATGGAGGACATCTTGCTTATTACTATTAAAACCCCACAAAATAGTGATTTTATATATTTTAAAGGCTGTTCTACACCAAAAACCTACAACACAGTCTTCATACACATTTAACGCTTGCTCTGAGCCATCAGTATAACCTATACTTAAAGAGAGTTGATGGGGAGGGCTCCCCTGTACATTGCACATTTGTCTTACCATTGACTTCAATGGGTTTCGGATCAGGCCCTCGCTGTTTCTAAAATTAGCTCTCTGATATAGCAGAGATTCTCTTGACTGCTAGTGCCAGGCAAAGCTGTCTGTAGACACTGGGCATTTCTTATGCTGTGCTCTCAGATTCTTGAAAACTGACTAGAAATGCAAACCAAAACCCATCTCAAGTGAAGTGCAGTAAAAAGAGATACAAAGTAAAAATGGTTACATATTAATGAGCAGTGGAATCATTTGGGATGCAAGTGAGCATACAAGTATTACTGATAACAGTAAGAGTGAGATAATTATACAGCTGAAAAGATAGTAACTATCTCATATTATGGTGTTATAAAGTGAAGCTTTTCTCTCTCTCTCTCTCTCTTTCTCTTTCCCCCAAAGGAATATAGAAAGTGGAACTCCTCAGTTAAGGACCAAATAAAAAGCACATCAGGTGCCAGGCCTGCCATTTATTACATCTCCCTCTTGTGGTAATTAGAGTGACTTCATGTTTGGTGCAGTGGGTAATTGAAGTAAAATAGTAAGAATGCACACGGTAAAGAAAAAAAAACATGGTTCATATGATTTTTGATTAATTTCACTAATGATTTTTAACCATGTTCTTGACCTGGCCCTTTAGTAATATATTCCTTACAATCAAATGACTATAACAATTGTTGTTCTCCAATCTCCCTTGGTGTCTTTTTTTTGTTTAATGATATTTGGCAATTATTGAGTTTTAAATAAAGGTGGTAGGTAGGGGCAAGACTGAAAGAATAAAACATCTTGTTATTTAAGCTGCTTTCCAGCAGCTTGTTGTAGTACTCTGGAGTGCACTTAAAAAGCACCTGTTGAAGAATTAGCCCTGTTAGAACAATTAATTTCTCTGATCCAAACTAAAATACATTCTGAAACACAACTGACTAGCCAATAATGGAATAAGTATGTTAAAAGAGTAAATTGCCAATGAATCAAAAAGCCATAGCAGAACAAAAAATTGAACTGCTATATGAGTGTGGACCAAACACAATAGTATAAAATTCATAATATAGTAAACTAAACTCAATAATCAACATTTGTTGAAACATACTTTTTATGAGCAGGAAGGTTACGTATTAACAGATTTGTATTGTACAAACAGGATACATAAATTATACTTATATATATTATAAATTCCTCTTACATAGGAAGGTCTGTAGAAAAGAATGCTCAAGGAGCACAGTGGATCTCTGGTTGCCTATTGAGAGTAAGAATGTTCTATTTAAACACTGGAAAAACAAAGATGATCCATCTGAGAAAGTATCAGAGGGGTAGCCGTGTTAGTCTGGATCTGTAAAAGCAGCAAAGAGTCCTGTGGCACCTTATAGACTAACAGACGTATTGGAGCATGAGCTTTCATGGGTGAATACCCACTTCGTCGGATGCAGGCATTCACTCACGAAAGCTCATGCTCCAATACGTCTATTAGTCTATAAGGTGCCACAGGACTCTTTGCTACCATTTGAGAAAGAGGTATTACAGTGATGGTCAAGACAATATTTCTTTAACAAGTTGCCTATGGAATGGAGGAGAGGCTGAGTGATTTGGAAGAATACTGTGGGCCACATATAATGTACATTTTTAAGTCCAAGTAACAGCAGAAATGTAGGTTGCCAGCGTGAGAGGGCAAGAGCGTCGAGAACAATAGGATAAAGACAATGAACCAGCATGGATGGCAACAGCTGTAGGTGCAATAAGCACACGTTTTCTCTTCAGTGGGGCTTAGAGGTTATTAGGCATTAAAGTGACTTGTGCATATATTCTGTGCAGCTGTGTGGGCATAATGAGCATCCACAGCATTTTTGGCTGTATTGTTCATTTACAAAATGCTGGCATCTTGTACATTTCAACAAACAAACCACAAATAATTTCCCAGGCTAGCACTGGCTCAGCTCCTTATATAGCTGGGGAGAGGGTTAGTCGCGGGTAGGTCTGGCAGGAGGATGACAATTCCATTTCACATTTTGTGAGCTTTCAAAATCGGCTTTCATTCCTCACTGGAACAAAACCAAATGCTTTCCAACATTTTCACAAAATGGAATTGTGCTGGAATATCCATTTGGGGACTGGAAAGGTTAAGTTCTCCATGCAAGTCTCTCTCTGTGACCAGAGAGTCCACCCTGGACCTCAGCAACCTTCCCGCCAAACTGTGTCCAAATCTGTGCCTCTCTGAGAAACGTTGCAGCCTTGAAGAAACGGCATAGTTTGACACTGTTCATCAGCTCTAGTCCTGGGGCTTGAGGAGAAACAGGAATTCTGCTGCCTTTAGGCTAAAGCTAGATCCAAGCACGGCTTGGAGGTAATGACAAAGAAGGACAGCCACAGAGAGCCATTTGTGGCACCGTGATTGAGAGACACCTGGTGCCAGCGCAAGTGATGGCTGCCCTTGAGCAACCCTAAATGACAACAGTAGAGAATCACACCTAGGGCCCCTTCCTCGTTGACCCACCTATGTCTATGGCCCTGACATACTCCTTCCTTCTCCTTACCTGGGGGGAGGGGTGAGCAGCTGGCCCCAGAGGCAGCAGAGCCATCTCCACCAAATTTACATCAGTGGAGAGCCCCACTCCATGGGGGAATTCTTCACCGGCCTTTTCTGGCTACCTTAAGACCACTTTACACAGCTTACTAGGCACAAAGTGGCCGTAGCAGGGTAGGGAACCCAGCCCTAAAACATCTGGGGCTTTGTCTGCTCAATGAATTTAGATTAGTTGTCAGTTTTTAATCTAGTTTATTTTGTCCTTAACTAATATTTTCAGATATATTCTTACTAACAGTTGTGTCCTTTGGAACTGATCACTTTCTGGAGCTTTTTCACAGGGAAGCTGACTACTATTCCCAGGATTTTTCATAGATGAGGGGAGTAAATTTTCTCTGCATACAAAAAATCTTTCAAAACAATAAATCTTTAGGTGCCCACACTCTGCAATGCAATGCACTCCACATGCAATATAAGCAGTGCCTAGGAAAACTTTTGGGCTGTTCAACTTTCACCTCATCATTTATATACACCTTTAGGGAGGCTCCCACTTTTCTCTTTAATCCATTAAATTCCAGCACCTTCCATCTACCAGCCAACAACAGCTGGATGAAGTTCTCAGAAGTTCGTCCTCTATGCTGTTCCTGGATTAACCAGAAGGACTTTGCTACACAGCTACACATCAGACCTAAGGGAGGAGCTGCCACTGCATGGGTCCAGAGAAGGAGGGATTCAGTCCCATACCAGAATCTCAAGAATGGCAGGTCCTTACCAATAGAGGCCTCATCCTGAATTCTGTGTACCCAAAGTCAGAGGGAGTTTTGAGTTTGTAAGGATTGCACAAACAAGCCCCTTATCACCAGGCTGGCTTTTTTATTTAGCTGGTATTCTTTAGTTCACTTAATCCAACTCTTTTGACATTATTATGGGGGAAATGATCCCATTTGATCCCACCTTGTATTATGTATCCATTTAATGTACTTTATAAAATAAGCATGAGAAGTTGAGTGATCTGATTAGCTAGCGCTGCAAAACAATTTAATTCATTGCTCAGAGCTTATGAGTCTCTTCATTTAACATTATGCAAATTCTTTGACAAAAAAAGTAACATTTTATAATAAAATTGCATTAGCCCAGTCAGACATTCCACTGTTTGAATTATATTAGAGGACTTTCATTTAGGACAACCAGCTTTGATCATAAATACACACTTATTGAGGGCCTGCCATGTCTTATTGATTAAAAACAGGATATTTTCTCTCTCATTTGAATGATGTTGCAGTTCAAAGGTTTTAGAAAAACATCCACTATTAAGAAATTGGCAAAACAAATGTTTAGTGCACTTCAGCCTCCAGAGAATTTCATGACTACTTCTTCTCAGGCTACTGTGGAAGGTTATTGTTTTTAAAAGAGAATGTGTACAGTATATACAGTAGTAGAATAGCTAATATTTGAAAAAATCCACTGGAGACAAAAACATGCTCATTCAAATGCCATGAAAATAGCAGAAACGCTCCCATCTGTTTGGGTTTTTTAAGCATATCATGTATTGTATCAGAGATCCACAACCTGCACCTCCCAAGCAACAGCTTCGGCTTTGTCTCCTGATAACATAATGAAGCAGTCACCAACCTAATCAAGCAGTGCCCCCCCCCTCAAAAATGTAGAAAACTTGACTGAAATCAGAGCCCTGCTAGATGTAGCAGGAATCTCTATGATCGCCCTTGAATACTCATTTCAATAAAGAAATTTCAGGGGGTTTTAAATGAAGGAAAAGACAAAAGGTGTTCAAGGTGAAGTTTATCAAGTTTGGATATTTTTCCACTGACCGCTAATAAGTTACTCGGCAGCTTTCTGAAGTCTACAGTAATTACTACTTATATGGCAACTTTCATACTAAAAGACTTGGAGGCCAATGTTTCGAGAGCCTCAGATAGAAAGCCCTACATAGCAAATAAATGAAAAGACTTTGTATACGTACAGTTACCTCTGAAGAGCTGTAAGCATTTTGGAAAAAATGTATTAATTCTCACAGCACCCCTTGTGAGATGGATAAGTGCAGGAGTTGGGAATGGTATGATGATCATTCCTGTTTTACAAACAGAGAAATCAAGAGAACTCTTAAGTGACTTGCCAAAGGTTACTGAAGAAGCTTGTTAGAGAGGCAGGAGTGGACCCAGATCTTCTGACCCTTGGTCCTGAAGTTTAGCCTGGAGCATTTACAGAGCATTGACCAAAGCAGCAGACTTAACATTTCCCTGGACTTCAATGGGTTTTGATCAGGCTCTAGATTGAGTTAAAGTTACCATGAGAGTTTTGATAAAATCTGGAGTGGATTAGATTAAGCACCAAATCATTTGAAGGGTTTTCTGAGTCTTACTCAAACCTGAGATTGCAAAAATGAACGGCAAAAAGGTTCTTCCTGCTACTTCTTGATTCCTGGAATAACCTGAGAATAGCCCTCCTTTTGGCATTTTGGAACTACTTCACTCACTCTGAGCCAGGACCAAGATACACACAGAGATCTCAAAAATGTAGGTGTCTTGTTTGTCCCAACTCCAGCAACTCAGGCTGCTGCTAGGAGTAGAGAATAGACAATTGCTTTAAAGATAAGGCACATGTAGTAAAGTATGCATATTATTGCATTATCTTTGACTGTGAAGCAGAATTGTATTCTTGTCATCAACCACAGATGTATTCATATGTTTTATGTAAGCTTGTTCCTTTAAAACAGTCACTGAACAGTAATTTTTAAAAGGGACTAAAAAGTTTGAAAGGAGACAAGAGCAGTTAATTCCAGCATCTGCTCAGATCTGCTCTACACCATTCACTCTTGTTTTACCATATACATCCTGTCTTCTGCTCCCCAGCTCCAGCCTGTGCGACAACGTTGAATGTGTTCCCCACTGATCTGAGCCCTGTTCAGAGCTAAGAGTGCCACCTACTGAGTCCCCAACACTATTAAGTATCTTGTGCAATCAAAATGGATGAATAAAAAGATCTCCTTATGAATGGTACCTCCATAACACCCCCACAAACACCTATTTCCCAAGTGAATCAGTCTTCCACTGGAAAAAAAAAAGATAATTAAAAAAGTCTCAGCAATACATCTGTATAATTTGTTTCTTTAAGAAAAAAAAAGAGTCAACCTTTTATGAAAAGCCAGTGCCTCTAGTAAAACAGCAGTTTCCTTGAAAAACAGTTCAGCTATAGTTCAGGCTAAGTTTCTCTCCTGACATAACCCATAGAGATGTTTTTTCCATCATCCTCCTGACTGGACATTATACTAATTAAATACTTTATTATGCCAGGGTACGTTAGATGTCATCTTGGAAACACTTCAAACAGTATTGAATAATATAAAAGCAAAATATAAGGCAGCCACATTATACGGTCAGATTACAGAGTGAACTAGCTTTTCCTTTTTGGCAACAAAATTGCAAAGAGAGTGCATATTTTAAAAATTGCTGGAATCTTTAGAAAGTGAAGAAAAATAACAGAGTTATAACAACACTGATGCTTTTTCCATTTTATTACTCTTGAGTATGAAGTGCATTTTTCTGGCATCCTAAGCAATGACAACATATTAGAAACTTGTATATTTTTAGAAGAGTTGTATTATTGTTGACCTAGCGCATATACTGAGTTTAATCATCTGAAGTCCCGTCCATGTCATATGCCTAATACAATAGACACAAGCTAGACAAATAGACCATTTCCTTAAACGTGCAGAAAAATCATCAGACAAGAGAATTATCAGAAATTCCATCAGTGTGTGCATACTTATCTCCTCAGTCCAGGGAACAAATGTGCATACCTCATTTTATCTTTCACTGAATTACTCCTTTGTTTCCCTCCCTTTTCTGAGCCACAGTGCAGTATTATTTACAGATGCTCCACAGCGGACTCAGAGTACAGTATCTCAATATGTCCAGAGGACCTGGGAAAGCTGGCACACCATGGAGGTCATGCAGTATCAGAAGAAACACTGAACTAAATGAAACCAGCGTAGCAGCAACAAAAACTTGAACTAACATTCTGAAATACACGTTTCAGGATCAGTCTCTCGTTGTCTCAGAGCATTTACGGGAGAGAAATAAATGAACATGAAATCTGGCAGCATTATTGTAACTGCCAGTGTAAACACAGCTTCCATGAAATGGAGGGCCATGCTTTGAGGAAGATTTGGAAAAGATTTGTACACAACTATTGCACCCAAATGACTGCAGCATTGATTTGATAGCACTGCAGTAAGCAAGCATAATGGAGTCAGAGTCCCACGCTTGAAATATCAGGATAGAGGGGCAGATTCTCTTCTGCATCCAAATGGAGCTGAGCACAAGACAGAGGGGTATGTCTTCCGGAGTCTACAGGCTACTGTGCCCCACTATTTGCTGAACAGCCTAGGCTCTGCTTTAGATTATGTTAACAATATATGGTCCAGACAATTGAGAATCTGGTCCAGGATATTTTGGGTAAAAAAACATGAAACAATGAACCTCGTCTAAATATGGTATGTTTACTGTTGATTGGGAGCCAAATTGCGCCAGGCTGTGCAGTGGTGCAAACAGGTGAGTGACTTTATGGCACACCTCTCTGTGAACAAATCAGGCACCAACACACTCCTTGCACTGACAGGCCATCCTACCTGCTCCATCCCCAAGCTAGCCAGCAAAGCTGACCTAGTAGAAGGAGGGGAGAGGATGCTGCATTCCACTTATGGTCCAGGGAGCTTTGGAAGTTCCAGATCTGACAGAGCCATCATGCCTCCCAGAGCTCCCACTGGGCAGCATCCCTCTGCACCATCCTATCACACAGAGCTTTGGGTTAAACCCCCAGTGGAGCCATATGAGCCAAATCCTACCTTTTCATACACCCTTGAGCCACCACATATCTATCACTGAGGTTGCATGAGATGTATTTGTCCGTTTACATGTAAAAGGAAGAGGTGCCGATTCTGAAATTCCTACTCAGTCAAGACTCCCAGCCATTTAAGTCATTCGCCCCAACTGAGATGTACTCAGCTTCATTGCTGCTATTCTGCAGAGTGCCGTTTTTATCTTCCACACTTCAAGTTAACTGTTAGCTGGGATCTTTTTTATAGTATTAATTTTCAGTGGGACTTAGAAAACAGAACATTGGTTTTAATGGGAGTTCTGTCCGAGTGACTGACTTCATTTGTCATGTAAAGGGGTGGGAGATGATTAGAGAGTTCAACGGATCCCCTTCACATAGGAATGCAGGACTCCTAATGTAAATCAGAGCAGAGAGCTGCCTGCTGCAGCCAAGCGCAGACTCTGGTGTGTGTGGTGTTAGATGGACATAAGGTGAACTTAGTTGTTTCACACAAGCTCTCCTCGCATTTGTGTGGAGACCACTACAGCAGGATCAGATCAAGAAACGGAGGAGTGTAGTACAGCTAGGCACTTCTGAAAATTCCGTTTGTGCCTGTCTGACGAAGTGGGTATTCACCCACGAAAGCTTATGCTCCAGTATATCTGTTAGTCTTTAAGGTGCCACAGGACTCTCTGTCGCTTTTTACAGATCCAGACTAACACGGCTACCCCTCTGATATCTACCTCTTTAGGCACCTTTAAAAATCTGAGCCCATATATCTCCACCAAACATGCCAAGGCTTTTATGGGCACTGAGTGATTTAGGCACAGCAACATTTCTGTTGGCTACACAGGAGCATAAATTGCATACGCTGCTGATGAATGCTTCTCTTCCTTCTTAACCAGCTCACTCTCGGCAGCAGCCACAGAGAGGTGAAAATCACACCAGGTCAGGCTCGCAAAAAAAGAGAAGAGAAGAGAAACCCACAAACAAACCAGCACATTTTAATTTAAAATAAAGTCTTTTTAAGGTCTCAAGGCCTGACCCACTGGTGGGACTGTTACTGAAGCTGGAAAGCTGCCAGTGTATCAGGTTGCAACAGGCCATTAGGAAGAGTTGAATGTGGATAATCTTCCCTAAGGACCAAGCAGTCAGACTGCCTTGATATATATTTTTTTAATTTAGATTAAAAAATCCCTATAACGGTTGTAGATTAATTGGAAAAATACTTTAAAAGGGCTTTCGGAAATTAGGTGAGACTAGTTTTTATTATTGTTGTAGGCAGTGGTTGCTGAAAACCTTTTCTTTAAGAGATGGAGACTCAGACACATGAAACTCTTATTAGGGTAGAAAAAACAAGTGTTGCCTTTCTGGGTTTTCATGATCTGGAGGCTTGTATTACTGCTTCTTTTTTTATTTAATCCAAAATTTAGAAGCAACCAAACTAAATAATATCAGAACGGCATGGCTGATTTCTCAACAATCTGTAAATGTGTAAGATCTTATTAAAAATAAATTACACTGACATATGGTTAAATTAAGTGAGTAGTCACTGTAGAATTAAGACCAACATTTCTGACCAACAGAAATATCGATAGAATTTTTTTCCATTAAAAAAAAAATCAGAGAAAAGAGCTTCTAATTTGATTCAAGCATTCCCCTGCAATATTGCGATATGAATCTAAATATCAGTAATCTATTGCTCTTTGTCACTCATGATTAGTACCAGCTACAGCACTGTTTTCAACTCAGGCATTCAGAGGTCAAGTAAAGCACTAGAGGCTCCAACCAACCATTAATTTCAAGCGTGGAGCATAAATATAATGGTCTTATTTATGCAACAGTAGCACTGTTGTGCTAATGCATAAAAACCGGAATATGAAATTAACTAGAAACCAAAGGGAATCTGACCTGTCTAGTTTCCTTGCACAAGGTGAGGAGAAAAAACACAAACAAAATGCATAAATGTGAAAAATAAGAGAATGTTAATTGTTGGTTTTAATAATCTGCAGTGTTACTAACAACGTAAGTAAGGGCTTTTTAATAAACATACACATTTTATTTTGACAGTGTCCTTACAATCACTGCCACTCTCAAGGATTTACAGCTATTGGCTCCAAATCTATGGCCTGGTCTACACTAAGGGCAGGGGTCAAACTAGGGTACGCAAGTTCAACTATGCGAATAGCGTAGCTGAACTCGAAGTACCCTAGTTCGACTTACTTACCCGTCCAGACACGGCGGGGTCGAACTCCGCGGCTCCAAGGTCGACTCCGCCACCGCCGTTCGCGGTGGTGGAGTTCCGGAGTCGACCGGAGCGCGCGGGGAGTTCGAACTATCGCGTCTTGATTAGACGCGATAGTTCGAACTCGGAGAAGTCGAACTCACCGCGTCGACCCGCGCGATGAGTATGGACCTGCCCTAGGTGTCACTATCCATTTACACAATCATTAATAGCCCCATTACAGATTTACAGGGGCAGCCATAGCATCCATCTGATTAGTTCCATTCAGACATTAAATTGATTCTCCAAGTTTTCTGGGAAATATTTTTTTGGAGAAGCTGTGAGGGTAGAGTCTCTCCACTGAACATTTTTGGCCAGATTTTCAAGTGCTCAGCACCTACAATTGGGAACAGATTTTCATAAATGCTCAGCACCCAGGAACTCCCATTGTGATACCAATGGACAGATTTTCCCATCAACTGTACATAGCTAAGCTTTTACAAAAATCTGGCCCCAGTTGTGGGTCCTGAGCCCTTCTGAGCATTCCAGCTTTATTACTGCCCCTTTATGTGACAAAATTGCTATTTGGTACCTTCTTCAAAGATTCTCCAGACTATCTTTTCAAGCCAGTAGGCTCATATATTCCTTATTTTTATTGTGTGGCACAGGGGGATCAAAAGCTATCACCTCTTCATTCACAAAGAACACTTGTTGCAAATGGCAGCCAGATCCTAGGCAGAGGACGGCTAAGAGGGAAACAAAGCTCCATGCATGACTCAAGACTGAATCTGAAATAAAAAGCTATAGAGACCGACTAAGCCAGCTGGACTAAGAAAGGCAAATTCTTTAAACTCACTGGCCTACATCCGATGAAGTGGGCTGTAACCCACGAAAGTTTATGCTCAAATAAATTTGTTAGTCTCTAAGGTGCCACAAGTACTCCTGTTCTTTTTGTGGATACAGACTATTACGGGTGCTACTCTGAAACCTGGCCTACCAGAGTGCCTTGGTACCTGACCCAAGATAGTTATTTACCATTCTAGAGCCCTTGCTGGAGGTGAGTGAGTCCGGGCAGATGCTGCTTAGAGCATCTTTATAGCTGGGCATCTGGCTTCAATGTAGTCTCCTCTTCCAACAAATGAGCAAGTGTTCACAAATCTGGAGCATATGTTCAAATAGACCCTGGGTGGTTTTAAATTAAGCTACCCTCATGTAACACATACTGTACATAGCTGGAGGAAATTCTTGTTTTGTGACCAATATCCAGCAGTCCCTTTAAACTTCACTCAGCACTCAGCCCATTTTATATCATGTACTCACAAAGGAAAATAAAATGACAGCCTTATATGTTACAATTACAGCTAATTTATAATCTGTGAGTTTTATATGCTGTAAACTGAACTCTTTGTAATAAATCCACTTTAAGTTGTCATTCTTGACTATTTACAATCACATTCTATGATTATTAATAGTGCAAACAGAAAAAAATATTCAATTTAAATACTGAATATTTAAATATAAATGATTTTAAATACATTTTACATTTTTTCCCCAGCTTTTTCGTTTTAACAGTTCATTTTCCCTCATTGATTCTCCAAGGAAAAGGCTAAATCCAGGAAACATATTAGCATCTTTATTCCATAATACCATCATGACGATAATGCAGGAGAGGGGGAAATTGTTGCTAGGCAGATTAATTTAGAAAGCGCAGACTGTATAAATAAAGGGAGGTCACTGTGGTCTGTGAGCCCTGAATAACAATAGGCTGCTTTGGCAGTGTAATAGGGCCTTAAAATGAGTATACATTAGCGTAACTGAGAATTAGGCCCTGTGAGTCCCATCCCCTCCCTAACCCCCCCCCCCCCCCTTCAATGTGGAATATCTTAGGGCTGGACTTGTCTATATATCAACCTAAGTTTAGGTACATAAAGGGAAAAAATGCTATAAATGAAAACAGAGACCAGATGAGGGTAAAACGCTCTATAGTTATAAACGATACATTGTTAGCTATTAATAGCTCAGAACCCTGTACTCAGCTCCAACATCTGGTCAGGTGGAGAGCAAAGAAGCAGGAATTAGTGCACAGAGGAGCCCTGAACACATGAAAGTAAGGAGTCAATGCAGTGTTCTCCCTTCTTTCCCCTTGTTGACATGAGTAGGTCTATTTTGGGCATCTGAGCTTCCAAGAAGAGGCAAAGTTGAAGGCAGTTAAGAGCCTGGGAGTAGCCACTACTTGTGGTATTTACCCCTAGGCCCTTAGGACTCACCGTTTTCTACGCAGAAATCTTATACTGCCAAAAGGAGCATTCCCTCCAGCAGAGTCCCCTCAATGGCTTATATTGCACAGCTGAGATGCTGGGAGGGCTAGCCACAATAGTCCAGCTTCTAAGGGAGTACTGCCACCACCGAAACAGAGAGGGAGCCCACAGAGCAGCCTGAAGGGGCAGGGGCTCCAAGGTCCATGGACATTGCCCTTGATGATTTGCAGGGTCTGGGGAATACTCTCAGCTCTTTTGAAAAGCCAGATCCCTTTCCTCCCTTTGGCTGGACTATCTCCCAATATTGCAGCTTTGAAGTGGCAGTTATTTTAACTTAGTTTTTCCCTCCCCCGCTTTCTGCACAAGAGAGTAGCATGGTGCCCTGAGAACACTGCAACACAAAAAAAAAACCAAACAGAAAATTAGAATTTTGTATGGTACCTGCTTACATTCTCCACTGCAGAGGATTCAGAAATCTGTTCTACATAAAGAGATTTCTTCCCACAAGATAGGAACTCAAGTGTAATTTGTATTCACATACATGCACAGATAAATGGGAGAAGAGGGAAACAAAACTTGGTGCTCTCATTCCTGATTTTAAGCAGCGTTCCAGAGTGACCTTATTTGGATGAACTGTGCATAGGCCCTTCTCGAAGTGAGAGGAAAAGCCATGCGTTACTGTAACATAAGAAAATAGGGTACTTGTGATTAGAAATTATTTTATATTTCACTTATTTCTATAGTAGCAGCAAAGACTATAGATCCAGACTAACACGGCTACCCCTCTGATACTTATTTCTATAGTGCTCACTACCATAGTACCTAAGTATCAAACAAAAATTAAATGTTTTACTCAAGAGGTCAAACAAAAGTTTGTGGCAAAACTGAGAAAGAAATCCAGATTTCCTCATACTCACTTATCTGCCATAACCATAAGGCCACCTTCTTCCCAAATTGCTAATGTTCCCCGGCATCAACATGACTCTGAACCAATGGATTTAGAGATATTACTGTAAGCATAGGTGGATGGAACAGGCAAGTAGAAAAAGTATCCTTCCGATTTGATTCTTGTGGTAAGGGAAGTCTCAGCTTCAGTCTTCCTCCCCCCATTAAAGTAAAGAGCTATTCTGCCTTTGGCTGTCGCTATTGTTTGTTTGTGCTGCCAGTCCTTGACTCTCCACAGTCTAAATCCTCATCTCTATAGTTCAGCAGAAGGAAGCAAAACAAGGGAGACTGAAATGGAAGTAAATTCCCTATTCCAATGGTATTTTTTCCTCTTTCCTGTAGATAGAATGACACACTGTAAATTCTGAAGGTAAGATCTATCTGTTAACACAGAAGGGACTCCCATTCATTCACCATACTTGAAACACTCTCTCTCTTTTGCACATTTACCAAGACAAAAATCACACTCTCCACTAGCTGCCCGGACAGAATCACATATTTTAGAGTCACTTCCAACAGGTAGCATGGGGAGGGGAGTAAGGAACAGCTTTTATTCCACATATTCATAGTCAACTTGATTTGAACCAAGGGTAAGATTTAATGGTACAGACAAAGCCAGTTTAAAAAAAACAACAAACAAACAGAAGTCCCTTTGCATGAGCAAAATGGGACTGGGTGAAATTTTTCAGATGAAGTTTCACCATAGCTTCAGGCAAAAAAAAAAATTTTTACGACTGAGAAAAAAGACGCCAACATTACAAGTCCTAGCCTAGTGTTTCGGGCACTCACTGAGGATGTGGGAGACCTAGGTTCAACTCCCTCCTCTGCCTGATGTGGAGAAAGGATTTGAATTTGGGTGCTCTAGATTGCAGGAGAGTGCCCTAACCACCGGACAATGGGATAGTCTGTTGTGGGGCTCGCTCAAAAGTCTCCCCTGTTGAAACTGTTCCAGTCTGTGTAAATAATTAAATACTCATTGGGCGAGGGAGGGAGAGTGAGAATGGCTATTGCCTAGTGGCTAGGGCAGTCTTCTGCAACATGGAAGACTCAAAAGTGACTGGCCCCAAACCCAAACTTTATAGAGTTGTTCAATTTGCCAACATTATTCAAGATTTTCTAATTTGGTTTGGTACAAACCAAAATTTTTCAGAACTGCCAGTGAACCAAAAAAACAGTTTTTCACCCTGCTCTGATGTACAATGGTGCCCTTATTTTTGCATATGGATTTACTGTCATATTATGCCCAATCAGACAATGAAATGCCCAAAGGGTATATAGTCATCTTGGGCCACACATCAGCTAACGTAAATCGTCATAGCTCAATCTAGAACTTTAGTTACACATACAAATGTAGGACCATACACTAACAACTGTATCATAATTGCATGTGCAAACAAATGCAGGCACTTCCTTGAATGTTTCATTCTAATCCCATTGCCTCTCCTGACTCAATGAATGACCTTGAGCATTACACTTGCCTTCTGTCTGCCTTAGTCTGCCCCATCTATAAAGTAGATTTACAGTAGATTAACTGCCTCACATGGGTGAGGATTCATTAGATAATGTCTAAGAAGCATTTTGAGATTGCTAACTAGAAGATAGACTGTAAAGGAAATTTATCATTAATACAAATAAATCATCATCATCAATCCTTATTATTCACTTGTTTTTTTAAAAAGCACAGTCAACCTTCTTATTTTTTAAATCTTTGGGAACTTGACAGTTGCTGCAAAATTCCAGTCAGAAAGAGATACAGTATATTTTAGCCTGGGTTCCCTGCTTTGATGTTCACACTCTTATTACAGGGGGGTGAGGGGTGGGGGAGGCGGGCAGAGGTGAGAGAGGAGGAGGGGGCGGGGAAGGAGAAAGAGGCAGACTTCACATTTGAGTGCTCTCGATGACATTTGCTGCACACGCACACAGGAGCATTTCCAGCCACTGATTCAGTGCTCTAAATATCTGCCCAGCCTTGTTAGCTCCTCTTTCAGCCTCTGTGGTATTCCGGATGCTCAGTAAATGACTGCCTTCAATTGCCTGCCTTGACAACTGAGCTCTATAAACCAACCGCCAGGAAAACTCAAGTTGAATCAAGGGGCTGCCTGAATAATTTATATGATTGTTACTTTTACAACTTCAGCACATTTAGGTCTAAATCCAATACACATGAACTCCTGCGCAACAGTCTATTCACTGCAAATTGGGCCAAAGAGGAATCTACGCTTTCCTGGGAGGGGGGAAAAAAAGCAGCCAGAAAGGGCAGCAATTGAATTTCACTGGAGCTTATTCTACATTGTGTGCTGGAGTGCAGTTTGTAACAGGAAAATAAAAAATAGCTCATCAGTGCAGTAACTCCCGTCTTACTCAAGTGCCTCCTTATAGAGACTCTTCATCACATTGGTTGTCTACACTAAAAAATTACATCATGTTAGAACATGTATTAACTAACACAGTGTTAAACATGGCTTACTACTCAGTGTAACATGGACCTCTGTGTCTAACCTTGTGTCAGCTAGCCAGGTGGGCAGGCCTAGTGTATACTGAGTGTATGACATTAGGTTCGTTAATGCATGAACTAACTGTAATTTTCCACTGTAGACAAGCCCTTAAAGGCAGTCTCTTAGTTATACACTGGTTAAAGAAATGTGGCCAATCCCCAGCTGGTGTAAACTGGCATCACTCCATTGGATTCAATCAATTTATATCAACTGAGGATCTGGCCCATTATGTCCATCTCACACATGCATTCACAGCATAGTTAAAGCAGCATGTATTTTAGCATCCTTGTCTTTCTGGATAATTATCAGCAAACCTATCCTGTTAGCTGCTGAAGTGGGGAATGCCTCCTTCAGACCTAGATGATGATTTTCAGGCCACATAGCCACCCACTCAGACCCCTGCCACAGACTGAATAGAGGCAAGACCTAGTTCTATAATACATACAGCCCTTTACAGCCTCTCTTTCTCTCTCCACTACCCCCAGAAAACTGCTTTAGCTAATTCCACAATGTGGTGACCGAACATTTTTCCCCTTAAATGATTCCATTGCCCACAAAATCAGTTTATTTTTAGTTGCTGCTGTTCTTATTTGTTCAAGGGAAGGGATAACTGCTGTTCTTTAATGAGACTATTCTGCAGACACAGTAGTCTCTTTCTATAATGGCTGGTTGGGTGCCAGGCATCCATCGCCAATCACAAATTTCTATTGTGAACTCTCTGTAGCAGTGGAGTGGGAATATAGGAGCAAAATGGTTGTGGACTAATATGATACAATATTCTTGGCTGCATACTGTATGAGCAACTTTCCAGTTCGATACGTTCCGGTTTATGTCCTAGCTATAAAACAAACAGCACTCATTTCCTCAACAGCCTTGTAGTCAGAGTGCTTTTCAGCATTATTAACCCCATAAGCAAAGAAGATGGGGGAAGTCTAAAAAAGAGGGAGCCCTCCACCATTCTGATTAGCAAAGCATTCTGTACAAAGAGAATACAATGTACAAGCACTCCTAACCCATTTGGTCTTTGCCCAGAACGTCAACTCCATCATTGTTCTGACTTTGCTGTCAGCTGAAAGAACATTCTGGGGACCGATGTGCAACTGAGCTGCTCACCAAACACCCAATTTCACTTCAGAATTCCTTTTCCCCTAGTGCTGTCACAGCAAGTGGTGTTCCTTCCTCCCTCCCCCCTTTTCAAGCAGGTGCAGGATTTACACAGGCAAGGCATGTAACCGTGCTAATTGTTTCACTCTGCTGGAGTTCATCTGGTAGTCCACAATAAATTGGCCTAATGGAAATAAAGCTTATGAATGTCAGGTACACCCTACATGGGGTGGGGTGTGGGGGACAAAAAACACAGCAAACAACAAAAAGAACCTACACATTTCTGCTGCATGCTCTGCTAGCCAAAACTATGGAAGTCTTGTCCCACTTTAAAATCTCCATTCCTTTTCTACACCAAAATCTGCTCTGTTACAGCTGTGCAGCCTATTTTAAGGACATCAGTGAGGTGACATAGTTGTATAGGAGAGCAGAATTGACCCTTTAGAAAGTTTACTATAATGGAAATATGTCAGTTTAAGCTAAAAGTTCAAATCATATCTGCCAGCCTATTGCATACTTGACTCTGGTACTCGTTGGAAATGCATGTTGCTCCAGTCATGGTTGTCATTCACTTGTGTCCATATATTTGCTGAATACCCATGTGATTTAGAATTTTAGATGGTATGTGGTTTATGTGTAGGTTTGAAGTTTTGGCCAGTCTATGCGGCTGTTAGGGTTTTCACAACACAGTGATGATCAGTGAATTTGGAGAGCCACATTTGTGGGGAATGTCATCGTAGCAATAGAGCCAAAATTTGGTGTTGAAGCCTGTGCCCAACTCTGAAACACAAATACTGCCGAATGTGGAGATCCACAGTACAGATATAGCAAACTGTGGCTCTATACAGATACCACCGTTGTCAGTGGGGAATGAATGTCAGACCTAGAGCACAAAGCACAACCCCTAATGTAATATTTTGGCATCATTTAATATTTTGTTTGGTCACAGGCTATATAGCATCTAGGCAGCTGCTGTACCTAGGAATTATTTTTAGTCCAAGAAAGAGAGACTACGGCAGGGCAGGCCAGATTCAGGTAAGGAACAGCCTTTACCACAAGCTGCTTATCATTGAAAAACAGCTACATCACAGCTAGCGTATTCCCCAACTTCTAACTCCTATGCATTTAGATAAACAGAACTTCTAACACTATAGGTATATCTATACCGCACACTCCTTCAGCAGCATGTAGAGTACATACACTATGCACCTCCCCATCACAGGTATATATAGCAGTGTAGATGGTGAGGCACTGCTTACATGAGTAAAGACACGAATGAACCCCGTGTGTGTACACTCAGGTATCCTGCTAGAGTCTTTCTCCATTGCAGTGAAAAGATCCAGCAGCTCCCTGTGACTGAGAAAGACTTCAGCAGTGGGTAAAGCTCTGACAGAGAGGATGTAGTGATACAAGACTCCATCAGTTCCCTGCTGCTGGAGCCTTTCCCCGCTGTCTTCCTGCTACCAGAGCCTTTCACGGACATGTAGCTACACATCACAGTGTGGACAAATACACTACACAGCATGCCTCTTGTGGTGAGTAGATGAGGCCTATATGTCGTCGCACCTTCTGGTGACCCCAGATAATATTTCATCTACCACTTAAGCTAGGGGAATAACTCCATTAGCTATTAGTAATTACGCTCTTACTGGGTTTCCGCATGGTCCCATACACTAAGGTAAGATGTTACACAGATCTGATGGCCCATAGTTCATGGACAATTTTTCAAAACTACCAAAACTCCAGGACTAAAACCCTGAAAGGTGGGGAGCACCCCCAACTCCCACAATAATCAGTGCTTGGTATCTTTCAGGCTTTGTTGCTTATGAGGACAGTGACAGCTAGCCCACAGCATACATACAAATCAACCAGCAGCACATTATACTTTCAAATCCTGTGCATTTATTTAGTAATGGTACACTTCAAATGGCAAACCCTGCATTACATTGTATAGGCACCTACTTCTCTCTTAGAAGCATTCAGTGAAAACATTAACTTCACCCACTTTTTCCTCTGCCTCATATATCGAGGAGCTTGGAAATACAAAACCATCCCCCTAAAATCTTATTGATAATTGCTCCTGATTAATGCATGAGCATCAATAAAAGGAAGATGGGACACTTTTTGTTAATTAACATAATCAAGTCAAGGAAAATAGGCTACATTACAGATAGCTTGTGTAAAAATAATTGACTCATTAATCTTAACCATAAAAACATGTTCACATTAGCAAGGTCAGCTACTAGAAAGGATGCAAACCCTAGAAGCACATGCACACAGGTATGATTCTGCAGTTATTCCATTTGCAATGGAGTGCAATGAAGGTTTTAGGAAGGACAAGTATTTGGCAAAGCCAGAGGAACTCTCAGTGAGAATATCATGCCACATAGACTGTAAATTCTTTGGGGCAGGCTGTGAGTGTGAGAGAGAGAGATTTAGCACAATGAGACTCAGATTCCTGGTTGGGGCCTCTAACAATACAAATGATAAAATACACATATGCCCTAATCTTAAATGCACAGGCATTTCACTCTGTCTGTCTGGTGCTACAAGGACTGAAGATTGTGGACCAAATTCAGCGCTGGTGGAACGGTTCAACAAAGCTAAAGTTGGGCTCATAAAGGTTACATGTTAAGCCAGCATTGGTGCATTGCTGCCTAGGAGCAATAGATATATTCAGGAAGTGAAAAGAAGGTCAAGGCAGCAAAGGATTTTCCACATCTTTAGGATGAAAGGGAGCCATCATAAAATCACTCAGTGTTTAAAGATGAAGTCAGGCATCAACCTGTAAATTCCATGTTATAGGACTTAAACTTTTCATTATCCATATTACACAGTGGATTGGAGGGCAAGGAAGGTAATATGTGTATTATGAGACAATGTTGCACGTATCGTGTATCACGTAGAGATGTCTTTTCTTTTTCCATTCTTGATACCCCACAATTATCATGGAAAATTAAACAGGAAGTCTCAGTGTCTGACCTTGAGCTGCCACAGCCTTCACGTAATGAGGATGTACTCAGCAGTCCATGGTGTTACATGAACATGAGATATTTTCTACAGCATGAAAATGTTGGCTGCTGTAATTGTAATATACTGTAATGTAATAAAATGTGATGTGGATGAATAGTTGGGATCCACCCAAGATACTGTGGGCCAGAATCTCAGATGGTGTAAATTAGCATAGTTCTGTTGACATAATCCTGGCTGAGGGTCTGACCTGATATGTTCACATTACAGATGCCATCTCACCCTAGCTGTCCAGATTTCTGTAAAACTGCTGTAACTCAGTGTGAAACCCTTCCTTTGTATCTTCTCTTGGAGTTTGTAGAGATTGTAGCATGAAGGCCCCTCTACTCCCTCCCCTCTTCCTGTGTAAAGTGAGTCACCTTGTCTCTGCTTCTCTCTTCTTCCCCCACCCCTCTCCAGAACTCATGGTCACCATATCCTCCCCCACCTCCCCAAATTTTAATTGTTTTAGTTCAGAGATCATGTTGGGTTTTTTTAACCCTATATTGGTGTCTTAAGGACTTTGTTACCTGCTAGTCCATAATAACTGACAATAGTGGATGTTTTTTAAAAAGATCTGCTCTAGGAACTATTTTGGAAAAGTTCTACAGTCTGTGTTATGCAGGTGGTCAGACTAGATGAGCACAATGATCCCTTCTGGCCTTGGAATTTATGACTCCAAAAGAAGTACTGATGCATATTAAAGAAATATTAAATGGATAGAGCAAGTCTTTTCTCAGTTAAATCATAGAATATCAGGGTTGGAAGGGACCTCAAGAGGTCATCTAGTCCAACCCCCTGCTCAAACCGGGACCAATTCCCAACTAAATTATCCCAGCCAGGGCTTTGTCAAGCCTGACTTTAAAAACCTCTAAGGAAGGAGATTCCACCACCTCCCTAGGTAACCCATTCCAGTGCTTCACCACCCTGCTAGTGAAAAAGTTTTTCCTAATATCCAACCTAAACCTCCCCCACTGCAATTTGAGATCATTACTCCTTGTTCTGTCATCTGGTACCACTGAGAACAGTCAAAATCCATCCTCTTTTGAACCCCCTTTAGGTAGTTGAAAGCAGCTATCAAATCCCCCTTCATTCTTCTCTTCTGCAGACTAAATAATCCCAGTCCTCCTCTCTCTCTCTAAGTCATGTGCTCCAGCCCCTAATCATTTTTTTTGCCTCCCTGGGACTCTTTCCCAATTTTTTTTTTTTTTTTTTTTTTTTGTTGTGTGGCAAAACTGGACACAGTACTCAGAGATGAGGCCTCACCCACGAACGAATAGAAGGGAAATGATCCTGTCGATCTATCTGCTAGCAAATGCCCTATACAGCCCAAAATGCTGTTAGCCTTATTTCATCTGCTCATCTACAAATCTGGAATGAATGATGGATTGGAATGGATTTATGATTATTTTTTGTAAATAAAAAAAAAAAAAAATAAAAACATAGAATTTGGCTCATATAATAATTATTATAAATTATTATTTTTGATTTTGATTAGGGCTGTTGATAAACCAACTTAAACTCAAAAAAAAACAAAAAAAAAAAAATCAAAATATTAATATAATTTAATTTTATTCACAAACAATACATATACAATTAATAATAATTAATTTTTTTTTTTTTTTTTTTTTTTTTTTTTTTATTTTTTTTTATTTAATTTTCAATCACAAACACAACAACATAGTGCTACTACTGTTTTGATTTTATTTTTTTTATATTTGCATATATAAAATTAAAAAAAAAAAAAAAAAAAACATTTCAATTTCATTTCACCTTATAAGTAAGTAAATTATTGTGAAATGTTATTTACAAGTACAACATTTTTTAATGTTTTTGTTTTTGTTAAAAGACCCTCAAAACAAAAGAGCAGTAGAACACTGTAGAGTCTCCAAGTCCTCAGTTCTTCTTCCAAGAAAGAAAAAGAAAAAAAAAAGTTTACATTCTTTACATTTACAGGAATAATGTTACCACTTTATAAAGTCAGAAGAGAAGTGAGAAGAGGGCATTCATGGCACTTTTTTTATTTACATGCTAGCAGGCATTTACATGCCAGATATGCTAAACATTCATGTGTCTCTTCATTCATGCCACATGCTTCCAGATATGCTTCCATGTTGATGATGATTTAATAAATAAAATTTAATTAATACTACTTTTTTACTTTTTTGGAATGTCTTGAATGAATGTGTTCTTGCTCCATTTTTTTATTCTGCCATATATTCATATTTTCAGTTATCTCAGTAGATCATATGTTTGATAGCATATTTTTTTTTTTTTTTTTGATTTTTGACAAAACAAGAAAACAAAAAATAGAGATTTCTAGATATAGATTTGTTCTCAACCCAAGAACAGCAAAGAGCCAAGATAAATTAAGAATCTGAAAAGGTGTGAAGGAAGAAGAGAAAGGTGTAAAGCAACAACAAGAACACTCTGAAGAAAAACAAAAAGACCACAAAGAAAAGAAAGAAAAAAAAAAAAAAAAAGATTATAAAAATGAATCTGACTTAAAATATTTGTTCCTGATTGCTTTTTGTTTCGCTTGTATTATTTGTTGGAGATGCAAAGATGAATGATGGCTGATATGTGAATGTCTGAATGAATGGACATGAAACACATACATGATAATTGACATTTACACACACATAATAATGCCTTTTTACACAAGTCACTGCACAATAACAAATGCCTTTCTCTTAATAACATTGTTGTACAAACATTAAGTGAAAGCAAATCTGTCTCAAAATTGAAACAAACTTGTTGTGAGAGAGATTGGCTGAACAAGTAGTAAGACTGATTGTTTTATTTTGTTTTGTTAGTTTTTTTTTTTTTTTTTTTTTTTTCTGTTTTTTTACATTTTTAATTTTTTATTTCATGATTCATGATAAAGATTTTACAATACTATTTTTTTTTTTTTTTATTTTTTAAATTTAATTTTTTTTTTTTTTAATAAATATAAAGTGAGCACTGTTCACTTGCAATTCAAATCAATATATCTGAAAATGTAGAAAACATCCAAAATATTTAAATAAATGGTATTCTATTATTGTTTAATTGCGCGATTAATTTTTTTTAATCGTTTGACAGCCCTAATTTTGATACAAAAAAAGAAACAATCGGGTCAACATTCAAAGAGGTGAACAGGGATTTATCTATATTAATTACTACAAATCCTGCTGTAAACATTTAGGAGTAGCCATTATGAACCCATTTTTCTCTCTTTATAGTTAATCATTTTTGTCACTTCACATTTAGGTGAAGTATTTTTAAGGAACCTACCACCATGGAATCCAATTACCAGGACCCGTGCAAGTGTTGTACATATTTGGAGCTGTGTCCAGAGTAGGTGTTGAGAATCTTATCACACCACTGACAATGCTGGATTTAAAAATAAGTAACTATGCTTCTTCCCTCCCAAATTAAGAAAAGCAACTACTCTGTAATTTTAAGTGGTCCGCAGCCATTATTGACTAATCAATCATCTGCAAAGCTTTATATGGAAAAAAATAAAGTTAACTTTTGAGATATTGGGCTGAAGGAAAAGCAGAGCCACAAAACTAATTTGTGGGGAACATAGTCATAACTCAAATGCAACTATCAAACACAGCAAAAATGAAATTATCTTTGAAGTTTCATTTAAAAAGCGGGAGGGGTTGCAATTAACCTGAGACCAAAAAGAAGCACATTTGCCCATGCCTGAGAGAGATTGTCTTATTTGATCTAAAGAAGGTCTGCAAAGGATTTTCACTGTGTTTGGCAATATGTGCAGAATTTGACTATACTAAGGAGAATAACCTTTAAAGATAGATACATTCCAGTTATATTAGGATTGTTGGTATTTTTGTGTTTAAAGAGGACAATCGGCAAAGTACACAAGAGGATTTATTTATTTAAAGAATCCTTATTACAAATAGCTTAGTTGTTTGAAAATGAAAAGATTTTCGAAAAAATCATGTTCTTTACACAATTCGTGCAATTTGTACACTTTTGCATTGTACTCAGCTTTCACTATAGTTTTCTCCCCCACACTTTTGTTCTAGCAAGTGTCATTTTACCTCTGTTCTTCCATTGGTATATTCCAGCTCTTTGGTTTGGTTAAAAAAATGCTGTACATGGGATGGCAGTGTCCCTTTAAAGAAAAGTTTGTTGGAAAAGGAAAAGGCCCATTGATATAGTGAGAACCTTAAGACTGACAGAGGCATTGATCTAACAAAATAAATCAGATGTGCAGTTTCTTGGAAGCAGATGTTTTAACTAAAAAGCTAAATAAGTCAAAATCAATAGTTCTTGAATCTTATGATCGCACCACCACAATCTCCCACCATTACCTCTTCTGTGAAGACACAATTGTGCTGCTGCAAAAGCAGGGTGAACGACGTCCAGTCGGAAAGGTCTTAAAAAGACACAGGTCACTTTGTCTTTTGGTCACTTTGGTCACTGGGAGTGGCTGGCTCACTACAAAAGCAATTTTCCCTCTCTAGTTATTGACACCTCCTCATCAATTATTGGGAGTGGACCACATCCACCCTGATTGAATTGGCCTTGTCATCACCGGTTCTCCCCTTGTAAGGTAATTCGCTTATCTTCACGTGCCAGTACATTTATGCCTGCATCTGTAATTTTCACTCCATGCATCTGAAGAAGTGGGTTTTTTACCCATGAAAGCTTATGCCCAAATAAATCTGGTAGCCTTTAAGGTGCCACCAGACTCCTCATTGTTTTTGTGGATACAGACTAACATGGCTACACCCGATACGTTATGTTGTAGCAGCAGGCTCTGCACATCTATTTCTGACACTTCTCTAAGAGGGCCCCCTGAGGGGCTATGTCACCAAAGCTCCCAAAGGTATAGTAGTTTCCTAAGACTCTGGTCATTTGTTCCAGACTCTTTATGAAAACAAATTTCTGAGGGTATTTTTCCTCCCAAGCCGATTCTCATTGTTAAGTGAATGGTGTAACGGACACGCAAGGCAGTGAGGTGTTAGGTCCAACATCTTCAAATCAAATACAACAACAGTATTTCTTAACAACATTCAACCTTCCTTTTGAAGGCTCCTCTTTACCTATAACCCACAGAGACCAGCTGGTACTTTTCCATTATCCACCCCTCTTTCTACAGTTGACTGATACCAGAAATGCTGATTTAGGAAGATGTAGTTTTGAGCAAAAACAAAATTTATTTTGAAGTCTCTTTATAATTCCTTCTCTTCTGCTGCTTTGGGAGCATGCATTGTTTTAGATTTGAAGCCTGTTCTTTCATAGTTGTGCCAGGGCAGCTTTAAAATAGTGGCCACCTTTCCTTGTCGCTACTTGCTCTTCTCTGACTCAGGCATATATAAGTGAGCAAAATCTTTCTAGCTCCTGAAGACTTCTCTGCTGGAACAATGACCGAGGCCTAGACAGGAGAGAGAGATTAGAATGAGGAGCACTCACTGTCTTTGTACGAGCCTTCTCCCATCCTCTGAATCATACCACCACTCCTGCTAGAATTTCTCACAGAAAAGGATACGAGCAGAAAAAAATACAAAAATGCCCTGATATTTTTCGCAGGACTGATGACACAAAGATAACATTCAGTGTCTTTTGCTGTTTGAAACCAGTATGGCAATTGCTGGGGAAACTCCTGAGTAAAAAAAAAATAAAGACAATAAAGCATAAGGTGACCAGACAGCAAATGTGAAAAATCAGGACAGGAGGTGGGGGGTAATAGGAGCCTATATAAGAAAAAGACCCAAAAATCGGGACGGTCCCTATAAAATCTGGACAGCTGGTCACCCTAATAAAGTGTGAACTTCCAGGTACTTGGTTGGGAGGTAGGAGATGGAAAGAAGAGGGAAGGAGAAATCATCCTGCGTATTTTCTCTGGTGTTACCTGAGAACCATTCTCTAAGGAAAAGAAATACAAAATTCATACCCTAGCTCAAATTTTGGTCAAAGAGATGGGAGGGAAGTAGAATGGAATTTAAATGTGATCAGTGAAGAGGCTATGCAATTATTAGAGTTTCTCTTTCTCTCTTTCACCCATGTGCACACACATACAAGGAGGAGAAACTCCTTGGGAAATTTCTGCAAATGTGAAAGGATTTTCCATAGTTATGTTTTGAAAGGGAATTTTTTTTCCCATTAACCAGATGTTGCATGGATTTATTTTCAAATACAGAATTTTGAGATCAGATAATTGATACAGAATACTCATGGTTTTTTCTGTGTGTGTGTGTGTGTGTGTGTGTGTGTGTGTGTGTGTGTGTGTGTGTGTGTGTGTGTGTGTGTGTGTGTGTGTGTGTGAAAACTAAACACCCACTATGCTGCTAAACTAAGCAATCATTGTGGCAATGCAGAAAACAAAAAACTATATATTTATATAACTAGCACCAGGCTATTTTATTGTCTTTAAAGCTTTTGTTGGGAAAAAAAACAAAAATAAATCAACAAGAATTTGAAAATATAAAGTTGCACAGTTTTTTAATGAAAAATTAACTTTTTATTTGGAGGGGTAAAATTTCCACGAAAATATTTGTCATTTTAACAATTCCTGCTAGGCTTTATGACAATAAATTATAGGTAGACTCATAGGATACATTCCCTATACGCAAATAAGGCCCAGTATTTTTTTGAGAACGAGAGGGAAAAAAATATAGCCAGATATGCCAAAGACCATTCCAAAAATACTACGAAGGGGACTGGGACTGATATTTCATTGCTTTCTGTAGCCATTGACACGTGTAAAACAGGTGTAAAATGCTACCAAATGAGATTTTTCTCTTTCTTCTATCCTTTTTGTGTGGAGGCCGCCTGCTCTTCTAGAAGAGGAGAGGCCAAGATTCTGCAAACATTTCTGCACACACTTAATGTTAAGCACATGACTAGACCCTGTGAAGTCATCAGGACTAATCATGTGCTTAAAGTCACCAACAGGCATAAGTGTTTACAAAACCAGTTCCCCAATTTTTTTAAAATACACAGTGTGCCGGTTAACATACAAAACTAAGATTCTACTTTGTAGGCAACTGAATTACCATCTGAACAATTGCAAAAGCAAAACTTTGAAAAGCAAAAAAAGTGCTTAGTTTGAAAGTCACTCCTACACTGCTGTGAGATTCTTTAAACCCTAGTCTTTGCAACAGATTGTAGCAAACAGGAATGAAAGAACAACAGATCCTTACTATCAATGCTTATGGCAATGAGCCCTGCCTCCCAGTAAGTTTTCAGTCAGTGAAGATTATTTTAGGATCATAGTGACTGAGATTGTATATTTTGGGGCATCACAATAATTAGCTTGAAACCATTATTAATGTATAGGAAAGCATTGCAATTGTATTTTCTAAAATAATCTGCACCGGTTTCAGAAAGTCCCGTAGGCTGGTGGAGAATTTACTGATTGTAAATGGCTGAAGATTTGAGATTAGTTTAAGGTAATTCTTGCCTACCAAGTTTATTAATGCTGTGAAGAAAAACAACAGTGTTGTGTCACTCTGGGGGTTCACCCAGACCAGGACAGTGGTGATACAACCCTTTACTGTAACCCTGGGCTCATCTGCACACTGCAGCTTTATAGTCCTGAGACCAGCAGCCAGCCTACTGCACAATGGTCTCACCCTGGCTTCCACCAGCCTGGTAACTCCTTGCAGAGTGATGTCAACAGCCCTTCCAGTCCTGAGTCTCCCCAAAACCATCTCCCCTGCAGTGTCCAGTCCTCTCACTGAACACTCGCAGAAGTTAAGTTCATTGCCTCCAAAGACACACAGAACGCACTCCAGTGCGGTAGCTTAGCTGAGGACTTCACATTTCAGTTTAATACACAGCACTGAGGGGGGTTTGTAATGACTCAAAAGTAAGTTTATTAACAAGAGTAGTGTAACCGGGTGCAGGCCAAAAAGGGTCTGGCCAGGCCCCTGTTAGCCCAGCTCCCATTAAGGGGTATTAATTGGTACTGGCTGGGTGAGGCTCACCAAAGGGCCTAAGGAAAAACACCTGCAGGCCTTGTTAGCCAGGAGGCTATATAAAGCTGGCAGGAAGGAAGTGGGGGGGGCAGGAAAGGGAGGAGCCTGAGGCTGTAGTTCCCAGCTGGCTGAAGGAGCTAGCTGTCTCCCAGGGAGCTAGCTGGAATGGACTGTATATAAACGGTGGTGGGAACTGATACAAGGAATAAAAGGGCACTGGTGCTTGCATATTAAGCAGTCGCCGACTGATTTTTGGGACGAGCAGCGGAGCGCTCCATTACAAGCGGCTATTTAAGTGGTAATAAGTTGAAATAAAAGACAAGCATGATTACAGGTAAAACAAAACACACTCTCCAATGACAAACTTAATTTCAGCAAGTTATAATCTTTGCTTAAACTGGTTTCTCACTTGCATAAAGGTTCCAACAACTCTTGCCTTCCAGGCGAAGAGGACCCCAGCTTGCAAAGGGTGCTGTATCCTACTATCCCCTCAGTGTGTATGCCCCAATGGCTTTTTGCATTGTTTTATATTTCCCAAATGCTGTTGTCTGTTTCAAGAGCTGAGGTGCAGGCTCCATCCCCAGTTTTGATCGTTCAGTGGCCTTACCCACTTCTCTTTTATCTTTATGGCTTTGTTTACCTTATATGTAGCTATACTTGTCATTGTCCTCTGTTACCTCACTCCATTTACAAAGGAAAACAGGCAAAACAACGTTCCTTTGTCAGCATTATGTACTGATTGCAAAATGCCTTTTAAGAACATATTTCCAACACACATCTATGATTCTTTATACACAACCCTTACTTGCATTATGCAATAACATTAATGACCAGTGTGTTACCAGTTTGCATGACACCTTTCAGACACAGATTATGACAACACTGTGCTAGGGGCACTGAGTGTGTCAGGCCTGATGTGAGTTATGGTAAGTCATGCCCTTTGCCAGCTAGCACCAAGGGACTCCCTAGGTTATAGAAGTAGCCCATTTGTTTAATAGAATAAGGGCATTTGACAATGGTGTGTTTGTTTATATTTTCTTGTTGTACTTAGAGAGCTGGACACGGAGATACATTAAAGTAGAAGAACTGTTCACGGTCACAAGTATTGTAAACTGTCAAATAGCTTGTTTTTCCCTAAAGTAAACAGTCATTCTAACAGACTGGCAGTGTTGGCAGGAAACACTAAGCCCTGTTAGAAGGCAAAGATTCTGCTGAAAAGTGTTAAATGTGTTTTGCTAACTCTGTTGTAAATTCCAAGAGGAGGAACCAGCCAAGCCATCTGTGACAGATATTGCAATTTCCTGCAGTATCCTTGGGAGACCTTATTGAATTAAGTTTGGAGTCCATTGTATAAATGAATAATTTTATGTATTATTGTGAGTCGTGATTCTACTTAACCTCTTGAAAAGGGAGATGATACAAATGTGTGACCTGGGGGTTTCAAAGGACTATACTGAACAGGCAAAACTGGACTTTTGGAGTAAAAAATGTTAAGTGGTTTTCCTGGGGAATATCTACGGAGAGGTGACTGTTAATTCCCTAGCTCTGGTTATACAAAAAGTCAATCTTTTGAAGCTATGCCCTGAGGAGTAAGATCAAGGCCCAAGCTGTATCAAGGAAAGACAGAACTTTTCATAGTTGTTCTGGTTCTGAATCTGAGACAATTATGAACTTGGAATAATGGGGAAAACCCAGTTGTGGCTTTTGAAGGACTGGTAAGCTTTTCAGCATGTGTGTAGGTTCTTTTATTATTATTATTATTATTACATTTTCTCTGCAATATTTTCACCTTAAATATATATGTGCTTGCTTATAAAAAGAGCTGTGTGTTAACTTATAACTGTGGGCAACTATGCTATTCATAACATCCGGAGAGAAAGCAAAGCATGGATGCCGGCCTGTTTAGGCTGTCTGGCTTGCTGGGAGTATCACAGTGGAGGCAGGGAATTGTGCAGCCTGGAAAAACCTTGGACAGGAGGAAAAGAGAAAATGGGTCTCTATCCAAGAGAGGTGATGGCTGAGGAGCCAGAAGCCTAGTGTGGGTGCCCTTGAGGGACCACAAAGGGAGAATCCACGTGCAGTTGGCCAGAACTGTGACAGCATCCTCTTAAAAAGCTGAAGTAAAAGTAAAAGTCTTTGTTTCTGGCACGTATCCTTACTGGTGCTGGTCCCTGGCCATACAATTCCACCTTCCTCTACCCTACTAGATGGCCACCTAGGAACGGAGTCCAGGGACATTTAGGATTTAACAATCATGAGCCACCGGCAAGTCCATCAATTAAGACATTAGAGCCAAGAATACTTCTAGCTAAACTGTCTCAACTACAGCTTCTTGAAACTGAGTGAAACCACCAGCATCACAACCACCAGCATGCATAAGTACCAAACTTTTTAGTTTTGTTTTCTCTTGCAGTTTTTATTCATAGAAGCATGATTCTACCACAGACTTCATGCACTTCTTTTTGAATTCCATTAAATGGTTGAAAATGGGAGAGAGAGACTGAGAACAGAACCCATGAAACTTTTGAGAACACCACCTAGAGAATAGGTCCTCAAATACCTAAAACAACCCTAGTTTAAACAACCTTGTTGGCTGAAACATCACACATGCAGTCTCAACTTTGGCTTCAACCTGGAAGTCATTTGACCCTCCCTCTATCAGTCATTCAGATGACATAAATATATGTACATTAGCATTAAGATTGATAATACCCACTTACTCTGGGGGCTAATAGCTAAACAAGATTGCTCCCCTCCCAAATTATTAAATAAAACTTAAGATTTTTTGGTTTATCAGCCTGATAACTAAATTAATTTGTTACATTTAATATTAACTGACATTCAGATTTGTTTATGTGTACTTATTTTAGCTATTTTACTCAGTTATCTAGTTTAGTTAAATTATATGCAATTAGAAATCTGTGTGGTTTAGATGCTCTTTCCCTAGATGTCAGGATTCCAGACTTGAGGAGTCTTGGGGTAAATAATCAACTCTGTGACCTAACCAGTGGTGGCCCATAGAACTGCCCCCATAAGTCTTCACATAATTTGTGTCCACACAGTTTGTTAGCTTTTAGAGGAATGCTGACTTCCGTATTTATCATTTCTTTAATGAAGCAACTGGGTTCTAGAACCTTTGAGATTTTGGGGAGGATACCATATGTCAACTTAAATACTGGCCAGTTGTTCAAAGAAAGCTTATACTCCTCACAGTTCCAATCTGGGCTTTAATGCTGTCAGCTGTACTTCTCACCATGACCACACTTCGGCTTGACCTTTGTTTTGGTTTGAATAGTCCATTATCACGCAATCCTGCTAGGATTAGGTCAAGTTACTCTTGCAACTCATCTTCTCTATTCTTCTCCCCTCCCCTTGCTTCTTCCCCTATTAATTCTTTTCTTTATGATCCTAGAGAGAGTTCTGTATGTATTTCTCTCCCCGCTTCCCACTGTGCTCACTATCTCACAATATACCAGAGTTTACACTACTGCAGGATCCTGTTCCAGAGCCAGAGCTTCCTAGTCGGTGTCCTTGGAAGACCTTGGTCTAAACAGCAGATTATTAATGACCTTGTGTGCTATCATTTCAGATGTTGATTACTAAAATTTGCTTTGAGATGTTAAGGGGCTATGCAATCACATGAGCCATCAGGCTTGAGGTGCAACTACAGCAGTGAAGCATGTGAAACTAGCAGCTGCTTACTGAGCAGCAGCTGCAGAAGCAATAGATATGGAAGGAGCCAGTCAAGCTGCAAAAGGAGCTTCTGTTGTCTTAGTAGAAAGCTTATACTTTCCTGTTTCAGGCTGTTTATGACATAAGTGAGTTGAGGATACAGAACAAATATAAAAGAGAGCCTGGAGAAGAAAGCTCTTACAAAGTTCATTTAGCAAAAGTATATCAATGAGGTCTTTCTTGTCCAATATTTGTATATTAGCAAGAAACTGCCCCTAAGAGTCAGAATCCAAGTTATTGTTTCTCCTTCTGGACTGAGTAAACATTGCATCTCTGGCCTTGAAAATACATGCATTGCCCAGAGACACAAATCAGCTGAGATTGCGGTAAATAATGGAACTATCTTCAGGCATATTTTCCTTTCTTTAAAAATAAATAACGACTTGAAAAATTAGACTGGAAGGATTACTGACCAGTTCTGAAGAATGATTAAAGTATCTCTATTGTTTTAGGACACATTTTTCCCCATTAAAAAAAATGGGGTCCTTTGTTGCAAAGAAATTTACCATTTCAAAGTTTTATTTGTTTTTTAAAGTCTGTTTAATTTCAGTGAACAAAGTCAGAGCCAGGTAGCAAATAGTTCTTTAAGAAGGGATTTTATATGATTTCAGTTTAGCAACCAAAGAAAGACCAACTTTGCAGGAGGCAACTCAGTTTATGGTCATTCTTAAAGATTTATTTCTGCCTGCTGAGATGGATTAGATGTGTTGGTTTTGCATAGAGATCGCTGTAAAGTGAATTATCTGTGGATTTTCACTATCCATGAATAATTCAAGTCTCTAATTTACCCAAACATGCAGTCCACCAGTAGTTTCTCTCCCCCACTCCCCAGTAACATGTTTACTTTATTGTTAATTTTACTTTTCTTTAAGGAAGAGAGAAAATGTTCTTTAAGAAAAAAAAATACATTTCAGGCATAACACATTCTGTTCAAACTAGCCAGACAACACAACCTAGTATGTCAGTAATTTAGAAGAAAATGAAATCTGTTGAATTAGATACCCAGTGGCAATTCACAGTGTAAGGATCTCATCCAAATTTATTGCTCTGGATAGGAAAAAGAGCAGATGACTGAGCACAGTCAGGATACACCAAGGGCGACATTTTTATATGTGGATGGGCAATTTAATTTGTCTCTGCTTTTTATGAATTGCAGGCATAGATGTATTTGCACAAAAATACATAGGCATTTTGAAAGCAATTAATTAAGCATGCAATTTATATGAAAACAATTTACTGTTGGACATTATCTAGGCACCCAAAATACACATGCAATTTCCACACCTTCCAATTTGTGGACATAATTTATTTTGATTGTGTAATTAGGAAAGTAGACTCTTATTAAATTCTGTCTTACTAAGAGAACCAAGACAAATTCAGCAGCCAAGATGTCAAACCTATGAAGGAAAAGGAAAGTGCAGCTTTTGGCACTAGTTAGAAAAGCTTCGGGCAAAGCTTAAATATGGAAAAGTAGAGAAAATAAGAATCCTGAGTTTATGAGGCAAAAGCTAAGCTAATATGTGCCACTTAAAAACTCTCTCTCTGAGACAAAATACAGTTAATGCCAAACCTTAAAAACACAAGTGGGTTGAGCTGGGAGAAAAGATCATCCAGCTCAAACCTGCCTTATGCTTGTCATTGCTTCAGATATATTTTATTTGGTTCTCACTAGAGCTCACCAGAACACTTTGACAATATGTATTTTCAATGAAATATGCGGTGTCATTGAAGCCAAAATGTTTTGAAGAGACTATTTATTTGGACAAGAAGGTTACTGAGGTCCAGGTGGACTCTGGTCACTTCTCACCAGACATACCTGAATCAGAAACATGACCTTTTCAAAACCAAAAACAGTCCATTCCATTTCACAAAAACATTCAAAAGATTTTGCTTTCATTCCAATGCAGAATGAAAAAGTTTCAAAACTACAAAAGTTGTCACAAAACACAATTGTTGTTCGCTGGCCAGTTCTAGTTTTTACCCCTCATTCTTCCCTTTGTCGTAAAATGATAATGTTCTCCATCAACTCATCTCCACCCTGTTGCCAACCAGTGTTGTGTGGCCTCCTCCACTTCCTGCAGTGTTACTAAGCTACTAATTTCTGCTGTGCTCTAGGGGGGTCTGATTCTCTGCATCCAAAACTCCCATTCTGCATGGCTGAAGCATTAAAATCTCAGTTGTGCCAGTTGTCCAGGACAGCTAGTTCAAAATCAGGGTGGTACAAATTATATCCAAGGATGCCCTTAGTCCACAGCCTAAAGCCCTAATTCAGCAAGAGTTTAAGCATATGCTTCAACAAGATTAACCTTGGGGCTGTGAAACAGAAGTAGAGCTAACTGGATCTGCTAAGGTTTATTCAGCCAAGACTTAGAGGGACTATCAGGACATTTCGAATCCTCTGAAGAAGAAAAAAAGTGACCATCCAGCACATAGGAGCTACAGGTATTTGACAACTGTCCCATCTTTGACCTTGAATGACTAAATATAGAGCATCAAAGAACTCCACAGCAGACATATTTGATTTTAATCACCATCAGCAGTATGGAAGGCTTCCTTCCTTCATTTCCATCCCTCCACTATCTCTCAGCCAAAGATTTTTCCTTCATGTGTCCCTGAAAATTCTTCTCCTTCAAAGCCCCTGCCCATTTAATCTCCCCAAGAACATAACAGCCATACTAGGTCAAAGCAATGGTCCCTCTAGCCCAGTATCCTGTCCTCTGACTGGCCAACGCTAGATGCTTCAGAGGGAATGAACAGAACAGGGAAATAGTAATCCATCCCGTCATCCAGTTTCAGCTTCTGGCAGCTGGAGATTTAGGGACACCCAGATCATGGGCTTGCATCCCTGACTATCTTGACTAATAGCCATTGATGGACCTATGCTCCATTAAATTATGTAATTCTTTTTTGAACCCAGTTATACTTTTGGCCTTCATCACATTTCCCGGCAACAAGTTCCACAGGTTGACTGTGCATTGTATGAAGGAGTACTTCTGTTTGTTTTAAACCTGCTGCCTTTTAATTTCATTGGGGGGCCCATGGTTCTTGTGTTATGAGAAGGAGTAAATAATACTTCCCTAGTCACTTTCTAAACACCTTTCCTGATTTTATAGACCTCTATCATATCACCTCTTAGATGTTTCTTTTCTAAGATGAACAGTCCAAGTCTCTCTAATCTCTCCTCATACAGAATCTGTTACATACCCCTAATCATTTTCATTTCCCTCCCCCACCCACCCTTTTCCCACTATCTTTTTTTGATGTCTGACGAAGTGGGCATTCACCCATGAAAGCTTATGCTCCAATACATCTGTTAGTCTTAAAGGTGCCACAGGTCTCTCTGTAGCTAATTTAGACTCCATCATTCTGCATGTTTAATTGAGAATATTTTTCCCATGTGCATTACTTTGCTCTTAACATTACATTTCATCTGCCATATTGTTGCCCAGCCACCCAGTTTAGTGAAATCCCTCTAACTCTTCAGAATCAACTTTGGACTTGACCGTCTTAAGAAATTTTGTATCATCTGCAAATTTTGCCACCTCACTGTTAATCCCCTTTTCCAGGTCATTTGTGAATATGTTGAACCACACAGGTCCCAGTATAGATCCTTGGGGGGGCCCTGCTATTTAACTCTCTCCATTGTGGAAACTGATCATTTATTCCTACCCTTTGTTTCCTATCTTTTAATCAGTTACTTGTCCCCAAGGGGACCTTTCCTCTTATCCCATGACTGCTTAGTTTGCTTAAGAGCCTTTGACAAAGGCTTTCTGAAAGTCCAAGTACACTGTATCCATTGGATCACCCTTGTCCACGTGCTTATGGACAACCTCAGAATATTCTAATAAATTGTTGAGGCATGATTTCCCTTTACGAAACCCATGTTGGCTCTTCCCCAACGTATTGTGTTCTCCTACATTTCTGATCATTCTGTTCTTTACTATAGTTTCTCAACCAGTTTGCCTGTTACTGAAGTTAGGCTTATGAGCCTGTAATTGCCAGGATTGCCTCTGAAAACTTTTTTTTAAAAAGTCTAAGTTACATTAGCCATTCTCCAGTCATCTGGAATGGAGGCTGATTAAAGCAATAGAGCACATTCCACAATCAGTAGTTCTTCAATTTCCTTCAGAAGTCTTCATTGAACACCACCTTAGAAAAACCATATGAAGAACCTTTAAAATCTAAATAGAAGTACATTTCTGTAAAGCGTTTTCGAATTGTTTGAAAGGGCATGTGTGTGATTTCACTTACAAATTAATAAGATTAAAAATAGATATTTATTTTGAGAAATGCTGACCGTTGACTTGAGTGCCTTTAAATTCAGATCAGGAGTTCATAACATTCAGTGTAGTGGTTTCATTTAAAATATTGCATCTAGAGATAAATATGCATATGAGAAACAATCTGTTTTAGTCAACAGGAAATGTGTTACTATACAGCATCCTGCAGGAGGCGCAGCTGCTATCTGCTGAACCTTACTACTTTATAGTATGAGCACACTTGGCTAAAGTACTGTAGGGTTCAGTTCTCCCATCCAAGTATTAGTTTGTGAAATCTGGCAAAATCCTACTTGCATTGGGATGGCTTAAAAAAAAAAAGTTATCATTTGAACCTGCAAACAGAGCTAAGGTACTGGCCCCAGATCAAAACACCAGGCTTGCTCCAGCTGCTTGTGTATGCAAATGAGGGAAGGGGGGAGGGATTCTACAGAAAATGCCCAAAGAAAATAAAAGCCATGCTCATATTAAGCAAGAAACAACTCTGTCAAAGAGGAAAGCAAATTTCAGTGCATTATAACATGTCTCATTGTTGAAGGAAGGAGGAAGGAATGGAGGTGAATAAGCTGAAGAAGCAGAAAATGTGGCATAGCATAGCCATGGAAATCAAAGCTGGAAGCAAAGAAAAGGACAAAAAGGAGCCAAAGAAATACCGATAGGGCATAAGAAGAGCCATAATAAAAACACAGAGTGGAGAAGGAGGAAATGTAATTGTACCAGTGGAGGAAATCTACCATTGAGAGAACAGTTAAACTGAAAGAGGGAAACGCCACATCTCATGCATACAACTGGTGCATGAGTTGTAGAATGGAACTCAGGACTGGCAAAAAAATGGTCCGCTATAACTGCACCTAGTGAATATTGACATTTAAAAGAAAAAAAATGAAATTTGTGAAAAATGAAATTAAAATAACACATCTGTAATCGTAAAAGGAATTATTTGAATGAGACTTTTTAAAGTTAGTTGTTAAGTGCACCACGTTAAATTGCTCTTAGCCTAAAAGTTTGACCTTTTCTACAATATCTATGAGCCAGATTGTTCCCCCACTTCCATATTCTCAGCAAGCCTGAGTAACGTGCCTTAGTAGGGGGACTCCACAAAGGCTGACAGAAAGGAGGTCTCTTTCCCAGACTGTGGAGTCAGAATTATCAAAGGGGGCTTCGGTAGCCCTAAGTCCACTGCTCTACCATGTGGGAAAATTTGTGGATACATGGAGCATCAGATCTACCAAATCTTGCCCATCTGGCCTTGCTCCAGTAACTATAGATCCTGCTATATGGGCAGGGTCTGTGGCAGCTCTATGAGGCATGGAAGGGATATGGACATCCTACATGGTCTTCCCCAATCATGCACTAGTTCTGCTGCAGGCAGGGTTTTCCACCGCCACAGAAGAGGAGTCAGGTTTTACCCCAGTGTATCATAATAAGAATATTACAGCTGGATAGAAAATGGCGAAAGCTCTATGATGAGGCATATTAACAATACTGTCCACATTCTCCATGGAGACAAAGTCCTATAGAAGCCTCTGATGGAGTACAGCCAACATCCATCGAGAGAGAGAGTCTGCAGAGAAGGAAAATTAAAATAATAGCTGAGGATTAAAAATAAACTCTTGTGCCAATAGCATTGTCACAAGAAGACAGGGTTTTGAAGCACTTAGTGAATCCCATAATATCCCTTGATGTGCTACATGTACTAGTGGAATCTGTATAGTGTTCCCTTATGTTACAATGGAATGCAGACAAAAATAGCCATTTCCAAAGCCCTAAGGATCTGAAGACTTATCTAGGCCCCTATAACACTGAGAGCTAAAAGCAGCATATAGCCCTAGCCCTGGGCAAAGGCACGTTATCCTTGTACAAGCTCTCTGGAGGCATTGTGCCAGTGCTTTAGGGAGTGTAGGGTGTCATAGTTGCAGTGCCACCATTGGATAGGGCACAGCAGCTGCTGTCCTCTGCATCTGAACTGCTTAGCTGGAGAGGTCAACAGTCCCAACTATCTCTGGTCCCTATGGGCAGGCTAACGCCAGCTCTAGGTCTGTAGAGTCCTGGCAACACTCAGCACGACTCCCGTCATGCTCAGTCCCTGCTCCTTGCACATTCCCCTCTCTTTGCCTACTCTCACAGTGACCAGGCACTATTTAGGAATGTGGGCTTAGATCCAGTACCATCACGTATAGCTGGAATGAATTCTTTGATCTTTCATTACCACAGTAAATTACTTATTTGTGGGAAGGCTTTTTACGAAGTCTCCTTTAAAAAATATACAACCACTATAAAATATATTTAGCATGAAATATATCCCATGATCAAATATGTGCTTAAAATATACTTCACCGATTGTAAACCAGCTCATTACAAATGATGGCAAACCCCATAAAGCTTTTTAAAATCTCCTTTCTTCACACAATTGTTTGTGTGTTTCCCGCAGAAGAGGAGATCCAGATGAACCAATAATGCTCAAAAAAAATTAATTCATAAATAAAGACTATCCTATAGTTTTAGAGATGGATGTAAAAACCTAATAAATCAGAGGTGTGGCAAAGTAACCACTGTAGTTCTATGTAGGCTGTGAGTGGAAGGAAGAAAGTACCATCTGGAGTCCTTATACTTCAGAGCAGGAAAGTCTTTACAAAAAATCAAGCTACTGTAATGCAGAAGTGCTATCCTCTATAAGGGAAGGCATAAACAGAGGTGAAGAATTGAACAGTCATGCAGTACAATATCTTATTTTATGGAGAAAGATCAGTGGGACATTTTGCAGTGAAGTATTAGAGAGCAGCAATGTGATAGTAAAATCCCACTTAAGGATGCATGTTGCCCTCTGCTGGAGTGCAATACAAATGTGGTGATTCCACAAAAAAAGCGTGTAAAGTTGGTGGAGAGGCTAAAGAATGTGTGTTATCCTGGAAAACACCCTACACCCTACACTCCCTCAAACCCCACTTACTTTGGGTAAGTGTTTCTCTTCCACAACTTTATTAGACAAAGGACCAAACTGAACCCTCCAGTCTAAGTTCAGATACAAGTTTACAACTCTACCCTATCACTAAATAAGCCAAGTGCTGACATCAAAGTCGCAACACTGCAACTTTTGAGAAAGTCCATATTTTGAGCCTTCTCTGCTAAGTTTCAATCTGAGGTTTTGTTCTAGCCCATTTTATTATAAATAAGGCTGCAAGTCTGTCATGGAGGTCACGGATTCTGCCACTTTCCGGGACCCCCATGACTTCTGCAGCTGGCAGGTGTGACTGACCCCAGGGCCAGCTGCACTGCCACCCCCCACCCCCGCAACAGCGGCAATCCTGGTAGGGTGCTGGGAGTCCCGCACCGCACCCCGCCAGCAGCAGCGTGGCGGTCCCAGGACGATGGGGCTGCCCTGCACCAGCAGCGGCTGCTTTTGTCCTGGTAGGGTGACCAGGTGTCTGATTTTCCCCCAAAATCACACAAAGTCTGTAGCAGAGCCAGGAATTGAACCCAGATCTGGGGCATTCCAGTCTAACATGAAGTAGTTAAATATCAACCTCATTTTACAGATGGGCAAGCTGTGGCTCAGATACTCACTAGGGCCATATAGAGTGGAGTAATTTTGACCCCCACATCGTGGGATGGGGGAAGCAAGAAGCTAGCTCTCCAATTGCTCTTGGTCCCAGGGATGCTGGAACAATTTGTATGGTGGGGGCGCTGAAAGTCATTGAACCAAAGCTGTAAACCCTGGATATAATGGAAACCACTTCAAGCCAAGGGGTGCAGCAGCACCCTAGCACCTCTAATTCCATCCCCTATGCTTGGCCCTTACTGTCCTCACAAGAGCCTGTTCACGCTACAAATCCTTCCACCCTCCTTATGGAGCTTCTTAACAGCCCCTCAGATCAAATCCATCATCTCCCACTCCTCCACCCTTTCAAAATCTCTACCCACTCCTGTTTCCCACTCAAGTCACTTCTGTTCCCTCCACACTTGCTTCCTCTTCACTCGGCCACCCCTGCCCAGGGATATGTGGCAGGAGCAGAGAACCAGAATCCCAGACCTTCTCAGCCCGTTATAGAAAACCAGCCTTTTCTATGCAGTGTCCCTTGCTGACCATCTGCCTTTCTGTGAGGCTGAGCAGCTCAATAACAGGAATGAGATGGTAGGAGACTGAGCACTGCTGCAGAACATAGCGGTGACACTGCTGACTTTCCCTCCCTCAGATGCCTTCTTCCCAATTCCTCTCTACAGAGCTGGAATTTGAGGAAGTGCAGGAGCAGGTATCCACACACTGTCTGGAAGCTGTAAGGTAGTTAATTCATTATGAAATAGAAAGTGCTATAGAAGTGCAAATTAATATAATCAAAGCTGCAGCATCAGCTGGTGCTTAATGTTTGTGACATCATTCATTTAAACCTACATTTTCTAGGGCTTTTCAGGGACAAACTCTGTGTGACAGTGAGAACAGCCTAAAATGCAGTCATATTCTTGGGGTATCTCTCGGTTCTGTGAGAATTGTGGCTCATCATTGTCCTAAGTGTGTTTATTAGAAATTGCAAGGAGCAGAATTAGGGTATCTTCTTAGGTGGCCTAAGTGCAAACGGACAATAGATAGATGTTGAACAAAAACAAAATATGAGACCAAGACAAACTCCTGTAAATCTCTCCTCATCCCCACCCGCCACCATCTTTTCCCAAGTAAAAGGATCTCTCTCACTTGGTCACTGAGTGGTCAGTTTTGACTGACAGAAGTTCATGCAAACCCTTCTTTTGCGGGAAGAGCGGTTGCTCTCCTTTGGTCTTGCTTTGTGTTAAGTTCAAACTGCATTAAAAACAAAGTGAAATTTAGCTGGAAGCTATAGGTTCAGGATAGTTTAAGATGGAAACTATGTGTTTGTACTTCACAAACCATTAATCAACCCACATATTCTGCTATTTTTGACTAATACAAGTTTTCTTCAAGAAAGTTTGCCCAGGCCTGAATATTGTTATAGTGGGAGTCACCAGCTGGCATAGTTACTCATAGTATTCTATTTCTCAGAATGTGAACAGTGCACAGTCTTTGAAGAAATGCTGAATTGTTTTGTGATAGAACTGCTTTGGGGAAGGGCTATTGCAAACAGCCTGCATCTTTTAACTAGAGTCAGGTTTTGGTGCAGAGTTGCTTCCTGGGAACCAGACACTGGTTTGGATTGATATTCCTGAAAGCGTGGATTGCCTGCGTGCTGTCTATGACCACTTTTGTTCTAAGACTGGGGTATATAGTGAAAACACACAAGAAAATTCCCTGATTCCACATCACTGATGTCTCCTCCATTAGGAAACCAACCTGCAAGGCCCCAAAATCTGCTACCAGCTGGCAGAAGGGAAACAAACAATTTTCCCTTCATTCCCATTGATTTGTTCTTCTACTAGTAAATTTAGAAGTCTATCAGTTCCGTTCCCAGTTACTCATTGACTTTAAGGCCAATAGGGACCATCATGATCATCTAATCTGACCTCCTGCACATTGCAGCCACAGAACCTCACCCACCCACTCCTGTAATAGACCCATAATCTCTCTGGCAAGTTACTGAAGTCCTCAAATCATGATTTAAAAACTCCCAGTTACAGAGAATTTGCCATTTACACTACTTTAAACCTGCAATACCCCATACTGCAGAGGAAGGTGAAACCCCCCCCAGGGTCTGCACCAATCTGACCCAGCAGGAAATTCCTTCCCGGCCCCAAATATGGCAATCAGTTGGATCTTGAGCATTTTGGCAAGACCCACCAGCCTGACACCTGGGAAAGAATTCACTGAAGTAGCTCAGAGCCCTCCCTATCTAGCTTCCCATCACTGGCTGTTGGGGGATATTTGCAGCTAGCCTAGCAGTAACAGATCAGCTACATGCCATGGTTGGCAGTCTCATCATACCATTCCCTCCATAAACTTAACACACTCAATCTTGAAACCAGTTATGTTTTTTGCCCCTCTCCTCCCCTTGGACAGCTATTCCAGAACTTCTGTCTTCTGATGGCTAGAAATCTTCATCTAATTTCAAGCCTAAACTTATTAATGGCCAGTTTATGTGTACTTGTTCTTGTATGAACATTGGCCTTTATCTTAAATAACTCCTCTCCCTCCCTGGTGTTTACACCTCTGATGTATTTATAGAGAGCAATCAGATCTCTCTCAGCCTTCATTTGGTTAGGATAAACAAACCAAGCTCCTTGAGTTTCCTCTCATATGATAGGTTTTTCATTCCTCTGACCAACCTAGTAGCCCTTCTCTGTACCTGTTTCAGTTTGAATTCACCTTTCTTAAACATGGGAGACCAGAACTGCACACAGCATTCCAGATGAGGTCTCACCAGTGCCTTGTGTAAGGACAATAACACTTCCCTGTCTCTACTGGAAATACCTCTCCTGATGCATTCTAGAATTGCATTAGCCTTTTTCTTGGCCGCATCACATTGGCAGCTCATAGTTATCCTGTGATCAACCAATACACCCCATCTTTCTCCTCCTCTGTCACTTCCAACTGATAAGTCCCCAGCTTATAGTGCATGACTTTGTATTTTACACTACTACATTTCATCCCATTTCTATTACTCCAATTTTCAAGGTCATCCAGATCTTCTTGTATGATATTCTGGTCCTTCTCCGTATGGGCAATAGCTCCCACCTTTGTCTCATCGGCAAGTTTTATTAGCACTCCCCCTCTTTCTTGTGCCAACGTCATTAATAAAAATGTTAAATAAGATTGGTCCCAAGACCAATTCCTCACAGTTACCTCCCCCCCCAGTCTGACAGTTCACTTTTCAGTATGATCCATTGTAGTCTCCCTTTTAACCAGTTCCTTATCCACCCTTCAGTTCTCATATTAATTGACAATGTCTCTAATTTAACTAATAATTTTCCATGTGGAACCATATCAAATGCCTTAATAAAATCCAGGTAGATTAGATCTACTGCATTTCCTTTGGGAAAAAAAAGAAAAGGAAAAGGAAAAAAAACCCATAGTTATCCTCTCAAAAAAAGATCGTGCTGGTCTGGCAGGCTCTACCTTTTGTAAAACCATGTTGTATTTTATTCCAATTACCGTTTACCTCTATGCCCTTAACTACTTTCTCTTTCAAAGTTTGCTTCAAAACCTTGCATACAAATGAAGTCAAACTAACAGGTCTGTAGTTTCCTGGATCACATTTCCCCCCGCCCCCATCTTAAAAATAGGTACTATGTTCGCAATTCTCCAGTCAGAGGGTACAATCCTTGAGTTTACAGATTCATTAAAAATCCTTGTTATTGGGCTTTCAATTTCATGTGCCAGTTCCTTTAATATTCTTGGATGGAGATTATCTACTCCCCTCTCCCCCAATTTAGTCCCATTAAACTGTTTAAGTTTGACTTCTACCTCAGATGTGGCAATTTCTACTTCCATATCCTCATTTCCATTAGCCACCATGCTACTACCCCTTAGCGCTTCATTACCCTTATTAAAACTCATGCAAAGTATTTGTTTAGGTATTGGGACATCCCTAGATTATCTTTAATCTTCACCCCATCATAGTGCTTGGCAGTCCCACCTCTTTTCCTTGTTTCCATTGTGTAAAGAAATTCAGCTTCAATTTAATAGAACTATATAATTACCTTATACTCAAGTTCCCATTTTTAAATTTTTTTAAGCACTAACTCTCTCTATCCTTCCTTAGGGTTGAAAGTCTTGTGTCCCTGTCAGGGTTCCAACCATCTTTCTCCCATCCTTCCAGTTGAGGATGACAGGATGGGGCTAATTTGAAAGAGTTTGTCAATATGGCTCCTTAGTCAGCAGGAAGGGTCACTTTGAGCAATGTGAGGAAGTCCCTTCATCCAGAGACTGAATTTGTTGTCGCCAAAACAGTCCAATCCCCTTCTGGCCTGGCAAGTGGTGGAGGTTGGGGGCTTGGCTTTGGCAGGCAGTGCAGAACAGAAATGCTATGCTGTCCCATAGCAGTAACTATTTTTAATCTTTGCTCAGAAGTACTCTCTCTCTTTTAGGGTCCTTTATACAATATTTCTAGAATATTCCTTACAATTTCCTTTTATTCTAATCTGTGTATCAGAGGCCAAGTCTGGCTGACCTTTATAATTAATATCGCAAACACTGATTCGTGTTGACCCTTCATCTTCCATAATGTCCTTCCTAACATATAGCCCCTAAAAACTGTACACATTGTAACGTTCCAACTACTGTCTCAGCCCCATTAGCGTCCTGCACAGTATCAGACTAACATTTACCAATTTATATTCCCAGACTCTTTGAGCCTGCCTTTTCACTGCTGTCAAATAACTTACAAACAGTTTTAGTGTATTATTTATGATCACCCTTCCAACCTAAGTTTCTTCCAGTTCTGTGTAATATTTTGTGCTTTCATTTGAGGCTTCATGCATGGTTAGCTTTTGGTCTCTAATCTTATTACTTTTGCTTCTCTGCTTTCAGTTATGTGGACCACATACATCTCATCTAAATCAATCTGAATTTGGGTTTTTGTTATTCCTGTGTCTTTGTTAACATTTTCTGTTAGCATAAGTTACTTTTCTCCTCCCCATCTCATATGATGCCCTGGTTAGAGTCTTAAGACAATTTATGTATAATATATGACACCTACATGTTCTAGTGATAAGAATAATCAGATCCATTCTGCAGCACATGACAAATGTGATTTTCAAAGGCCTATAACTCAATGAAGTGAAAAAATTAAATGCCACCAAAATACTCAGATGATACTTCCATGCCAAATTTCAGCTTGCAGCTGCCACCCACTTTGGCTTCAAGGCTGCTCAAAAAAATGCGCTGCTTTAAAAATTATGCATGCGCACGCGCGCGAGCACACACACACACGGGAAGTGTATTTGTCCCCCAGTCTCCAAATACTTGGAAGCAACTGAACTGTTTTAACTGAAATTTCCAAAATAAATTGGGCTCCAACTAGCCAACCAGGAACAATTTCAGCCCATTAGGAACAAATTTCAGAATCTAAGGCAACTGAAAAAAGCAGTTAAAATAGAAATGATTAGACATTAAATATAATTTCTACCATTTTTGCTTCTGAAATAATATATACACAAAAAACCAAAATACACACACAAAATAATTTTAGATCTCTGAAACCCCCACATAGTAGCCAGTGGGTACTAGGCAAACCACTAAACAAATATAGGAATAAATAAGTACCTTCCACTTTTCTATATGATCTCATCATTAAAAGCTGGGCAGTTTTATCATAAAGGACTATTATAATTCCTCTTACTGACCTCAAAAAGATCCAGCGCAGGCAGCAGAAATGCAAGTTTCCTTGCCATGCCCCTTTTATATGCTTCATTTCTAATTTGAAGGGGCTACTTTCCAGAGCGAGAAGGGAAGTTCAAGTTATTTGTTCCTTTAGTCCTTAAACTCTTTGCTGAAAATGTAATCTAAGGTGCCAATAAATAACTGTGGTGATGTTGTTGACACCTGGTCCACTAAGAACTGGACTTAAGCAACTATAGTTTTGAATTACAAATCTTATAAACTGATGTAATTAAAAAGAAAGGTTTACAGCAGTAGAGCAGTTCTAGGACACAGCCCCTGATCATAGCAAAAAGAAAAGCATCTCATAACGGAGCTTCACTTGCTTGTGCTAGGCACTGCCTGTCACATCAAAGAAGGCCATTCCTCATATTAACATACACAGTTTAATACAAGGACATGAAGGAAAGCCAATGGAAATGCACTGGTATAGACCATTGTTAAACATTTAGCACTCGAGCATTGATGGGCTATTACACTACTTAGGAGGCTCATGGAGCACTTGTTGCTGTCAGGGTGTGAAATGATGCTATTGGGAACTGAAAAGAATCCCCCTGAACTGAAGGGTTCAGAAAGTGACTTTGTTGAGTGCCCAAGCCAGGTGTTTTCTGCTTTAGGCACTTGTGTGACCCAGTTTTTTCCAGGCGCTTTAAGTTTCTATATCTCGTAGAGCCCATTGGTGCTCATTTAAATTATCTTGACAGCAAACTATATAGCACTGTTTCTGAGGATGGATCAAAAGAGCGTATGCTATGTAATCTTTATCTCTAAATGATTTATAAAAGAAAGTATCATCATCAATTAAAATCATTAACGGTCTCTCTTGCCTTTATCATAACAGCGAGATAAAGAGCAGACTAGAGATTGTCTCTGGATACAAACTTTAAGAAAGCCTGGAGTTGTCAGGTTCAGGGATTTTGGTAAAGAAATTAAGACAGAACTACTGTCTTTTCAAAGAATTTGAAGTGTGGGGCTAGTTGGAGCCCAATTTATTTTGGAAATTTCAGTTAAAACAGTTCAGTTGCTTCCAAGTATTTGGAGACTGGGGGACAAATACACTTCCCGTGTGTGTGTGTGAATGCATAATATTTTTAAAGCAACACATTTTTTGAGCAGCCTTGAAGACAGAGTTGGTGGGAGTAGCCACATTTCAAAATACAACACAACATTCTAACCCCATTGCATTTCACATTTAAAGAAAACAATCTATTCTGAGAACCTAAACAACTTAATTATTCTTTTGATTATTCTTTCAGGACAATGCCTGTCAGCCAAGCACCCAATAGACACTCAATTTTCCTGTGTCTGCTGAAAGTTCTAGAAAGCACAAGTGTTGTGGAACTGTGCCTTTAAGTAGTGGTACATGCCAGGAAGTGAACTGGCTGTATCCAGTTGTGACTTCTGACAAGCAGTGGGATCTCCAGAAACTACAGTGGCCTGTTCCATCCTCCCTTCTTGTGAGAATGTCGTCGGCTGCTCCCTCCCTTCCCCTACCCATAGCATTCTCTTGGCTCCTGAGAACTGAGGATTAAGACCTTTGCCTGGCTCCTGCAGCAGCCACAGAACTTCAGAAAGCATAACAAGAATTCATGCTTACCAACTGTCAGATAGGAAGATAAAGCAAGGGGTAGCCAGCTGCAAAATGGCCACTTTAGCTATTTGGCTCTTGCACGTTTAAAGGGTCAGCCCCAGAAAGGCATGCTGGGAAATATGTTTGGAAAAAGAGGCAGCCCTGCAGTAGAGAGGAGGAAAGAGCTTCTTTTCATTCTTGAAGTCCACCCATATGTCATAAAGACATGTTTCCCAAAGCTCTGTGAAATAGCTTTTAGGGCAGACTTGCTAAACTTATGAAAATTTGCCAGCCCAAATACAAAAATTTACCAACCTCCAGGGTACCATAAGAGCAATTGTAATGGAGATGGCTGTGAAGCAGATGATGTGGTATTGAGTAACAAAAGAATTCTTCATCTCTGGCAAGTAGAGGATAGACATTTTTGTAAGGCTTTTTCATAAATATTTTTTATTATATCATAAATGTGGGTTTATTTTGAACACATGGGAAAGACTAGTTTCGTTTTTTCTATACTGCTTTTCCAAGTTCTATCTTTAAATATAACACAGCCTCAGAAAATATGTCCCCATTTGTCCCCAAAACATAGTAAAAACAACTACAACATTGTATTCATTGACAATACACTAACATCCAACTCACTGCTGTTTCTGTTGCCTGTTTTGGGAACAGCACCTACTTCTCATAAAAAGGGAGAATTCTTTAAAATTTGCAGTGCTGTGGAACACATCCCATTGTGTCAAGTCACATCAGGTTTAATCATATCTTGTGATGCATACAGAGTAACCTGACATAACCTAATGCAACGTAGCATGTCCGTTGTGATGCAGTGTACATTGGGGGCCGAGGGGAAAGGGGAGAGAGAAGGCATTTTTGAAATGCATGATGAAGTTAGTATTTGTGTAAAAAATTCATAAGCTTGCATGTTCCACAAATGTAGTTTTTAGGTGACTCAAGACTCTCTCTCTTGTGCTATGTAGTGTCCTGAAGACTCTCTCATACATTGACAAAAGGAAGAAAACCTGAAGACCAAAGCCAGCTTCTTTCTTCTCTTGCAGCTACTATAGCAACCCAGTAATTTAAATATTAGAGGGAACCTTTAAGAAAAAAGGAATAATTTGTTTTGTTTTTTTAAATAAGCTGCTGATCCAAGTCTATATTCCTCACAGCATCAAATACATCAATGTTATTTGTAACCTTCAGTTAAAGAACTACCAAGGACATATTCAGAGCATTTATATGGAGATATGGTGGCTGTTAGGCTTTTGTTTGTAAAATAGAAAAGTCTCTTGAGGGAAGAAGAAAGAGAGGTATATCTTAGAGAAACCAAATAAAACACACAGACTATGTGTCTGCAGAGACTACCTTGTTTTCCTCCAAAATTGTTAACTGCTAAATTCAAGCCATGGGAGTAGTTCTGGTGGAAAAGGGAGTTACACTACATCAGACTTGCAGTCTTCAGAGCTTTTGAAAGAGGGAAGAAGCCTGAAGGAACAAAAATACTGTGGGCCAGATTCTGATCTCACACTGATGCAACTCCCATTGACTTCAGTGGAGCTACAAATCAGAGCCCACATTCATCCCTGGAAAAAGAATACCAAGATCAGAATTTTAAATGGCAATTCCTAAGATTCTTAAATAAAGTGGCCTGATTTTCAGAGACAGATGAGTATATGCATCTCTCACTGAAGTCAATAAGTCTGATTTCACCTCTCACTTCCACTGGAGTTTATACCAGTGTAACACAATTAAGTTACTCCTGAGTTACACCGGTTTACGTCAGAGGCAAATCATGCCCATTGATTTCACTCACTGATCTACTTTAAAAAGTCAGGCCACCTACTGAGGTGCTAAAATATGGATTTGGGATCTGAATTCTTGGCACCTAGGTTAGACCATTTACACCTATATCTTTATGGAGAAAGTGGAATGACATTGTATTGTCCATGTTTTTGAACCCTACTACTTACACAGAATAATTGACCCTATCTGTACAATACACCACCAGAAAGCCTAAGACAAAGTGCTTGGTATTTCTGTAGTTTTGCCTACAATATACTAAAGCTCTTTCTATTTACCTGTTAAGGAGAAGAGACCAGAGATGACAATGAACACATCTCCAAAGCATATCTTGTATTTTAGCCATACATTCTATTGGGTGTGGAGGTGAGGGACAGTGGAGAAACATAGTAAAGTAAAGCTTGATCCCTGCATTAAAAGAGCCTCAGGCATTAAATCTGTGCATCTGGTTAAGAGAAAACATCAACCTGTCTATTATGTTCTGCTGTTTGCACTCAGGACAGCCTTCCTTCAAGTCCCGCTGTGATGCTCAGGGGTTTCTTGGCTGCAGAGGTATATTAAACATTGCTTATCTGACAAACGAATGACCCCTGATAGAAATTCTTCTCTTACATGGTCATTGATATTTTCATTATTGTCAAAGTGAAATAAAGCAGCATTGCAAAAAACAGAGCACAGGGAGGTCAGATTTCCATTTGAAGAATGTCTATAATGCACTCATTTAGGATTGTAAAGTAAATCACAGATTTTTATCTGTGCTCTTCTGTCACTTTAAATGAGAGAGATTGAGGGCCACATGTTCAGACACAGGTGCCTCAGATGCACCAGTAACTGTAAGCAAAGTATTCATTTGTAAATGCGTATTTTTTCTTGTACAAATTTATACCTTGTGCAATTGACTACTTATTTGTGCCTGCACTCAAATATTGTAGGTGCAACTTAGTTGCCTATGTTTCAAAAATGTAGCTCTATGTTGTAAATCACCATAGGTTTCCATTTAAGTTTCCATATCACTGTCTTCAAAGATAGACAGCTATGTAGCCTCCCTCCATTTTAACAGCACTTTCAAGCCCCAAGTCTTTAAAGCAACTTATCCCAATTAAAACCTCCTCTTCTTTTCCCCCTCTAGCATTTACAAGTAAAAATAATCAAATTAATTAGAATGCCTTCATTTGTTTGGGGTGATTAATAATGCACAAGGAAATCAGCTTTTACATAATTCATCAATCTGACGCAATCTGGCATTCTCCAGTTCCACCAAGTAGAAACCCAGCTACTCTGTGACACTTGAAAAAAATCAGCCATGAATTGGTGCACTGAATCCTTTTGCCACTGGACTTAAAGTCATACAAATTCAGCTTGCCACTTGCTAATGAACTTTCAAAGCGTGAGGGCAACAAGAAACCAATTTAAGAATTATTTTTAAGGTGGTAAAGATGTTAAATACCTAAAAGTGAAATTCTAACAATAAGAGATGGAACGGCCCTACTAAATAACCACTCTATCGTCAGGCTGTCACAGGATTGTTCCCGGCATTACAATTACAATTTCATTTAGTAGTGCATTATTCACAGTGCCGGATTAAGGCAAGCCAGAACCCTATGTGCATCATGACACAAGGCCTCCCATGGCCCTGTCCCCACACCATGACCCTGACCCACCTCAGCTGGCCAATGGAAGGGGGCCCCCTTCACTCCCAGAGAGGCAGAGACAGCAGCACAGGGCCTGTTATTCCAGGAGTTGTGGCAGAAGCCTTCCTCTGCTCCAGAGATGCAAGGGTGGCCCCAGGGATGTCCCCATTATTTAGCCCAATTGCATTCCATTCCTCCTGCTGCATGCAGAGCCCTGTGTTGGTGAAACCCCCCAGAGCAGGTGGACCTTGGAATTAACAATCCAATGAGATATATGAGACAGTTTACCACTCTCAGAATTATTGTTTCAGGGTCCCTCCATACAACAGTGCATATGTTACACTTGGGTTGTGTTTTCAAGCTTGTCTTCACAACCAGCTGTACCAGATACTTAGGGGTTTTTTTGTTTGGTTGTTTGTTTTGATGAAAGCTGAGATTCTGCTGTAATCACGCAACTGCTGCAGCTGAAGTCATAAACACAGGTCAATCGTGGCTATCCCTTAATCTAGACAAAATTATCCGTTATTGTTTTAAATGCTCCAAGTGACAGGGATTCCACCACTTCATCTGGGAGACTCTCCCACTAACTAAGGCCCTGCAAGGTACTCCACATGCGCATACCCCTGCACCCATACAAGAGCAGGTTGCAGGATCACGGCCTACTGTGTTTCAATGCTAGAAAGTCTCGCCGGGAGTCAGCCTAAGTGCCCTTGTCTTAATTTCATTCCAATACTTCTAGTTTCACCCCTGTATCTCACTAAATAAATTTTCTCCAGCCTTGGTGTTTACAATCTTCAAATATTTGTAGACTTACCAGGTTTCCCTTTGTTGTTGTTGTTGTTGTCTCCTAGCCAAGCTATGCATATTTACCTCTTATAATCTTCCCTCATTAGCCAGTCCTTCTAGCCTTCTGATCATTTGTGTGGCTTTTCTCCAATTATTTTCAGTTTGGCCCACCTCTCTAGGCTTTCTAGGTCCCTTCACATTATTTCTGTTTTCTTACTGGGGTTTGAAACATCTCACAGTTCAGCAACATTTGCCAAAATCATTATGTGCTGCTTTCCCTGCTCTTCCAGATCATTATATGATAAATAAGATGATACCTAACAACTTCCCTCCTTAATTTGATGCCGTGCTGTTTACCTATTATTCTTCCTATATGGTCATTCAACCAGTTTGCATTCCACAAAGCAGGATCCATATCAAAGCCAATTGGAATTCGCTTTGAAAGAAAGATTGAGCGAGACTATCAAATGCCTTACTAAAAACTATTTACATGACATAAAATTAGTGACAAACTTGTCTAGTAAGATTTCTTCATTATAAAATATCCCACTTACTGTTCTTGGCTCAGTTATCCCCTAGGTGCTCTTATTTTCTTTACAAAATATTAGTTCCATTATTTTTCTAGGAATAGAAATTGGATTTACTGGATGGTAATTGCCAGAATCTTTCTTCCAGCCTTATTTGAATATTGGAACCATGTTTACTTTTCCTCCATTCTTCCAATACCAATTGCCCATATCTTTGAAAAAAATTGTCAGTGGTAGGGTAAAATTTGTTAACTAACTAGTTCTTTTAATATTAGAGGGTGTTTCTAATCTTTACATTCTACCTTTTACGTCACAGAGAGCTTATATCGAATAATTACATTATATTCATTTAAGTATTGCATAACTCTGAATCAACAGAATTTGGTGTTGACTGCAGCTCCTTATCCTCCACAGCCACACTTTTCAGAATAGGGGGTGACCCACTGCTCTCTGCAGCCACATGCAGATCCTTCCATAATAGGGATAGCGCTTGTCTACACTGGCAATTAGCATGTGGCAAGCCATGGAGTGAACCTACAGCACACTAATCAGCCACGTGAACCGTGCGCTAAAATTCAGTTTCAAATTGGAGTACATCACAGCAACTGTGATGCATGTTAGCAGGATCCATAGTGCCAGTAAGTGTGTGGCAAGCTAGTGCGTGATACATTTACAAACTGGTTTGCTGCACACCGTGTCATGTACTAACTAGTGCTGTAGACAAGCCCATAGATTTTGCACACAATCCTGACCCCTTCTTTGAATATACTTGTTTTCCAAGTGGTCCCTTATGTGTGATTGTGCTTGTCCCCAAGTCTTCTCTTTATTTTTCGAGTGAAAGCCAAATGTTAGACGTGAATTCAGTATCTCAGCTCTGAGACATTCATTTCATCCTCTTTATTAATGGTTCTAATTTTTACTCTCTGGGATGGCATTTCTCAAATGTTTTAATATTCTGGCCCACTTTTTCAGGCAGACAGCCTCTCAGAGACCTCCCCTCTATGTAGCCTCTCAAGCATAGATTAGTCACTTTCCTTACAGCAACTACACTGCTTAGTTACACGAGAAAATAAGATTAGGCTAGCATTAAGGAAATGAAATTGAAGTGTATTCACATGATTGTGGTTGGTGTGGACATGAAGTAGCTGCAAGGCTGCAGGAAGGTAACTATGGGGATTTTTTAGTTTACTTGGTCAAAAATTTGTTGGAAATCCTTAAAACAAAATCCTGGGCTATACTACAATAGGATAAAGCACCACTGCTCAAAGTCCAAAAGCCGCCAAAGTCCAAAAGCCACCATTATCATTAGGACAAATAGTCTGCTGAGCTATCTAGAACTATCAATGGTCCAGAGACCACTAATCTAGGATTTCAGCCCTCCCCACTCGCATGTTTGTTTAGAAACCATAAGAAATACACTTCTTAACCTCCAGCTAGTATTAACTTATTCCATTTTATGCTTCCCTTGTTTCTCCACACAAAGAGCCTAAGACTCTGGACATTCTCATTTGCCTGTGTAAATCCATTGCCTTCCATGGAGTTTACTGTAGAGTGACTCCAGTTTAAGCAACAGAAGACTCAGGCCCAATGAGTCCACATCTAGTACAATGCATGCATTCATATCTTTGGTCTTTGCCATGTCCACTAGAAACTGAATCCACCCACTCATTCCATATAGGTCAGACAACACAGAGGGTTTTCTTTCCCCTTCTTCCCCCTCTCCCCCGCATCTTTAAGCTGATGGTTACTAGTTTTTTTTTTAATTCTAGTGCATATGTCTTTTACACAGTGCCTTCAGCTGCACTATTAAATATTGACTTCTGAAGACATGTTGTCCGTCTTTATTTAAGAATTTGTGCAGCAATAATCAATATTTGCCCTAAGGAAATCTTAAGTCAGCTCTAAAAAAACAGAATACAACAACCCTTGTGTCAAACAGCTACTGAAAAACAAGCTCCCCTGCCTTCTTAAATAAATGGCCATGGCTGGCTCCCATAGTGAAAAGGAACATAATTTATTGAGCCCCATTTCACTGCCCAGGGTGGATTCCTCCAGAGACTGGAAGCATTTATTTTTTATTTCTAAAACAATTAAGAGAAATTTTCTATTTATAGGCTATTACCAGCTGGCTTTCAGAAAATAGTCAGCGATTATAAGACCAGAAGGGACTATTGTGATCATTTAGTCTGACCTAAATATGAGACTGCTCCGGGCAAATGTTGGCCTCCAGGCAACTAGAGCCTTTCTAAGATAAAGATTAGGAAGGAAGCCAAAATGTCAGCATTTGGCTAACAATTTAGCTCTTCCATTTTCATTGGTTTAGTCCCACAATCATCCTGCTTCTAATTTTCTGAAAATTCAAATTGGTGAAATTAAAAGACCACACTGGGCAAAGGAATAACCTGTCTGCAAATGCTTTAAAAACTTCATCTGACATTTACCAAAAGCTGAGCACTTCTCTCCGAATCCTGGTTCTTGCCATAAGTCCACATACTGCCTAAGGATACCGAGCATGCAGCTTATTGCACTTCTCAAGTTAGAGTGGCAGAAACTACTTCTAATCCTCCATCATCCTCAAATTGACTTGTGTCTGACACTGTCAATCCTGAGCACCAGGTGTACTTGCAAACACCAGAGACTGGAAAACGATTTCATTCTAATCCTAAATAAGTATATCTAGAATTGCACACATACTGACTGTTTCTTCTTGGGCATGGGGGTGGGGGGGAAGGTTATCTAAAAATGTGTACTGGATTGTAAAAAGGGGAGAAGCCTGCTGAGTATACCAATGTGCTATGCATTTTAAAGCTTAAATTGTGTGTGTGGGAAATGGTACTGTGTGTACCGTACATCAATACGCACCAATGTTAAATCTCTGTTAAACAAACACAGTCCCATATGATTCAAAGTAACACAGCTGGGCCCAAGCCAGGACTTTAGATCCAAAACATAAACAATGCTCTATGCAGTCATTCACAGCACCAGATTTTAAATACAAAAAAAGGAAAAAAAAGCCAATTTTGCCTTCCGAAGCAAAGATCATATCCTGCCTTGGTGCCCATGTTAACCATTACAGTTTGCTATGAGCAAGGCCCAGAGGTCTGCAGCCCATTCCTTAATTCTTCAAATGGGTGCTGGCTTTGAATGGAACTGTGCATGGGATTCTGGGAGGTTTAGATCCAGCGGGCAGCACTGGCGGTGAGCAGTAAACTGTTCTGCTCCGCATACATTTGAGGATCAGCATAGCTACCAGCCAACCTGACAGCTTCACTTGACGATACAGCCTGGGGAACAGCCAGCAAACACCCCTGGAGAGCACAAATCAAAAAATTATCTTTAAAATGATGAGGGGTTGGGTTTTTTTGTGCGTACTTTCTAGTGTTTGAACCTTTCAGGTACACTCAGATCACATTTTCAAGTTTTTCTCTGCAACCAGGAGGACCAGAAACTTATTTTTAAAAAGTGGAAGCTGAGATTCTAGTGTAATAAAAAAAAATCACAAGAAATTGGAAGCTGAGGCTTTAAAGTAATAAAGCAATAAAGTTGTGAGAGTTGGCAACGCTTGAAAAGATTACAAGATTAGAAATGAGTAGAGGTCGGTGGACATACTTCCCAGAAGGCAATAGTCAGTGCGGATTTTGAAGGAAAGAAGCTGAAATCATAGAAAGTTCCTAAGAAGAACTGCTCATGCTAGATTTCCACAATTTTGTTTCAGATGCCAGATCCAAATTTGTATCCAGCCCGTTGCTTGGTTTCAGAGAGATGTAAGTTTTCAAAAGAGTCTTTGCAACCTCCACTTATGAAGATGCACATGTAAATGCATTTGAGGTTGCCAGGCACAAGCACTTGCTCATGCACATTCTCAAGTGTTAGAATTTGAACATACAAGATCCATCAGTTCCAGTGCGGAATTAGAGGATTGCCTTAAATGAAACGTCATGGACTGAGTCAGGATGGGCAAATAATAATAAAAATCTTCTAGCTCCTTTGCACAAAACTCAAACTGAAGATAAAACTCTGAGCCTCAAAAACCTTGGGATTATTCCCCTGTACTTCCTGTTTACACTAGAGGTAAATAAAAAGTAACAAAAGAAAGCCTACTCATGTCATACATCTGGCACAGGAAAACTAATAAATATTGCTAATTTCCTCTGAGACTTCCAAGTGAAGGAAGTTTGGATTGTGTCTGCTAAACATGAAAAAAAAATCTATAAAATAATTGAGTCCATCCTCCTGCTAGGACATAAGATAGCCTATACACCCCTCCTTTTGCAGAGGACAAATATTAAACTGATACAAGAGTTTCCATCAGATTGCACCTCATTTACCCATTGCCCTTTACAAAGCTGGTTTTGTAGCACATCCAAACAATGGGAGGAAAGGAACAGTCAAGCCTGTACACTGGGAAATCGCCAGAAGGGATTACCTTAATGGTTGTATTGGGAAATTGCTAAATAGAAAGAGAAAGCATCTTCTTATTTACTTCTCTAACCTGCACGTCACCTGCTTGTATTTAAGGTGTTACATGCTTCACATGTGGAAACAAAATGGGCTGCAGAATGGAATAGTAATGTTACAATTTGCATTGTAACCAGCCAAATGATTGCAGAAAAGGAATAAAAAAAGGATAAAAGGGATAATCCCATCAATCACCTTTTCAGAAAGTAATATCCAGGCAATAATAATATCACAATGCAGTGGCTGCTTACATTACTCTCTTAACTCTCTGCATTCTCAGCCAATAAATACTCATTGCTGTCTTTACACCTGCTTCCTAAATGAGAGCAAAGGCTCTACCGTGCACTTAGAAGACTGCCTAAAGTTAAAGTTGCAGAAACCTCTCTTGCTAAATCAATTCCCTAAATCTTACATCCATCCTAGCACACTGGAAAATTATGGTCTAACATCATAGTACTCAATCATTTATTGTTTGACAGCTTTTTTGTAAACTTTTTAATATTACTTTTACAGTGGAAACACGGTTGAATGAATCGATGTATCAAGAAATAGGAAAAGAGAGCTAATGGGACAGGGAGTTTATCATCTATGAGCTATGGTTCAAGTTCAATCCCAGATGCTAATTACCAAAAACTTCAACAACTGATGGCTATTCTATAGCCTACATCAGGGGTTCTGAGCCATTTACTTTCTGAGCCCCTTCCCCACCCCCACACACACACGTTATAAAAACTGCACGGCCCACCTGTGCCACAAGAACTTTGTTCTGCATATAAAATCCAGAACCAGCATTAGCGAGTAGCAAGCAGGGCTATTGCCCTGGGCCCCATACCACAGGGGGTCTCGCAAAGCTAAGTTGCTCAGGCTTTGACTTCAGCCCCAAGTGGCAGGGTTCAGGGATCCGGGCTTCAGCCCCGCATAACAGACTCTGGCTTTCTGCCCTGGGCCCCAGCGAGTCTAACACTGGCCCTGTTTGGAGGACACCTGGTTGAGAACCACTGGCAGAGGTGAAAGTAAGCCGGTATGGTACGCCGTGCCGGACTGGACCAGCTTCTCCGGCAGTGATCTAAGGGGCCCAGGGCTCCAACCGCTGCAGGGAGCCCCGGGCCCTTTAAATCACCACCCAAGCCCTGCCACTGCTACCCCAGCTGGGTTCGGGCAGTGATTTAAAGGGCCTGGGCTCCAGCCGCTGCAGGGAGCCCCGGGCCCTTTAAATCCCCACCAGAGCCCTGCCACCCTGGGGTAGCAGCAGCAGGACTCTGGCGGTGATTTAAAGGGCCCAGAGCTCCACCACAGCTGGAGTCTCAGACCCTTTAATTCACCCCTGATCCCCGGGGCTCCCAGCTGCCTCTGCAGCTGGTAGCTCCAGGATGATTTAAAGGCCCCGGGACTCCCAGTCACAGCCACAAGGCCCTTAAATCTTGAAAGGCGTCGCCTCGTCCAGTTGAGGCCATGCCCCCGCTCAGGACTCTGGCATACCAGTAAGTCCTTTAAGTTACTTTAACCCCTGACCACTGGCCTACATGACTTGGTGGGCTCAGTTCCTAACAGACAGTTGTCTATTCACACACAACTCCCTCTCCCCCAATCACAATCTTCCATCCTGGTCAGCCAAGAGGATATGCACTGAAGGAAAAGATGGGGATCGAAATGAAAATCCAGAGGTGGATAAGGAGCTGGTTAAAGGGGAGACTTCAGAGGGTAGTATTGAAGGGGGAACTGTCAGGTTGGAGGGGGGTTACCAGTGGAGTTCCTCAAGGTTCGGTTTTGGGTCCGATTTTATTTAATCTATTTATTGCTGACCTGGGAACCAAGAGTAGGAGTGGGCTGATAAAGTTTGCGGATGACACCAAGTTGGGAGGTATTGCCAATTCGGAAAAGGATCGGGATATCCTCCAGGGAGATTTGGATGACCTTGTAAACTGGAGTATTAGTAACAGGATGAAATTCAATAGTGAGAAGTGTAAGGTTATGCATTTAGGGATGACTAACAAGAATTTTAGTTATAAGCTGGGGACGCACCAGTTGGAAGTAACGGAGGAGGAGAAGGACCTAGGAGTCCTGGTTGATCGTGATGACTATGAGTAGGCAATGTGATGTGGCTGTTAAAAAGCTAATGCGGTCTTGGGATGCATTAGGCGAGGTATTTCTAGTAGGGATAAGGAGGTGCTAGTCCCGTTATATAAGGCATTGGTGAGACCTCATTTGGAGTATTGTGTGCAGTTTTGGTCTCCCATGTTTAAGAAGGATGAATTCAAACTGGAACGGGTACAAAGAAGGGCCACTAGAATGATCCGAGGAATGGAAGGCCTGTCGTATGAAAGGAGACTTGAGGAGCTCGGTTTGTTTTCCTTAACCAAAAGAAGGATAAGAGGAGATATGATTGCACTCTTTAAATATATCAGAGGGATAAATACCAGGGAGGAGAGGAATTATTTCAGCTCAGTGCTAATGTGGACACGAGGACAAACGGATATAAATTGTCAGTCAGGAAATTCAGGCTTGAAATTAGACGAAGGTTTCTAACCATCAGGGGAGTGCAATACTGGAACAGCCTACCGAGGGAAACAGTGGGGGCGAAGGACCTCCACGACTTTAAGATTAAGCTAGATAAGTTTATGGAGGAGATGGTATGATAGGATAACGGGCTTAGTCAATAGGTCAATTAAGTGCCACACTGGTAAATAGTACAATGGGTCAATGATATGATATAACCTTTTTCCAGAGGGTATGGCTGGAGAGTCTTGCCCGCATGCTCGGGGTTCAGCTGACCGCCATATTTGGGGTCGGGAAGGAATTTTCCTCCAGGGAAGATTGGCAGTGGCCCTGGAGGTTTTTTTCGCCTTCCTCGCATGGGGGGGTCGCTAAAGGAGTGGGTGGATCGGCTTATGTGGCCTGCATCTAGCAGGAGGTCAGACTAGATGATCATAATGGTCCCTTCTGATCTTGAATTCTATGATTCTATGAAGGAGCAGAGAGACTGACACTTAGGGGATCCCTGCCAATCAGGTGTGAAAACTCATTGCCTTTTACTCCCCATACAGTATGTGTTCTATGGATAAATAAAGGATTCCTGGCAACACTAATTTTGCTAAAACAGGACTTGCAAAAAATTCTAGCAAAATTCCTCCAACTTTGGAAAACGCACTCAGTGCCTCTATTCCCCAGGATCTGAAGTGAAATAAACAGGAAGTATAATAGATGTGGAAAAGGAAACAGAGTAATTATTTCATACAGTCTTCATACTGAGACACAGTATTGGTGTTATCAAAACTACTATCCCAACCAGCACAACTACATTCAAGCTTTGGAGGAGTAATGGATAATACTTAATGAACCTACCTTAATAGGGTCAAGTATGTTGCAACACCATTTCAAAGCTGTGTTCTGCAAAAGCAAGTCATGCTGTTTACAAGTATTAGAGCAGACAGGGCTTTAAGATTATATGACCAAACTGATCCCTGATGTACGGCCATTGAAATCAATAGAAGTTTTCTGATATTTGTGAAATCACTGCCAAGGCAAACAATAAAAACTAGTGGTAACTGCTTCAGTAAACAAAAGATCTGGTGAAAGATTCTGCCAAACTGGACTGAATCTTGGTATCCAAGTGGGCTGTGTGCATCTGCTCTGAAGAGAATATGTATTTTTCTTCCTAGTATTATAAGAACATAAGAATGGCCATACTGGACAAAGGTCCATCTAGCTCAGTATCCTGTCTTCTGACAGTGGCCAATGCCAGGTACCCCAGAGAGAATGAACAGAACAGGTAATCATCAAGTGATCCATTTCCTGTCGCTCATGAATTTATCTAGTTCTTTTTTGAACACTGATATAGTTTTGCCCTTCACAACATCATAAGAACATAAGAACATAAGAAAGGCCGTACCGGGTCAGACCAAAGGTCCATCTAGCCCAGTATCTGTCTACCGACAGTGGCCAATGCCAGGTGCCCCTGAGGGAGTGAACCTAACAGGCAATGATCAAGTGATCTCTCTCCTGCCATCCATCTCCATCCTCTGACGAACAGAGGCTAGGGACACCATTCTTACCCATCCTGGCTAATAGCCATTTATGGACTTAGCCACCATGAATTTATCCAGTCCCCTTTTAAACATTGTTATAGTCCTAGCCTTCACAACCTCCTCAGGTAAGGAGTTCCACAAGTTGACTGTGCGCTGCGTGAAGAAGAACTTCCTTTTATTTGTTTTAAACCTGCTGCCTATTAATTTCATTTGGTGACCCCTAGTTCTTGTATTATGGGAATAAGTAAATAACTTTTCCTTATCCACTTTCTCAACATCACTCATGATTTTATATACCTCTATCATGTCCCCCCTTAGTCTTCTCTTTTCCAAACTGAAGAGTCCTAGCCTCTTTAATCTTTCCTTTAGCAAAGAGTTCCACAGGTTGACTGTGCATTGTGTGAAGAAATACTTCCTTTTGTTTTAAACCTGCTGCTTATTAATTTCATTTGGTGACCCCTAGTTCTTGTGTTACAAGAAGGAGTAAATAACACTTCCCTATTCACTTTCTCCACACCAGTCATGATTTTATAGTCCTCAATCATATCCCCGTTAGTCATCTCTTTCCCAAGCTGAAAAGCCCCAGTCTTATTAATCTCTCCTCATACGGAAGTCGTTCCATACCCCTAATCATTTTTGTTGCCCTTTTCTGAACTTTTTCCAATTCCAATATATATTTTTTGAGATGGAGCGACCACGTCTGCATGCAGTATTCAAGATGTGGGCGTACCATGGATTTATAGAGAGAGGTAATATGATATTTTCTGTCTTATTATCTATCCCTTGCTTAATGATTCCCAACATTCTGTTCACTTTTTTGACTGCCACTGCACACTGAGTTGCTGTTTTCAGAGAACTATCCACAATGACTCCAAGATCTCTTTCTTGAGTGTTAACAGCTAATTTAGACCCCATCATTTTATATGTATAGTTGGGATTATGTTTTCCAATGTGTATTACTTTGGATTTATCAACATTGAATTTCATCTGCCATTTTGTTGCCCAGTCACCCAGTTTTGAGGCATCCTTTTGTAGCTCTTCGCAGTCTGCCTGGGACTTAACTATCTAGAGTAGTTTTGTATCATCTGCAAATTGGTGAGGCATGACTTCCCTTTACAAAAACCATGTTGACTCTTCCCCAACAAATTATGTTCATCTATGTGTCTGGCGATTTTGTTCTTTACTATAGTTTCAACCAGTTTGCCAGGTACCGAAGTCAGGCTTACCAGCCTGTAATTCCCTGGATCACCTCTGGAGCCCTTTTTAAAAATTGGTGTCACATTAGCTATCCTCCAGTCATTTGATACAGAAGCAGATTTAAATGATAGATTACAGACTACAGTTAATAGTTCTGCAATTTCACATTTGAGTTCCTTCAGAACTCTTGGGTGAGTACCCTCTGGTCTGGTAACTTATTACTGTTTAGTTTATCAATTTGTTCCAAAACCTCCTCTAATGACACCTCAGTCTGGGATAGTTCCTCAGATTTGTCACCTAAAAAGAATAGCTCAGGTTTGGGAATCTCCCTCACATCCTCAGCCATGAAGACTGATGCAAAGAATTCATTTAATATCTCCACAATGTCCTTATCATCATTGAGTGCTCCTTTAGCATCTTGATTGTCCAGTGGCCCCACTGGTTGTTTAGCAGGGTTCCCGCTTCTGATGTACGTTAAAAAAAAAAAGTTATTACTTTGAGTCTTTGGCTAGCTGTTCTTCAAATTCTTTTTTGGCCTTCCTAATTATAGGTGGGGGAAATCTATTTACAGAATAACCTTTGAAGTTTTAATATAACTTGTTTAGACAACACTTCTCCCACACCCCAAAAAATATGAACAGTAAAGAAAAAAAATCTCTGGCCTAAATTCATCCCTGGTGTAATTCTAATGAAGTAAGTGTTTGTCAGATTCTTTCACTACTTCTGGTGTCTCCAAAAAACTAGTCATCGGTGTTTTTTACGTAGTTTGGTTTGGCAGATGTTTCACTATTTACTTGAAAATTCTCCATTAGCTTCAGTGACAAGATTTGCAACAGTAAAACACAAAAAAGGCATCTGGGGCCAGTAAATATTATAAACAGAATATGCAATATATGCATTCAATAAATCCCACAACTGTTCCAAGTACAGTTTTACAGGAAAGTTGGGATCCGCAGACAGTTCATATTTGCATTACATATCATTAGGTCATTATATGTGCACTACAGCAACTTGTCTTGTGTCATGCCTGAAATCAGAGATATGAACTGAAGTCTTAGTTTCACATTTCTCTGTTGATGAATACATAAATAACACATCAAAAGTGGCAATACAGAGTCATACATGCAAAATAATTAGAAATATAGTTGGAAAGGCCATTGCCTTGTACATCTCAACCATAGCAGTAATATACAAGGGCCCACCTCGCACCAGTTGTGGAACCTACAGACATTATTGAAAGCTGTATAGCAATAAGTGTCCTAGCAGGAAAAAAGAGCTGGGAATGTCAAATTGGAATTTAAGAGCCCAAGGTCCAAAGGTTCCACCTTATCACCAGTAAGTAAAAGTTTCAGAGCAAAACACGTTTTACTGAAAAACATCAGTGAGCTACTATCAACTGCAGTATCAAGAGGCAGTTACCAAATCAACCCAATGTGTCACACTGGAGAAATAAAGCTGTATTAAAATACAGGGTTCAGTCTACTAGGCTACGATATATCACACAGACAACTTGTAGCTGAGGATTAAGTGCAGGATCCATGGCCAGTGGGACTCACTGTATCTAGATCTCTCCCTTCATGTTGGGGATCAGTCTTTTCTACTGTACTATCCTCCCCTGCCCAAAAACTGTCTGACGATATTTCATAGGTCTTGGGGATCGGGTTGCGGGGCAAACCCAGAATGCCATACTCGTCCCACAGTGACAAGTGATCAGTCAGCCAAACAGCGAATGCAGAGTCAGGCTGCATTAGCGTTGGTGCAGAGCCCACTGCATGCTGAGACATGCTTCTTGATATGGGAGTGGCAGCAGAAATGACAGGCAGGGGAAACAACAGGGCAGCACAGGATCTAGTAGAGCTATGCTGCCAGGGAGCTTAAGATGGGGGGGGAGGCCTATGAGCTAGTGCAGAGACTGAGAGCCTCCGCACACATGTTCCTGTGGCTTCCCTCAAGTCGATCCCTGGGAATACACAAGAGAATTCTACCAGGTTGATCCAATGAGGGGTGGGGGCTTTTGGGGGGTGGGAAGGAAGGGGAAGCCACCCCCTTTATGGAACAGTTTATGCAGAAGTCTGAGTCTCACTGATATGCCCCTTCACATTTTTAATTCCACTCACACAAACTCTGATGATGTGGGGCTGATTTAGACCCAAGGCCGTAAAGAAGTCAAAAGGGACACTTTTGCAACAGTATTTCTTTCCAATACCACCCTTTTAGAAAGTATTTAGGACCATATTTTCAAAGGTATTTAGGTGCCTTGAAATGCAGCTAGGAGTCTAGTGGGATTTTCAAAAGAGCCTAAGTAGGCTAGGTGCTTAACTCCCATTGATTTCCTCTGGAATTCTAGTTCGGACAAGAGAGATCTTTACAAAAACCAAACCCACAAGATACTGACTACAAGACCACAGAAGGAAACAGACAGGAACCTCCATGGCTTGAAGAGACTCTACAGCACATGTAATGATGATTGCAGAGGCTATGGTAACGATTTCTGTACACACATAAGATGAAACAAATCAATAGCAAGGTGCACTCTATTTATTGCAAGATTAAAGTAGTGCCATTCCTTGAGGCAAGGAGGATACTGCAGGGCCCATGACTTTACCCACTGCAGATGAGAGGAAGTTTTTCCACCACCTTAGAGTTGGGAAGTGCAAGTGGTATTCGGAAGGTCCACATGGTTCAGAATGTGCTTTGTACTGCCCTTCTTAGCCATCCAGCAATCAGAGTCCTATGTCTGATTAGCAGGATTGAATCACCCATGGTAGAATCTTTTGATAGGCAGGTTCAGAGCGGTTTCGCTCTCACCATGCTCAATGAGAATATCTGCAAGGAGAGACATTTACTTCCATGATTAGACTGCACTTTGTGCATCCAATTTTGAATACATGTTTGTGTCTCAAAGGATCCTAAGCTAGAATTTGGATTATGTGGATTTACAAAGGGTTCCAGTCAGGAGCGGATTTACCATGAAACAAACCATGCGGTGGCATGGGGCCCCCAAAGACAGGACAAATATGTAACAACCTGCCCCCGAGTCCCGGCCGGCAGAGCAGCAGGGCTCTGGGAGGCAGGCTGCCTGCATGCCGTAGCCGATGGCCCCATGCCGCTCCCCGGAAATGGTCAGCCGCTGACACATCTCTACGCACCCCTGGCAGAGGGGAAGGCAGCTCCGCGTGCTGATCCCACCCCGAGCAGTGCACGGAGACCCACTGTCCCCCTCGCCCCAAGGGGCGTGCAGAGACATGCCATCAGCAGCGCAGCAGAGCTAAGGCGGCTCCCTGCCCACTCTGCCTCCTTCCCTCCACGCCGCTTCGCTTCTGGAAGCTGCTGCTATGTCCCTGAGACCCGGGGGCGGGAGTGGGTGTCTCTGTGCGCTGCCCCTGCCCCAAGCACTGACACTCATTGGCCAGGAACTGCAGTCAATGGGAGCTGCGGGGGCAGTGCCTGCAGGCAACAGTGCATGGAGACCTCCTGGCCCCTCCCACCTAGAAGCCACTGCTGGAGGGGTGTGTGGGCCTGTTGTTTTGGGAGCCGTGCTACCCAAGGTAAGCACTGCACCCCCGCCCCTCTCCCGCACCCCAACCCCCTGCCCCAGCCCAGAGCCTGCACCCCACACCCAAACTTCCTCCCAGAGCCCGACCCTCACTCCTCCCACACCCAAGCCCCCTGCCCCTAACAAGGGATCCTCTGCTAAATGGAAAATAATGGTGTATGACACAAAACACAACCAGCATTTCTTTGCAGTCCTAAAACAATTGGAAAAGCCAGGCTTAATGCTTGAGGCTAAGGGCAAATTTACAAAGGGCCAAATTAAATTTCTAAAACAAATTACCCCACGGGGACAGGATGGCAAAGCAGACATTGAAAGGCTAAAGACAGTCAATTCAGATGAGTAAGCCTAAGAATGCCATTGAGCTATATCAGTTTATAGACAGGTGAGGTAGCAATTTTCTCAGGTGATTGTCTAACGGGGAAGATTCCTAGATTTTAAGACCAGAAGTCTGACAGGACTTCCTGCATAAACAGAAGCCATAACATTTCACTCAGTAATCCTTGCATCATACTTACAACTTCTGGTAGGGACTACAGTATACAGATTTTAGAAAGACACCTATGTCTTGATGTAGAGATCTCTAAAGCAATCAGAATTCTTTGTACTGGGGAACTCAGAGCTCAATATTCAGTGAGATTAAGAGAAACCTGGAGATTTGCTCACCATATTTGGATCAATAGTATCCAAATAAAGAAACCATATTCTCAGCCAATGCATCTTCTCACAGTCTAGGAGTAGTTCTTCAAAGATTGTCACCAAGAAAGAGAATGCCTTACAAGCTGTCACAAAACAGCTTTATATAAAAGGCCTGCCTTAGCAGAAAATAAAGTGCCCTGAATCTCTGCTCACAGAACAAAAAGTATTAAGCAAACATGCCCTGACCCCAAAGGTTGTAAATAGTACTCTGCAGTTAACAAAAATGTTAGGCCTTTGATTTTTACTGTCATGTGAGTTATTTTTAAAGAGTATATGAACTTTTTGGCTTCCATTTTAGTCGCCATATAACCCTAAAACAGCCCCTCTCTCCTTGCTAACGCTAAGTGATGGGAGAAATATTGTAGCTGTGTCCACATACTCCAGGCCTCTCCTCACTCATGTGCCTCTATTTTACTCGAGGCCCACAGTTGCTTTATGTAGAGGATCAACTGCCTCTTACTCAACCAAAGCAATTGGACTGGGGAGACATTTGCTTCCACAGTCACATCCCTGAAGCTTAACTCATCTGAGTGCCTCCAAATATGCTGCAGCCCAGTGGCCAGGTAAATATCCCCCAGAGACTCAGTGACCTGGTAGGTCTCAACAGGAATAACCATTCCACTGTACGTGGTATTTTTCACTTTGCTCTGGACTGGAACTGTAGGAAAGGAAGCTGTTACAGAGTCACTCCTGAACTGCTTGGTCTCTGGTCAGGTGCCAAAGACATAAGAATTTTATTTGGCCGTTGCCTCATTCAGGCAAGGCACTGCCTGCAGCAGTCTTACTCAGCAGCAATAGGCACTGTTAGCAAATCAAAGAGTTCCACATGAGGCCTGTCTTCCCTCTGGAAGGCTCTGGCAGGCAGCAGTCACTAGCTAGTTCCTGGCCCGGTGAGAACTGGAGTCGTACTCTCCCCATTGAGCAGGGCTAGCCCCTTTTAATTTCTCCCGCCTAGCCTAATACCTATTGCAGGTACAGCACAGTGGGACCACAGCAGCACTTTAAACTCCTTCTGGTCAGTCTGGGCTTTGTATTCCCCATCACAAAGGGCCGGGGGACAAGATAGTTAAACTAGGTCTTCAGCTTCTGTAGGGCAGACTGAGAATAGGCAAGAAAAAAAAATACTTTTAAAAAGAAAAAATGTTTTGTAAAAATCCAAAATAATTTCGTGTCATATGAGTGGCTGTACTACCATGGCTAAAGTAGCACTTCCATGACGAGAGTATTTTCTGATGCTTGTAATTTTCTGGAAAAAAAAATACCCTTTGACCTGAAATTTCTGTACATGACCTCAACTTCAAAGCAATTTTAAAAAAAGTTTCCTAAGCATCTCCCTGTCTGTATAAAGAAACCTATTTTAGATGAAAATCCCACACACAAAGGCATTATACTCTATGAACTTAAGACCAAGACACAAGCACAAACTCTTAATAATTAATCAGAGAGGTAGAAATCTAGTTGTCATTACAGAATGCTACAATCCAGGGTGGTGTTTTTCCCATCATTCAGTGGCACGGATTTGAATATGGAAAGGAAATGCAGCAAAGTTGACTGCAACCCAGTTTAATGAAATCTAGCAAAAAAATAAGAGTTCTGTATCTTGGAAAGCGGCAGCAGAGTTTCTGTGTAAAAGGATAAATATAGCAATTGCCCTTCTAGTAATGGGTTTAGTCTGGCTTCACAGGATGAGCTACAAACATCTGAAACAAACATTAACCCTAGCAACAGAATCTAGTGCAGAGGTTCCTTTTCAATTGTTATGGTTAGCACTGGAGATAGAGGGTCAGGATTTTTGAGCTGTATTCCCCAGCCTGCCACTGAATCACTGTGTTGCCTTGGGCAATCATTTTAAAAAAAACTCTTGGCCTCAGTTTCCCTAGTTTTAAAATGGGGACGATATGTCCCTAACCGAAAAGTGCTGTGAGTGGACCAATAGAGTATGACACCAGGCAAAACCCATCAGTTTCACTTCCACAGGGGCCAGGCAAACATTTACTTTAGTTTCCTCATTAAGTCACATCCCTCAAAGTTTGCTTTCAGTTTAAGAGCTTCATTTTCACTTTAAATCATTCTTGGGCTTTGCCTATACTGGTGGTGGGAAGTAGGGTATGTGTCACTACATGCAGCAGTGAAAGGCAGGCTGCGTCCACACTGTGTTCAGAGCTTTTCACTGTGATAAGGAAAGGCTCTGCAATGGGGAGGCAGCAGGACACTACGCTGCTAAAAAATAGGTACTGCTCAGGTGTGTAGAGAGTCATGTAGGGTATATACCATAGGGCTCTGGCATGTCTTTTCTTATCTAGGCAGTGTCTTATCGTCTACACTGCTATTTATGTCCATACTAGCTGGGCATGCAGTGCCTATACTTGACATGCTGCTTTAGTTGTAGACCTACTCCAAGAGCGTAGGGATCTTAAAGTAAGTGTACATAGATGTGAATTGCATCTATGTTTACTCCCACTTTCAGGCCCCTTCACATTTTGCCAGGGTAACATAAAGGGGTCATATTCTAAATAAGAATCAGAACCAAAATCTAAAAGTGAAACTCATCTGAAACTGCTGGATTTCCTCTGGCTTTGTTATGATACCATGCAATAAACTCATAAAGGTCGCATGATGTCAATGCAAAAACCAATAACTTGGAGGAGGTTTTATTGAAACTGGACACAGGTTTACTGAAAGGTTTTATGACCTTTAGCAAAAGCTTCTGTAATGAAAAAATGCAAGTTTCTTGCAGTTTGGGCTTTTGTGATGAATGTTTTATGCAGCCCCTGGCAATCCGAATCCTGCTGATCTGAGGAAGCCACTGTCTGGTGAATGAATGAATGGACTTTTTGCTGCTCATGTTTTTAAAAGGATGTGAGCATGTTTATTCCACAACTCTGGAACTGATCAGATCCTCAGTTCCTTCCACTCACAGTTCTAACACCCTGGCTCAAATTTTCAAACTTAGTAGCTTACAGTTAGGCATCTAACTCCATACTGAGGCACCTAAATAGATGTGGCCTGATACTGAAAGCTGCTGAGCACTTGCAGTTCCCATTGAATCAATCTAGAGTTGCAGGTGTTCAACACCTCTGAAAATCAGGTCTCTTATTTAGGTGCCTAAATGCAGATTTAGGTGCCTAACTTTAGGCAATCTAAGTCTGAAAATTTGGCCAAGGTGTTTAACTTAAGGCAACTAAATGTGATTACCTTGGTCTGAGTCAACAAATTGTCAACAAATTGCTACCTTTATGCTGGTTAAGAGAAGATAAGCACTGGTCTCTGAGCTGCCCGCTTCTTGTAGCAGAATGCTCTCATCTTCAAACTCACAGTATAACCATCCAGGTTTTCATTTCCTTGCACATAACCCTCTGATCTATTTAAAAAAAATCTTTAGTGACTGTAGCCCTGAAGGAAAGGATTCAAGCTGTGAGATATACAATTGGATGTGAAGAAGAGATGTTAGAGGCAGACTATATTAGTTACAGCAGGTTCATAAATGTCACCAAGTAGATTATTGATCACATATTCTTTCTGTCTGGGTGTCTGACTAAACACACAAAACCTAAACAAACAAGACACAATTAATACTGTTGCTTCTCCCCTTCCATAAGCGCTTGTCCGCACAGCAGTCCACAAACTCTGATCATGCCAAAAGTAATCTCAAAATTCACCGGCATCTCACTCCAGAAATGGAACACAAATTTATGTGATGCAGCCTATAAAGAGAAAATGGAATAAGATCATCCTTGATGACTAAATCACACTGTTTCTGGTGTGGGAGCTTAATAACTGAACTCTAGATCCCCCTGAGGGCCATTCAAAACATTTGTTTTCATTTTCTTGACATTTTGTCAGTGCAACATAACTGAATGTGCTGCTCTACTTGTTATGTTCTGTGATGAAAATGACTGGCTTTGCCAAGGAACCTTAAGAGATAATGAATAAAGTGGCAGAGGAATGAAATCGGTCACGTGATTCCCTAGGAAAGATCATTCAATCCTATGCCTGTTTACAAATAATTGAAGACGGAACAAGCACTACAAACTAGGAGACTCAAGCGGGAGGGACCATGACAGGTTCCCTTTATGTTCACTGCAAAAAACGTTTCATTTGAAGGATTTCCAGCATGTTTTATGCCAGTCTTTTCATAAGGGATGCCTTTTTTTCTACAGCTATTATTTGTCAATGATTTAAGGACTTCAGTAACTCAGCCAGAGGTTAGGAGTCTATTAAAAAAGGAGTGGATGGGTGAGGTTCTGTGTCCTGCAATGTGCAGGAGGTCAGATTAGATTATCATGATGGTCCCTTCTGACCTTAAAAAAAGCCTATGAGTCTAGGGGTTTAATGCCTTGCTTTGTCTTGCTTTCATTTTCTTTCTTTTGCCACACAAGGCAGGCAAAATGTAGCAATCATCATGGCAACATTGACAACTGCCACGGGAAATTAATATATGGGCTCCAGGTGATGCAGTAGATTAATACATTCAGTGGCTTAGGCCTTCCACCTCAGGAGACAGAGGTGGAAAATCTGGTTTAGGGAACAAGTGAACATGAGTTCTATGGTCTCATCCTAGCCTCTAGTGGACACTTATCCACATCACATAACCATCAGATGATTTGCCATAATAGGTACAGTCTCTGTTCAAAGGAACCCCCCCCCACACACACACACACAGCTGTTAGAGTGGAGAGTATTGCTGGACAGGAATGAGGTGCATTGTCATTGCTATTTGTATAAAGCTTGCACAGCACCTGAGCCCAATATCATTGCTTGATGTTAGCTGCTCAATTTCATTAGCCTCCGCTAAGCCACACCACAAAAGCTCCGTCACTCCTTCACTGGGCAGCTCTCACTGGCTTTCCCTTCTCCACCACATACTCTTTGTCGTCACCGCAAAGGACCTATCCTTCTCCTATCCTGCCCTTAACACCATCGAGCCATTGACCACCCCCATCTCTGCTCTGCCAGCAACACCAATCCTGATTACCAGTTTCTCAAGTTTTCCGACCTGTGTGCTCTCTCTCCCATGGGAGGAGCATGGGAGGAACGCCATGTAAAAATCCATGAAGTCATTAGACACTGTCCTCCTTTAAATCTTTCTTTAAACCCCATCTCTTTCATGAGGCCTACAAAACACTTCACTAGGGTCAAGCAGCTGGCATGTGAGATTGCTGCTGCTTACATGAACCATAACTGTCTCATGGTTACACTGTTCTCCCGTCTATCACAGGGGAAGTCTCTCATCTCGCACCTAGATCGTGAGTTCTTTGAGAAAGGAACCACCTTTTTGTCATATGTATTGTGACAGGGTCAGGCCAGATGGCTACAGGAGAGTGTTAGAAGGCAGATATATGAGTCCCAGATGAAGTAGCTCCCTTTTCCCTGGGTAAGGGAACAGGGGCAGTTCCAGAACAAGGAGGAACTTCCTGGAACCAACTAAGGCAGGCAGGCTAATTCGGACACCTGGAACCAATTAAGAAGAAACTGCTAGAATCAATTAGGACAGGCTGGCTAATCAGGGCACCTGAGTTTAAAAAGGCCCTCACTTCAGTTTGTAGCATGCTTGTGAGGAGCTGGGAGCAAGAGGCATTAGGAGCTGAGAGTGAGAAGGCATATTGCTGGAGGACTGAGGAGTACAAGCATTGTCAGTGTCAGAGTCTACCCTCACTTGAAACTGGGGGGTTTCAAAGTGAGGGACCGCATGGTCTCCCCCCCCAAAAATCCTAGGTAGTCTCCTCTCCAGGCACACACCACCACAAATTATGTGGGCCGACAGACACTGTAGTCCCCCCTCCCCTTCTTCCAGAGACGTTCCTGGGGAAATACAGATCAACACAGGGGAGGGACTCTCCCTCCTCTCTCCCTCTCTCCAAGATATATATAAGTCATCAAATTGACTCAACACAAGAACACAAGGACTCTCCCCTCCCCCTCCCCTCTCCCTAAAAGAGTCCTGAGACTGATGATTCAAACAAACTGGCTCCAAATCAAACCCCAGACTCTTCCCCCTCTTTCCCTCCCCGGAGAGATAATAGACCACACCACCGAGAGAATTTAGCCCCTCCCCCCCCCTATATCCACATATCCAATATCATTATCAAAAATTTAAAAGAAAAGAAAAAAAAAAAAAAAAAAAAAAATCTCTATGAGTCTGAATGAGTCCTCATCATCATAGGTAGGGTATAACTAAGTCCTGAGAGAATCCTCTTCTCTTCTCTCTACAACCAGTACAGGCAGAATTAAGAATAATCAATAACAAACACACAGAATTGCAAGCAAACAATTATTTATAAATACACAACTTATCTTCTACTAATACTACATAATCTGAAAGAAAAATTAGAGAAGAAGGAAGAAAAGGTAGACTAGACTTGATTAAAACATCTGATCTGAACTCCTCAGGAAGAAAAACAAACACAATCAGAGGGAAAAAAGAAAAAAAAGTTCCTCAAAATCTCTCAAATTCTCTCCCTGATTGGTCCTCAGTCAGTCAGGTGCTTACATCAGACACCAGGAGAAAGGTCCTGTGGTGAGGATAAAGATAGTGTTGGGAGGAGGCCTTGGGGAAGTAGCCCAGGGAGGTGTAGCTGTCGCGCAGCTGTACCAGGAGGCACTCTAGACAGCTGCAGTCCACAGGGCCCTGGGCTGGAACCCAGAGTAGAGGGCGGACCAGATTCCCCCCAAAACCTCCCAACTCCTGATCAGACACAGGAGGAATTAACCTGGACTGTGGCTTCTACCAGAGGGGAAGGTCTCTGGGCTGTTTCCCGACCCACATGGTGAATCTGTGAGGCAAGCAAATCCGCCAACAAGCGCAGGACCCACCAAGGTAGAGGAAGAACTTTGTCAAAGTATGTATATAGTACCTAGCACAGTCAGGCTCTTATCCTAGATCCAGCAGTGGTATCGATTGTTCATTGAACATGGACTACATTCGGGTAATTTTGCTTATTTTGATAGTTCATCTTTCCATGGCAGCAACAGCACTTTGACTCTAAGCAAAGTAACAAATGCAGCTCAGATGGTGCACACAATGCCTCCTTCCAGTCATCTCAATTGATAAAAGGTGCATTTCCAGAAATACTGTACATCTCTGCAAATATCAGTTACTAACAGCACGTTTGAATTGTTATTACTTAACCTCTCTGCATTCTTCCCCTCCCTCACCAACCCACTTCCCAAAGACACCCAGTGATTTGGGCAATCTTGGTGCTCGACAGCATATCTGTTGGACGGAAAGAACTAATATTAGCAATAGCCGCAACCCATTATTCCTGAGAAAGATTAGGGAAAGTGTGAGCTGCAGCTTTCAGAGTGATATGTGAATGGCTGCCCCAAAATGATGGAAGTGACAACTCTAATAGACAAACCAAAGTATAGGAGAGACCGCCAAAGAAAGAAAACATCATCAGATAAACACCAGGACAAGACAAACATTTTAAAATGAAAATTTATAAAGCTGAAAAAGAATGAGGCTAAATAGGGAATATTTCAGCCTAAGTGAACATTTTCACAAAGAAAGTGTGAGGCACGCACTTAGGAAAAGAAGAATGGGAAACCAAACTACATTTATAAAATGAGTCCATTAAGATGCTTAGCCCAGACTCTACAAGATGGAATAAACACAAGACTTCAATTTTACTTGAGGATTGTTGTTTTGTGAAGGATAGGAATAAAAGTAAAACATACTGGTACATTGTCTGGATTTATCATTCCAGGCGAATCACTGTAGGCAGACTGATGCTGAATTAGCTAGCTTTGCGCGTATGATCAGTTCCTGGTGTGATACGTATTACCTATTTGGTCCTACAACTGTAGAGCATAGAGACTTTTATGCCTTTAATAAAAAATAAAATATCACATGGTAAATTAAACGACATGAACTGAAGAATCACACGTTAGTCATCTGAACAGAGAAAATGTTTCCCATTTCCTAGAAACAAAACAAAAAAGCCTAAATGGAATTAGTTTGCTTCAGGAATTTCTAATTCTTTTCTGACAAAAATAGGAACTTGGCTAGTGGAAGACGAGAGAAACCTGATTCAGCTATACTGACCATTAAACTGCAGTATGACCCTCCTGAAAAAGAAAAGAATTAAATGTTCAGTTCAAAAATTATTACATTGCCATTACTATCCACAAGGAAAGTGGTACCAAAAATATCAAAAAATGCAGAAAATAGCACGCTTAATTGCTTTGTATAAAAGAATGCCTTTTATTTTGCCCAGTGCATGAGCAAAACCATTAAGTGTTAATGCATATAATCTATCTAGCAAGCTAACTAGTTTAATCAATCACATGATATATGAAAACATAAAATAACCCAATAGTAGAGGTAAGCAATAAAATGGTGACAAAAACAGACTGATTAATGATGCAGAACTGTAGCTCTAGTATGGATGGGATTTGTCTAGGTTTATTTGGTGGTCAATCAAAGCAAAATAAATCAGGTAATTTGACATATTAAATCACATCAGAAGAGTTGCTTCACAGTGATAAAAGCTGGAAAATGTACCACATTTTCAAACAGAGACTAAAAGTAGTAATTTATAAAAATTAGAGCTGCTCCATATGAAAGGAAAGAATTAAAATGTACTCAACTTGTGAGGCGCCATTTCAGCGGTACCCATAACGGAGCCAATGCTGCTCTTTGAATAAACTGAGAATCAAGCCAAACCATTACCCAAAGCTTCAACCAAAACTTTCTGGCTATCTGAATTTTTTGAGTAACTTCCCCTTCCTCCACATTATTTTCCATTTTCATGACCCTGTGCTCTCCATCGTTCTAGACAAGGCCAGAAGAAGAGCTGAAATGCCACAAAACTTGCTCTCATAAGATTAACATGTTGAATATTTCATTGGGCAAACCAATGAATATACATTCATTCTAAGGAGTGAAAGAGGAGAGACAACAGTGTGTAGAAAGTCAAAATGGAGCTGGTAACAAATGTGGGAAAATTTGGTGGCATATAAAGAGGTCTGATTGAACCCCATTACTTAAAGGAAGTCAAGTGGTTTGTTACTCTTAGAAAACAGAGCTCAGGAGCCAATCAAAAAGCACCAGAAAAATATACTCTTTTTGGAGCTGTCAACAGATTCCTGTTGGTAAGGCCCCTCCACATATCATCCCACAGAATACCAACTCACCATCACCAGGGCTTACTCCATAAAATCATGCTGAACAACTTTGCTGATATACGTATGGAATTTACCAACATTCACTTTAAAAGAATTAGCTGCACCCTGCAAAAGTCTCAGCAAAAACATATACTGGCTGCATAAAGTTTCAATCTGCAGCCTCAGAGATAGCTCAGGACTCAGAAAAGATTTAACACTTGTAGTCTACTCTGTAAATGTGCTGTTCCTGTATCTAGCCAGTTAGATTCCTTCTGCCCTAGTGCTACTGGACCAAATCATCGGTCCTCTCTCAAGCAAACTCCTACTGACGTAAATAAACAGGGCACACAATGCAATGCTTAAAAGTAAAAGCCAATTATTACAGAGTGCAAGTAATGAATGGAATTTCATCTCTTAATAAGCTGCTTTAACAGAAACATAGGCTAGTACATAATAACACAAGATTTGCCATACTGGATCACAACACTTCTCTGCCAGAAATGGTATTCTGCCTATGAAAGTGACTTATGCTTGCTCCTTTACAGGAAGACAAATGTCCTCCACACAGATAGGTAATTGTACAAACAGAGGGGGGAAATTCCTCCCTAAGCCTGTGATGATCATTTTACCACTGGAAGTATAAGATTACTGAATATGGGCTTGATCCTGTAAAGTGTTAAGCATTCTGGTACCAGTCCAACAAAGAACTTAAATATGTGCTAAACTTTAAAGACATGCTTTGATTTATGAAGTCAGCAGAACCATCCAAATGCTTAAAGGTAACTCTTTGCTCCATCAGGACTGGAATGCTCAGTACCTTGTAGGATTGAGCTCCCTGACTGCTAAAATTAGAGCAAGAAGGCCCAGTAGCAGACTAGTCCTTACGTTCAATTCCCTGCTCTGCTACAGACTTCCTGCATGAGCATAAGGAAATCACTCGGGCCCCGAGCCAAAAATAGAATTTAGGCAACCTAAGTCCCAGATTTACGTGCTACTCCACAAAACTCCTGTTTAGCTGGCACCTAATTTTTCACTATAAAAGTTCCCTAGGCCTAAGTTTCTGCCTCCCCGCATATGCACTGCTGCCTTTGTCAGATGTCCAGATACCCAACCTCTAAGCTCCCGCGCAATCCCCAAACCAGCTGTAGATAGGCATTGCTTCACCAAATTTGGCTGCGGGGCTTGATCTAGTAGCAACACTAAATCCACCTGCACAAATCAAGGGGAACGGAGGCCAATAGTGGAATTTACACAACCCTCTTATGGCTAAAACCTGTTGTAACCTCAATCTTTGTGTCCAAGTCTGCGATCGCAAGACTTCTCAATCTTCCACTCTGTAAATGCTTACGAAAGACTCTTCTCTCTCAAACTAACTTTCTTCCACATCATGAGCAGCCATATGTTCAGCTTCTACTAAAGCAAAGTTACTTCTGAGTAGAAGGGTTTGCTTTTGAAAGACTTATTGAGCTCTAGCTAAATCTTGCTTCCAAAACACTAATTGCTTTGACACAGAAAAGGAAAATCCAGAAAGTGAAGTGAGGGCCAGAGTAAGGGGAATGCCCAAAAGCAAGTCAGTTTATGAGGGCTAGTCCTAAGCATCTGCAAGTGCATGAGTCCCAACAGAAGCCTATCTTAAAATGGTATCAATGTCATCATCGTATAAAGGACAAAGGGGTCCCTGCTGTGCATCATCATGTTGTGCAGCATGACACAACCAATCAGGTGGCAGCTGGGCATGTCAAGTTAATGTTTAGCGCTCCTCTTAAATTGTTGCTGCTTTTTCTGAATTTCCAGCTAATGCATCAATCTCTACTGCCCTGGAGGACTTGTGTTGACAGCACCATCTAGTGTGTATTTTTATACCAGATTAAACCATTGAAGAAAAAGCAATTTAAAGTTGCCATCTATCTTTATTTAGCAGCTGCTATTAAATTTTCTAATTAGAACTTAATTTGACAATATATCTTCTAATTACTTTCTCCTGTGGCTTTAAATCAAGGGTGGCTTCAAAATGAGGATGGCTTTAAAAAAACTCTCCAAAAAACGGACAGCTGCCTTTTTGTTCACTTGCTAAATGCAAACCATTTAGATTTAAACTTACAGATATACAACGAGCAGAAAAGGAAGTTAGTTGCAGGGCCATTTAAATTTGGTAAGAACTAGGTAATCGAAAGGCCCACGGAAAAGACAAATTAAATTGATGAAAAAAAAATCTATCATTGGATGAGTCAGCTTGGAAAAAACTGGAAATAAAGGTGCTATGTGGAGGGTGAAAAACTAATGCCACCTCTGTTGGTGAATTGGATCCTGGCCCTGTTTAGTCTTGATCCACCCCTGGCAGTAGCAATTGATTCTTAACCATAATTTTTAAAAAGAATGTCATACTTGCCTAGGTGGTACAGTTTTTCCCTTGTTGTGGCTCCTAAACAAAAGGTGTCCCTCCTGCTAAAAATTGCTCAGTAAAACTGAGATTAACAACTGAGGACAGCTGGTAATACAATCTGCAAGGGTAAATTACTTCCAGGGGTGCCATATGGATGTACTTGTAAACGTCAAAGAAGTTAGTTAAGATGTGCCAGATTTTCAAAGGTATTTAGGCACCTAAAGATGCACATAAGAACCTAGTGGGATTTTCAAAAGCCCTTATGCAGGTTGGGTGCCTAATTCCATTGACTTCAGTGGCAGTTAGGAGTTGAAGCATGTTTGAAAAATCTCACTAAGAGCTTATCTGCATCTTTAGGTATCTTTAAAACTACAAAACCTTTCACCTAGTACTTTATCTGGGAACAAAGGAATCTTCCCCTCCTGGTGACTTTATCAACAGTGACACTAGGCCAGGTTTCCAGTTTGGAGTAGACTGGGGTAATAGGAAGTGCATTGGAGTTGGAAAGAGAAACATTAATTAAGATATCTGAAGGAAGCAGTCCTGTCTAAAAAAGAAAAAGGAATATATCCTAAAAAGGATGGAGGAACAGGAGGAAGATTTCTGAGGCAGAAATTTCTTGAAGGTAGAGTGTTCTCCCCACCTTCCTACCACTAGGACAATGGGCTAACATTGTGGATTGCCACATAAATTCATTTCTTTGCAACTCTGCTGCATGAGGACTGTACCAGAGAGAGAAGTAATGGAACTGGTTAGAGAAAAGGAACTTGTAAATTCATTTCCCATGAGCATTCTAGCAGAAACCAAAAAATGTTTACTGGAGAAACAGGAGAAAAATGCTCTTAACTGGACTTCTGTGCTAATTTCCCAAAGCTACTGACAGGAGGAAAGAAATGAAGCAAGTTTCTCAAACAGATCCTCTTTCAGAAAGACTGAAGAAAAGAATGAGAATGGATCCAGTCAGTGGAACAGAGGGAAAGGGGAACCAAATGTATTGGCACCAGCCGGAGCAAGTGAAGGGAAGGAATTAATACTTGATCAAGTACTATTCTGACCCCCCCCCCAAAAAATTTCAGAACAAATTGCAGAGAATGGAACATAACTATAACTAGCTATAATCCTGCAAATACCACTTGGCTATTGAGAAGGAGTGAAGGAAAACACAAATGCTCTAGTCAGGGGCGGCTCTAGCTTTTTTGCCACCGCAAGCACAGCAGGCAGGCTGCCTTTGGCGACTTGCCTACAGGAGATCCCTGGTCCCATGGATTTGGCGGCATGCCTGCGAGAGGTCTGCCAGTCCCGCGGATCCGGCATTGCCACCACCGAATTGCCACCAAATCCACAGGACCAGCGGACCTCCCACAGGCAAGCTGCCAAAGGCAGCCTGCCTGCCATGCTCGCAGGGACCGGCAGGCCGTCCCCCGCGGCTTGCCACCCCAGGCACGCGCTTGGAGCGCTGGTGCCTGGAGCCACTGCTGGCTCTAGTTACTCAGCGTAACTATGCCAACTGTAAAAAGGCAAGAATATTTATTCTTGAGGCTTATTTTCCAAAAATATTTCATAATATTCATATTTTATTTGCGAAATAACTACTTGTAACCACTATTGCATTAGCTGGCACTATCTGATGTATAGGCCTGCATCGGGGTGGCCAGTCTGTGGCTCCGGAGCCACATGCGGCTCTTCAGAAGTTAATATGCAGCTCCTTGTATAGGCACAGACTCCAGGGCTGGAGCGACAGACACCTACTTTCCAATGTGCTGGGGAGTGCTCACTGTTCAACCCCCTGGCTCTAGCACAGGCCCTGCCCCCACTCCACCCCTTCCCGCCCCCTTCCCTGAGCCTGCCGTGCCCTTGCTCCTACCCCTCCGAGCCTCCTGCATGCCACAAAACAGCTTATCGGGAGGTGCAGGGAGAGAAGGGGAGGTGCTGATCGGCTGGGCTGCCAATGGGCGGGAGGCGCTGGGAGCGGGGTGAGGAGGAGAGGTGATGGGTGATGGGATGAGTGACATATTACTGTGGCTCTTTGGCAATGTACATTGGTAAAATCTGGCTCCTTCTCAGGCTCAGGTTGGCCACCCCTGGCCTGGGTCCTTCAGCTAGCATGCTATTGGAATTGTTCTTAGCATGCCTGATGGCCCCACTTCCCCTGATCACTATCAAGCACTGGTAGGGCTGCAAAAGACTGAGAGGAAAACACAGGCTACTTCTTTCTGACATATATAATGAGATCTGCTGCTCCACTGGAAGCATTACCGTTTCTACAGTAATGGTGCCTCCCTTCACTAGCACTGGGGAACTAAGGGCTTTCCCTCCCTCTGTACTGCACAGCGCTCAAAGCCATGACTTAGCTGGAAATGTGACCTAGCGATAAGCATTGCATGACAGAAAATTGTGATATTGCCTTGGCTGATCCTTGGTTCATCTTACTTGCTGGACACAGAATTGAAACCAAATATTAATCTCCGAGGCACTTTGAGACCATAGTGGCAAGATAAAGTACTAGTATAAAAGGAGATGCCTAGTAGCTTCTGCATACAGGTTTTTCAGATTCCTCCACTACTTCTGGATCTTCTCTTACATCACCAAAAACACCACCAGGAGCTGAACAGTTCAGTGTGGAGGCTGACTTCCCTATGAATATTTTAAGAAAGTAGGTGGAGATTTGGGCATTCAAGATCAGACTATCTGATTAGTTTTTGGACATTCAGTAGTACTAAATTACTGCAGTATTTTGAACTGTACCGTCTGCTGCTGTGCAATTTAAGAGCTTGCTGAGCATTTGTTAACTCCAACAGATCATATGTGCAATTATTTCTAACAAACTACCAAGACCCTCAGGAAAGAAAAAACATCCTTTTGAATTAGGTCTACCTGTTGGCTGTGTGAAATTTGGAAATGAAGGCCTTACATTTTCAAGTCTCCCCTTTCAGCAGAGCAAGACTAGCATGTTCGTTTTTAGAAACCCTCCCAAAGCACTGTAGGCATGGCCAGACTAATACATCTCTTCTTGACAGTTGCAGAACTTTTATCTCCTTGGCTAGAGTGTAGCAGATCGATTGCAATTTAAGTCTCAGTATTGGATTTATGTGCAGAATCCTGCTGCATGCTGGGAGTCTAAAGAGGTTCCCAGGCAGGGTATGGAATTCTGGGAACATCTGCCCACATAAACATTATACAACTAAAGAGAGGAGGGAGGAGACCGCAGTTTGTAGCAAGGTGGGAAAAAACTCTTTATTTTTTCCAGTATAGAAATGAACCTCCCCATTAACTTCATAGGTGGGAGCAGGGGTGGCTCTAGGCATTTTGCCGCCCCAAGCACGGCAGGGAGGCTGCCTTCGGGAGGTCCTCCGAAGCCGCGGGACCAGCGGATCCTCCGCAGGCAAGCCGCCAAAGGCAGCCTGCCTGCTGCCCTCGCGGCGACCGGCAGAGCGCCCCCCGCGGCTTGCCGCCCCAAGCACGCACTTGGCGTGCTGGGGCCTGGAGCCGCCCCTGGGTGGGAGGAAACCTCTTGCTAACCAAAACTGGTCATCATCAGTATTGTGGGGAAACTGTTCATTGAACCAGCAGCACAATTAAGGCAGAGAGGGAACCTCCTGTTCTAATGGAAGGACTGCTTTGCAATGAAGTAGACCCTCTCATGTCCCAGGATGTTTTCAGGGTTGTTCTTGTAAGTTTCCACCACATGAATGCAGACAGAGTAATTGGGAAAAATATAACCTCACATGAGAGGGTTTTCATTTTCATAGCAGATTTATATAAGATTGTCTTCATCTGGGAGATTCTTGATCAGCAGTCGAAGCAACAGCTGGTGCACTCTGCTTGAGCTGTACTTGGACATCGGGGAATGTCGTGTTATCAAAATGTTTTAAGTGCACCCATCAAAGCTGACAAAGTGGAACCTGCTACATCAGCCAGGCAGGCTCCTGCAGGTTTATGGCATGGTTTCACATCACTGTGTGGAAAACAAATTACAAGGGGACGTGAAACACAGAAATTATTCTAACACTAAGCTTGCTTTACTTTGAACTTTTCCAGAACTCAATTTAGGTCCAAGCTCTACAACCCTCTAATGCTGGTTTTGGAGTTTAAACCGTTCGCTATTCAACAGTATTTGTGAAACTAGTAAAATAAACTTTTATGAGGCCCCAACCCTCCCAGATGTATGTTTGTTTGGAAAGCACACATGAACCTGGGTAAACAAAACATGCTTTAGGACTACAGGGATTTTGTGTGCGTTAAATGAGTCATTTAACTGCATTTCCCCACAAATGTTTCTCCCTCCGATTGTGAACTGCATTGAAATCCACATAAAACGCTTTATGTGGTGTTAGATTAGGAAACGTTACTGACAAAGAGCTGCAGTCAAATCACAGCAGTCACCCTCAGTATTAAAACAAGGTTTTTCCTCACAAGCTATTTAATTACACATACAGTATGCCAGACTACTATTAGCAGCTTCAATACGTTCAAAATGCTTTAGCCAGTGTTGGGCTCAATTGCCTTTTCCATAATATCCAGATCAACATTTATTTTTATGGCACGTTATGTTCTAGAAGAATAAACAATGCAATCACCTGATGGCTTAGCATGCATGGGATTTGCATTGCACTAAAGATTCTCGTATTTTCACCCAGCATCCCACTTTGGCATAAAATTAGGCCATAAATTGACTGAATGCAGCTTTCCCAGATTAAGTTGGAGTTTTTGAGCCTGAATTTCTGCCTGATCCTCAAGAAGGCAAAAATGAGCGTGCACAGAGCAGGTGTGGAGGGCTAGGTGAGAGGCACAAGATGGAAAGTTATGAGTACATGGGAATTTGATTCTAAGATAACGATGGTGTTGCTATGCAACTGCCAAGTTTCTCCTGCACAGTAGTGGGTGTAGGGTCAAAGAGGAGAGTACATAACTAAGCACCTCAGTAGCATGCTGAAGATTGCTCCTAGATCCACATCTCCTCAGATATATCCATACGGAGACCCCCAACATCTTCTTCTGTACCCTGTGCTCTTGGGGTTAAGAGAGCATGCACACAAGAGGCTTGAGAGTTATTGCTGCTCAACATCGAGAACCGTGCCTAGTCCTTGATCTCACTTGTGCTTGTGAGGGTGAAATATAAAACTAGGACACCAATAAAAGAGAAAGTTGAATTTGCTGCTGTGTCTCTTGTGACCTTTCGAAGTAACCCAACACAATAACCAGTTGAAATTAGGAAGCTGCTTTTCACTCTGTGTTACCGCTCTCACTAAAGTACCCTGTTGTGCGATAAATACAATTCATCAAAGCACACACTGGTATTTTGAAAGGTTTTGAGTTTCACCCAAACCGCCCCAACAGACATCCCGACCACACAGGTTAAGCCAACCCACAGCAAGGTTTACCCTCAGCATGCATATGGGAGCTCTGACACACAAAAAAATGGTAATTAACCCACCTGTATTCATGCTTCTTTTAAAAAGAGATTTTTAACTTTTTGAACCTACCCTAAATGGTTTTAACAACTATTAAGCAGCTCAAACCTGGCGAGCCAAGATGTTGCTGTTTGAGCTGTTAAACTGTATAAACATAAACTGCTATTTCTAAGACTGGAATTTTTTACATTTGTATGAATTAATTACATACCCCTTATATTTGTAGCCTGTTTGGTTCTCTTACATTTTAATCACCAGTTCCTTGATGCTTTTTGTGAACAGGCATAGAATATTTTATATAAGAATGAGTGTATAAAGATGCTATAAAGAGTAAGTTGGATATATTGTTTCTGATGTGCTTATGAGACAGACATGACAATATTCTGCAATCTCCTGGACAAACCTTATGGAATTAAGCTAAACATTAGTTAATTAAGTTTAATACCTATGGAGTCTTTTGTATGAAAGACAAAATTGTGTGTGTGTTCTTGTGGAATTGTATGCAACTTCCCTAAGAGACAGACTAATGCAAGCTCTGGAAAGGATTAGGAACTTCAAAGGACTTTGGGGGGTGATGTGTTTGAAGTTGATTTCTGAGGAAATACCTGGGTTGAGAGAATTCCAACCCCCCACCTAAGAACTCATCCTTTGAAGCTTCACCCTGAGGGGTAGGGGAGACCTGTCTGCCGATCACCTGTTGCATGAGAACAATTCAAAGACCCAATCTGGATTATCCAGGAACCAAAAGACAAAGAAAGGATTTTTGAATAAGTAGCCTGAAATTAAGATGACTCAGGGCCTCCTTTCCGATCCAGTACGTGGACAGGACTTCTGGTCCAAGGTGGGCTTCTATCTTTTGGAAAGAGCCCTTGCTAGAGTTAGCAGGTTGATCTCTGGTAAGCTTATTTGCATGCATATAGGTTCTTTTATTTTTTTTAAAATATGTTTTTTCTGTATTTCTCTTTACATTAAGAATGTACTTGCTTAGAAATAGCTATGTGGTAACTTAGAACTTTAGCAATCACACTGTGTGTCTCTGAGGAGAGAAGTGAAGCAAGCCTGCTTAGGCAGACTGCCTTTTGCCAGGAAGTCACAATACACTCAGGGACCTATGCAGCCTTGATGTACCCTGGCTAGAAGGGAGAGAGACGCAGGTCTCCACCCAAGAGAAGCAACAGCTGGGGAGGCCAGAAGCCTAAGAACATGCGCCCCTGCTGAACCACTAAGGGGAAAATACAGACTTGCAGTCACCCGGAACTGTGACAGCTTCTACCATTTATCTCCTAAATCTAGGTAATTTAGAAAAAAAAACTGGTTCATATGAGAAGTTACACATTTGAAATATGTTTTAGCAACATGAAACGTATGAAAAAGATAAAACATTGTAAAAAGTAAATGTTAGACACCCACACAAAAATCACTGAAGCTTGAGAAATACCAAGGGTAAAAAGAATAGTTTGAAAGTAATTTTAGCTGAACATGGGAAATTCTGCTCCATTTAGAATCGGAACTGCCTCTTTTTCCTCCTAAGTATTGACTAAGATATTTGTAGTACATCAGTGAAATTCACTGTATGCCAAAAGGAACAAAGTTCAAAAATTTGAGAACCACAAAATATCACTACCAGGCCAACAGGAAACAAGAGTTGCTCCTTCCTCATCTCTGAAAGCCTGATACTTCATAAAAGATGCCTTTCATCTGAGCCCAGCAGAGTTGTTGTAGTTTCATATGTCCTCCAGCCCGGAAGTCAACGGATCATTCCATAAATGAAACCAGGATCTGATGTTCACTTTCCGTTCTAGGGAACTTACTCTATGAACCTTCATAGAGATGTTATCACTTAGCCAATGGAGTCATTAGCACAGTTCAGATTTGAAACCAGAAACTAAAGAGGAGAGTCGTGAATCTGGTTAAAGACTGAGAATAACTGAGAAACTGCATAGTCTTTGAATAGCAAGCCCAGCAAAGAAGCTGCGGGACCCCTCCAATTCTGGCTAAACCTACTGGTAAACCATATGGGAATCTAGTGCTGTGACCCTTCTCTGGCTCACGGAACAGTCCAAACCCAGAACCAGAACACAGAGAAGATAGAGAAACTTTGCTAGACCAATAAACTAAAATCATGCTGAGATCAGATTCCCAAAATCCTACTTCAGTATAGCTGTTTTTACCTCAGTCTAAGACATCTAACTTAGGCAAAGATCTTAGACATTAATATTAATTTGTTAACTTCTGCTTAGGTATTTGGTTTCATCTTTATAAGACCAGATAAATACCTGTCTTAAGTGAGAGCCCTGAAATTACCTCCAAACCACTAGATCTGTGTAAAAAGTCTTTCCCAGCAAGAGACTGATGCTTTACAGAACTAACTAAATAGATCCCTATGTCAACCGCTCCCCCCATGCTGGAGACCCATATACAACAAACAGTTACTACTATGGAGTGTTTGGTCAGGTAAAAAGTTATAATTTTCAAGCAATAATCATCCAATGAATTGTATACTGCAAGCATGTAATTGTGAGACATACTGCTGTGCTGCCTCTTAAAAATAAACTTTGTACTATATTTTTTCCCCACAGCTGTCCTCCTTAGATGGAAGCTACACTATAACAGTCTGCCAGTGGGTATTTTATTACCAGTGCCAACCAGGGTTCTAGGAACATAGGAATTGCCATGTTGGATCAGACCCAGAGTCCATCTAGTCCAGTATCCTCTCTCTGATAGTAGTCAGTGCCAGGTGCTTCAAGTGGAAGATTTAAGAAGCCCACAGTAGGTCAGTGTGGGACAATCAGCTCCCTACATAGGTCTCAGCCTGATCTCTAAGTGGTAGGGACTGGATTAAGCCCTAAACACAAGGTTTAATATCCCATCCAAAATGTTTGTAGTCATTAACTATGACAAACTCTGTACATTCTTGATATCTATATAAATAGCCAATCCCTTTCTCTTGGATAATATTATGCTATCTTAACTTAATGCAACTTTCTCACCCAGGTTAATTGTTTGTAATGGAGGATAAGTTGTCCATTTATCTTGAGCAGGATACAGTAAAGTAGTCACATGGTTCCATAAGAAAGTTTTTTGTACTGCATGATGTACTTGTAGGTGTTTGGGAGCGGGGGGGAAACAAAAAACCACACCCAACCTCTCAGAAGACCAACCACAACTTCTATCCCCAAAATTGTGCAGGAAGGGAGAAGCCATGAGCAGCTAAACCCAACAAGTGTTATATACATACTAACCAAGAGAGTAATATCAATCAATGAGTGTCTTGTAGGAAGCTTTTGTAGATGAAGTAGCTGTATAATGGTTGCAATTGCAGGGTACTTTTAAACTCAGGGTCAGAAAAGAACCAGTTTGTAATTCCAAATTGTAAGAATGGTTGTGGAAACTACTGAACAGGATTCACCCGCTACACCAGAAGTATTTATAAGCAGCCTTACCTTCTCAGAGCAGGAGTCCCTTTGTATGTCTTCAATGCAGAGTTAACTTGAGTTACTCCTTTTCAGTTAGCCTAGCTTCAGTGAGAACAGCCATACTGCAAAACAACTCTTGAGTTGATGCATACATGCTGGTGCTGCACTTGCTTATTGTGGCCCTAAGACTTTTGAACCACTGCATGAATTCTTTTCCAGTGAATTGTAGGAGAATTTCTCTGTGCTTGCTGGCCTTATGGGGAGAATCATGGAAAGGCATTGAAAGATTTGTAGTACTTGAACGGTGCTAGCCAGCATAACCTGCAGCAGAGTTTGCTGCTTGTGCTCACTTTAGTTTTAGCCATGCCCCTCTTCTCAGGCCAGACAACTGAAGGTAAAAGCACCACTGCACTCAAGGATTTGTGTGTGTGGACAGGACTTAAATCAGGGACAACATTAGAGGTAACTTTTCAGTGAAAAGAAGCTTCTCTAGTCAGTGGAACTCTCTGATTTTCTTCTAGGAACAGCCTGACTCTGAGGTCTATTACAGTAATTTTGCACATGGTTTCAGTGTACTGAAAATATTTGAACATTTCACTTCATTACAAATAACTTCACTGTCTCCAAATTTATCCACTGTAGAAGAAAAAGGTTCCTCAGCAATCCAGCTCTCACCCCTCCAAGGGCCTGACTCAGCTCTTCCTGGCAGCACTATATAAAGAGTAACCCAAGGAAATCAATGGAACTACATAACTTGTGTGAAAGAAGCATGAGTTCACATAGAAGTCCAAAGCATTTATTGAGTTCATTAGGCAAAATGCTACATGAAGAAATGATACAGTTCTCCATTGCCAAGGTCTTGGGTCACAGTTTCCTTTTTAATACACATTTTTCAGTTGTTCCTCCTGAAGATATATATTTATTTTATTCCTCTGTCTCACACAGAGACACTATATCATCATCCCACTTTAACATTTTTAGTGCTATTCCAAAATGCTGTCTCATGAAATTAAAGTCTCACAACTTGTTGAGTATATTAAAGTTATTCATTCACATTGATCTTCTTCTACTGTTATTTGTTGTAATGTCCTTAATTCTGGGCCATTGGCCCCATATTGACCCTGAGCCTAGAGACACACCAGATCTTCCCATGCCTTTAAGCTAATCTTTTAGCCAGAAGAGTAATCTGCTCCCAGATACTCAGACTATCACAATGCTGTATTTAGACAGCCCCAAGCCTCTCAGCCAGAACACACACAACTCTCCCACAAGTACTTGCTTCTCCTTCACCAAATGTAACTTGGTGGAGATAGGAACACTCTTTTCTCAGGGCCAATCATAGGCTTAAAGCAGCTATGCTACTCATCCCCTAGGCTGCCACAATTAATGCTAAACAGCTGCTCCATTTTGCCAGAAACCTCTTCCCCCACAGCAGATTTTATCTGGGGGGAAGAGCAGGTGTGTAAAACTAGTCAGAGTCTTTTGGTATTATAAAATCAGAGGAACCAGAGATCTCACACAAGCCTGACTTCCTAAACTAAGGCTCGCACTGTAAAACAGGATTCTCTTTCCTAAAGAAACAGTGTGGACAAGCCAGTCAAGGCACAAAGGGCTAGATCTACAAAAGGAATTTAGGCTGAGTGTTGCAGTGCCTAATATTTAGATGCCCTGATGCCTAATGGAATCCACAGCCCTGTGTTAGGGGCCCAGCCTCTCTGTACAATGCATGGAGAGAGTTATGTGCCTACAAAATGGCTTCACAGCATGCTGAGCAGGGAGCAACCTAAACTAGCTCTTTGGAAATGCCAAGGAGAGGGGTAGGATCTAAGCCCTTCCCCTTGAAGGGACATGGGCACCTAAGTCTGGGCTGGAGAGAGGTGCCTCCCTCTCCTTGGGATTCAAAGCCATGAAACCTCTCCTGGAGTTATGCAAGACAGGGCTTAGGTGCCTAAGACAAAGTGGGGGTAAGGTGGCACTTGAGCCGGTATTTGAAGGATCTAAATTTTGCCTGTAGGCATCTAAAGTGACACATAGGTGCCTAAAGCCCAAACTGCAGTGCTTACAGGAGACAGCAGGCCTATGAGGCACTCAGCACAAGTTACCACACAGAGTGCCAGGGTTGAATTATGTGCGCTTATTCCCCCCTGCAAATTACTAGTCTATTTTAAATAGAATCCATCTGTGAATCCAGCACAATGTTAATCAGTGATGTTCACATGTCTGCTGTTACAGAACTGAGCTCCTCCGGTATCTTTGCTGAAGACCAAAACCTACCATGTTAGAAACAACGAGCAATGCTAAACAGTATGCTATCTTTGGCCTTTCTAATGGCCCCATTCCCACATTAGCTTGCCTGTTTTTAACCTACCTCCTCATCAGGTAGCTTGATCTCCTTTGAGGTATAAGTACTAAGGCCTGCAACACCAGAACAAACTCACTCTGCTGCTGGAGAAATCAGTTTGCTTTTTGCACTTGTCAGTGTATTTCTGCCTTGTTGGAAACCATTCCCAAAGGCACAAAATGCAATGGAACTAGCCATAACATAACAGTCATCATTGTAGCCCTGCCATTGAGATACAGGAAACAAACTCAAGAGGAGAGAGATTAAGGCATGGAAGGGAAGAAGTTTAGCAGCTAGAGACTGCTGTTAAAAACCCAGAGCCTTTCCCTGGCTCTGAGTTGCAGCAGACGAGCATGCTGGATACAACTGAGACAATGCAATAAAACGTTCATAATACAGCAGGAGTTTTTCACCATGCAGTAATATATACTGCAACTGCAAAGGGAAAACAGGCCACAGGTAAACCAGAATATTTGGCACTCCTGCATCTTCAAAGCACTATTCAATCATTTAGTTAACTGATCCTTACACCTTTCTCATTTTATAGATGGGAAAATTGAGGCACCAAGAGTATAAATCATTTGCCCAAGAACGCAGAAACAGTCAGAGCTGGGATTAGAATTTGGGAGTTCTGAATTCTTAGTCATATGCCTAATCAACGGGTGCATGCTGCTCTCACCATTATCCTTTTTAAAAACGTGAATCATTTGTTTCCATCCCACTTCATGGATTATGAATGACAGTGTGATTGCTAAAAATGGAAAAAATCCAAAGTCGAGTGGGCTGTTTTAGAGCTCTGCTAAACCCAGGTATCATCACAGCATCTGTGGTATTATAACAGGGATCAAATGAAGAGCCACAGACCCAGGAGTTTTGCTTTTTGAGCAACCAAAAATAAAAAAGAAGAAAGAATTGCTGTTCTATTCTGGGATTGCGGCTTAACATTTGTTTAATTCTCCCACTACTGTATTTACAGACAACATTATGTTTGCACAATGCAGAGCTCTCAGAAAAGAAATGAGCAGTATAAACATATGACCACGATATGAGGATTCATAATCCTTTGTACATGGCAGACACACATGGTGGTTATGCCACAAACCAAACCATTCTGTACAGAAGTGCACTGGAGAAGGGTTCTGTTTTGTTAGAGAACATGGAAGAAATGGAATGAATCTGTAATCCACACTGGTATTATAAAGTGACACTGATTTACAAGGAGAAAAGTGTGTAGAAAGCTCCAGGATTTATTTTTTTATTTATTTTAAAGGATAATTATATGGCAGGGTTTCTTTACACTAATCTGTTTACAGAAATATTGAGCATGCATTACACAGCAAACTCAATAATTCCCCCCTATCTTTGTACTCCAAAATTTTCAGTTAATTAAACTGATTTGTCTGTTTTTTGTGGGTTGGAAACTCTTGCTGTCATCCTTTCCAATCACTACTTATTTAAATTTCATCCTTGGCCAGTTTCATGATAATGTTTATCTGCTCCAGAGGATTTGAAATGAGAGTAATATGCTGCTCTCCCATTTAATTTCTTTCTTAAAGCTGGAAAAAGCCAAGCATCAACTGGCCAGTTAGATAACACAATTTCACTTGTAGGTTATTTGCTTAAGATAGCTAGGGGCTAATTTAATTCCTGAGTTGCTTATTTACTGGTGCTGTTAGGGATTCCCTACAGTTAAGAATGAACTGTGCACAAAGTTTCTAAAGAGAGTCCTGTATGGAAGTTTCCTGATGCAGGATCAGGTTCAAGTTAAAAAAAAAAATTGCTCATTTTTAGTCCTGCATAAATTTAACTTCTTCCATGACCTGAACAGAAATCTAATGTTCTGTTATTTGCATACTTAGTTTTTGGAGCTATTTATCTTGCATAGTAAAGACACAAATGGGTTGTAACAAGACACAAATGGATACTTCACAAGAATAAGGTTTTTAATGGATAGTTTACCTTTACCTTTGTCTGATTTCTTTTGAACTCCCACTGAAATGCCTAGCAAGAAAAGCAAACAGGTAAAATCAGTAAAACAAAGGCATCCTTGTTTTCTTTTCATGTTCAAAGTGCTTTACAAACTTTAACTAATTAATTCTCACACCATTTTTGTCAGGTAGGGAAGAATTATTATTCCCATTTTTTCAAGGGAAACTGAGGAAAAGGGTGGTCCAGTGACTTCTTACCACAAGACCCTGGTAGAGCAGGTTTAAAACTCAGGAACACCTGTGCTTCTGATCCTGTGCTCAGCCCACTAGACCACACTGCTTCATTGACTAAGCATTTCCCATACATTTCAGTTTACATGTAGTGCTTTGCAAGCATTCACTAATGAATTCACGCCACAACCCTCCAACATAGGAAACAACAACAATCTCAGTGGAACCTTATGTTTTTGTTTTGCAAGTTGTATGAGCAGAGAGGAACCTTTGTTTTAGAAAGATGGCATTGGCAGAGCAGAGAAAGAGCTCCACAATATTTCTCTACGCTGTCAGTCTCATGGAACACCGGGTTGTAACAAGTTAAGAGCCCCTGGATGAGCTATGGGCAAATCAATTGGATTAAAATAAAAATCTTCACTCAGAACCCCAACAAAACACAAACTTTCTTAAGCTTTCCCAAAACTAGTGAATTTCCCCCTCTTACTCCCATTTTTGTGCATTTCTGGGTTCTGTTTAGAATCAGAGGTAGAAGATTCAAAATAATGGAAACAGTGGAAAGCTCACTAGGCAGCCAGTTCCTCTGAGATTTCCAGCTCTGTCTGGGAGATCAAGAGAGCTTAGGGTGACCAGACAGCAAGTGTGAAAAATCAGGACAGGAGGTGGGGGGGTAATAGGAGCCTATATAAGAAAAAGACTCAAAAATCAGGACTGTCCGTATAAAATCAGGACATCTGGTCACCCTGAGAGAGCTGGATAATTTGGATAAGCATTCATACCTTTCTCTGAACTGCTGTACCACATATGGGCCCAAGCTGGACACACCCAAAACTTTTGAGGGGGTGGTATCTGAACCTTGCAGATGGTCCTTTCATCTAACGTGCCTTAGGTCTGAATGTCTCCAAGCTCCAGAATGTTTCAAATCTGGAAACAAATTTTGGGGTATAGCCCAATCACTGCTCCAAAATATTTGAACTTCCTCACCCATCACTATCCAGGGTGTGTAGTGGAAGAAATCCATATGGTCCAATTAAACATGTAGGCCAAGGGTTTTAAACATCACTGGTGATTTTTGGATGCCCAGTTTAAGACCCCTTGAAGAGGTCTTGCTTTTCAGAGAGTAACTTCTCTGCACTTTCTAAACAAAATAACTAAATAATCAGGACCCTATACAGTGACTGAAGCTGGACACTGTCCCAGTTCTCAAGATACTGACAGGCACCTCCTGCTCTTTGGGTGCTGCAAAACTCAGAGGGTGCTCCCATCTGCATAAACAGGAGTCTCCCCGATACAAAACTGAGCCAACTAGTCCAATTGCATTTGAAGAGGATGGGGGGCTCCTAGTTCCCACTGCCAAAGTCCTTTCAATATAGTCCCAGAGTCCCTAACCCCAGAAGGGGTACAGGATAGTTGTATTGATCACTTAACAGCTCGCCTTGGGGCTTGCCAAATCTATGCTACCTGGTCAGTATACAGGAATATGTTGTCTCCTTGTAGGCATGGGGGAGATTAGTGAGTGTCCTTCTTGAGGACAGGTTCCCTGAAGCCTTCCAGGAGCCTCTCTCAAGAGCTGTAGAACTGCTGTTTACTCTCTTCCAGAGCTGCCCACCTACTGTCTGCTGCTTCCTGCTTTTAAACCCTTATTCCACCCCAACATGATTGGCAGGGGCATCCTTGCCCGCAGCAGCTTTTTAACCCCTTTGTCACCATTGTGAGGTTTATACACCCCATCAGAACACCCCAAATCACTAGTCACTTGAAAATCTTAGCCATAATATTCTGTACCACATAACATATGAAACCTTCTCTGCTTCATACAGCACCACCAGCAAGGAGGAGGAAATCTTAGAGCATCTGGATCAGTGCTACCATTTTTCTTCCCCCACAGGTGATACTGGTGCCAAATGAAGATGGGAATCAGTGAGGTCACTTGTCATGTCATGGGGAAGTTAGAGCTTTTCTGGTAAAGTGAGTTGGCCCATATCCTTTTCTTCAGGCCTGGAATGGAGCATGAGTCCTTCCCCCTCTGAATGCAGATGACAAGAGTTTTGTTAAAGGTGAGCAGGTAGAAGATTTAGTTTGTGGGTTTTACATGTCAAATGCAAGTGATCTTACAGCCACCATGAGAGTGATCTTGTCAAATCACTGGTAGGGGAAAGAACAATTAAAAATGTATATACACATTTCCTGTCCAACTGTGTGGGGACAGCGTAGGACAGGTCTTGGACGGCAAGTCTTGATTCAAAATGTGTGTGTACTGGAAAGGTCTGCACAGAGCTCAGACTAGGGAATGGAATCTGCTAGCCCAACGACCTGTCCTTTTCCAGATGTCCAAGCTGTGAAGTCTGTCCTTCCTTCAGTGCCCATACCCAGCATGGCTCCCATTCACATTAATGGAAGTCCACTACAGGCACATGTATAGAGAGGAGAACAAGCCCTCTGGTGAACAGAATATAACAAAGCAGCACTTGTGATTTTGCAGAGAATGACTTGCCTAGCCAGGTATGGTGAGGCCTATAAAGGGGCAGGATTAATGTTGCAATGCATGATGGATGAGCTGTCTCTGCAGTGCACTTGCTTAGTTCTGCACTTCACCAATGTGCCTGACTGTACCAAACAGCACCCATGGAAGGGGTGAAGTGTGCTACTTCCTTCTGTATCCATACCCTAAAGAATCTGGACTTTCTGTGCATGATAAGAAATTATGTAAGAAGGATAATCATGTCATCTCCTTGTGACGCTTCCTGGGGGTACCCAGGGTTGTGAGTCACCTCTCAACCACCTGCCCTTAGCATGAGGAAGGCTTGTCTGTGCCTGCCAGGGATCAGCTCTCCACCTCCTTCAGTCTGAAGTGTCTCTCTGTAGTGGGCAGCCCCTGGTTCACTGGACACTCACAGTATTCACAGATTCACTGTGTCCCGCTCACCAGTTCCACCTCAGATGACTGTGCTGCTTATCACCCAGCACTTAGGTTTATAGTGAAATCTAGTAAGAGCTACAGATAAAGCACACAGATTCAAGTAATAGTAGCAGAAGCACTGGAAACAAATGGTTCCACGTAACATAAAATCATGACACACTTTCTGGAGCCTAGCGGTGATTAACAAGGTACTCTCATGTCTAACCAAGTGTTACTCACCCAAAATCCTTGCAGCATTTTACAGCCAGGTGGCTGTAACCCACCTTTCATGAGACAGACATGCTGCCGGCTTGCCTGCTAGGTGAAGGATTCTTTGTCCCCCGAAATATCCATCCTTTGTCATAAACAGGACACTCTCTGGTGTTTGTTTCAGCTTGCAGATTTCCTTTCTCATAGATTTTGCAATTTCTCATTTCGCAACTGGCTTAGTATGCAAAAAGGCATGCAGTGTGAGGCATACAATACCAAATGGCCAGAAAGGGAGATAGATGTCTGTTACCTTGGAAATGTTCCTTTCAGGCAGGAGATATATCACCTCCTGGTGACTTGCCTTAAATCCAAGACCTTAAGAACATAGTTTTAGATACATAACTCCTTAGATATGATCCATACATAAATTTCACAATGATTATGCCAACCAGCAGACTACTGGCTCTCGGTAGAGATCCCACATGCCACCCTTTGGTGAACTCTGATGCATATATCTGACCCAGGGGATCCCAGTAAAACCCTATGCACTCCTCTTGCACCTTCTACCACCAGGGGGTCCCTGGGTCATACTCCCTCCTTAGCCAATCCCACTGCTTCCCCATACAGGATCAAGATACAGCTCTAAATTGCACTTTGATCTTAAAAACTCTTCAGGGTCTTGGGCCAACCTGCCTCATGAAACTTGTTCCTTTCCACTCCCCTCCCTCTTCTCATCTAGCACTGGCTTCCTTTTAGCTTCTTCCCACAATCTCACCGCAGTTATTACAGCTCCTGGATCAGATTGCCTGTATATAATATCTCACCCACATCATAATACCACCGAGCTCTTATGTAGCTCTTTTCCTCCACAGATCTCAAAGCACTTTCCAAAGAACAGTATCATTATATCCATGTTCTAGATAGGGAAACTGAGGTACTGAAAGGTGAAGTGGCTTGCCCAAAGCCAATCAGCAGACTAGTGATAGAGCCAGGAATAGAATTCCAGGTCCCCTGAGTCCCAGTTCAGTGCTCCGTCTACAAGAGCATCTGAAAATATGCTTGTGCTTTTTCTACAGTCCTCTCTGCCTCTGCTCTTTATTGTTTCACTCTGACTGTAAAACATTCAGAGAGACAATCTGATGCTATACAAGATAAAGTTGTATTGTATTGCATGTAAGGTGAGAGCATCCTGTAACCAACACAAATACATTTTATTTTTAAAAGATGTATATTTAGTTTTAGTGGGGCTGGGGCAGGAAGCAGGAACATTGCTATCTCACCATGTAGATTGATGCACTGTATAAACTGATATAGTGTGTTAGTGATAAAGTAGTAAAAGTATTTTATTCAGCCTCAAAATGCCTTTTACGGGGCTAAAGCTATTGCAGGAGAAAGACGTTTACTTTAATTAGCTAATGCTTTCACAGTGCTTTGAAAATATGGAGTGCTATGAACAATTGCCTTTTCTAAAGCATTGTTATAAAGTGGCCACTTTGTACCATTCCACTGCCTGATTCTGGCTGTAGAACCAGCATATCTGGACCAGAGAGGATCTCCTAAGTGCAAGGGGGATCCTGCAGTGTAGTAGAGCTAGTGTAGAGATACCAAAGCCACCCTCTCCACACAGCTGTCTGCAATGGGACCATAGGACCAGGGACAAGGCTAAGATACCACCAAGATGCACCAATCCTGGCTGTAGGGTTGGCCCTAACGGATGTTAACAGGTAGAGAAGTTTGAGCTAAAGTAGTTTAAGGGCTGTTTTAACCTACATAAGGGGACTGACCTTGCTTACAACTGCCTCAGGATCAGGGGCACTCAGAGGTGAGATCTAGGTCTCAGAATTGGGGGAGTTCAACGTTGAGCTTGCTTACAAACACACACACCCACAGCCCCGCCTTGCACTGCATGATCCTTAGCCAGAGCTGAGAATCTGCCCCAATGTGCGTTAAATTTCAAGTTCAATTTTTTTCCCCCCACACATATTTTCTTGTCCTACAGGTCTCCCTTTTGTTATGCCTATCGCAACAATGGGGCTGTACAAAGTCCTCTGCCCGCCCCTCTTCCTGGGGCCCACTGGCTGCCCCAATACAGCTCAGAGGAGCTTCTAGTTCTACAGCACCCGTGGCTTTATTTACACCCTGTTCTCCCACCACCATAGATATACTATATACAGAGCTTGCAGGCCTTACAGTCACCTCTCCTACACAGGGTCTGTCATCAGCCTGGCGGCAGCAGACAAACTGATTCTCTTTCCCTGGCCATTCCCCTCTCTTCTTGGGGCCAGCCAGCCTTTATAGCCCTTGAACCCTCAGGCCTGCAGGTGCAGCCAGTTCTAAAGGCCAGGCACCAGACTTCTCCCCAGCCCCAATCTATTTCCCCTGATTGGGGCTGGCTGAGCAGGGGCTAATTAGGTGCCTTTGCACCAGCACCCTACTACAGGGACTTAAATCTCAGATGGCAGCAATAACGATGTCCTTGCTCCTGCAGGTAATTTATTGTCTGATAAACTGTGTGACCCTAAGAGCACCTCTGTGCCAGTTGGCAAGGGGCTCCCTGCTACTTGTATGGTGCTCAATACACCTCCTACCCTGATATTTATTTAAAAGGAGTCATTAACAGATCATGTGAAAACCACCACCACACTAGTCTTTAATATCACTCTAAAATAAATGTAATGCTGCTGTATGTGAAATTATGGATACTCTGCTAGTATGTTTTGGAGTCTGTAAACAGGCCAAGGAGGCAAAACAGGTTTTTACCAGATGAAGGAGAATAGCCAGCCCCTCTTGAGCTCAATTGAAAAACCAAGCCAGATGTGGCCAAGAACAATGGACCATTCATTTGCATCGGGGGTCACAGGAAGACCTGTGATTTTTGCAAAGCAAATGGTGACTGCAAAAATGGACCTGGCATTAGCTCCCTGGTGGATGCAGCAAGCTGAGCCCCCAGGAGGGCTTCCTGATTTTGAAAACTATGATAAACTTGGAGAATATAAGGAATATAAGGCTTGGAGGTACCCCGCACCTAGGGGACAATGGGGAGCAGCACCCACTGCATTCATGAAAGTGGACCCTCTTAGCCCAGGAGGCAAGAGTAGCTGTAAACTGACTATAGATGAAAAATCTGCTTCGGCAAAGATTATAACTTGCTGACATTAAGTTTTACTCACTAGGAAGCATGTTTTGTTTTGTTTTACTTTTAACCAGACCTTTGTCTTCCGTGTCTATTTATTATCACTTAAATATCTGTTCTTTGTTAATAAACTTATTTTTGTTTTATAACACAACCATGTCAGTGCTGGGTAGTAAACTGAAGGGTAGAATCCTCAGTCAAACTACCCAGCTGGTATGCATTCTGTCTCTTTGGGGACAGTGACTGTAATAATTGTTGTGAAGATCCAGTGAGAGGGACTGGACACTGCAGGGAAGACAGTTTTGGGGAGACTCGGGACTGGAAGGGCTGTCAGTGTCAGGGCTTTGAGCCAAAGCTGCACAGCACAGCAACACCCAAGTTACAGGGTAGATAGTGACACAACCCCATACTGGTCCGGGTGACCCCCCACCCCATAGGATCACATGCTGCCTTTGCTAACCTTCAGAAAAAGAAATTTGCCAAGCCTTGTCGTCACTTTTTCTTACCTCATAGAACCATCTATTTTGCTTTACATTGGCTCAGTCTATTGATGAAAAAATAAAACTGAGCTTTAGGGACGGATGGTGAGAAGTTCTCCACAACATACCATTTAGGGAGAAAAATGTTCATAATGGAACAAGAAACAACAGAAGAGGACTATAGAATACAAATTACATCATATCAAGTAACCTTAACAGACCAGCTCACAGAGGAGGATTTTAAGAAGCATCTTCAACGATGTCATAGAAACGGAGAATGGGACATCCTAGGCAAAGATAGAGAAAACAGGTCTTGCCTTTCTTCCCAAAAAATCTACTGAAGTCATTGTCATTCCATTGACTTTTTATCTTTCTATTCCCTCCCAAAGGCATTTTTACGGCTGGGGGGGGGGTCTCTTCCCAAAGGCATTGGGGCAGGGGGGTTTCAAGAGCACAAGCATCATAGATACCCAAATCCCATTGAATGCCACTAGCTTCCTTAGGCTCCTTTGAAAATCCCAGCTTAGTGATGCTGATGGGTGGCAGACTGACAATTTTGGAGCCTGACACCTTCATCTTATCCACAGACAATGTATACAGAACTTAGACTAACAGTTCACGTTTCCACACACTGCCCTATCGATAAGCCTTGCCCTGCTCCAGAGGGACCATCTCCAGCTGTCAGAGAACATTCCACTTACATGCCCATCCGCTATTAGGCGTCTCTGACAAAAAATGGCAACTAAATGCCAGTTAGTGCCAATTTTATTATGTGTTTTTAGGATGTGGATGCTTGTCCATGAGGAACTGGGCTAAGACCACTAACATAGGTCACATACACAGTAAATCACTAAATAATATCCAAAGCCATTACATAACCTGAGCCCATAGTGGTAAAAGATTCTTTACCCCAATACTAGTCTATTGAGCATCACAGCTCCTCTTGTTTAATTGCATCTCAGCTAAAATTAAAAATATAACCTATCTCGAGTAAAAAAGAAACACAGGACTCCAGGAAGAAGATTAATGTAGTTTGAAACTTGACATTTTAAAACTCATCACATAAGAGCTAGCAAGAGAGAGGAACATTTATGGCCCAGGGGTTGCATTCTGCCATTGAAGTCAATGGAAGTTATTCATATGATATGGCAAGAGAATCAGGCCCAAGTCAAACTTTAACAGTTGACCTATGATTGGACAAGAGCTTGGCTGGTGATGGCTCTGTTTCGTGTCCTTCTTACATATTTTATAGAATGAACACACACACACACACACACTGCTGACAGAGTGGTCTGGAGCATTGTTCCGGCACCTGAAATCCAGCACAGAGCAGTGCTTTGGCATTTTTATGAGATACACAGGATTGCAACATCACTCACATTTACATGGCTGCCCTGTCATCCGATGATGGGCAACCACCCAGGCAAACCTGAGGGTCTGTGACCCCATGCCCCAGGCCACAATGCCACTCCTCTTCCAAATTTAACCTGCAGCATGTAAGTGAGGCGGGCAAGGTGAGTGAGCCCAGCAGCTGGGCGCCCAGAGCCAGAAGGAGCCGGCCTAGCCCAGGAAAGGAGCAAAGTCTGGAGCTGGGGTGAGAGCTTCATTGAATGGACAGGAAGGTCCTGGGGACAGTGGTGAGGGGCTATGATATGAGTGGGGATTGTTAGGGGCCAAGTGGGTTATGTTGCGGGGTGGGATGGATGAGGGTTGGAACATGAGGGATGCTGGAGGCTGTGGGCAGTTGGGCTGAAGTGTTGGGGGCTGTACTAAGTAGGATGAGTGTCAGGGCTGCGGGATCAGGGGAGCTTCCAGGATAAGTAAAAGATAGTGGAAAACCATTGTCAACATGGTCTGATCAGTCAGTTTAAATTGTTTTTATGGAGTGACCCAAAAGAAGCTAGAGCACACCACTGAATTCTGCCCTTATTTGAAGTTTGTAGAGAATATTGTTAGAAAAACAGTATTTTATATGTGCTGCCAATAGGTTTTTTGACAAACTTCAGGTGTTCTTTGGATGTGCCTTTCTACGTAGTTTAAAGGTTGGCATATAAAAACTGAGTTCCATGTGTTTTATGCTGATCTATGTGTATTTATTACTACTATGTGTGAAGTCTTATAATTGCTGTTGCACAGTTTTTCAATGAGAAAAAATGTGTTGGTACAATGTTTTGAATATGGGTGTTTTATCTTTTGGTAACATCACACACAAGATAGATTTTGGATACTCTCACACATGGCAGAATTACCAACTTGCGCTCACTTCTGTAGGGCTCCTGCCATATAAAATTAGCAGAATATCACTGTACATACATATATAGTATGAGAATGCAGTTAAAAGGACTCCATATTAGGCTCTATGATATTAAAGCTCCAAGACCTTTTGGTTTCCACAGATTTGGTGGTAAAGTGAGCTTTGGCAGGCTCCATTTCCTCATCTCAGCACCATGGTAACTAAAGCCTGAAGCCCTTAGCAGAGGAGAGTTGCGTCTCCATTTTGCTGTCCATAGTGTTCACTATTCATTAGGAAGACACTTGCACTGAATTCACTGACAAAACTCCCACTGATTTTATTGGGAGCAAAATCATGATTATTCATTTCATCAATTGTTCATAGGCACTCCCATTGACTTCAACATACAGTTCTGTGGGAATGGTGCCCTGAATGAATTAAGAATAGCTTCAAGCAGTATTACATGCCTATGGTGGGGGGGCAGGGAGACAGGGCTTGAGGTTTACGGGGGCGGGGGGGAGGCAGAGCGTGCAAAGACATTGTGATACCCACAAGCAAATAATCATTTATAGCATGCAAGCTGAGTAATTCTTAGCTCACATAAACCTCCTTGCTCTAATCCTGATTTGAAATAATTCTAGTGTAAAATCTATACTGCAGAGCCTAATCTTTAATGAGGGACAGCTGGTGGGGGGAGGGCGCATGGGAAATGGTGACTGTATACGACAGAGACACACACATCTCTGTATGCTCAACCTTCCCTCACTCTTATACAAAAAATGTGGGTTGTGCAAGGCTCTGCAGTTGGAGTAGCTCATTTTTTTTTAAGACTCAGCCCATTGGCATCAGCAGGCTTTGTAAATCATAGCCCAGGATTTGTTTTTGTCCATGTAATGTAAATAGAGTGGGGACTTTAAAGTAGTAAATTTGCATCATTGTTGGCAATAGCAGAACACTTTTTCCTTTCATTCCTTAATGTATCACAGCTCAAAAGCTCTATGTTGACTGGAATGTTACACAAAAAAAAGTATGCCTCTGTAATTTGAGTAAACTATCATCTAATTAAACAATTTAGATTGAATATGCTAATGCAAAGGATCATAAAAAAAGAATAATTACAAAGGGACTTCAAGAAGATAATTACAAATGGGATATGTAGAATCTGAATAAAATTCCTATTTTCTTTAATTACTGAAAACCATCTTAGCCAGGGATTGAGAATATCTTTATTTAAGCATTGTATACATTCAGATACTAGGAAAATATTAACTTGATTGATATATCTGTTAGCTATTGCCTAACAACAATCACAGCTTATGGACTTTAGTCTGAAGATGAAAAGAAGGCTCCATTGACTCAGTTTAAATGAGAATATAGGAATGGCCGTACTAGGTCAAAACAATGGTAATCTAGCCCAGTATCCTGCTTGTGACAGTAGCCAGGCATTCAGAGGTTTAGGGACTCCCAAATCATGGGACTGTGTCCCTGACCATCTTGACTATTCCATAAACTTATCTAATTTTTTTAAACCCAGTTATACTTTTGGCCTTCACAACATTCCCTGGCAACAAGTTCTACAGGTTGACTATCTATTATGTGAAGAAGTACTTCCTTTTGTTTTAACCTGATGCCTATTAATTTCATTGGGCGACCCTTTGTTCTTGTCATGGGAGGGGTAAATAACATTTTCCTATTCACTTTCCCTGTATAAGTCATTTTATAAACCTCAAACGTACTCGCTTAGACATCTCTTTTCTAAAATGACCAGTCTCACTCTTTTTAATCTCTCCTAATATGGAAGCTGTTCCATTCCTTCAATCATTTTCATTGCTCTTCTCTACATCTTTTTTCAGATGGGGCAACTAGAATTGCACATAGTATTCAAGGTGTGGGCATACTATGGATTTATAAAGCAGCATTATATTGTCTATTTTATTTATCCCTTTGCTAATGGCTCCTAACATTGTTAGCTGTTTTCACTGCACACTGAACAAATATTTTCAGA